>NW_023494802.1:15935811-16535811 GCF_904425465.1 Colossoma macropomum | reverse complement strand
ATTTGGGGACTGAAGACACCACGTAATGCGTTTTTAAAGCAGAATGTTTTTCTGTTCTCTAGTTATAAAAGTGTTCAGGTGCGCAGCCATATAGGACCTTCATTGTTGTATTTTGTGCTTCATAATGCAGCACACAGGTTTGGACAGCAGGCAGGCCAGTCTAGCATACAGCGATGCTGTGGTAACACATGCAGAATGTGAATAAGCATGGACGCTCTTGAAAAAGACGTCATCTAGAAGGCAGCAAAATGTGTGTACATCTTTTAAGTGTTGATGTTGTCTTCACAGATGTGCAAGTTAGAGGCTTATGCGCTAATACACCTCCGTACCATGACATACCCTGGCTTTTGAACTTTATGCTGGTAACAATCTGGATGGTATCTTTGGTCTCTGGACCGGAGAACAAAACATTGTCAGACCAGAATACATTTTCCACTGTGCATCAGTCCATTTATGATTAACCCGAGCCCAGAGAAGTCGGCAGTGTTTCTCGGCATTGTTGATGTATAGCTTCCACTGTGCATAGCTTGCATTTATAGAGGCAGGGATAAATGGTGTTTGTCAATAAAATATATCCCAAGCCCATGTGGTGAGATCCATCACTGCCAGTTTTTAAAGCAGTGCTGTCTGAGGCATCGAAGTCATTCTGTTGTGGTTTTTCAGCTTTGCCTTTCTCCTAATTCCCTGAATTTTTTGATGATATTAAGAGTGAAGTACCCCCTCAGGGCAACATACCCCAAAAGGACCCCTGCACACATTACTATTTAAAAATGTTTTTGAATTTAATAATCAGCTCGATTTTATGCAAGAAAAGTGAATTGAATATTTTTTTTTAATTCCTCTCATAATGCATGCAGTAGAGGGTTAAATTGTTGGATTATCCACTGATGCATTTTTTTTGGCATAGTGGTCAGCCTCAACCCATCCTTGCTTATAAAGGACCAGGCCTTTCCTGTATGCTCCCTTTCCACCCAAGCATGATTTCATCACCAGTTTAAAGTTGTAAACATTTCATTACATTCTACATTCAAGTTCTGCTCCAGTCCCAACGTTTTAGGAACACGTTACAGGCATCAATTGCGGAATGAGTGAATATTTCCAAAAACCAATGAATGTTTGAAGGTAGATCATTAAATATTTTGTCTTTGGACTGTTTTTTGCTTGATTTGTGGATTCACAAATCACTGCTTAGTGTTTTCATTTTCGTTTCACATATACTATCCTGTCTTTTTTGGAATTATGTTTTATAGCAATGACCACTAAAATGTAAATATGCAAATTTATCAAGCTGCCTCTTGGGAAATTCCAGGGTATTTCAGCAATTCCGGATTTGAGCTGTAGGAGAGCCTACTGTTGAAATCCGTCTGTGGCATAGCGTTTAGCTAAACACGTACAGAATGACGCCAGTTTTTACTCTGTCATACGGGACTGATTAGCTGCTGTCACACACACAATAGCCTTTCTTTACGCTGAACGCACAGCACAAACTCAATTCTATCTCGTTTTCAATTACACGTCCATTACATTTCATTACAGTTCTTCGTAAATTCGTACATGCAACGTTACTGAATGCATCAGTTACAGTCAGCCCCGAGTGGTAAAAGGATGACCGGATGAGATGAAAGTAGTGGTCAGTTCTAAATTCTGGTGCTAACACTGTGATCTTTAGGTACCTACCGTACTCTCTGTGTCTGTACATTTCAAAATGTGAACTTGCAAGGCAACCACTGCTCTGTGTGTGAGAGACTGTTTATGTGTGTAACCTCAGTAGTAGAGGAAAATGGGCAGATCAGAAAAATGTCAGAATTATTATCTTTTCATTATTACGGCACTGATCTGATGTTTTTCTTCAGTTGTGTTGGCATAAAGCTATTTCTACTTGACTAATGTAGACAGAACCTCCCCCCTCTAATCAGCTAGATCTACAGATTCTGATTCGTCCTCCAGAATTTTTAGGACTGGGAGCAGTTTTGCGGAAAGTGAACCCAGTGCTTTAGAGCCGTCTGAGCTCAGCCCTTTCATATTCATATTCCAAACGAGCAAAAGGCATCTACATCCACCAGAGCTCATTAAAGAGCGGTCTATGGTTACTCTATGCTGATTACATCAGTTAAACACATTAGTGCCCTGTTAACGTGGGCACGGCCCTCAATCCTCACCACACTTCAGTCTTTCATTTAGGGCCCAACTGATATGAACGTGTACGATGTTGATACAGGGCTAGAAATTCTGATAACCGTTAAAATCAGCAGATAATGCTTTATTGGCTTATCATTACCATACTTCGTAAACTCAGCTCAGCAACAGAAACTCACACATTTAAGAATATATCATAGTCATAGGGACGGAGCTACCCCGGATGCTCTGTGTTGGTTTTTTGTTTCTATTTATGCATCATAACAAAAAAAGGACGGATGTATTATCGACCAATTCTACCGCAGGACGCTAATATTGGCCGATATTATCGGCCTAACGATGTATCGGTTGGGCCCTGCTTACATTGTTCCATGAGATGCTTATGTAAATATCTATTCAGTGTAGAATATACAGATTTATATTCAAAAAATAATGTCAAAACACAGAATTTAAAGATAGAATGAGAAGTTCTATTTAGACATATTAGAGTTATTTGGCTACTTTGCCAAAACAGGATTTAGGAATTTCATATACTGTGGTACAAAAAAATATATATACTTCTTTATTTTCTCAGATGAACCACCAGTTGTGCATGAAGATGTACCGTAGAATGAATATATGTATATATATATATATATATATATATATATATATATATATATATATATATATAAATATATGAACTTGAATTTAGTATTGTTCTTATTTTCCAGTAAGATGTGACCAGTCTAACTTAAGCCGGTTGATGTATGTATGTGTGTGTGTGTTTTAAAGGATGTGAGTGTTTAAGGTTCAGTGAACCTATATAAGGTGTTAGCAGAGCCTTTGGCTGGATATATTTTTATCAGAGATTTATAAACAGGTATACACACACACAAATCCTTCCATAGGTACTTTCCACACACTCGTAGAAACATCAGCACTCTGAGCATCTTTCAGAATGTTGTACACACCAGATTTAAAGGAATAAACCAGCGTTTTTCGAACTGCACAGCATCTGTAGTGTATGGACCGTATGGACCAATGACCAGTAAAAAAAAAAGCAGTGTGTTGTTGTAGCTGTATAAGTGGACAAAACAAGCTTCACCAGATTTCTTGCCTTCAGTCATTTAACATTATTCTCATCACGTAAATGCAGGGTGAACATGAAAATAAGCTGAACACAGTTTCTAGTTTCTATCACCAAGGTCTTGATCAGCGGTGTCAAACTCAACCACTAGAAGGGCCATGTTAAATCTCAGCAAATCTGTGGGCCAGCCGTGTTTTTATTTTATTTTTACTTAACATTTTGCCATAACCCACACGAGCCACGGTTTATTCAAAATATGCCAAAACTGTAACAGCAAAAGAGGCTTTAATTCTTATTCAAAAATGATTCTAAACAAAAATAAATTGTTTTAGGTAGTTGTTTAAAAACCTGTTTGCTTAAACTAGATACCAGGCATCTTTCCTTTTTTATGTAACCGCCAGCCCATAGGTTGTTGTTGGGGGTCAGAGCGCACACTATGTTGCGGTGCATGCTGGGGACTGTAGTGCATCTCAGGGTGAAACTGTGACACAGTCCTATTTGGCCCGCAGGCCTTGTGTTTGACACATGGGGTCTAGTGAGAGCAACAGTGGCTGCATATTTTCAACCTTAGTGATTGTAGCCTTTATACCGCTTTGCATTGCATTTTGCATTACATTGCATTTTGCCTCGAGGGGAACTGTAGCTTTCCTCTTTGTTACTGCTTTTGTTAGCTTGCTGCTCATTGATTTATCCGTAACTCTCCCATAAGCACTGTACCATTGTATGCCTAAAGCTCCTAATCCTAATCCTCCAGTGTTACCGTTACTAATATTACTGAAATTGCAGGCATCAGTACACATCAGTACACCAGTTTGGCTTACTTAAGACTCCATATCGGTCAGTGATAAATAAATTCACCATGCCAGAAGGTGGAAATAACTTTATCACCATCCATATAACTTTAAAAGTTGTATTTTGAAGGAGAGCTACAATTTCCTGAAAACTTGTTGACTTGAAAATTCCAGGGAAAGGAACTCAAATCAGCAACGCACGTTTTGTTTTCTGTTTTATTTTGTATAGCCTTTTACTTTTTAGTGACCACTTTTTTAGTGACCCATTTTTTAAATACAAGGCATCAAACTATGCTGTAACATTCTTATATGATTTTTACAGAAATGTCACATAAACTGTTTTTCGATGCAAAAGCTCAACTATCGAAAAACCTTCAGTCTGACGGACAGAATGTAGTGCTCACAGTAAATGCGATGCTTAAAGGAATAAGGCAAATCAGCTTAAAACTGCTGGCTAGCAGGTAGTTTCGATAGCAAGTATGCTAGCTAGCACACTATTTATTATAGCTGAAGTTGTCAGCTGATCGAGCTGAAGTTTTAGATCACATTTCTTTTAAAACTTGATCAAATTTCAGCTGGATTAGGTTTTGCTAGATAGCTTTCATGTTATATAAACTACAGATTAACCAACTGTTTCAAATAGTTTTTGCCTCTTTCCTTTAAACACCGTATTTACTGTGTGTAGCACTTCAGTTCTGTCAGATTGCAGGTTTTTCTAGAAGAAATGGCTCTTTATTTAGAATTTATCGACTGTATAAATCGACTGTACGCTACAGATGTGCCAGATGTTAGGTTGAAAAATGCTGGAGTTTTCCTGTAACCCGGCATTTCCCTCACTTTTTCAGCTGAACACAGCGCAGGCCAAACAGACACTTCTACAGCAAGTATTCTGAGGACAGAGGAAGACTTTTGAGACGTAGAACTGCTTATGTTTACATACATTTCTCTAGGTGCCAAATTAGCCCGGCCTTCTTACAGTCTCAAACGAAATGTGTGTGTGTGTGTGTGTGTGTGTGTGTGATGAAGGCTGGTGTATGTTGTTTAATGCTCTTTACTGATAAAATACAACAGTCCTCTGTATAACAAATGTAAGTCGTACAGAAATGCAACTTCTTTTTTTTGCCAAATGTCCCCCTTTTTTCCCTCTAATGTAAGAATGTTTGTGCGTGTTCTACTTGTGTCTCAAACTCAAAAGGCGCTATAAATGTGCACCTCTCATGCCCTGCCTCTCCGTTTCCCCCTTCTATCTCTCATCACATGTTTATTCTCACTCACTCATCACGTTCTCGCCCTCTCTCTCCCTTCCCCCCCTCCATTTCATTCCTTCCTTCCAATCCACCATACGCAGTCACGTGTCTCCCCCACCGTACCATCCACAGGCCTCATCCCACGCAGCAGAGACCCACCCCCTCACTCATGGACTTCTATGGACGATTATTTATTGACCTTAGCATTATATTTTGTATTGAAAGAAACCGAGTTTTGTTTTAAGAGTACACTTACGGGATCTACGGACCAAAAACTAAAAGAAAACCTCTTTACTTTACGATCTGTGGCCGCTACTGTGGGAGCTCGTCCACCTCCGCCTCCTTCAGGTGTGGCACCCCGGTCATCAGAGCTGGGGTGTGGGAGTTTTTCCTTGGGGGAGGGTTCGGTCGGGATCGTTTTCAGGTTCCTACCGCCAAGGCCGGATCGTATCGGTATTTGAAGATGACTTCATCAAGAAGCCATTCTTAACGTTCCTTGACTTTGAACTGGGTTGCAGACTGAATGTTTTTATTTCCCCTTTTTTTTTTGTAAAAAAAAGAAGATATGATTATAATGATGATAATAAAGATGTTTGTGTTATTATTCACTTGTGGCTTTTATGAAACTTTGTGAACGTCTCAAATTTGCATTGGATTTGAACTGTATTACTACTGCCGGTGTTAAAGCGCCAAACCATTCTTCAACCTCTGGACACAACCAAGTTCTGCCCATGAAGAGATCCTTTAAATTTCTTTTCTATTCAGTTACAGCACTGTGCAAAGTCAGAAACCACATTTCATTTGTTTAATTTCCAGTCAAAATGGTCATTAAATAAGGAAAAAAGGTAGAAAACATTTATTTAACAATTACACAGAAGCCTTAACATGTAAATATAATATCAAATTAATTTTTCAGTATTTAGTGTGTCCACTTTTCCCCTTTATTACAGCTCCTGTTCTTTTCAGGAGACTTACCGTCAGTTTTTCAAAGAAATCTGCAGGGATATTTTTCCACACCTCCAAAATTCAGCCTTAGAAGTTGGTTGCATTTTCTGCTTCTCACATTCAGAGTAATCCCAAACACATTCAGTGACGTTGAGGTCTGGACTCTGGGGTGGTCAGTCCATTATTCTGAGAAAACCAGCAGCTTCTTTGCTTGATTTGCATGTTTTCTGTTATGTTTTTTGTCTGTTTCCTTTTCTCAGTGAGGTTCTTCTTGGCAGCTACACATCCTGTCAGACCCACAGCGCTGAGTTGTCTTCTCAGAGTGGAAGGATGGACAGAAACACCTGTGGATGTTTTCAGATCTAGTGTATTGTATATTGGTATGTTTACCTAAAGTAAAGGAATAGTTTAGGGGAAAAAATGATTTACAATTACAAATTTTCCTTTGCCATGTATATATTAAATATTTCTAAAATATTTACTGTAGTTTTGCACTGAAACTATAAGGCCAACAAGTGAACCACAGAGATGGTAACCCCCCCATTAAAAGTAAATAAATTAATTTATTCATTTATTTCATGCATAGCATGACACTTTTTTATCTATTTTGATAGACAACACCAAGTTCCTTCAGCAGTGCTGGGACTGTAATGAGATAACAAATCTAGCGAAGGCAGTAAAACATGTTAAAACCTCATTTTTAAAGTGTATTAACTGATATATTTGAGTGCATTGCCTGTGTGATTTTATTTGAGGGTCCTGACCACTGAAGAACAGGGTAAAAGGGGGCTAACAAAGTATCAGAGAAACAGATGGACTACAGTCTGTAACTGTAGAACTACAAAGTGCACCTATATAGTAAGTGGAGCTGATAAAATGGACAATGAGCGTAGAAACAAGGAGGTGGTCATAATGTTATGCCTGATCGGTGTATCTTCATCTTCTTTGTGGTCATTCTGGTCTATTTTGTTGGTTTTTATCCACCTGCAGGGCCGTATCTGCAGTAACGGTGATGAGTCGAGCTCCATCAGAGCACAGTTACAGCTCGGCTACCAACATGGCGACGTGGTCTTCTTAATGACGTAATCGAATACTATTAATACCAAAATGCCAGCATAATTCTACATGGTTCAGTGGGCTAAACAGCCGGTTGTTTCTTTCGATGTAGCTCTTTATTTTGTCATTTACATGAGTGATTTTTTTGTATAAGAATCTCTTATTCTCCAGGCTATATTTTGGTTTGTCCATCTGAATTAACATGACCAAATCATAAGGCAAATTATTCAGTAACTGCACGAAATAAACGTAAATTTTTATTTTATTTAGTTATTTGTTTTAAAAGCTCCCCTCAAATGAACAGAACATGTGTTTTATGATCACACATATTGCTATATGCTTACAATTTACTGCTGAAAGCCAAAAATCTTAGACGCTCTTTGTATTATTTTATAAAAATAATTTTTACAGAGCAGATCACTGAAGAGACGCCATCTGTTTATAGTTTATAGCTCAGATTTGTGGAAAAATGGGTCGACTTTCAGTAGACAAAAAAATTTGTGAGTTCAGCTTCTTTTATTACAAGGGTTTAAAATGACATCACCCATCTATTTGACTGGAAAGAAGACAGTTACAGCTCTCATACGACCCCCACCTTTAGAATGTAGCTCATGAAATATGAAAGTTATGAAGAATATGACGAAGTGTGTTTTGGAACCACCGGTGGTCTCAAGGAGTTGAAAAGGTTCAAACGGCAGTCCAACAAAAGGACATGGTAACTTAACTGGAGAAGGCAAAAACATTAATGCACATTAAAGTCATTTTGAAGCATTTTTATTGGTCCATTCATCAATTTCCACACAATGTAGAAGACAGCTATTGTTTTCAAGTGAGATGTGCTAGCATGTTTCCAACACAGTGTGAGCTTTGCGTAAAAAGAGGGGTTAATAAATATCGACCAATTTGACCGTAAAGAAATCAGAACTGGCCATAAAAACTCATGGTCGATGCACCTCTAATGGTTGTTATTAAACCTGGTTTAGCCCTTTAATGCAGTTATTAGCCTCATATCTCAAGTGCAAAACTGAGAAAGCTAACATGCCTTGGCTGATCGACTACATGTGAGGTAAGGAGAAAACTGTGTAAATGAGTTTTTTTGGCCAAACTGTTCCTTAAAGAGGCCCCAGGATTCCTCAGAGAACTGTGCAAGGCTGGCGTCTTCACTTTTAAATGCCACACAAGCCCCGTCATGTTCAGGTGGGGCACACATGGGGCCGAGAACCAGGGATCACGCAGTATTTATCTGTTGCTCTGACATCAGTTCGCCGGGTGAATGCTGGCTGAGGGAGGGGGAGGCGGGGAGGCTCTGATTTCTGAGCGTGGTTAAAGCTCAGAGGGGTTTCTCTGGCTGCTGTTAGAGCCACAGCCGCGCAGAACATGTATGGAAATACCATCATATTGCCAAAACAAACACAGACACCAGCCAGGAGTCAGCTCCACACGACTCACGCGGTAGGTGACCGCAGAGCGTGAACACACACACACACCTTCCCCAAGATCATTAGGGTGTTATTGATGACAAAATATTATGTGGAGCTAAGAAGCTTAGTTATAGGATCTTAAGCTCAACCGAACCATCCTATGATTAAAAAGCTTTTTTTTTCTTCGTCTGATCAGGTCTGTGTGTTTACACAGGTTATCAGTGTGTGATTATTTGCAGGAAACATTCGTGCTGATATATGAACATGAACCAAAACACCAAAGTGAAACAATCAAGATGCATCATTCAACTGTTGCTGCTTAAGTAACGAGGCTAGGCTAGGAATAGGATGGGAGGATGGGGGGGTGTGGTGGGTGGGTGGTGTAATGTATTTAGCTTTCATATGATTTCTTATTTCGTGTAATTTGCTTTGCAGTCTCACTGTCATTGTATTAACTTGCGCAAGCCTTTTTTTTCAAATATTCAGTTCAATTTTTCTTGTAATTGACAAGCAATTGGCTTTTATGTCTACAGACTATGTAACGGTTTGATATATAATCAAAAAAATAACATTCAAAAATAACAAAACAATGTATAGAGGAATTCCACAGAAGTTGCAAAAATTCTATATAAGTATATCAGTAAGATTCAGAGAGGTCTGATGCAAAATGTGCCACTCCAAAGAAACTTGAGTCAGAACTGTTCACAGTGGTGGTGATGGGAACCAGACGTCTGAAAAGCTCCCTCACAGAGAGTTAAGAAACAAAAATGCTGCCTGAGGCTTGAGATAGACTCTCATTACGAGATCACACCTGGCAGTATAAGACTATATGTTTGCTGGTGGTTTTGGATAATAAGTAAAATGGCTACATTTGTGTAGATTATGAGCCGCTGCCGATATAAAGAAATCAAAGTCAAGTTTCTCCAGAATTAACCATTTCGCACCAAACCAATCAGAATGACGTTTTTTGAAAAGTCGGTTAAATTCCTCTTTAAAACCGTTTCGCTGATTCGCCCCTCGGCCTCTTCATTTGTGGTCTTTCATAGAAAAGAAGCCACTGTCAGTGATCAAAAGCTAAGCACCTGGATGCATCCAATCAGGGCAAAGTAGGCTGGGTAGGGCTAATAATGTGAAGACACTCAGCCTCATAAGACTGGGCTTTTTTCAGGTCACTTAAGTACTATTCGGATGGGATTAGTTTACCACAGGACGTCTGTATGTGATTATGGCCAATTAACATGGGAGGAGAAACGTCCGTATAAAATTGGAGTGGCTACTCGATTCACACTGCCTTCACGCCAGAAGAGCAGAAAACATTGAATTTATTGTTTTTAATTTATTGTTTGTCCATTTACTCTAACCATCCACATAGCTACCTTTCATGTTCCGAGTTGTACACTTGAGATAGGACGGTACATTTCAGCCACAGAGAACTCAGGTAAACACTTTGAGCGCTGCCATACTTCTCATTTTCCACACAATGTCGGGAGAAAACCTCGTATCTCCAAAATGGTAACTTTTCAGGAGAAGGAAAAAACCTACTTAACTTTTAATGTAAGTCAATGGAACCAGACTTTTTTCCAAGTCATTTTGGGCCGTTTCTTTTGGCCCATTCATCATGAAGTTTACAAACAATGTAAAGGGTAAGAGGCATTTTCAAATTATGTCAAAAACTAAAAAACAAAAATGGAGATACAAGGTTTTCTTCTGACAGCAGCGAAATATTGATATGGATTTTTCCCCAACAAGTCGATTCATACAGGATTATTATAACCTGGGGTTATTTCTACACTCTTAAAAAGGATGGTTCTTCAAGGGTTCTTTAGTAAAGACAGTGGTTCTATATAGAACAATGAACACTCAAAGAACCGTTGGTATGCTTAAATGGTTCTTTGGTGAAATAGTTCTTCCGATTTATGGAGAATGTGCTGTGTGTATATATATATATATATATATATATATATATATATATACACACACACACACACACACACACACACACACACATATATATATATGAGCAAAAAACGTTCTTTTATTGTTACAAGCTTGACATTATTTTCAAAATGGTTCTGTATAGAATCATATACAGCACCTTCTCCATAAATCGGAAGAACTATTTCACCAAAGAACCATTTAAGCATACTAACGGTTCTTTGAGTGTTCATGGTTCTATATATAACCACTGTCTTTACTAAAGAACCCTTTAAGAACCTTTTTTAGAGCGTGTACGGCTCTTTTTGTAGCAGTAAAGCGCAAAGCCATCAGGCACTGAAACGGTTCGGTTTTAAGGCTTTTATTTATCTGAGCTAAAATCAAGTGAATCTGTGTAATTTGTAAATTTGTAATAACAGCTTTAGATTTGAGAAATTTCAACACTTATTAAACTCAATCAAACTGTACTGTTACACCCTCACTGTTTGTCTGAACCCACCTCCTCTGTTTCACCCCGGCCTGTTGCGGCTTTGTTTCTGTCTGAGCAGCAAAGTGGCACCATCGTGAACACCACAGAGCTCTTCCCGTAATCTCTTTGGCCCAAACTAGTCCTGACAGGATTTATTTTTGGTCGGGGTAATTAAGAAATGTTATGACAGCTTCGCGTGAATTACTGGTTGGGCGGCGGCCAAAGCGCTTCCCGCCACCTGTGCCCTGCGCGAGGGCCGCTTCTGTTCTGCCAATTGATTAAGTTTAGCATGATTAGCACGAGGCGACTCTACGGGGAAGCGGCCAAAGCGACACCGCCGGCTTCATGTGACCGCGTCCGGCGGATCAAAGCCGACTTCAGAGCTCAAAGCCGCATCCAAATCCCTTACTTTTGTGTTATGAGAATAGCTCACATTCAGATTGTTCGGCGCGGCGTCGGCTACGCATCATACGGATCGAATTATCGCAAGTCGTGAGGATAATCGTGCCAAAGTACATCTGATAACCTTTAAAAAGACTGACCGCACTTGTTTTCAGGGAACGCTCTTCATCTGGAAATCCATCTTGTGTACGGCCCAAATCGATTTGCCAAGTTTGCTGGGTATTCTAGGAAACTCTGATAGCCAATGCCCTTTTTCAGTTCATTTAATTTGCTGTGTGTGTGTGTGTGTGTGTGTGTGTGTGTGTGTGTGTGCTGCCCACCCTCTGCTCCGTTACGTAACTGTAGTGAGAGACTGTTGGCAGCTCAGAAACGTTGGGCCTATCCACCGCCCTCTAGTGGCAAGAGCGTGAAGCGCGCGAAATAAATACATGGGAAGCACCCAACCCACATTTCAGGAATGCCTCCCTCAAAACCCTTCAGGCTGTGTGGAAATGACTGCGGCTGCCGCTGCTTTGGTGTTTGAACGGTTTCACATGGATCTGCGCTTGGAAGAGTCTGAAGGTACGGCGAGTTCAATGAGTTGGTGGGTTCCTGCCGTTCCGACATACTTAAGGAATACGTTAATGTTTAAATCGCTTAAGCATTTATTAAATCGACTCAGCACAATTATAAAACTCCCACGCAGACTGTAGATGCAGTCAGTCAAAAGAGACAAATCTGCACATCTTTCTCTGAATTTAATAAGGCTGACTGGTCCACAAGTTCATATCATACACATATTCAATCAAATCCACTATTCTGATCATCTGCTCGTGTGGAACCTCTGAAAAGAGGTGAATGCCCAACGTTAGACTCTAGTACTAAACCTTCAAGTTCTGGAAAAAGCACACATGCTTCAGTCACAGGAAAAGAAAAAGAAAAAGAAATAACCCCACTTTTTATGGAAGGTCTCCTATAGATGATCTACAGACATTCAGATTATTAACTGTCTTCTTACTCCAACTCAGCTGACTACGCTTAGAGCCAAAATGAAGCTTAAGTACTGGATTAAGCTCAAATGTTACAAATGACCAAACTCTGCGTTCACTGGAAATGAATTAAGCTTCTACAAATCATCTACAATGAACCGTCCAAATAAAGTGTCACTACAAATCAAAAACAAATGCATAATCTGCATATGCATATCTACAACACACATGATCACAAGTCTTAAATGTGGAGCAGAAATTTGTACATATCGGTAAGCAAAGACAATCTTGGCACCGAAAGCGCAGAAAAGGCACAAAGTGCTTCATCATAGGCGAAAGCAGTATCGAATGAGCTAATGCTGACTTGAGAAGTCAGAATGCTTAAAGGCAATGGATACGATTCCAGTACAAAAAAGAAAGAAAGAAAAGATATAAAATGAAATTATTTACATTGAATGCCTTTTGTTGCATAAGTAGCAATATGCACACCGAATATATTACAAAGCTGTGAAATGAGTATAAAAAAATGACATTTTCTTCTGAAAAAGGAAAACAAAAAGTAACAAAAGTACCTTCTCACTTTCTTAATTGGTCACTTCACACAAAGAATCCCGATGCTGCTTAACAAAACTGGACAGAGAAAAAAAAAGACAGGAGAGGGATGAGTTACGGCGGGCTAAACACACACACACACACACACAAATGATGGCTATACAGTCACATGCCAAGTTTTACATGTTTTATTTTCTAAGTCAAAACTTAACACATCTTCTACCCTAAATAAGTGTTATTTCTATTTTTATTTTTACTTCTGACATATTTCCTGACTTTAACATGTCAAATAAAATATATAATGGGCCATAACTTTTGCACAAGCCACATTATACGTTTAATATCCCCCCCTAATAAGTTAAATTCAGCAAATAAGCAGCTGCTGCATTAACATGAGCAGAAGTGTGTTCTCTGTAGAGAACAGGGTGTGGGGCGCCAAAACTTTTTCCACACAACTGTATGTGCCTAAAATGTGCATTTTAGCTCAGGTAACTGACTCAAACTGATCTGCTGGGCGTTTGCAGACGGTCACGCTCTTTAATTTAATCGAAGGCGCACTGCAGTTCAGTTACACTGAGCAAATAGTGCCACCTTGTGGTCACATCCTGGAACAACAGCACAAACTCCATATGTGACTCTATTAAAGCCATAGTTTACTATCAAGCAAGCTGAAGCTACAGAACAGCTTCTTTGTACAGCTTATGTTACAGCTGTGGTGTTAAGCGCACCAGGTCGAATTAGGAGGCTTTCTTACCTTCCACCGGTTGCCACACTCGTTGCACAGCACAAAGGTGGTCATTGGTTCATCAGCGCTGCGCGTCTGAACCTGCGGGCGGAGGGAATTCGTGTTAATACACAGTGTTCCATCCCAACAGGCCTGTGAAGCTAATGCACTCCGATATACATGCTGGGACACACTCTTCCATTAGCGTCGGGGGATTTGCTGCAATCACTATGCCGTCTAACTCGGGGCCTGTGCTGACTTGTTCAGAGCGCTGCCTCAATGTCTGTTTGTTGCCGTGTTTACACGTCTACTGATGTAAAACATGATTTAAGGTCACGGCTGCGATCAGAGTGTCATTCAGACGGAATTTAGATTAGATGGGTATTTTAGATTAAGAGAGTTGGGTATAGAGGTATTACAGGGTGCAGGCAGGGACTGGACAGTGAGTTTTATAGAGCGTTACAAATGCAGTAAAATAAACACAATTCAGAGATTTCAATATAAAAGTCCAGGGTACAAAACTCTCTTTCACAGTACAATAAATCAGCTGTTTAAATATGGTTTTGAAATATTTTATATTTATATATATATATAAGCACTGTGGTGACACTGATGTGGTGGTGGTGTGTTAGTGTGTGTTGCGCTGGTACGAGTGGATCAGACACAGCAGTGCAGAGTTTTTAAACACCTCAGTGTCACTGCTGGACTGAGAATAGTCCACTAACCAAAAGTATCCAGCCAACAGTGTCCTGTGACCACTGATGAAGGACTAGAGGACCACTAACAAAAGCATTCAGCAACAGATGAGCTTCTGTCTCTGACAGAGTGGACAATGATTGGACACAGTGTGTAAAAACTCCAGCAGCACTGCTGTCTCTGATCCACTCGTACCAGCACAACACACACTAACACACCACCATCATGTCAGTGTTGCTGCATTGCTGAAAATTGTCCACCACCCAATAAAATGGACAATGATATTCGTTTGAATCTGAGCAGTTAAAATGCATCTCATAGTTTGTCAACAAATACGTATATAGCCGGATGCTGATATGGTGACAACACTACTGATAATGATAGTGAAGTATAAACCTACACACTTAAAGGGGAAAATAAATAGAACAGTGGACGGTTTGGCTTTTATAGCACAAAAATAAAATCTGTAAAAGGTGTCAAAAACATCAAATATGCACAATTTTCTCCGTAGCAGATCAGCCAAGACATGTTTGCTGTCTCAAGTTCTTTTGTTTTGCACTGGAGCTCGGCCTGTCACAATTATTACATTATCGCCTATTCGCAATCATTGTGATCATTTCAAATAATTTTCCACATTAGATCTCAAAATAACAATCAGCCATAACAAACAAAATGTAGATTCAGTATCATGGGTTGTGGCAAACAAATGTAAATTAAAGAAAGCAGTAAATGCATTCACTGAGACGTCATGGGACTAGAGCTGGGCGATATGGCCAAAAATGTTATCACGATAAACAAAATTCATATCGTTCGATATCGATATCGTGTTTTAAACTATCCTTTATGTTCAGAACATGACGAACACTCGCCAAACAGTGGAACATTTCACAGATCTGTCATGGGAGAGTGGGAGAAAGTGTCTGGTGAGCTGTTTTTACCAGCTGGAAAAGCATGGCTATTTTGTAATAGTCATAATTTAAGAAAGAAAACAGATTATTTTTAGCTGGTGTCGAGCGCTCGGCTACCCCGCTACAAATGACATCACAGTATTCAGACACCAGCTAGACGACTGGATTTCTCTATACTATCGTAGTAGTTTAAGGGGTGAACCTCAATATATCAACACCAGACAAACAGAGTCCTCTTTTTAGGTACGTTTAAACTGAAAGCGGTGCTTTTGTGTCTTGTTTGATCTACATTATCATCAATTCGCCGTGTTGTGTGAGTGACAGAGCGCTGCTTCAAGTTAGCCAGCTGCTAAAAACAGCTAGCCTGGAAAGATAGCACTCTCCCGCTCTCCAACGCCTCACAGCTTCCTCAGTTTACTTTCGTATAAATCGAACCTGTAATTTACATGAACTCACTTCTTTCTTTCACTTTTGTTGCTTGGGAATGCACTAATACTAAAATATGACTGTCCGAGCTCTGCAACAGCGCTGTAGTTGTGAGGATTGTGATTGTGATTTAACGCTGCTAAAGCTGGTTAGGATGTACAGAAAGAGGTGAGTTCGCTGTAGGACAGTACAGTTACACCACTGACCTCGTCACTCACACTCGGTCACAGGAGAACAGATCGCCGGTCGCTCCACTCAAACTGGGAATGTATAACTCCGCGTTTCAGCCGTTGCTAAAGACTCATCTTACTCGTGACCCCCTCCCTCACTAATCATGTCGAAAAACTCGGAAGTGCGCCCTCTCCTGGCGACAGCAGAGTAGTGTCGCTTTCCTTGCAGTAGAAAACGCCACGAAGGCTTTCGCTAAAACGTGGAAGTGTGAGAATGGTGTATTATAACGAACATTTATCGAACATGTCGTATCGCTCTATCGACGAAAAGTTACATCGCGATAATTATCGTTATCGTTTTATCGCCCAGCCCTACATGGGACTTATGAAAAAGTTCTAACTTAGTGCTCTTATATATTTAAGGGCAGCGCTGAGTAATATAGCTTATTAATAGATGCACAAAATGATTAAAAAAAAAGACTGTGATTAAGTGCGTCCCTCGACCCGGCAGTATGCTGTGGCAGGGGACACACCTTATGGGTAGCGTCGGGCAAGCGGTCCAAGTAACTGGAATGAATACGGCTGGTTCAAGAGTTCTTCTCCCCGTCACCTTTATTTACACACCAACACTCAGGATTATTTACATATTTACACGCGCACACATAACAAACGAAAACAAAACGAAAATAGTCTCTACAACTATGAAACAGACCAATGACTGCAAAGTCATATAGGACTCACTCGCATCACCTTCGATCATCCACCCAGCTGAAAGAAGGGATTTTTTTCTCTACCCCCCAGTAATGCTGCTTATATTTGGGGTGCTCCTCCCCTAGGATATACCATTACAGGCCTGGGTTAAAAACAAGTGCTTCATATATCTAAATATATATTTACATGCGACAGTAAATAATCCATGTGCTTCCTTACTAATCACCTTTATATTCATGACGTCATTAAAACATATTTCCAGCACGGTGTACACTTCTTAACCAATTTACTCTTGTAGTTTTTCTCCTTCCCTCCTCCTCTACAGAGGATGGACTCACCCAGGTAAGTAAATCACAGGTGAACCCATTCAGTTCTCTTTGCTCCCCAAAGCAAGGATAATCAGTCTTCAGGTAAGTACAGGTAAGTGTTTACAGTCAGTCATTATATTGTGATGTGTAAAGAGGTACTTTACATCATCACAAAGACAAAATTGTTAACTGCAATTATAAACATGACAAATCATCAGCTACAATTTCATGACCATGACTGACTTAACCACCCCTACAAGGCTAATATAACTAATATGTAAATTGTTCAGTAATAGTAAAACAGACTTGTGGTTTCTGACACTGCATCCCACACTGTAGCTACAAAACAGTATCTTCTCCCTGTTTAGCTTGTCAGAAATCACATCTACTTCACATTACCTAACAGATCAACCCTCGATGAGGATTGTGATGTTTTAGGTGTGCGGTTTGTAGAATGGTGGAATATAAGCTTCCATTACTTGTTCACTACACTCGCATCACAGCTCCAGTACAAAAACTAAAGAGGGAACTTTTGGATACCAAACACGTCTTAGCTGATCAAGTACGATGGTCAGTGTGGACGTACCTGGGTGTAGGTGCAGCTCTTGCCCTTGCACTTCCCACAGATGAACATGTCGGTCTCAGTGCCGCCCACTTTAGAGAGCTGGTGTTCCCGGATAGATTCTTTAGTCAGAGCCTTCCTCATCTCCTTCAGCTCTGCACTCGCCATCTCCTACAACACACACACACACACACACACACACACACACACACCGACTTAATGAGGGACTATCATGAAAAACATGACAATGGGAGCACCACTGGATAGACAAGCCCGCATAAGCAAAGCTCACATGCAGACAAGAATAATATGCTTTGTAGCAGTAATTTTCACTCTGTGGGCGGTGGCCCCCCAGTGGGCTGTATTAGTACTGCCAGGGGTGCTGCTGATATTTATTCATTTTTTAAAACGTTAAACTTTAAAAAACTTGGAAAAAAAAAACAAAAAAAAACAGGCCAGTTAAATCTTCTTGTTGGCCACAAAAGCCTTCTCAGCTGGTCGTGTGGGCTGTGAACTGCAAAAGGCTGGGAACCCCTGCTTTATAGCCATTATTGTACTGTGATGGTATTACACACATACGCACCTCTGCTGTCATGGTGGCTATGCGTTCAGGGGAGATGTTGCCACACAGCACGTTGCGGCGCAAGTCAGGGTTCTTCTGGTCTTTAAGGTTGGAGATGCGGCTCCTCAGCCTTGTTTTGTACTTCATGTCGGTGGCCTTAAACTCCTTGTAGATACGTAACATGTCAGTTAAGGAAGCCCTGGATTGGTATAGACACCTTAAAACATCACTTTACAGAGGTCAAGGTAAGGAATGGAGCACCAGCAGATGATCACTTGGCTCAGAAGAGAGCGGCTCTCGCTCTCCAAGAGAAATAGAAGGATATAGTCTTCAATCTCTGCCGCCAAGGCCTCGCAATCTGCTCCAATTGTTTTGAAATCATCTGTGAAAACATAAAAAAGAAGCTGCCACTTGAGAGACAGCAGTGAAACCAAAGATGATGCTGCCAACTTCTGTCAAAGGTTTAAAATACAACTCAGAGATTCTTAAAGTGAAAGCTGTTAGTAATGTTTGCCTAGACTAGATCAGCAGTCCACGCAGTAATTGATCGTGTCTTTATTAGCCTAGAATCTATTAGCTTTACCTAATACTGCATTCCAGGCGTTTTGTAGTGGTCTACTATGATAATCTGCCAAGCTTTTTTCAAAACAACCTATCTCCAGTACAAAATAAAACCTGTTGCTGCCCAAAAATGTTATCAGAATAAAAAATGTATTTCAGTCAATATCGATACATATTGCAATAAATGTCAAATCATTTTCTTTCAAGTTTGAAGGCTGATTTTTGCTCCTGAGTGGTCAGTTGCTGTTTTAAACTATCCTTTATGGTCAGAACATGACAAACATTTGGCAAACATTGGAACATTTCACAAATCTGTCATGGGACAGTGGGAGTTTCGGGTCAGCTGTTTTTGCCAGCTGGAAAAGCACGGCCGCAATTTCTGTAATCTTCATAATTTAAAAAGAAAACAAATTATTTTTAGCTGTCTGGTGACGAGCGCTCGGCTATCTGGTTACAAGCGCCAAACTGTTTCGTTTCTCAACAACGTCAGCTTAATAAGAACAGCAAACATTATCTGGCTCGGTACGTCAGTGATGGATCACACCGCCTTACTGTCGTCACTCCCACCACATCCATGTCAGAGCATATCACAGTATTCAGACACCAGCTAGCGACGCCTGGGTTTCTCTATTCTATCGTAGTAGTTTGAGGGGTGAACTGCAGTATATCTGACACTCACTGTGTAAAAGCATTAAATGCAGTGTGGATCTCTAACACCCAACAAAGAGAGTCTTTTTTAGGTACGTCTAAACTGAAATCGGTGTCTTGTTTGATCTACAGCAACATTAATTCGGCCGTGCTGTGCGAGTGACAGAGCTGCTTCAAGTTAGCCAGCTGCTAAAACAGCTAGCCTAGAAAGCTAGCGTTCTCCCACTCTCCAGTGCCTCACAGCGTCCTCAGTTTACTTTCGTTTAAATCAGTGCAGTGCACTCTTTCACTTTTGTTGCTTGGGAATGCACTAATACTAAAATATGACTGAGCGCTGTAACAGTGCTGTAGTTGTGAGGAGCAGACGTGATTTAATGCTGCTAAAGTTCATTCGGATGCTAAGAAAGGGGTGAGTTCACTACTGTAGGACAGTATAGTTACGCCACTGACCTCATCACTTACACTGAGTCACAGGAGAACAGATCGCCGATCGCTCCACTCTAAGAGCTAATATATATCTCCACGTTTCAGACATTGGCGAATCATTTCACTCCTTGCACGCCCCCCCCCAAAAAAATCATGCTGAAAAACTCTGAAGTACGCCCTCTTGTGGCGACAACAGAGTAGTGTCGCTTTCTTGCAGTAGAAAACGCCACCAGGGCTGTCTCTGGAACATGGAAGTGTGAGAATGCTCTATTATATCAAACATTTATCAAACATTTCTTATATTTCTATCGAGGAAAGTTATATTGCAATAATTATCGTTATCGTTTTATCGCCCAGCCCTACTTCAGCCTTGTGGCTTTCAAGGACACCGAACGTCAAAAGGGGCATGCTACATCATCTCAGCAAGTAATTTATTTTATTTAACATTCAAATATTTTTTTGCACACACACACACACACACACACACACACACACACACACACAAAAACACATTTATTTTTGACCCGATTCCGAGGGCATTACAAGCTTGACTACTCTATACCAAGTTGGCCTGGACTTACCATCCGTCTGCAGGGCCGAGACCAGCAGCTCTCTGCATTTGTTTCGCACGCTGTCAGTGGTGACCGGTGGAGGGGGAAAGGAAGTGAACTTGGGGGTTGTAGGAGTGGTGGGAGTGGTGGGAGTCTTTGGTGTTTCTGGTTTCTTACTGCAATAAGAGGAGAAATTATAGTGATTGTCTAATCAGACATAAAAAAATCATAATAAGCAGTGGAAAATACAACATGTTCAGAAACCAATCCCCTGTAGCGGCGCCAGCAGCATCGTTACTAAGAAGGAATTTAGAGATTTTGACATGAGGTTAAAATTACAGGGCAATTGCTGTGGAATTATTGAATTCATGTGTTCTACGACTATGCAAAAAGAAGTCGCGTCCAAACATTTTACTGTTTTCCATGTATTTCTGCTAAAAATCTGTTGTATGAAATTTGGCAGACGTCATCTTTTAAGACCCTACTGACACCAAAATGAAGCATCATGCTTGGACACCGATGACCACTACTTAAGATGCAATTTGCAGATGGTCACTAAGCTCTCACAGTAGTTACCACAATCCACAGAAATGAACAAAATCAATTTCTGCCAAAACAAAATGGTAGATGACTGTCTCGTTTAAAAACAGATGATAATTTTCCACATACTAACTTTTTTTGCTCACTGTTCAAAAGCTATACTGAAAAAAAAATTGAAAGTGAAGTCAACTTCACAAAACGTGTCTCTTTTTGGTATTAATCCAAGTTCTGAATCGCCAATAAAAATAAAATGCTATATCTGTGGGATGGCTTTTCCCTCTAAATTCTCTGTTGGCAGTAGACCCGCCCCTTCCTATATACATACACATGCATATACACCAATCATGCATAACATTATGACCACCTCCTTGTTTCTATGCTCATTGGCCATTTTATCAGCTCCACTTACTACATAGGTGCACTTTGTAGTTCTACAGTTACAGACTGTAGTCCATCTGTTTCTCTGATACTTTGTTAGCCCCCTTTTACCCTGTTCTTTAGTGGTCAGGACCCCCATGGACCCTCACAGAGCAGGTACTATTTGGGTGGTGGATCATTCTCAGCACTGCAGTAACACTGACGTGGTGGTGGTGTGTTAGTGTGTGTTGTGCTGGTCTGAGTGGATCAGACACAGCAGTGCTGCTGGAGTTTTTAAACACCTCAGTGTCACTGCTGGACTGAGAATAGTCCACCAACCAAACCTATCCAGCCAACAGCGTCCTGTGGGCAGCGTCCTGTGACCACTGATGAAGGACTAGAGGATGACCAACACAAACTGTGCAGCAGCAGATGAGCTATCGTCTCTGACTTTACATCTACAAGGTGGACTGACAAGGTAGGAGTGTCTAATAGAGTGTGTGTGTGTGTAAATATATATATATATATATATATATATATATATATATATATATACACACACACACACACACACAGATTCACTTGAAAGAGGCCCTGAATATTCTGTTGTAACTCCCGTTAGGACGAAACAATCTGATCCAAAAAAAATCCGCCACATACATTGACATACATGTAACTGACTGCATTACATGCGATGCTGGAAGTGATCGCTAAGTTGGAAGTTGTTTCTAAATTTCTCAAGTCATTTGTCTCATATATGCGCTTACATGTCTGCACGTCAGGGTACCGAAGAAACGAATACCTTAGGAAGAATTCTTACTGGTCTGTCATCTACTACCATTGCCTTCCCACAAAATACTAGTGTTAGAGATTTTGCCTAAATCATTTTTACTGCTGCTGGCCAGCCCACATAGTCAGTGTTTCGTTCATGTGCTTCAGAAACTACTTCGTGGTATCAGTCATAGGTATCCTATCACTGTATGTTCACCACTAGCACACACAGATACACACCTGAAGTCACTGGATCCAGGACTGTCTTTAGATGATGTTGACTGAAGTGAAGGTCCTCCCTTTTTCTTCTCCTCAGACTTGCCTTCAGAACCATCTACGAAGGAGAAGAATGAAAGTTCAAATCTTCCACTACACAATGTCTATATGGCTCCGCTTGGACCATTAGCTGCTTCTACTCTACACTCTTATTTATGCTGACAGCCACAGGTGATGTAGTCATCCAGCACCTGATTCGTCTGTATTTACAGCAATTAATAGAACGTTTACATGTAGTTTAAAAATGCGTTTCAGGTCAAAACCTTTTAGAAAACACCGAGTGCATTTACATGCGCTCAATATTCCAGTCATACTCAGATTTCTGCAGTTATCCGATTATACAAATGGTCATGTAAACATCATAATCGGATCTAAAAAATCTGATTAAGAAATCTGATAAAAAGAGCTGGATTTTAGCTCAATAATCAGATTTCTCAGTGCTGTAAACTCTGATTTCTTTTGGACTTCTCAGTCTGCGCATGTGCGGAACAGACTGCTGTACCGGAAATAAGCGAGCAGCGTTGGAGCGGCGCTGAAACCAACTACATGCTTGAGGAAATGAAAAACTTAAATATTCTTCATCTTCTAGATGATGTATGTCCATTTTTTTCAGGTAAAGTGGTGCAATATTAAAAAAAAAAAAAAGCTGCGGCATGAAGTTTTGAGTTTTACGTTACATTTATGTCACGTCGTCTTCTGTGAGTTTACTGGCTGGTTGCAAAACAGAAATCTGATTACTGTCTGACTCATTTACTCAAGTGCACATAAATGCGTTGATCCGATTACTGACAGAACCTTATTTTCTGCAGTCAGCAGATTATTGAGTGCATGATAACGCATTGTCATTAATTAATTAACTTTGTCATTAATTAATTAACTTTGTCAGGGAGCTCTTGGGAAACCTTTGTTTACATCCTAACGATTTACGCAGAAAATTTGTTAAACTGCTGCTTTGACAGTTAATAACATAAAACTGTACCTAGCAGTTTCTTCCAGGCCTTGATGAGGGACTTGGCCAGAGACTGCACCTCCTCATCCGAGCTCTGCTTCCTCACAGCGTTCACGGACATGCCAATCCGTGTGGACTGAAGCACATTGGACGAGACAGATAACAAAAGAACAGAAGAAGTGAAACAAAGAGTGAAACATGATCTGTAAATGAAAGCACCAAATCTACAAACACTTCAAAGAACAGTATCTTGCTGATTACAGCGTAACAGTAACAACAGTTTGAGTGCTTGCATTATCTTTTTAATGAGGCAGAAATCAAGAGAAACCCCTCATCTCTCTGTGAGTAACCCCTCATCTCTCTTCACTTCCATCATTACCACAGCCTCCTTCTGCGCTCACAGCCGAGGATTCTGAACCCTTTTGAACTCCAAGGTCAACAACTCCAAAAGCTTCCCCAAAACACTCTCATATCCAAGGCTGACGTGAATAAACTCGTAAATTACCACAACACTAAACCTATTATCTAATATGTTTCAGCACCTGCAGCTGTAAAAGAAATCCAATTTTGGCTTTTAGATCTGATTAAACAAGCGATTTGATTTTAGCATTTGGATTAGATTAAATTCTAACTTTAAGGATTAGATTACTTTTCAAAAAGCTCCCTCTGAGCTAAAATTGTACTAAATGTTGGCCAAACCTATTTTTTTAACCTCAAAAGTTGCTACCGAGTTGGATTAATCACAGACAAAAGGGTCATTGTTTTCCCTGTGAAAGGGTGGGTTGTAAACAGTATACTGCACTCTAAACAATGCAATGTGTTATGTGCATCCAAGTGTGCGTTGGGGTCATGTGTGTGTGGTCAGGACCCCCGTGGACCCTCACAGAGCAGGTACTATTTGGGTGGTGGATCATTCTCAGCACTGCAGTAACACTGACGTGGTGGTGGTGTGTTAGTGTGTGTTGTGCTGGTACGAGTGGATCAGACACAGCAGTGCTGCTGGAGTTTTTAAACACTATGTCCACTCACTGTCCACTCTATTAGACACTCCTACCTTGTCAGTCCACCTTGTAGATGTAAAGTCAGAGACGATAGCTCATCTGCTGCTGCACAGTTTATGTTGGTCATCCTCTAGTCCTTCATCAGTGGTCACAGGACACTGTTGGCTGGATATTTTTGGTTGATGGACCATTCTCAGTCCAGCAGTGACACTGAGGTGTTTAAAAACTCCAGCAGCACTGCTGTGTCTGATCCACTCAGACCAGTGCAACACACACTAACACACCACCACCACGTCAGTGTTACTGCAGTGCTGAGAATGATCCACCACCCAAACAGTACCTGCTCTGTGAGGGTCCATGAGGGTCCTGACCACTGAAGAACAGGGTAAAAGGGGGCTAACAAAGTATGCAGAGAAACAGATGGACTACAGTCTGTAACTGTAGAACTACAAAGTGCACCTATATAGTAAGTGGAGCTGATAAAATGGACAATGAGCGTAGAAACAAGGAGGTGGTCATAATGTTATGCCTGATCAGTGTATATATAGATATATATGGTGTTTTTTTGTGCTGTCAGATTACGATCCACTCTAGCAGGCTGAAAATCAGGTGTGGATGCAAAGCCTGTTGTGGCCTAATCAGTGAAAAATATTACTTTTTATATTTATACTGACTCCATAACTGTGTCAGAATCCCAGTGACTGAATTGCCACATAGCATCCAGACCTTTCCAGCAGTGATCCAACCCAAACCTACCTAATCCAGCTAATCAGGGTCTCCAGAAAACACTAGCTACGTTCCAAAAACTCGGCTGTTGTCCAGGTGGGCTGCATTTCAAGACCGCTACGTCAACCAAGGCTGTTCCAGTCCTTCAAATATGTCGGAGAAACGCAGCCTAAATTCTGATTATTTTTGAGAACGATACCAGAGTAGCCTTTCTGTCACTAATAATCCTTTGTGTATGTGTCTTGACCCCATGAAAGGTCAAGAGAAATGTCAACAGGTCAAACCACACTACTGTACATTGTTTGAAAAAAAAATGCAGTTCACTATTTCTTTAGTTGTGGCTGTAAATTCATTTAAGTACAAACAAATGGTCCAGCCTGCCATGTATTACATCATTCATATCCAAGTTGAACTTATTATCTTATCATTCATATTAACAGTATTTTCATCATCAAATTTTCTGCACCAGCT
Organism: Colossoma macropomum; assembly: GCF_904425465.1. NCBI lineage: Eukaryota > Metazoa > Chordata > Actinopteri > Characiformes > Serrasalmidae > Colossoma > Colossoma macropomum. The sequence continues at coordinate 16,510,476 of NW_023494802.1, read as the reverse complement.
CCTTCATGAACAGCCTTGGTAAAATGTTTTGTTTCACATTATCTAACACAAACAAGGAGCCTTCTTAAGACAGTCCTACAGAGAACCGACCTCATTTTAGCTGCAGCCAAGCTTTTGGAGCATAGCTGCTAGAGCTGCAGCAGAGGTCGGCGAGATCTTGCTTGCTCTATTATCTAAAGGGTCCTTTTCACTTTTTGGTCATGCACAATCAAGACGGCCTTAACAGGCTGTGCAGACACATCAAGGCTTGCTGACAAAAACAATAAGACATCAAATTGAAGGGAAAAAAAAGTTTACATTGGGGTGAACTGGGGGTGGGCGATATGGCAACAAATAATACATCATAATATTTTCACAATATATGATATGTATCACGATATTTCGTTTTACTGATATTTTAATAAGATGGAAAAGGCAAAACAGAACCTGTAGTGCAAATTATGAAAATACTACTTCTACTACTACTACTACTACTACTAATAATAATAATAATAATAATAATAATAATATTAAAACACCAACTACTACAATAGTGGTCAATGTTTTACAAACTGCACTGCACAGGCCAAATTATGATAATTAGATAGTAGATAGTGTTGTTTAGTAAATGTCCACAATATGCTTAGGAAGGTATACTGTGACATTTTATCATTATCGTGATGAATTACATCACACTGCCCACCCCTGAGGCAAACCATATCATGTCACCACTTACAGCTGCTGTGGCCATTTCTCAAATATTTCTGCAGTGTGCATGAAGGATAGTGGACGACTGAAGGTCTCGAAGAATACACAAGCTGATTCCTTCAAATTCTCAGAAACGAAGGGTGCATTTCTCAGATACATTTCAAGGATCATACAAAATACGACGGCCTTCTGTTACTTAACGGCAGAGAAATGCAGTCTACCTCAGCTGCGTCCTAAGCTTCCAGACATGTCTATTGATGAGCTGGATTAGGCATTGGACGTAGACTGACATTAACCTCTGTAGAAAAAAAAAAAAGACTGGATTTGATTTAGACTCTGCTTGATGTTTGTCAAAGGATGTACTGCAGGGCTCAGTACTGGGCCCTCTATCAGTGTCCTTCTAGTCACAAAATCACTAAGATCACTACATTACTACATCACTACTGATTCCACAGAGCAGAGAACAGAATTTTCATGGACTTTAAGCATTTTTTCATCTACTTTGAGCTTTTCTAACCCCTAAATTCTGCCAGCATTTACAACCCCGATTCCAAAGATTTGGGACGCTGTGCAAAATGTAAATAAAAATAGGATGCGATGATATGCAAATCATGTAAACCATACTTTTAAAGACTATTACTACAAAAACAACATATCAAATGTTGAAACTAAGAAATTTTACTGTTTTTTGTTTTTTTTTTTAATATATGCCCATTTTGAATTTGATGCTAACAACACGTTCCAAAAAAAAGTTGGGACAGGGGCATGTTTACCACTGTTTCATCACCTCCTCTTTTAACAGCACTCTTTAAATGTTTGGGAACTGAGGAGACCGTCTGCTGTAGTTTTGAAGGTGAAATGTTTTCCCTTTCTTACTTTATATAGGATTTAAGCTGCTCAAAAGTTCGGGGTCTCCTTTGTCATACTTTTCATTTCATAATGTGCCAAGTTTTCAGTGGTGACAGGTCTGGATTGCAGGCAGGCCAGTTCAGCACCCGGAGTCTTTTAATATGGAGCCATGCTGTTGTAATACATGCAGAATGTGGTTTAACATTGTCTCGCTGAAATAATCAAGGCCTTCCCTGAAAAAGACGTTGTCTGGATGGCAGCACGTGTTGCCAAACATGTACATATCATTCAGCATTAATGGTGCCTTCACAGATGAGCACATCACCCATGCCATGTGCACTAATGCCCCCCTATACCATCATGAATACTGGCTTTTGAACTGTGTACTTATAACAAGTGGTCATGATTTCCAAAAAAAAATTTCTAATGTTGATTCATCGGACCACAGGACAATTCTCCACTTCACCTCAGTCCATTTTAAATGGGCTTGGGCCCAGAGAAGGTGGCAGCGTTTCTGGATCCTGTTTATATATGATTTCTTCTTCGCATTTTAGAGTTTTAACTTGCATCTATGGATGCACCGACTAACTGTTTTCACAGACAGCGGTTTTCAGAAGTGTTTGAGCCCATGCAGTGTTTTCGTCTACAGAATCATGTCTGTTTTTAATGCAGTGCTGCCTGAGGGCCCAAAGATCACAGCCAGCAAATACTGGTTTTTGGCCTTGCATATAGAGATTTCTCCAGATTCTCTGAATCTTTTAATGATATTATGTACTGTAGATGATGGAAAGCAAAAGTTCTTTGCTATTTTACATTGAGAAACATTATTCTTGAATTCTTGCACTTTCACAGAGTGGGATGCTCTTTTATACTCAATCATGTTACTGATCTGTTGCCAATCAACCACCAGGTGTTTTTTTTTAGCATTGCACCACTTCACCAGCCTTTTGTTGCCCCCGTCTCAACTTTTTTGGAACGTGTTGTTGGTGTCAAATTCAAAATGAGCATATTTTTTTCCAAAAACAATAACATTTCTCAGTTTTAACATTTGATATGTTGTCTATGTACTATTTTTAAAGAAATATAGTGTTTAAATGATTTGCACATCATTGCATTTGTTTTTATTTACATTTTGCACAGCGTCCCAGCTTTTTTGGAAATGTGGTTGTAATTCACTGGATAAAGCAAAATGACAAGTGAGAATTACAAAAGCCCAGAGGTCACAGAAACCAAGAGAAAGGTAAAGCAAGTCACATGCAAACCCTCAGAGGGTTCAAAGATTATGATGCATGAAAAATTCTGCAGAGAATTTCTCTACAAACATACAGTAGGCAATTGTTAGGGAACCAAAGCTGAATAAAATCTCATAACTCTGATTAAAGTGCAGATTTTTTGTGCCAAAATGTAAAAACTCAATTTGTTTAGCCTCAAACTGCCATCTTCCAGAAATGCTTCATGTGACGTGTCAATCATGTGACTCCGTTAAGGACTACACTGCTTGAATGTGGCCTGCATTATAACTGAATAATCATTTATGTATTCAGTCCATTTTAATGTTGGTTTAATTAACCAGTGAATCTGAACACAAGCACTAACCTCCACAATTAAAAATGCTGAATCTCTCAGCATTATTGGGAGTGCATCCGCAACCTCCTCTCTATACCAATTATTGATAGGCAACCAAAGCTGAATAAAATCTCATAACTCTGATTAAATCACCAGACAGAGTATAAAAAGCAGCCAACAAATAAAATAAATAAAAAATAGAATATTTTCACCCCCTTAAAAGAAAAGAGGCCAAAAGGGAGGAACCATTTATAACGAAAAACTCCCCAAGGCTTCTACTTTGAAGGGAAATGAACTACCTGTAGGGTCTCCAGGGACATTTTCATGTTCTTCAGTTCCTTCAGCAAGTCTATGGCGCCATCCTAAAATTAAAACAACAAGAAAAGAGGAAGAGGGTGTTACCAAAAGGGACATTAGACTCTCTGCATGTCTTCTGAACTTTAGATTTGGACAGGAATACTTTTTTTTTGTTTATCTAGCCGCCATTTCTGCATTTCTGGAACAGGAGTATGTTTCTTACTCACAGACGGGCTGCGTCCAAAACCACACACTACCACACTGAATAGCATGCAAAAAAATAGTAACTAGTCTTCAGCAACGTAGTATGCGTAGTATATAGCACTATGCGGTTTAGGACGCAGCCATAGTTTTTAGTTCATCTGTGTACACCAAGCACTCTCATCACAAAATAGGTCGGTTTATCACTTATTTGAGCTGAACCGTGGCCTTTCTGCGGTAAAGCAGGGGGCAAATGAAGTTTTTGGTGTGACCCTGCAACCGAGCTCGGGAGAAAACTGGAGAAGGACCAGTTCGCCAGCTCATCAGCTACAGCGGCACGAAAACAAACTCAGCCGAAAGCCGTTTGTTCGGCGAGTTCGGCAGTGAGGGAGGCGTTTTTGGGGCTAAACAAGGCTGGTGGTGAGTAATATAACGTTAACTGCACTACAACAACCTCCTTTCATAGCCTCACTCTGGCAAATGGGCGAGCTGGCGGGTTAGTTAACACCTTCACCGCCCTCGGTTAAACTCCGGCACCTTAGGCAGCAAGTTAAACAGAAGCTAACACCACCGCTGCTAACCGCCTAACGTACACGCCTCTTCTGTAAACCGCCGAATGTCTCCGTTAGCTAACCTGGCAGCAACGAGACGAAGTCGGGGTATTTTTTTCAAAGTAAATGCGGTTCACATATCTAGTCTAACCTCTGGAGTTCACGGTCTGAAAACAGCTCGGCGGCGTTCATTCGAAATGGAAATCGAAAGCTAACGTTACGTTAGAAATGAGCGAGGGAGGCGAGCTTGGCTGGCGGATGACATTTTCCGTGCCGTTCAAAATGCTGATTTACTCTTAACACCAGCACAGGTTTCCAGAAATTTCCTCCGTAACTAAAAGTGCAGCACACATAAGCGCAGTCTGTGCCTACCTGCTTTCCGACGCTGGACCGACTCTCGGCGCTCCACGGACGGCCGGCCGCCCGGCCAGCCAGCCAGCCTTCTTTCACTTACCGTGTTTTTCTTGTGCACCATTTTGTCCAGCTTCTTCGCGATGCGCTCCACTTCTTGGTCTTTCACCATCTTTAAAAAGTCCTTCGCCTGCTGCCTAAGCTCGTACCTCCATTTATGTGTTACTGGGAAAACACGCCCGTGTTTTCTGCTCTGTCTCTCTTGACGCCTGAATGAGTGGAATCCACAGCCTTTTTCTCAGCCCTGGTCTGTTGTGGACTGCAGGATTATGGGAAATGTAGTTCCAAAGCCACTGTAGGTTTTTTTTTTACTGTACTATTTTTCCCGGAGGCAATATAAGTTGAAATTAGCTCTGAAGACCAATACAACCTCATTTTGCTCATTTGTGTAATATAATCCTTCATACCTGCGAATGTCTGAAGGTGTTTATTAAGTGGGTTTGGCTTGTTTAGGCCTTTGCTGCCCAGGTGGCTTAGCTCAAATATGAGCTTTCTGTTAGAGTGTTGACTGGTTTGTATGTTTTCATTTTGGGTCACCCACATTAAATGTGTAAATAAATAAACAAACAATGTAGCAAAATGACAATATCAATATATATATGTGAGATATATTAGCATATATGGATTTCCCTTGTATCCAACTTATATTACTTACCTATGGACATATATTGTTATGTATCCCACCTCATTTTCAAATATGGAGAATATATTTCAGTCAAATATCACCATATATAAACATATATGTGTAACACATATAGCTATTTAGTGATCTATGATAGAAATCATGTATTATATATGGATGGCATATCGCTGTTGTCAGAAGAAAACCTCTCCAAAATGTTAACTTTACAGGAGAAGGAAAAACATATTTTACTTTTACTGTAAGTCAATGGAAGCAGACTTTTTTCCAAGTCATTTTGGCCTGTTTCCTTTCGTCGATTCTTCATAGAATTTACACACAATGCAAAGGACAACAGACATTTACAAATTATGTCAAAAACTGAAAAACAACAAAAATAGAGATACGAGGTTTTCTTCCGACCGCAGCGATATATTGCTTATATATGCCAGCTTCATGTTATGTGACACAATGTTTTTTATTGCATGTATGTTGCTGGTGTTTTTCATTTGCAGTTTTTGAAAAAAGCCTTTCGGTGTATGAATCATATATATGTGTATGATCTGCGTAACAGAAGTGTTCACCCAAATATCAGACATATATACATGTTCCATATATTCTGAATATATTTAAAAGTATTTTATATATATATATATATATATATATATATATATATATATATATATATATATATATATATATAATATGTCGGAACGATATATGTGCATATATAATATTATTTTTCCATATGGAAAACAGAAGTAGATTGAAAAACTGCTTGGCAGTAATGCATTTAATAAACATAAAGCAGCATATGGACTATAAAAGGCTTAATGCTAGCATATCAGCTCACTGAAAGATGGTCCATGCTGTACTGTCGCTTGTTTAACAGTTGAGGGCGTTGTTGTTGCACAGCTGTGCTGAACACTGGCAACCTGTTGATGTCTTTGCCACTCTTCAATCAGCTTAAATGAACTTCATTTCCGTTTAGGTCGTTGCTTTTGATTAATGGCTGTGTCTGTTTTTGTGTGTTAACCTGAGGTGCTGAGGTTGGACCCGAGACTTTCGTAGGTAAATCCGATAAGGCCGATAGGTAAATCAGAGGGGGTCAGAGCATTTCCGCTGTACAGGAATGCCAATGTTGTATAACCAGTCACAACTGATGCTCTGTGTTTTTAACATACATATTCATTTTTGTTAATCTTATCAAGGACCTAACTGGCCGTTCCCTTGCAGTATCAGTGTCGTACGATGTATCGTCAGTAGCAGCTGTATAGCATTGTGTTGTTTACATTCCCCAAGGGCACAGTTGAAGTGTCAGCAGCTTGGGGCCCCACAGATACCCTTCTATATGGCCCCATTATTTGCAGCCTGTGTACATTGTGAGGTGATGATGCCTGGACTGTTTGTTAGGGTGGCGGCATGGTGCGCTGTACAGCGTAGGAAACCCCACCTCAGCCGTGAGTGTGTTTGGAAGGGGGGGAAAGTCCCCTTAGCTCAGGCACCACTCACGTGGGCAGGAAACACAGACTTTATCGCTCCTGTAAGGTCATCTCTGATTATAACCAGGCCATGGTAACTTTGCACCCATACTTTAGGGCCCTTAGGGACTACATTCACCTGCTAAACAATGCCTTTACAAGTAAGGTCAACAGTCTGATGCCTATTTTAGACCTTTTTTGTGTTTGAGTAAATATTAATATTACTGTGCTCAGAAAATGGTGGACTTTGTTTGGAATTAACGTGTTTTATTTAGTTAATCGGCCATATGTGTCAGCGGATATGCGTGGATACTGTTTTATGATGCAAAATCACTCAGAATAGTGCAAGAATGGTGTGTCAAGCAATGTTTACGAGTACAGAGTGCAAGCAGGGGTTGAGGGGAGTTATTGGTTATTTTGGAGGTGGAATTGTTAAATTTTAATTTGCTGAATTTCTTCTAGACTTTCCAGGTTAATTGACTTCTGCATGTGTTTCACTTCTTTTTAAAATGTTAAGGTATTTTGATGAAATAATGTAAAAACATGAGTACATGAGGGATTCATGTTTGAAAATTTGGTTTCTCAGAGATTATTTTACTGTCATACTATATTCAAAACTGTTTTTAAGCATTTCCCAGTGGTCTTTTCCAGGACATGAGTGATCACCAAAGGAGCTCTTGTGGAATATCGGTGATGTGAAGAGTTACGTCCATGATTTGTTTGTTGTTGACAGTGATAGAATCTCTGTGGTTGCTCTGTTGTCACTTGGTTGAGATTTGTCTGAGAGGGTGCTGGGTTATGGTTTACATAGTTTTCATGCTCTGCAAACCATTTAGCAACCAGTGATCTATCCTGCTCATTGGAGCAGATTCTCCCTATCTGGACAGATGGATGATGAAACAGTAATAACAAAGCACCTGCAAAGTCATTAGCTTTAGGTGTTTTATATACAATAACTTATGTGTTATATAATTGGATTTTAACTATTACAAACTTTTCACCAAAAAGCTTTTTAGATATTTTCAGAATATTTTAAGAATTCTCTAAACAACAAATGAATAAAATGATGCAGAAACTATGATTTTACGTTCATTTTTATCAATTTATTTGTTTTGATATCGATCTTCACTTTAGAAATATAAAGAATGTTGGATATCAATTTTATTATAACTTGCTTCTCAGTGTTATACAGCTTTTTCAGTCATTTTAGAATATTATGCATTTCCGACTCTTAATGTTAATGTCAACGTAACAACCAAAAATTGATATGATTAAATAATTTGCAATTGTAGTTATATTTTAGGCAGAGTTTGCTCAATACTAAAGATTTTTAGTATTTTATTATAAACTATAAACTCTATATTTAATTGAAAATAGTACAAAGACAACATATAAAATGTTGAAACTGAGAAATTTTATTGGTTTTTTTTTATTTATTTATTTTTTTTAATATAAGCCCATTTTGAATTTGATACCAGCAACAAATTTCAAAAAAGTTGGGAAGGAGGCAACAAAAGACTGGTAAAGTTAGGTAATGCTAAAAAAAAACACATGGTGGAACATCTCTCACCAAGTTAGGTTAATTGGCACCAGGTTAGTATTGAGTATAAACACAGCGTCTTTCAGAGCTAAAGATGGGGAGGGGTTCACCACTCTGTGAAAGACTGCACAAGCAAATAGTGCAACAACTCAAGAATAAAGTTTCTCAACATAAAATAGCAAAAAACTTGGAGATTTTATCGTCTATCATATATAATATCATTAAATGGTTCTGAGAATCTGGAGAAATCTCTGTATGTAAGGGACAAGGCCGAAAACCAATATTGGCTGGCCATGATCTTCAGGCCCTCAGGCAGCACTGCATTAAAAACAGACACAGTTCTGTGGTGGAAGTCACTGCATGGGCTCAGGAACACTTCTGACAACCACTGCCAGTGAACCCAATTTGTCACTGCATCCACAAATGCGAATCAAACCTCTACTATGCAAAGAAGAAATCATAAATAAAAGGATCCAGAAACACCGCCGCCTTCTCTGGGCCCGAGGTCATTTAAGATGGACTAAGGCGAAGTGGAAGAGTGTCCTGTGGTCTGATGAATCAAAATTTGAATTTCTTTTTGGAAATAATGGACGCTGCATCCTGTGAGCTAAAGAGTAGAGACCATCTGGCTTGTTATCAGTGCACAGTTCAAAAGCCAGTATTCATGATGGTATAGGGGTGCATTAATGCACGTGGTATGGGTGCCTCGCAAATCTGGGAAGGCACCATTAATGCTGCACGATATACAGATTTTGGAGCAACATATGCTGCCATCCAGACAACGTCTTTTTCAGGGAAGGCCCTGTTCACTTCAGCAATGCCAAACTACATTCTGCATGTTTCACAACAGCATTGCTATTAAAAGAGTCCAGGTGCTATACTGACCTGCCTGCAGTCCAGACCTGTCACCCACTGAAAATGTTTGGCACATTATGAAATGAAAAATACAACAAAGGAGACCCCAAACTGTTGAGCAGCTGAAATCCTATATCAAATAAGAATGGGAAAACATTTCACTTTCAAAACTACAGCAGTGTCTCCTCAGTTCCCAAACATGTTTACCACTGAAACACAGTGGTAAACATGTCCCTGTCCCAACTTTTTTGAAACATGTTGCTGGCATCAAATTTAAAATCGGCATATATTTTTAAAAAAATTATACATTTTTGTTTTAACATTTGATATATTATCTTTGTACTGTTTTCAATTAAATATAGGGCTTAAATAATTTACACATCATTGCATTCTGTTTATATTTACGTTTTGCACAGCATCCCCATTTTTTTGGAAACGGGGCTGTAGTATACTACAACAGCCTTGGTCGGTAGGTGATGATATATTATCTTAATCTCCAGAATTTAGACTTTAGGCAGGAAAGGTAGCATTGGAGCAACATACAGTGTTAACAGCAATAAGCAAAATAACCTACTTTATTTCTCTTTGTTTAGTGATTGGAAGATAATGCTTTTAAAGGGTCTATATCAAGTTGAAATAATGAGGTAACATGTAAACATAGTTAAAGTTCCAAAACTTACTGTTCAGTCCCCCAGTCCACAGATGAAAACTAACTACAAAAACATCCTGTTTTGAATTCATTCGTTCTGTGATGTCACATGAAGCAGCTCATTTGCATTTTTAAGCAATTGAACACGAGAGGGAATGTGTTATCGCAATAAGACACAACCTCGAGTGTTCTATTGCTTTTATACAACAGTTAAATGAATAAAGTAAGAAATAAATAAACTGGGCTGTGAACGCGGCGTTTAATATGTTTTAATGTTCGCAGTTCTTTCTGCCAAATTGTAGTTCCTTAACAAGCAGCTTGTTGCTACGTCAGAGTAATGAACTCCGCTCACTCGCTGCTCAGTCTGCTGTAAGCCTCGCCTTCTGAAGTACAGACTGAGCCATAAAACTGCCGCAATATCAAGTTTAGCTCAGTTTTGTCATTTTTTGCGAGATCAGTATTAATGTTGTTTTGTTCCAGCCAGTCTGTAAAGCATCTTACAGCCCATTTAGTTTGGCGAATGGTGTTGGGTTCATTTCTGGCTGACTCCAGGTTGTTTAGCTGTTCTTCTGTCACAGCTGCCGACTGAAAAGCTGCTCAGTGGTGATGACAGTTTGAGAATTTAGTCAAATGTGATCTTAAAAGTTTCCATTTTCTGTTTGTGGCAAAGTAAGAAGTAAAAACGTTCGAATGGCTTGAGCTGTCAAAGTCGTTGCTTAGCAACGGCGTCTCAGCGGAGTGATACAGTGTTTGTGAAAAAAAAACCTGTGATGTTATGGTGAAACAACAGCAAGGTTAGAACACTTCTCAACCAATCAGCTTGCTTGGCCGGAACTAACTGTTGTATAAATCCACATATTCAGTCTCCAGCTGTTTAGCCCTGCCCAATCATATTAAAGTTCTAGGAAGTATTTTAACTCTGAGTGCTTTTTGAAGGAGGCACAGCCAATCAGAACAGAGCTTGTTAATCTCAGTCTCTAAGGCACAGTAACAGAAACAGCCTGTTTTATTGTGAATAATAAAGACAGGTTGGAAATGTTCATGTAAAAATGAATTATGATCATTTTTGGTACATAAAACTGCAAAATTGTTATAAGCGAACCACAAAAGGAAAAATGAAATTGAAGAAAAAAGTAGGACGTTTTAAGGGAGTTCTTCAACGTCAGCTGAGCAGGACGTGTAATCACAACGTGATGCTGGTCTATGGTGGGAAAGACTGTATGCGCACAAACTTGGTAACGATCTACTGATGTTAAACCGATCAGACTGAAATCAGAGCCTTCCATCTCATCTTATATTGCCTTTTTTAGTCTCTAACAGAGCTTGTCTGTCATTATATGAGCATTTGACTGGGCATTTGACAAAAGCAACCATAAAGGCTTTATAGTGTAACCTCTATGTGACTTTCACCCTTTTGACAATGAAGGATAGCACTTGGATGGATGTAACAGCACCAAACATATGGATCTCTCCATATGTTTGGTGCTTTCACAGTAAGTGTATCGGTATGTGTTTATTATGGAGTGATGCAAACTCCAGCGTCGGGCCAAGTCTGACACAGCTCAAGAGTGATTGGTTAAGTACGTGATTCTACAAAGTCTAATTAAGGAATAATTAGAAGTGTTTAGACTGCTGTCTGCATGAAGTGGAGGATGATTGTTTTTCCTCTGTGGTCCTTTTTTTGTCCTCTGCGACCTGGTTTTCTCTAAATCACGGTCACTTTTATTACAAAAAGCATCTCTTTCCTTTCGTTATGTAAAGTAATGGACCTCGGTCTGTGGTGCGTTTAGTATGCAATCTCGATCGTGGTGCTTTCAACTCATGAACAGCCCCTCTTTCAGCTGAATATTGTAGAACATATGTGTCTGGTCAAACCTGAGCGATGAGTTACACAGAAAAGGGGAAGGAAAAAAAAAATAAAAGAAAGAGAGAGTGAGACTGAAAATCATCCAAGATCTTATTAGAGACAAAGAGGCATTATCCTCTTCTCCGTCAAGGGTCCTCTCTGTCTGAGGGGAGAGTGCATGTTCTTGATTCCGAACACATGTATCAGAACACATAAAACACTGCGTTCGGGGCCCGCAGCTCAGGCCGGAGAGACAGAAACAGCCCCAGGCACGGTGTTTACGCTCTGCAGGAAAGATTTCAACCCACCAGCGATCCATTGAGTTTGCACGTTAAAAATCGCTGTTGGACCGCTACCCTATCTTTCGGACACTGCAGCATCTCGCATTGAAGTCTGTGCGACCATGTAAAGCAGAGGACATCAATTCCGGTCCTGGAGGGCCAGCAGAGTCCAGCACAACGTGCTCAAACACTCCTACCAAACCACTCAGTTAATTAACGGATGAGTTGATTCAGGTGTGCTTGAGCAGAGAAAAGAAATCGCTAACTGTGCCTCACTGGGGTCCTTCAGGACCGGAATTGATGACCTCTGATGTAAAGCAGGGATGATGTGGGAGGGCAACGAGCCTGGGAAAGCAGACCTGCTTTTCTTTGTGTTGCATTAGTACTTTTAAGGAATACTCCAGCAATTTTCTTATGTAAAGTAATGGGCCTAGTCCCAATCCTCTGCATCTGTAGAATTCGGTTGATTACCACGAACAGTAATTTTGACTCGTTTCCCTGCTCTTAGAAAGAAGCAGAAAACCCATCGACTCAAAATATAACAGAAGTGATTGGTCAGCTGTGCATGTATTGTTGTAGAACTATTTCATGTGATCTCTTTATGCAAGGTATTTATAAAGAGGCGCTTCAGACAAAGTGAAACATGTAACCGTTGATAGATCAGTCGTAAACATGCCTACTCGCCTCCTACCGCAGTGATGCAATAGTCTTTAAAGTGAGATTTTCTGGTTTTAAAATGAGGAAAACCCCCTTCAAATGATGTAGCTTGAAGGTGGAAGGAATATTTCACCAAGAGCTTTGGAGGAAATACATCTAAATTGTCTTTTGAATTTCACATCTGTATTTATTAGCCATAGCATCAGTGCATTTCTTAATTGCCATGTGGGGGGTTTTTGCAATGTGTGCTGGGTACTGTAGTGAGAGATCGCTGATGGATTAAAACGCAAAAATGATGCAAAATCACAATTTCTGTCGAACTGCTGAGGCTGAGGGATACAATGCTGAGCTACACAGTTTTTCATAATATGACAAATACCATTAAATGTTAGCTTTAGGCCGGAAAATCCCTTTAAGCCGTGTATCTGTATAATTCTTCCTTGAAAACATGTATTTTTGTAGAACAATTTCATGAGCTCTTCATGCAAGGTATAATTAAATTTGAATTAAAGACGCACCTCAGCCAAATTTAGTTTTCCAGAGAAAAGAATTCTCAATAATACATTATCTACCCGCTAGTGTGATCGAAGTTCCTGCCTGCTCACCATCGCATGAATACCAGGAAAGTAACCGGAATCTTTTTTTTGTTTTGTTTTGTTTTGTTTAGTTTTTCCCACTGTGCTGCTCTGGTGTTCAGAATCTTAGAAGACAGCTTTGGTAAGACATTCTCTCGTGTTTAGATCCTAAGACTTGATACTAATACTGTTGATTAATTCACATTATATAGTCACTCACTCACCCACACATCATCTAAGCTGCTTATCCTCCTGGGTTGCGGTTGGTGCTAGAGCTGTAAGGCAGGAAATGCCCTGGAAAAGTTGCCAGTTCATTGCAGGGACATTACATAGTCACATCTTTCAAATGTTAATTCATATAATTTAGCAAATGCCCAATGGCCTCTATGATAATTGTGTTTTGAGTCAACAGGTTCTTACAAGTAGATGGAAATGCACCAGAATTATTGATTCAGATGCAACAGGTATGAGATTTGATTGAAGGTAAGGTGGCCCTCCTCCTCCTCCTCCTCCTCCTCCTCCTCCCCCATCACTCAGCACGATGCCAGCCAGCGCTGGCGCCTGTTAGCTCACATAACAGAACTGGCAGTTGAAAAGATGCAGTGGCTGGCTTCACATGACTCGGAGGAAGCTTGTGGTAGCCTTCACCCTCCTAGCACTGGTGGTATCGTGTGATTGAGGGAGTCCTAACTAGTGGGTGGAATTAAATATGACAAAATTGGGAAGAAAATTAATTGGTTGAAAAATATTCTGATATTCCTTTAAAAGATACATTACATTAGATTACATATGCCATTGTATCTGTCTCCAACTGCCAGAAAGTTACTCACTAAGCTCAAACCTTATCAATTGTTAATGCTTTTACTCCTGGAGCCTGTTGGCTCATGGTTCTTTTTGTGAGGTATGAAGTATATTAATAGAGACCTCGCGACAACTTTTCGGGGGAAGATGATTCAGACGTCAAAATGTGTTACTTTGAGATTATGATGAATGTTCTAACTTTCCGTACTCTTGGCGTGTTTCTTTTCCCTGATATCTCAGTCCAGTTTGCTGAGATCGCGCCTCTCTCAACAGGAAGTACAGTAATTCAGTCGCACAATGAATGCTGGTAAACACATTACACATACCCGCACGCACACACAAGTAAGTTCCAGCGCCCTTGGCACACTAAACTCTTCTGACCCTTTTCGCTTGTCTCCGTAGGAGCCTCAATAGAATGAAAGGGATGCAAAGATTCCTACCGTTAGCTTTAATCCGTTTCAATTCAAATCTTCCTGTGTGGCTTTTTTTAACAACAGTTCACAAAGCAGTTTTACAGGAATCCAGGTCCAGACCCCTGATGAGTAAGCCGAGGGTGACAGCGTCAGGAAAAGTTTCCTAAGAAAATGAGGAAGAAGCACTGATAGAAAGCAGGATTCAAAAAGGAAACCCATCCTCTGGGCCACAACAGAGCCTACACTTATGATATACATAGTACAAGTATATGAGTAACAGAGGCTTAATCATACAGAGGAATGATCCATGAGATTAGCCAATGACTAATGTTAAAAGTCTGTAAGAAAAGTATTTAAGGTGATCTGGTGGGCTACTGATTGTGTCAGACGTTCACAGAACGACTGATATAAGAATGTAGGAGTTCAGTATGAAGGAGGTGGCGTTGTTAAAGGAACAAGGAGTTCAAGTAGGGGTTGGCAGTCAGGAAGCTCTTCAGGGATCCTTCAAGATCTGTGGTTCCAAATTCTGGATCTGGAGAACCCCTGATCTGAACATTGAAGTGTCAGCTATGGACATCCAGGCCTGGAACGGAAGTATCCAAGCTCTGCCCACATTCTTTCATTGTCGTGAAGTCAGAAAAAAGGCTACGTTCACATTAAAAGTATCATTGCTCAAATCCGATCTCTCTGACACGATGGTTCACACTCGTTTAGGTAAGCGATTCAAATCTGTCATTAATGTGAACGAACCGGCGTCCTGAAATGACCCTCATGAGCACATCCTACTCAGTAACGTCAGGTGAATGAATCACGTGCATCATCAGCACAAACTAACGAGCAGAACGAGCTTCGCTGAGAAGATAGTTAACTCTGATCAGCTCTCAGCTTCATTATTAGAGCGAGACGAAGGAGAAAAAGGTGAGATGTGTTTCTTTTCCACCGTTTACAGGCTTTAACTTCTGTTCGGCGCTGCTGCCATGGTAACGCTGAATGATGGCGCACACGCAGTGCAAAAAAGCACATGAATTCTGATCTGAGCGTCACATTAAGGTCGCATGGAATCGGATACATATCCGATCTAGGACCACGTATGAAAGTGGCTCAGGTCGGATTTGAAAAGATCAGATTTGTGTCCACACAGCTCTGAAAATATAAGATCTGAGGCTACTTTCACATTATCAGGTTGAAGTGGCATGATTTTTTGCCCTAATGTGACTCAGATCTGATGTTTCAACAATTAATTTCTGCAGTATGGATCAATTACCCAAACAAGTGTAAACCATTGTGTCAGACAGATCGGATTTGAGCAAAAAATCGGATTTGAGCAATGAGGCTGGTAATGTGAACGTGGCCTGAATCACATCAGGGCAAAAAATCGTATATGTGCCACTTCAACCTAGTAATGTGAACGTAGCCTTAAAGTCCCATTCAGCATAGTGAGAGTATGAATGGATCTCATGTCTCTGATTGCTGCCTCCTCAATTCCTCTGTCCTGCCTCTTTCAGACTGTGACCCAGAAACTGATCGCACTCTGCCATCTTTAAGGACGTATCAGCTCTTTAAATGCATTCAGAGGAATCAAGTAGAGTGGAGGCTTCCAGAGTGAGGAAACACACGTGCATCCTACGCGGAAGTCTTCTTTATTGCATTGTGTGTGATACAAATTCTCCACATCCAGCTCGTGCATTAGATTTACAGTTAATAGGTTAGTACTGTTAAAGGATGATGAACGTTTATTAAACTGTTGATGTGGTTGAATTTTATTATAGCATTCCTATGTGAAAAGTCAACTGATAATAAGATGCGAGTGTTCATTACTGGCAGATCTGTGATCCTTAAGTGAAGGACGTCTTATTTGACAAACACATTTGGCATGGATTCCTCCGTCCTCGCATCTATATCTTGCATCTTTTCCTTGTTTTCTCAGAGACATAAGGAAGACATAAGGAAATAAAATGAGGATGAATGATAAAAGATATCGCTGCTGTCTGAACAAAACGCATCTCATAATGGTAACTTTACAGGAGAAGGAAAAAAAATGGCTTTACTTTTAATGTAAGTCAATGGAACCAGACTTTTTTCCCCAAGTCATTTTAGGCTGTTTCTTTTGGTCCATTCATCATGAAATTTACACATAATGTAAAGAGCAACAGGCATTTTCAAAATATGTCATAAACTGAAAAACAACAAAAATGGAGATACAAGGTTTTGTTCTGACAGCAGCGATATGGGATCCACCCACTATACTGTGGAAATTAATTATCAAAACGAAAGGTAAATAGTTACACGGTCAGGACGGACTGTGGGGCATTTTTTTCTTCACGTAATTGAGCTAACGTTAATTTGTTGCATCACCCCTCATAGCCCCCTCCCCTCCTCTCCAGCCCCACTGCCCTCTTAATCTCCACTCTCCTGACCTTCTTCACCTCCCCCAGCAAACCCCCTCCTCACTATGAACGACACTCTCCACCACAGGCACCAAAACACCCTCCTGACCCCCTCTCCTCCAATCAGAATCAGAAAATCATTCATTTGCCAATATATCCCGTCTTTCTCGGTGCAGGTGTGAATAACGTTTAAGATGCGAAATCAGTCAAGTGCACAAAGACGATGTGCAAAAGACAAAAGTGCAAATACAGTGTATAAAAGAAAAATAAAGAAAATAAAATGAAGCAACATGGTTGTGACTTGAAGCTGAAAACATGTCAACAGTAATTACAATTGACCTATCAGTGCTCCACCCACAAATGTGTTCTTTCATAGCAACTGTTGTTACAGAACACTGAGAGGTGTATGAATTAAGGGTGGTGTTTAGATTCACTACATTATATTGAGTGTCCAGTTTAAAATGCTGTGCTACTGAGCTGGATTATGCTGTCGTAGTTGATCAAAACTAGTCAGTATCAAGTAATTTGCAACCATGCTAACATTAATTACACAGCAAAATACTGCACTGGATCTGTCCTAACAGTGTGGCCTTTAACACATACAACATTAATATCATTTGAAATTAACACACTATGAATTTAGATACATTTACTTCAAATTATGTACAAGAACTGAGCTGTGTGCTACAGTTTCTCTTTAGGTTGACTTGGATTTTTTTCCAACATTCTTTAAAGCTTCTCCAAGCTCACATCGGTTGCTGGCTAATTTAGCTAACATAAGCTAATGTTCAAGTTTAGCTAAATGGTTAGCCAGTAAACCCAGTGCAACCTTCAGCACTGGAGCTTCTTTCTCTAAGTAGAAGCTCAAGTCATTTTTACTTTTACTAGTATTTGAGTGAATTAATTAACACTTATTATAGCAGTATTCTCAAATACATATGAAATACATAGTGCTCTTTCCATCCCTGGTTACTGTGTTGCTAAAGCATGTCGTTCATCTTTCAATGGAGCCAGACTTTTTTCCAAGTCACTTTGGGCTGATTCTTTTGGTCCATTCCTCATGAAAATTACACCCAATATAAAGAGCAACAGGCATTTTTAAATTATGTCAAAAACTGAAAAACGACAAAAATGGGGATATAAGGTTTTGTTCCAACAGCAGCGATATGAGATCCAACCACCATACTGTGGAAATTTGTTTCCCAACATTCTTCAAAGCTTCTCCAAGCTGACCTCGGTTGCACTTTGTGGGCAGAGCACAGATAGAGTACAGAACATAAAGGTAGTTCATAACAAAGTCACTAAATGCTCAGATTGATATATTTTGTCTATATTTTAGCTGTCGGAAGAAAACCTTGTCATTTGAAAACCCATAATTTGAAAATGCCTGTTGCCCTTTACATTGTGTGTAAATTTCATGAAGAATGGACCAAAAGAAACGGCCCAAAATTACTTGGAGAAAACTCTGGTTCCATTGACTTACATTAAAAGTAAAGTAGGTTTTTTCCTTCATTTTGGAGATACGAGGTTTTCTTCCAACAACGGCAATTTGTTATAATTAAATGTATTTTTTAATATAGGTGATTATGGTTTATTAACCTGCAACACCCCCACACACACCTTTCTGATTCAATCCACACTCACTCAACCCCTCCCCCTCCCCCCACCATCCTCAGCCGTTCTAGTATCTCAGCCACCGCCATACTTCACGGCTCCGGCCCCATGCGCCGTTGCCCTAGCCGTGCCCAGCCTTGACCCCGTGTGTCGGGGGAGCTGAGCGCTTCCCCTTGGCTGGGCTCAGCGGGGTGGCCGGGCTGCTGTGCGGCGGGGCGCTGTGTGGGAAGCTCTCTGTGCTCTCTCTCTCACACACACCGCTCCGCTCTTCCCCATTCACCACTTCCTCCCGCCGCCTGACACCGGGCCTGCTGCTACTGCATACACTCGTACACTTTTCTTCTCAACTCGAAGAAGCTTTATTGGCAATTAAGTTACAGCCAGAGTTAGAGTTAAGTTACAGGAGCCTACTTAAATACATCATTAAGGCGCTGTTGTATGTGTTGAGTTTATCACAGTATATCATTGTAGTTTAAGTATGTTAAGTATATCATAGTATCTCAAAGCTACTTGAGATTATTTCTAATAAAGTATTAAACGTAGCTATTTTAAATTACTTAATAAATTAAAAATCTTTGCCTCTCACAACTCAAATTTAAACCTGAGGAAGAAATTAGCCAGCTTGCTGTTTTCATTGTAATTTCCTGATCATCTGTTGTGCTTGTTAGCTGGCTAATTTAGCTAAAATAAGCTAATGTTCAAGTTAAGCTAAATGGTAAGTAGCCAGTAAACCCAGTGTAACCTTCAGCACTGGACCTTCTTTCTCTAAGTAGTAGCTCAAGTCGTTTTTACTTTTACTAGTATTTGAGTGAATTAATTAACACTTATATTAGCCGTGTTCTTAGACACATATCGCTGCTGTTGGAAGAAAACCTTTTCCAATTTTGTCATTTTTCAGTTTATCACATAATTTGAAAATTCCTGTTGTCCTTTGCATTGTGTGTAAATTTCATGAAGAATGGACTAAAAGAAACAGAAAACTTGGAAAACTTGAAAAACTTGGAAAAAATTCTGGTTCCATTGACTTACTTAAAAAGTAAAGCAGTTTTTTTCCTTCCCCTGTAAAGTTACCATTTTGGAGATACGAGATTTTGTTCCGACAACAGTGAGATGAAATACACAGTGCTCTCTCCATCCCTGGTTACTGTCAATCAGCATGTCAATCTATTCATCAAACAGTCTATTAAACAGTCACTGCCCATACAGGCAACCACACACATTCAAATGGTCATAACATTCACATGTATAGTAGTTTGGATATCACTTTAATTGTTATTTTGAGTTTATTTAACTGTGTATTTAAACTATGTACATTACACTAGAAGCCAGCGCTACCACTGGCAACATTGGTGAATGTAATACGTTTCTGATAAAGTGGTTTGATTGGTATATTGGATAACACTGCAACCCTCCGCATGGCAGACTGGGATCAGATCCCCTGCCTGAGCAAGCATACCATACTGTACTAATAGGAGTCTTTGGGCAAGACTCCTAATACTACATTCGCCTACCTCTGTGACAACGATTAAATTGTAAGTCGATCTGGATAATGTAAACAGAAAAAGTAAAGTATTAACAAAGTGCTTTTGGAAAATGCATTATTTGAATTTTCACACTTCAGCTGTGTACATCATTACAGGTGAATTAAATATAGTACATATATACTATATCATTGCTGTCGGAAGAAAACCTCGTATCTCCATTTTTGTCGTTTTTTCAGTTTTTGACATAATTTGAAAATGCCTTTTGCCTTTTAAATTGTGTGTGAATTTCATGATGGACCAAAAGAAACAGCCCAAAATGACTTGGAAAAAATTCTGGTTCCATTGACTTACATTAAAAGTAAAGTAGGTTTTTTCCTTCTCCTGTAAAGTTACCATTTTGGAGATACAAAACACTGGTAGTTGGTACAACAACTCAGAGAAGGGTGCTTCATGAGAAACTTGGTTCTTTATCTTCATATACCAAACCTGAAGTATGAAACCTGGGTGTGATCTTAGACTCTGAGCTCTGTTTTATCTTGCATGTAAACACAGCCACTAAAGTAGCTTTTTATCATGAGAAATATCGCTAAAGTTTGGCCTTTTCTGTTGTTCATGCATTTGTTTCAAGCAGAGTTGATCACTGTAATGCTCTTCTTACTGGACTTCCTAAGAAAACAATACATCCTCTACAACTCGTACAAAATGCAGCAGCATCCTAACAAAAACAAAACAGAGAGATCAGATCACTCCTGCTTTAAAAGAGCTGCACTGGCTGCCTGTATCACTCAGGATAAATCTTAGATCTGCCGATACTGATTCTGCAAACACCTTCTGTAAAATACAGGAAACATAGAGAGACTCGTTCAGTTATTCTGCTTCTTAACTGTGGAACTTAAATGCACCTTTTATTAGACAGTCAGGCTCAGAGCTCACTTTTAAGAAGCATCTAAAAGCGTCTCTCTTTAAGTTAGTATTTAATTAAAACTCTACATCCCGTGGTATTTATCTTTTAATTTGATCTGTGTCATTTTCTTATATGATTCTACATTAATACTTTATAATTTCTTGTATTACTGTATTAAAACTGTTGGCTTTACTTATTTTTGGCAATAATTGTAATCATTTTTTTTTATTTGTTTCCTGTCAATCAAGCAGCTCTTTATCACAATAATACACAACTGAAGAAAATGAAAAACAACCCCCTTTCCCTCCTCATCCCTCCCAGTTTTCTGTACATATCTTTCTAACAACTTACTAAATAAGATTTAATGAAAAGGATCAGATTCCAAAAAAAGAATGTTAGCCTACAAGATGTACATCATAACATTCATAACATTTGTTCCAGTCTTTTCGTCACATCAAAACAAATCTGTTTCCATGTCTCAAGAGTAGATGTTTTAACTTTATTCATTCTAGCTGTGGCCAATTCTAACATAACCATGTCATGCAGTTGAAATAGCCAGAGTCGTACACTTAGATTATGTGGGGAAGCCACCCTTTTGGCAATAATTGTGGTGTAATATATTTGATTGTGGAAGTGATGAACCCTTTGGAGTCAAGTAAATTCAGTGCTCACATTTTCAGTGCCTTTATTCTTTTCTCTCTCTCTCTCTACCCCCCTCCCTTTCTCTTTCTCCCTCTCTCTCTCTCGGGATTGGGAGAAGAATAGAAGGGTGTAAATCTGAGCGCTGCGCATTTCCTCTGTTGGTTGGAGTGCTTACAGAAGTAGGCTTCAGCTGGGGTTAGCAGTTCTGTCATCATCTCTCTGTCTGCTGCCTGTCACTTTCCCTGGCCTTCGCTCTTCATCACACTCCTCTTCACTTCCCGTCCAACCTCCTGACACCTACACTGGTCCAGCTTCAAGTGACACAACCTAAACCCTTAATCCAGCTACGTATATGCTGCGTTTTCAAATCACCAGCAATCCGTCTTCCATGCTTTTGTTTTCTCTTAGTAAAAGCCATCAATTCTTTGCATTCATCTCCACCCATGCTGATCATTACCACAGGGATTCATCCATCAGCTCCCCTCAGAGCCTTCAGCATCCATAACAGCTCCAAAGAAATGTATGTTCTCATAACTAATGGCTGCTTATTGGAATCCCCTGCATCGTGTGTGGAGAACACAGACGCTCTTTGTGTTCTCCATAAATTCCGGGTATCCGAAAATGTGGTTTTGGGTCATGATCCGGTTGTGCTGTGTGTGGTAGGCCCCGTTCAGTACTTTTTTGAACGTAACGGGCTGATATGGCGCACAGTTATGAAACATGCACATTATTTCTTTCAGCATGCCTGCACACATTGTCCCAGGTCCTGTAGCGTGTCACTGTGGTATTGTTGGAGAGAGCCCTGCTGAGGGCGTGTGTGTGTGTGTGTGTGTGTGTGTGTGTGTTTGTAAGATGAAAACAGTCCAGAACATAAATGGGGTGTGTGTGTGTTTGTTTTCGTACATTTTCAGCACAAAAATGTCCTGCCTGTGTAGGAAAAACACAGGTATCCTACAACAAAATGGTTCTGACAGAAGAGCTTTTTTTATAAAAAGTTCATTTTTTTTAACTGGAATGGGAAAACCATTTCTTTTTGGTTACTGAAGATAAGGTTAGGGTTAGGTTTAGTGTTAGACTTAGAAAAATTGTATATGCTTTCATATTATGTAATGATATGAAATGGTTTTAAAAAATTGCCTGGGTGGCTAAGACTTTCGCACAGCTACGCAGTTACATACAGTACAGGGCAAAAGTTTTGGGCACATGAGAAAATTATATTTAAGATGCTATTTATGTGGTCAGTAACCATTTATGAGGTCAGAAAATTGCTTATATTAGAATAAATGCAAATAATATTCATATAATACATAATGATGTTACATGTCACTGCTGTCTAAAGCAAACCTCGTTTTTTCAGGTTTTAACGCAATTTGAAAATGCCTGTTGCCCTTTACATTGCGTGTAAATTTCATGAAGAATGGACCAAAAGAAACGACACAGAATTACTTGGAAAAATGTCTGGTTCCATCAACTCACATTAAAAGTAAAGTAGGTTTTTTCCCTTTCCTGTAAAGTTATCATTTTGGAGATACGAGGTTTTTTTCTGACAACCGCGATATGTCAGTGTGTTTGTTTAACTGTTTCCAAACATCTCTTCGTGGCTTTCTGCACCGTTTCCAGTTATTATCCAGCACTAGGTTTGACTAATAAACCTTTATTTAAAAATTTCTATTAAATCAGGTGTGCTGGTGATGGAATTGGAATTGGAATGGAATTGACAGTATTATGTTTATTTGTATTTTTTAATGTTACAAAGTGTTGATAAATGATCTAAAACAATTTGGTAAGACTGTGTGGATCATTGCTACTTAATTGGTTCAAAGTCAGAGTTTAAAACAAATTTCAGACTTTTAACTTGAACTTTGGACTTAAATCCTTTTGTTTTGAGTGACCCTAAACCTTAATTCTGTTTATTATGTTAAAACAAATAATTGAAAATGATGTATTATATGTAAGATGCTATTTATCTGGTCAGTAACTCTTTATTTGGTCAGAAAATTGCTAATATTGGAGTAAATGCAAATAATAGTAATAGAACACATAGTGATTTTACACAGTCAGTGTGTTTGTTTACCTGTTTCCAAACCTCTTTTTAATAGTTTTCCAGCACTATTTCCAGTTTTTATTCAACACTTGGTTTGGCTGTTAAATACTTTATGTTAAATTAAGTTTGTTGGTGATGGACAAAATTATAAAATACTATGTTTATTTGTATTTTTTAATGTTACATAGTGTTGATAAATGGTCTTAAACAATTTGTTAAGACTGTATGGATCATTGCTACTGAATTGGTTCAAAGTCAGAGTAGAAAACAAATTTTCTGACTGGGACTTTAGACTAAAATCCTTTTACTTTGAGTGACCCTAAATCTTAATTGTATTTATTATATTGTGTGTAAATTTCATGAAGAATGGACCAAAAGAAATGACCCAAAATGACTTGGAAAAAAGTCTGGTTCCATTTACTTACATCAGAAGTAAAGTAGGTTTTTCCCTTCTCCTGTAAAGTTACCATTTTGGAAATACAAGGTTTTATGCTATATGTCAGGGTATTTGTTTAACTGTTTCCAAACCTCTCTATATGGCATTCCACACAAATTTCAGACTTTTAACTGAATTGGACTTTAGACTAAAAACCTTTTACTTTGAGTGACCCTAAACCTTAATAATATTTATTATATTAAAACAAATGATTGAAAATGTTGTTTTGTCCATAACAAAACAATCATAACAATACAATATATATATATATATAAAACATGTGAAAGACTCCACAAAATACAAGCATGTGTGCCTGTTTGTATTCACAAACTATGCCTGTGTGAGTGTGTATTTTATAGTAAGTAGAGGTCTTGGACATAAATGCTCTGTGTGTGCGTTTATGTTTATATGTGTGTGTGTGTAGGATGGTAGAATGAGAGCTTAGACTTTCTGTGTGTGTGTGTGTGTGTGTGTGTGTGTGTGTGTGTGTGTGTGTGTGTGTGTTAGGGTGCCGAAAAGGCTGGCCAATATATGGCCTCGCTAATCTCAGCTGTGTTAAGCAAAAAGTGAAAAGCTGCACTTGATGTGAACAATGTCCCCCCAACCCGGCCCACCCCCCACCCAACACACACACTCCCCCATTCTCTCATTCTCAGTTCAGTTTAGTGCAATTTAAATGCGTAGCTGTATTCGCAGGACCGTATTAAGTACAGTGTTGCCAAAGCACACTAAAGTTTAAAGTAGAATATAGTGGAAGTATGTACTGTGCTACTGTTCTCTCTCTCTCTCTCTCTCTCTTTCTTACTCTCCATCCAACCCCACCCCGTTGCGGCGCAATTCCCAGAAACCCCCACCACCCCTTCCACCAGTCGCCCAAAGCCTACCAGCTCCCTTCTCTGGAACACGACTGTCAGCCACGTGGTCTGGACGCACAAACATACAGCATGTCTCTATCAGGAGCCAAAGCCCTGCTGACCTCTTTACCTCTTAGTAACTTAAACAGACACACACACACACACTGTATCGATTGTGTTGTTAGTTGCTGTCACTAGGGAGGGAGGGAGGGAGGGAGGGAGGGAGAGAGAGAGAGAGAGAGAGAGAGAGAGAGAGAGAGAGAGAGAGAGAGAGAGAGAGACTGGCCGTACATTGCTGTTTTGCTCACTGCAGAGTTTGAGTGATGCTATGTCATCAGCCCTGGCTGTGGTCATTATATTGAGAAGACACAGGAAGACAAAGACCCAGCGAAAAAGTTGTCATACGTCCCATCATGTGAAACAATGTGTCTCATTGAAATCTAAAATTTGGCTGAAGTGCATTCATTTGTGGCATACCAGTTTACGGTTATGTCAAAACTCATACCCTTGGCCGTAACTAGCTATGAGGACGTAGAGTAGTTTCAGAAGGATTCGAAAGGGTTTTAAGAGATTCAGTGTGGGAAAAAAGCAACATAACTACTGAATGAGCTGTGACTGGTTCTCAGCTGACCTCAGAACAGCTGTGGCTTGGCCATAGACTGAACCGCCCGCTATGTTTACCTCTGTACCAGCCGCTACAGCCCAGAGTAAGTGACTTCTTGAGATGTTCAGGTATGCAGCACACATGCTATAGGCTAACATATAACATTGCAATGGTAAAATGTGTCTAGCTTTAAGTTTATTAGCGCAAGTAACACATTAAGATTGTAAAATGCAAACAAAATGTTTTGTTTGGACTGCTCGTAATGTTGCTGGCTAAGTCAGCATGTTTTAGTCGAGCTCCAGTGGCTGCTCAGGTTATGCAACAGGCTCTGTAGTTGGCTGTATTGGCAATTAGATGAGAATTTAAAGTTGTATTATGTTACCTGCACATAACATAGTACAACCAACGTGAGAAAGTTCACTGTTAATTAGCATAGTGATGGCATAGCATCATGTAGCTAACATTATGAAGCTACTATAATTAAGGCAGCCACCCACTAACTGTATGAGTGGCTGCCTTTCCCGTTAGCTAGAGTTTAGTACAGGCAGCCTTTTATAACGTATGTTTATTGTGTGTTTTTTTAGTAATCTGTGAGGACAGACAAGCAAACAGAGAGAAAGAGAGAGAAAGAGAGAGGTAAATGAAATAAAATCAGTTTGAAACTATCACTTGATTAGTGTAGCTTTCTACACATATTTTCAGCTGAAAATAAACATAAAAATAGTTAAATGATTAATTAAATAGACTTAAACAGGGCAACTGGAGTCAAGTCAGTGTACGAAACAGTAATAGCAGTTTCTGGAAAAATGGAGGGATGGGGAAGGAACAAATGAAAGGAAAAGATGCATAACAGGTATAGATGGGTAAAAAAAAAAGAAGCAGTTTACTTTCCATGAGATGTAGGTCACATTTCTGCGAAATGGACCTCACTAAAACGTTCGTCCTAGTTACGGCCCCGCTCATACCTGAAGAAGAATTTCAACCAGTGTAACAGATGAACCGGTATATCGTCCACTGCTACCAGCATGGCGGCCAAACAGAGCGGCCAACCTTGCTGAGCGCCGCTCAAGGTGAAGCCGCACTGCTGTTCCCATAGGCGAACAATGGTATCGCCAGCGCAAAGCGGTTTTGCTGCTTATCATCTGAAAGCGCCCTTAGGCTGCTGATTCAGCAACTCTGTTGTGACCCAGTGCTTTTGCTGCCCTGTACAGCCTCACTGTGTGTGTGTGTGTGTGTGTGTGTGTGAAATCTCTAGCACTGCTTTCCTAGTGGACCTGAAATCTCTGCTGAAGCCAAACCAGCCAACTATTACTCAGCAGGACTCTGTCGCCCACCAGTGTAAGTGCGTCCATGTGCATGTGACCCACTGTTATATTTTAAGTCTAATTGCGTGTGTATGTGTGTTAACACAGGTCTATATTTAAAGCCTAATTGTGTGTGAGTGTGTGTGTGTGTGTGTGTGCGTGTTAGTACTACTCTATATTTAAAGCCTAATTGTTGTTGTGGAGACTCTTTGTTTACCTCCTCTGGAGCCGTGCGGCTTGTCAGTCAGTGAATCCACGGCGTACACACACCACCGCATGTATACACATCGCGCGCACACACACACAGATACCGTCCTATTATCCCCATATGCTCATAATCCTACTACCCAAATATGCTATATGTTTTCACTTGACATGACCGCAGTTGTTACCAACCAGCTCTCTCTTACACACACGCACACACACTGAGGTTTAAAATCCCCTCCCTCATGTATTTAACATTTTCCAAATAGCTGCACTGACCACAGAATAGTTTCCCTCGCTTTGTGGCAAACACAAACACTGCAGGCTGTCTCCTCTTTAAGATGGCCGCCTCGTCAAATTGAGGAGTCCTCCCGCGCCCGGGCCAAGCTCTACTTTCTCATTTCAGGGGCTTGACAATTACAGCGCTGACACCACATTGGTTACGGGGGAATTATCTGCTAGTGGCACAGTGTACTCACTCTCACTTCAGCGTATAATATCATTAAGTCTGGAAAGTTCAACGCTAGACCTCACCCTTCTCCAAGAGAAAACAGCAAACAAGCGGCAGCCCAGAACGGAGAGTCGCAAGCAGAGCGGACAACAGCATATGAAAGTTCAGCAGGAAAGAAAATGAATCAGGGAGGTGTTCTAGGACCTAGACAGGGGCATTAGCATTAGCATCTATTCGTTTTAAAGGGATTTGCTCTGTGACATGTACACTATATGGCCAAAGGTATGTGAACACCCATCCTAATTATTAAATTCGGCTGTTTTAGATACTCAAATTCCTTGAATTACTCAAATTAAGAGGTGTATGAAAACAAGCATATGGCCATGCAGTCTGCGTTGGCAGCAGAATGGGTTGTACATAGACCTCAGTGACTTTAAACATGGCACTGTCATAGGATGCCACCTTTGCCACAAGTCAGTCCTCTGGTCAACTGTGCTATTATTGTGAAATGGAAGCATCGAGAAGCAACAACTTATCAGCCATGAAGCGGTAAACCATGCAAACTCAATATCAGCACAAGAGCTGTGCATTGGGAGCTTTGTGAAATGGGTTTCCATGGCTGAGCAGCTGCAATGCCAAGCATCGGCTGGAGTGGTGTAAAGCGCCGCCACTGGACTCTGGAGCCTTGGAAATGTGTTCTCTGGAGTGATGAATCACTGGCATTCAGATGGACGAATCTAGGTTTGGTGGACGCCAGGAGAACACTACCTCCTAGAATGCATAAGGCCTACAGTAAAGTTTGGGGTAGGAGGGATAATGGTCTGGGGCTGTTTTTCAGGGTTTAGGCTCGGTCCATTAGTTCCAGTGAAGGGTGATGTTAATGCTACAGCATGCAAAGACATTTTAGATAATTGTATGCTTCCAATTTTGTGGCAACAGATTGGGGAAGCTGCTGATATTCAAGGGGTCCCATGTTGGCTGGCTACTCCAGCGTTTGTTGGCTACTAACTTTCTCGCCATAGCAGCGGTGATGCTAGCTTCAATGCTAACAAAATGTTTAGTGTAATAATTCTTCTTCTGGAAGTGCTTTTTTTAAATTTGGGAATGCGCTGTTCCACACATTAACTGAGATCTTACACATCTCCTCTTTTTTCTTTGGTTTGAAAAATGAGTAGTAATTAACTCTTTCCACCATATTCTCAGGAAATTAGGCAAGTTTTCATATTTACAAATATGCTATGGCATACTGTAAAGTATCCTGGGCATAGTTACAGTTGCTAGGCTATAAAGGACCAACTGCGGGAACCAATTTGCTACAGTGCTGCCCCGAGGCAGATCAGTGCTGCATCTCTAAGAATACCAAAGACAGCAGCTCACCGATTGTGAGTGAAGCAGCTAAACAATGACTTTTCCCTGAATTTGTATTTGAGCTTCTATTTTTCCTTAACGGACAGCATAACGTCAGAAGTTTATTTTCAGGGACCCCCCAGAATTTAGATTCTGAGACATTCAGGGGGTCCAAGAGGTTATTTAGAGAGTCGTGCACCCCCCAGGTCCCACTGTATTTTGCAACTTGGCCTGCACAGAGCCCTGACCTCAACCCCACTGAACACCTTTGGGATGAATTGGAATGTCCACTGTGAGCCAAGCCTTCTTGTCCAGACCAGTGCCTGACCTCACAAATGCTCTCTTGACTGAATGGGCACCAATTCCCACAGACACACTCCAAAATCGTGTGGAAAGCCTTCTCAGAGGAGTGGGGGCTGATATAGCTGTAAAAGGGGGCCCAATTCCATATTAATGCCCATGGTTTTGAAATGGGATGTCCAAAAAGCTCATATAGGTGTGATGGCCAGATGGCTCTTTAAGATTAAGGTGCCGAAAAAGGATTCTTTGGAATGGTGACATAGAAGAAACCACTTTTGGTTTCCTAAGGAGCTTTTAAATGGATGATTCAGTTAAAATCAATTGAAAAGTTCTTTAGGGAACCTATGTTGGCAACTTTTTAAGTGTGCAAGTGTCGTGCACCCTGCAGTCTTTGCTTAATAGTACCAAAATTTGAGCCAATGACATGACTGACCATGCTAGAAATGCTCAAATTAACATTGTTAATGTTAGCTAATGCTAACGTTTCAATAAGAATGGGCAGGTCTGAACTGTAGGAGGCTGAATAGGTGGATGTATGTAAATGGGTTCTCGTGACATCACAAAAACAGTGAATGCAAAACAGGCTTAGTTTCCATATATGGACTGTATTGACTGAGGAGTGAACGTTGTGGTTTGAAATTTGTTTTCATTTTTTTTCAAATTCCTTTATTTTATTTAAAAAAAATTAATTTTTCTGTGACATAGGCCCTGTAAAAATAAGGGTCCCGAAAAGGGCCCTATTAACAGATGCGATAGAGGAACCGCTTTTGGTTCCCCAAGGAGCCTTTTAATGGATAGTTCTTTAAAGAACCATTTTATTTGGCAAATGAGTTGTACAAATGTGAAGCCTTTTTAAAATTTTGAGAACCTCCACATACCGTAAAGCTTTCATTTCAAGGGTTTTTCCTGGAATGTAGAAGCTGAGATCCATTTAGGAACCTTAATTGTTAAGTTGCTTACCAGAGATGTTAAAAACCAAGAGGCAAGGAAAAAATAACCTGCTTTTTTGATGCTTTAAGTGTCCCCAAAAACAAATGATCACAAGAAAAAGAGTTAGTACAATAAAACAAAGAAAAAAAACCTTAAATGCCATTTGAGAAAAACCTTTTTAAGAAGGTCATTTTTGATTCGAAGTCTATGGAGAGACATTTTTTCATGAATTTTTTAAAATCCTTTTTATAGGATTTTACCATTTGGCCAATCCCTGCACTCTGATTAGACCCCAGTGCCTTCCGGTTTTCACAATTGCATGAGAGAGGGCGCTAAGAACAGGAAGGGAGGAAATAAAAAAAGAATTCAGGCCAAATCTCCACGCTTCTAACAAAAGTCAGAAACAGTGGTGGAAAACAACAAATTCCCCCTTCACCGCTCCCTCTGCTTGTGTTTGGGTGACCCCTGCGCTGACCTCAGGCTCGTGCCCACCCGAACAAGCTCAGCTGCTGATAAACGTCCAGCTGACGTCCTGTGGTGCTCCGCTCTGGCCAAGTCCCCGTGTGGCCTCTCCTGATAGCATTGACCTTCCCCAAATCGCCACATCAGATTTTGCGCTCCCACAATACAGCCCCGAAAAAGCATGCAGTTATCTGCGCACCGGCGCTTCGCATTGCATTAAACAAGCAAGACCCTCTTGGGCAGTTTGATGGCAAGGGGAGATTCCGGAAACGTATACGGGGTCGAAAAATGCAAAGTTTACAGAACAAAACGAGAAATAAAAGGAGAGAGAAATACAGCAGACTAAATAAAGCAGCATTCCTTTGTTCTGCCATGGAGGGGTACGTGGAATATTGCAAGGTTCCTCACTCCTGAAGACCTTATCGAAGGGCAGTAACATAAACCCGCTCCACCCTTCGCTTATATCTCCAACACGCTGTATTGTTCATATTTGAGTCATTACCCAACAAGCGTGCAAAGATAAGAAACATGAAGGAGACTTTAGTATTGATCACATTCAAATGCAAGTTAAGCTCCTAATTGTGGTTCTCTCCCAGTGTTTGAACCCCTTTTACCCTTGGAATTCACAATTAACGAAACAAAAGCATGTCGTAATTCCATATGAATTATTTCTCATTCTTGGCTCAGTGAAATGAACAGAGAAATTCTGTTGGACGTGCAAATTCTGAAACTTTAATTCATAACATATTTGTGTTTGTAAGTAGAAGATATGGTAACTCTTTATTTGGATAGTCCGCTTTTAGGCACAAACCATCTGTATGGATTCCGTAGATACTTTGTTGACAGTCATATTAAAATTTCTTGCATTCTCAGTTAATAGACAACATGTAGTCTATTGATTGAGTTTAATGACGTGTTTGTTAAAAGATAAATGAGGATCTATTCATGTGTTATTGAGAATCAGTTGATAAACTGGTTGACGACTGTCAACTGACAGGTTCTTGACAGTCTGTACATGGTTTGTTGACTGTTTGAAGAGTGTCTAAAAGCAGACTGTCCAAATAAAGTGTTAGCGAATATATAATTTAGTATGATTTGAATTGATTCCAGTACAGTCTTGTTTTGTGGAAAGAAAAAGCATCATGTACATTGAAACAAATATAAAATGAAATACAGGCTAAAACCTGTCGACACAAAATGTAAATATAATGTACATGTAATTCATTGGATAACTCACTGTGTATTTAAATATATAATTACATGACTACAAGTACTGTACAATGATATTGGAATCATATCAGAATGAGCAGGTAGTTGCTCTAAAAAAATCTGCATTGTACAGATATTTCCAGTATTTCAAACTGATCTTGGAGAGCATATTTATTGCATATTTAGAGCAGAATGTTTAGGCGATGCTGGGTCAGTATGCTAAAATGTTTGCATTTATAAAGATAAATAACTGTCATCCTTTTCTGTAATGCCAGTCCTGGTGATCAACTCCTAATGTCTGCATGTTTGAAATGTTTATGTATCTACCTTCTCAGTTTCGGCAGTTACGTACATGAAAAATGTCAGATTCCAATATTGGTGCATCCCTAAAGACTACATTTGTATAGCAAAGCAAAAGTAAAACTCAACTTGAAATGGCAACACAATGCAGTGATTTCAAGGGACTCTTTATTTCATCACTGTCCAAAAAAATATTTATAATTTTTTCCAATTTTCATTTTTCTACATTATTTGAGCACAGGGGCTGCCCTTTACGTTGTGTGATGTCAATGTCATGATAGATGAACCAATAGAAATGCTTCAGAATTTTTTGGAATAAAATCTCTTCACGTTAACTTACATTAAAGCTAAAGAACATTTTTCCCTCTCCTGTAAAGTTGCGATTTTTGAGATGCTTGGGTTGTTTTGCACAGCAACAATTGAATTTTCATGTATTGTGCAGTACATTAGTTTGGTCAAGATTTTTTTTTTCAATATGTGGGGCTGTAATGGGTCCACTGTTCCACTTCAGGGGAGAAATAAATGCCTTTAAATTCCAAGAGCTCCATAATTATCTCATAATATCTCTAAATACATTAGTTATAATAAGAACATTTGTTAAGCACCAACCATACTACTGGTGTAGCACCTACCATACGTTATTCAGTTCAGTGTGTTTTAAATTGGTAGCAAGCACGGTAAAATATCCAGTCACAAGGTTAATCATTTCTCAACTGCCATATTCAGACTTGTGAGCAGCAAAAAAGGTTGAGAAACCAACCCCCAGGGAATCCAGAGGCTTGGTCTCCTTGATTTTAACATGGTGTGTTTTGGTGAATAAAATACAAAGGAACAGGAAATTGCTGTAGCATGATTCAGTTCACTTAGTTCAACAGCTAAGGAAATGCTCATCATGACAAGAATTGTGCTGCTTTCCAAATGTTTGGACCCCGATGATTGCCATTTGCATTGTAATTTGTTGATGGTCACTTAGCAGCATGACAGTCCATAGAAATCAACATGTTCTACATCATTCTACATCAACAAAAACAAAAGTAAAAGTGGTAGCTGATTGTTGTGGAAACAAACATTGATAGTTTATACATATTAAACTTTTTGTAAACACTTTTCAAAAACTATTGAAGAAAGAAATCATATACGTGAAAATGAAACACGTTATTTTGAGTCCACTGCAGTTGTCTTTAACTAACAACTGTAGTTAAATGTAACTGATTCTTTTAAATATAACCATAAATCTAAACATAACCCTAATCTTGACTTCAACCCTAAACCTAAATTTTAACCTCTTATTCACCAGGGTATATTTTGGTTTTTCCATATGAATTTACATGACCACATTTGAAGGCAAATTATTCAGTAACTGCATGAAATAAATGTAAATTTTTATTTTATTTATTTATTTTTAAAAGCTCCCCTCAAATTAAGAAAATGTGTTTTATGATCATACACATATTGCTATATGCTTACAATTTACTGCTGAAAGCCAAAAACGCTCTTTGTATTATTTTATAAAATTAATTTTTACAGAGCAGATCACTGAAGAGACGCCATCTGTTTATAGTTTATAGCTCAGATTTGTGGAAAAATCTGTCGACTTTCAGTAGACAAAAAATTTTTAGTTCAGCTTCTTTTATTATAAGGGTTTAAAATTACATCACCCATATATTTGACTGGAAAGAAGACAGTTACAGCCCTCATATGACCCCCACCTTTTGAACGTAACTCATGAAATATGAAAGTTGTAAAGAATATGACGAAGTGCATTTTGGGACCACCGGTGGTCTCAAGGAGTTGAAAAGGTTAAACCTAACACTAACTTTATTGATAATCAAGAGTTTCACCAGATAATTAAACATTTAAAGCATCTGTAAATATAAAATATAGTATAAAATATAGCATGATAAAAACTGAATAATATTAGTTTTTATTGCTCCATGAAACTAGTGAGTATTTAGTTACACTGTGACCTTGTTTATATAGATAGTCACTATGATGCTAAATCAAATTGACTTAGATTACAAATAAATGCCATATGAAAATTGATGTTTGACAGGCCTACAGTCCTGGGTTTACCTCAGTAACTCTTTGATGGAAGAAACCCGCTGAGACATTTATGCAACAGGAAAGCATATAAGTTTCAGCACTGCTATAGCAGTAAAATGTTGGTTTTGATTTAATTAGGCTCCTGTGCTTTGTCATTTCACAGTGGTTTGAACCCGCAGTCCAGTGCTGTGTTCACAGAGCATAGCTCATAGCCTATAGTCAAGCTCACTGGAGCCCATGCCATCTTCTCTGTCTCTCAGACACGACCACAAAAGTGAATCCGCTGTGCTTCCGGACGACCATACCCCGGCCACAACTGCACTGTCAGCTAGAGGCTATTCTTAGTTCCCGGCACAGGCGCTAATCAGCCTCGCTAGCAATGTTTATCACTGCGAAATGCCTGTGGATCCACGCTCTCCTGCGAAGAAAAGAGATTTATTTAAATAAATAGCTCGGGCTTCCTGTGTCTCAGGCCAAGTCACTATCATAACATGGCCGGTCAGAGGGCCAGAGGAAGGTAACAGGGAGCCGGGTCCCGTCTGGAGGCTTCAGATAGAAGAGGTGTACCCTGGGAAAGTGACCCATGGGCTGCCACGCCTCGACACTTAGTGCCGTTCATGCTCAAATCTGATTATTAAACATTACTGTCAGAAGAGATGAGCTGGGCTTAATTTAGACGTTTCCTGGACGAAAGATTCCTTCAGACTGGCCTCGCATAACTCAGATTGGCTCATCTGACAGGAATGCAGAGACAGAACGACAGGAAGAGCTGAGCCTGTTTGGCTCCTTTTTGATCAATATTTCAGGCTTTTCTGTGTTGGCTAGCTTGCTAATTGCACATGTTTTCATAGTTGGAGTAAAATGATAAAAAACGGGAGATTATGTTCTGGCATATAATAAAAATGATGATGGTGAATGTTGCAGCGATCCAAGGATCTCTCATCGGATGGAATCTGAGAGATTAATGAGTTGGCAGGGCTAATTAGCCATAGTGTTTTTGCTATTCTAGAAATGCTAATTGGCTAACTCTCTTGTCCAGTGACATTTGTTCTACTGAACAGATGGACAAAATGTCTAGATCAGACAGTGTGGCCATGTCAGATTGCTGGCGATAGCATTTGGTGTAGGAGCAGTGGGATCATTAGGATCATCATCACCCAGTGCAAAAATATGAATGGGATACTCTTAAGACTCTCGCTTGCACCCCTAAGCTTCGAGACATGACCCACACTGGCACCCCAGAGACTCACCTCGTATTGTACCCCAGAAACTTGAGACTCGCACTCGCACCCCAGAGACTCGATTCTCCAACTCATACCCCACAGATTCAAGATGTGACTCTGAGACCCAAAACTCGGCTCAGACTTACACCCCATAGACTCAACTCACACCCCTGAGGATCAAGACTCAACTCACACTGAGACTCACACCCCTGAGACTCAAGACTCAACTTGGACTCATAACCCAGAGACATGAGATTCGACTCGGGCTCGCACCCCAGAGACTCAAGACTCAGCTCTGAGTCACACCCCATGGATTCACCCTCTCACCCCAGAGACTTGAGATGTGACTTGGACTTGCAACCTAGAGACTCGAGACTTGACTTGGATTTGCGACCCAAAAACTTGACACCCAATTCTGACTCATACCTCAACGTCTCGAGATGTGACTTGGACTTAGACCCCAGAGACTGGAGGCCTGGCTGGGACTCGCACCCCAGAGAATCAAGACTCGACTCTGAGTCACACCCTATGGACTCACCCTCTCACACCAGAGACTAGAAACATGACTTGGACTCGCAACCCAGAGACTTAAGACTTGACTTGGACTTGCAATCCAAATACACAAGATTCGACTCAACCCTCAGAGCCTCGAGACGTGACCTGGATTGCACCTTAGAGCCTTGAGACATGACTCAGACTCACACCTCAGAGTTTCGAAACTTGACTCGGACTTGAATCCCAGAGTCTGAAAACTCAACCTAGTCTTGAACCCCAGAGTTTCGAGACTTGACACATTAATCAATTTATGACCATCTCTGTGATTGGCTCCTGTAGGAGTGCCAGTCTAGCAGCAATGCTAAAATCTTCTATGTAAATATGAGCCCTTTTAAAGCAGCCTCAATGTTCTTTTCAGAATGACAGGTGTATAATGTATTCTTTTTAAAAGTGCCATGAACTTTTTAATAGGTGTTACCACTTGCTGGAAACAGGTCACATTCTTTTATTATTTTTTTTTTTATTTTGCAAGTACAAGCTGTACGAGGAACTAGTGATTCATACCTTTGATTCATGCCTATGAAGACCAGCCAAGCAGCTGATGTGTAGAATACAGTGACATAATAGCCAGATTTTTGGGTAAAGCAATGCTGAACCAATTGTTTAAGACTTTGCATATCAAAGTTATTCTGTAGGTGTGCATTATATTATATGAGTTTTCTTTGTTTGTGTGTGTGTGTGTGTGTGTGTGTGTGTGCGCCTTTGGGAGAGTGGGGGGATTCCCGAACACGGTGTGTCCCATCCATCAGTACACTTCCCCTCTTCTAGAGGTAGAAAATAGCACCGTGTGTGAACATGACCTCTCCCACACATAGGAACACACAAACATACACACTCTAACACACACACACACACACACACACACACACTTGCCTACATCCAAACACTGTAGCACTGACACACACAGACAGATAAACAGTCGCATGAGCATAGATGGATTGGTTTGTTAGATAGAACTCTGCAGTCTGTGTGTGTGTGTGTGTGTGTGGTGTGTGTGTGTGTGCGCGCATGTTGAGTGTGTGTCCTCCCCCGTACTGTAAATAAAGAAATAAAAGATGAGAGAGTGTAGTGAAGTCCTCCTCCTCTAGCCGCTGAGTCTGGAGCCTTTGCCAAATTTCCGCTGTGGTGTAGGTGTGGTGCCTCCACTCTCCTTCTCTCACACACACACACAGTTGCTGACACAGAGTCAGGCAGACAGCGGTGAAGAGGGGGCGCTGCCGCTCTCGACGGGCAGGAGGCCAGCGCACAGCGACGCCAAGCCTGGCACACACACACGCATATGTACATACATACACACACGGAGGTGCGGGGGCTGCTTGGGTTGGAGGTCTGATGTCCTCTAATGTCCACTTTTCTTCTTCCTAACTCCTATATTCCTTCCACCCCTCCCTGTGTCTGCCTCATTCTCTTGCTGTCTCTCTCTCTCCACATCTGTCTCACTCTCTCTCTTGTTATGTCTCTCTCTCCTTGTCTGTCTGACTCTCTTGCTATGTCTCTCTCCCTCCTTGTCTGTCTCACTCTCTCTCTTGTTATGTCTCTCTCTCCTTGTCTGTCTGCCTCTCTTGCTATGTCTCTCTCCCTCCTTGTCTGTCTCACTCTCTCTCTTGTTATGTCTCTCTCTCCTTGTCTGTCTGACTCTCGCTCTCTCTCTCTCCTTGTCTCTCTCACTCTCTTTTGTTGTGTCTCTCTCCTTGTCTGTCTGACTCTCTCACTATCTCTCTCTCTCTCTCTCTTTGTCTGTCTCACTCTCTCTTGTTATGTCTCTCTCTCCTTGTCTGTCTGACTCTCACTATCTTTTTTTCTTGTCTATCTCACTCTCTCTCTCTCTCTTGTTATGCCTCTCTCTCTCTCTCTCCTTGTCTGCCTCACTCTCTCACTATCTCTCTCTCCCCTTGTCTGTCTGACTCTGTATCTCCCTATCTCTCTCTCTCCTTGTCTGCCTCACTCTCTCACTATCTCTCTCTCTCTCCTTGTCTGTCTGACTCTGTATCTCGCTATCTCTCTCTCTCCTTGTCTATCTCACTCTCTCTCTTATTATGTCTCTCTCTCCTTGTCTGTCTGACTCTCTTTCTCTTTGTCTCTCGATCACTTCTTATCTCTCGGTTTATTTCTCTCTATCCCTCCTTGCCTGCCTAACACTCTCTTCTTTACTCTTTTCAGACTCTCTCATTCTCAAATCACTCATTGTCTGTCTGACTCTCTTTCACCCTGTCTTTCTTCCTTTCTTTCTGTTTTTTGATCTTCTATCTCTCTTTCTGTCTCACTCCTTGTCTGTTTCTCCCTCTGTCTCTCTCAGTAATGGTTTCTCTCTCTTTTTCTCTGTGTCTCTTTCCTCGATTTTCTCTATCTCTCTCCACTTTTTCTCTGCTCCCTGTCTTTCTCTCTATTTTAACCTTATGTGTCTGACTCTGTGTCTTTACCTCTCTCTTTTGTCTTTCTCTCTTTTGCTATATCTCCCTTCTTGTCTCTCGTTCCTTTCACGTTCTCTCTCTGTCTCTTGCTACGTCTATCTCTCTATTTTCCTTTTCTCTGTCTATCTCCCTTTCTCCTTTCGCTCAGACTCTCTCTCTTGCTATGTCTCTCTTCTATTGTCTCTTTCTGTTTCTTGCTGTATCTCTCTCCTTGTCTCTCCTTCCCTTTTCTCCCTCTCACTCTCTCTCTGATCTTATCAGGCTCCGTCATGGCGGCCAGCAGGAACATCCCTGACTTCCTGTTTCTTGAGGTGGGGGGGGGTGAAACGGTGAATGCAGTGGAGGGGGAACACAGTGAAAACACACACACACACACACACACACACACACACACACATACACACACCCTAATACAGTGGTGTGAATCCTCGGGGGGGGAATACGGAGCAGACAGCCAGGCGAAGGCCTCTGTCACGTCTCCAGTTTTCATCATCTGAAAGAGAAAGAGAGAGAGAGAGAGAGAGAGAGAGTGACCATACATTCCACACACACTGCAGTCCCTCCTGTCACTTCCCACCCTTCCCCTGCCAGTAAGTCCCCACTGAGGTGTGTGTGTATGTGTGTGTGGGTGGGTTGCAGGAGAGAATGGAGAGTGTACAGTAGTCCTGCGAGTGGACATTCACATTTGGGAAACGTCTATTTCTGTGTCCCTAGCGTCTACAGATAAATTACACGTGAAAAACTACACTATGTTAGGGTTACAATTTATTTACCTTTTAACAATTAACAAACAATTAAACAATAAAAGTTATTTTAACAATTACACCTTCTTGAGTCTCAATTTAGCAATGTTGTTTTTTAAATCAATCATATTGAATTCCAAGCACCACAGAAGAGCTCGTCCCCACGGTCATGTGTAAAGGCTGAGGCCATATTTTGAGGTAAAAACATGTTTTTCTGCAATTTTCACTGCAACAATCTATACATGACTATGAAATATATGATTTAAATGACATAAAGAAAACAAACGCCACATAAATATTATAAAATATGTAATGAAAGTTGTGGTCCCCAGGAGTTGTGTCACTGGTGTTACTGCGTAACAAAAAACCTCTTATTCTGAAATAAAAGTCACACTGATGACATCACTTGACTTCCTTTTACCTATTTTCTGAGGATCTATGAAGAAAAGCACATGGTGAGTCCACTGTGTCTTTCAGTTATCAGAGATTTTCTCATTTAGCTCATGATTTCATATGGAGCTTTTAGCTGAAGTCACTGGAGTGACCGACTTTATTCTGAGGTAACTGTTAAAAATAGAATACAAATGGATAAAATTACATATTTTAGTGGATATTCCATGATTGACAACATGTGGTTTGATGTTCTGTAGCAGCCATTTTTTAAAATGCATTTTTCATTAAAAATGTCTCTGGTGTTCCCTTTCTTATGTGTAACACCAATGACGATCGGGAACACCAGTGACTCCTATGGATAGATAGAAATGTGGACATTTCAGTAGGTCTTTCCACCTTCCTCCCCACCTTCACATAGATGTAACAGTGTTGCCTTTAGATTAGTCTCATTCTTAGCAGCAGGCTCGATCAGTGTAAGGGCGGTGTGCCTAGGCTTTTTGTTTTAGGAGGCCACAGTGTGAGCTGAGGGCCAAAAAGACCAAGATAGTAATTTCTAGCACTACATTTTCATACATTGCCAGAGAATGCGCAGGGAAAATGTATTCTTCAAATGGTTTCTTTACATAGAAGGCACACTGCTTTGCCATTAAAGTCAGAGAAAAAAGTCTTCACACTAGCGGTCTCTAAATCTCCTCTTGTAACCGCTTGCTACATGTGTGTCACATCTGTGTTGTGGTCAGTAACAACTGTAAGATGTCAAGGATCATTAATTTTTACATTTTATTTTATAGCATTGCATTATGTGTTTTACTAGAAAAATGAGAAACTATAAAATAAGAAGCTGTATAAGAATACATGTTGTCTTATTGGCTGCGGGAGTTAGGGGTTAGGTAACTTTGGAAAGCCTTAGTCTGAGGCTAGCTTTACGTAGTAAAACTTTCACAAAGTTGCATGAAACATAATCTTCTTGAACTTTGACAGTTTCATGAAACAATGAAAAAATATAATCAAAATGTCAAAATCATATGCAACAAATGATTATATTTGGTTATTCCACTAATTAACAAGTAGTTTTTTATATATCATATAAATAAATCATATGCAATGTGTTATTTAGCTGACATTTGCATCTTTGTGTCTTTTTTATATTAAGACAATAAACCAATAAAGCAGAACAAATGACAGAACAAGCAACCATACTAACAGCTTTAATTTTAATGGTAGCTACATGCTGCTGTACTAGATGAACTCATAAATAATATCCGGTCAGAGGTGGTGCTGTGGTAGTCCCCCGTGGCGAACTGTGATTATTAGATCTAGGCCATGAGTCATAATACCTGATCAAAAACAATAAAAAAACAACTCGGTGATTGTACTAATTTGAGTAATTAACTAGCACTCCTATGGGGTTTCTGATAGTATGTTAGTGCTGGTGCAACAAGAACATTTTTGGTTGTGTTAGATTAAACAGATATTTAAAGCTATAGTAAGATACATGTTTAGAATTAACTGACAGTAGATATATTATCTAAAGTACATAGTATTCCACTGACGCCACATTAGTGTGTTTTAAATGATGATTTAACGCTTCAGTTTTCTTCGGTTCAGCGAAGGATGCTGATGACAGGTTTTACAGCTACCAAGAAAACAGCTTTCAGCGATGAAATTCTGGATATATAGTTTTCAAAACATAGTTCGAATGGAATATCTTACAGCAAAGCTTAACAAGGCAAAACAATAAGAAACTGGGAGAATTTATATGACTCTATTCAAGAATTTTAGTTTCCAATGTTGGTCAGTTGTCTAGTTGTTTGTGTTGTTTAGGTTTTATTTTTGATTTGTGTGTATTCCTAAAAATGTATGTCACCGTCCTGCCTTTCCCTCCCCCTCACCTTTCCCCACCCTTAGCTTTCCCCAACCTTGTTGTAAAACGTAATATAAACTGCAATAAAAAGTTGATCACAAAAAAATATAACTTGTATACATTGGAATGAAATGTCATTCTTCAGGTTCCATGGTGCAACACAACAAGCAAGTTGTGTATATATATATATATATATATAATATACCAATCAGGCATAACATTCTGACCACCTCCTTGTTTCTACGCTCATTGTCCATTTTAACAGCTCCACTTACTATATTACTTACTATATTACTCAGTGGTCAGGACCCCCATGGACCCTCACAGAGCAGGTACTATTACTATTTGGGTGGTGGATCATTCTCAGCACTGCAGTAACACTGACGTGGTGGTGGTGTGTTAGTGCGTGTTGCGCTGGTCTGAGTGGATCAGACACCTCAGTGTCACTGCTGGACTGAAAATAGTCCACCAACCAAAAGTATCCAGCCAACAGCGTCCTGTGGGCAGCGTCCTGTGACCACTGATGAAGGACTAGAGGATGACCAACACAAACTGTGCAGCAGCAGATGAGCTATCGTCTCCGACTTTACATCTACAAGGTGGACTGACAAGGTAGGAGTGTCTAATAGAGTGGACAGTGAGTGGACCACCCAAGTAGTACCTGCTCTGTGAGGCTCCATGGGGGTCCTGACCACTGAAGAACAGGGTAAAAGGGGGCTAATAAAGTATGCAGAGAAACAGATGGACTACAGTCTGTAACTGTAGAACTACAAAGTGCACCTATATAGTAAGTGGAGCTGATAAAATGGACAATGAGCGTAGAAACAAGGAGGTGGTCATGATGTTATGCCTGATCGGTGTATATGTGTGGTTCATAGTGCAGTATATCTTTGGACAGACCCATTAAAGTAACTTTGGATTATGTTCTACTGCCAGTGTCTTAAGATGACTTTTGAAATTCAATCACATGACAATCCGTAGGCTGTAGTAAAAGACCTGATTACAGTTTGTTTCAGGCTTTAAGTCAGGAGCATGACTCAGTAAGGCTAATTATGTAAGATTCACTATCAGGCTCTTACTCTGCCCACATCTAACCACAGGAATGCCTTCAAGGTAATAATTCAGAAAGCTGAAAGACATAAAAAATGAGAAACAAGAAACCTTTTTGTTTTTTACTCGTCTTTACTGAGGAAAGATAACATACCATGTAACACCCAGTTATTCTCTCCCTCCCCGAACAGTCCAGCAGGATCACAGGCTTGACGCCTCACTCTGGATGTACTCGTAGAGCAGAGAAGTGCTGATATAATGCTCAGCTGGGGGAAACATTGGCTGCACTCAGCAGTCTGGGCCTGGATGAATTGCATAGGTGTGGAGACGTCGAACCAAAGCCTTAATTTGTGGTTTCCACATGGAGGCAGATGGAGCGCTTGTACTATGTTCAGCTTTCACTTGGAATCAAATCCTTGAGAACCTTCCACGCATGTACATGCAGTGCTGTGTGAAAGTTGTAGGAAATGAGCATTTTCAGTTTTCTTTATCAGTTTTTAAGGATTTAATATATTAAATAGACGTTATTCAGTGACA
This sequence comes from Colossoma macropomum, assembly GCF_904425465.1. Classification (NCBI taxonomy): domain Eukaryota; kingdom Metazoa; phylum Chordata; class Actinopteri; order Characiformes; family Serrasalmidae; genus Colossoma; species Colossoma macropomum. The sequence goes on along the minus strand of NW_023494802.1, from coordinate 16,467,902 downwards.
AATAATACACTGAATATAGTCAAAATGGCACTTTCACTTTTTGGCCAAAAGAGAAAGGTGGTTTTAAATGTTGGCCATAAATAAAGAAATATTAAAGCTACACTATGCCTCTCTGACCCCTCTGGTGGAAATGTGTAATTGCACGCAACATCCAGAAGAAAGCTGTGTAATGTCGGTTGTGCTTCCCTGAGCGGATGAATCTGATGATTGTGAGTGCGTTGAATGAGTATTCAAAGAGAAGACTTAGTGAACGACATGCCTTCTGAGTAAATAAATGATTTTACTGTTGTCATCATATCTTCATCGGTATAATGTTGATTTTTGATTTGAGACCTAAACATTGAGCCGGACCTTCTTCTAAGAACATGGTCCGAAAAACTCAGACAAAATCTGACCCGACACTTCAGACTTTTAAATTAATACAGGGTGATTCAAAAAGATTTGTCTGATTTCAATATGATTTATTTCACTTCTAAATCATTACAGAACAATGCAGTAAACTGTAAATGGTTTAAATGAGCATAAAGTTTATTATGTAATTGTACAAGGTCTCAGTATGAACCTCCTCCAGCTGTACAGACAACATCAACGCCATAGTCAAATTCATCCCATACTCCATTGAGCATGTTGGGTGTCGCTGCACTCACGACTCTTTCTGTGCGATTTCGGAGATCATCCAGTGTTGTGGAACCAACGACGAACGCTCTGAGCTGTTGGAGGTTCACTGCCGACGGAAATCACACTGCACAGTTATGACGGATTCACTCTTATTGAAGTGGAGAACGCAGAACGCTTTCTGCTCAGGGGTCTCATCTCCTCTCAGACTGAAGGGAGCCATCTTCTGATGACAGTCAGAAACTCTATGACCCCCTCTTTCAATTAGTATGTGATTGGTTCCTAGGCGCCTCACGGTTGTAAAAATATGGCGTTTTAATCACTTTATCAAGTAAAATCATCTCACTATATTGGCAGATCATTTTGCTAATTTTCAGAAATATGCTTGAAACATGCGATTATCTGCTAATATAGTGAGATAATTGTACTTGACAAAAGTAAAAGTAAAAAACATCTGGAAAGAAATGAAATAATCTCATAATATTCCTTCAACCATCTCAAAGTTAGAAATATCAGATATACTTACTCCATTTAAGATCATTTCACTTGACAAGATATCATTTTTTACAGTGTAGTGTATGTCTGCAGTTATGTTTGGGGTTGTGCTCACCTCTTTCTCATTCGAGGCTTTTGGACTGATGGTTTTTAAGCTTCCACATCCTCCTGGCCTGTGCCAGGTTAAATGTTAACAGGCTGATTGTAATGGTGTGGCCTCCATTAAAGTAAGAGGCAGCTTATGACTTCCCATCTCAATCTCATTCACTCTACAACGTCCTCTCTAGCCTCTATCTGGAGCTTGGCAGCTTTTTAATACTAAAGTGACAGAAAACTGTCCCAAAACTCTCTCCATCTGCAACAGTAGGGCACATTATACGTCTTTAAATAGTCTTCCAACACACTTACATTCAATTATCAGTGCGACCCTCTACTGAGAAGCTCATTAGAAGCATGCAGACTTAATTACTGTCTTCTCCTGTGTGGAAGTATCCACTAACAGGCACATAATGAATGCTCCTGTCATCACCTACGAGGCCATAGTGTCACACAGCCACAATAACAATTAGCTCTGAAAATCTAATCTAATTACCCAATGTGTGCAATAAATCCTCCAGTCACACTGATAGTGCCAAACATGTACTTATTGTTAGTAAATGTGTAAAGACAATGTGTAAATGTACACTAATGCCTCATTCTTGTATCTGTGTAAAGCAAACGGGAGCAGAAAAAAAGGAGATACACCGATCCGGCATAACATTATGACCACCTTGTTTCTACGCTCATTGTCCATTTTATCAGCTCCACTTACTATATAGGTGCACTTTGTAGTTCTACAGTTACAGACTGTAGTCCATCTGTTTCTCTGCATACTTTGTTAGCCCCCATTTACCCTGTTCTTCAGTGGTCAGGACCCCCATGGACCCTCACAGAGCAGGTACTATTTGGGTGGTGGATCATTCTCAGCACTGCAGTAACACTGATGTGGTGGTGGTGTGTTAGTGTGTGTTGTGCTGGTCTGAGTGGATCAGACACAGCAGTGCTGCAGGAGTTTTTAAACACCTCAGTGTCACTGCTGGACTGAGAATAGTCCACCAACCAAAAGTATCCAGCCAACAGTGTCCTGTGGGCAGCGTCCTGTGACCACTGATGAAGGACTAGAGGATGAACAACACAAACTGTGCAGCAGCAGATGAGCTATCGCCTCTGACTTTACATCTACAAGGTGGACTGACAAGGTAGGAGTGCCTAATAGAGTGGACAGTGAGTGGATACAGTGTTTTAAAAACTCCAGCAGCACTGCTGTGTCTGATCCACTCAGACCAGCACAACACACACTAACACACTACCATCATGTCAGTGTTACTGCAGTGCTGAGAATGATCCACCACCCAAATAGTACCTGCTCTGTGAGGGTCCATGGGGGTCCTGACCACTGAAGAACAGGGTAAATGGGGGCTAACAAAGTATGCAGAGAAACAGATGGACTACAGTCTGTAACTGTAGAACTACAAAGTGCACCTATATAGTAAGTGGAGCTGATAAAATGGACAATGAGCATAGAAACAAGGAGGTGGTCAGAATGTTATGCCTGATCGGTGTATATATATATATATATATATATATATATATATATATATATATATATATATATATATATATATATATATATATATATATATATATATATGAATTATCACAGGGCCAGGTGTGATCTTGTAACAAGAGCTGTCAAGGGAAAACCATGAGAAATTCTGGGCTAAATGTTGGTGGGAATGTAGACTTACAAGCTGGGAACAAACTGAGTATGTCTAAATGTCTAATCAGTTTAAAACCTCATGAAGATGGAGCTCAAATTAGAGCCTTCAAACAAGCTCAAACATTTACTTTACTTTCTACTTATCCCTCTGTAAATACGTACAGCAATATTTTGCTCCTGTTTATTTTATTTATCTTGTTTTGCTCTTTACTGTACTTTGTACTGCTGCAATAGAAGACTTCCCCTCTGTCAGTCTATCTATTTTCATAGCCGAGCAACTGTAACTATGCCTCTATAAAAATTTACAGTATGCTGCAGCATATTTATAAATATATTGCCCTTTTTCCCCCAAAAAACTGGTGTAAAAGGTGAGTTGTTGCCTATTTTTCACCACAAAGACTCGTTTTGTTGCTATTGAATCCAGCATCAGTGCTGCAATGCTGAGTGAGTTAGCAGCTAATAAACATATGACCTCCCGAATATCAGGGGGTATTTCACACACTGCAGGGCTCGAATATTTTTTGTCACTGATTGTACTTCAGATGTTAAACGAAATTAATTTTGGTATTTTTTCGATGGGGAGGGGGGGTGTAACCCTTGTTTGAGGCAATTTTTGCCGCAATGCAGCGCCAAAGGTTTTACAGGTTATTCCCATACATGTATTCTTATAACGGGATCACATCTGGCCTGGCAAGACTAACATAGATGTAGATAAAAGTTTTTTTTTTCATAGGTTTTATATAAAAACTTTTATATTCTATATATAAATTTGCAGTCCTATGCAAATGTTTTAACATCTTTGGTCAAATAACTTATGTTGATATCCCAAGTGAAAATAAGATAACATTCTCACAGAGAACACACTTTCTGCTCATTTTAGTGCATAGTTTCTAGTTATTTGCTGAGTTTTGCATTTTTGGGAAAAATAAAGTTATAAATTGTGGTATAACTTTTGCACAGTCCACATTTTATGCTTTATTTTTTTCCCAATATGTTGAATTAAGTAAACAAACAGCAAATGTGCATTAAGATGTGCAGTAATGTGTTCTCTGTAGAGGATGTGTTTACTTGTTTTTACTTAGAAAATCAGCAAAACATATAGTTCAACCAGGGGTTTGCCCAAACCTTTGCATAGGACTTTTGTATTTTATATATATATTATATTAAACAGTAATTAGGAAAAAATGGATATATTTTTCTCAAATAATTATAACATCAAAATTTGCAAAAAGAAAATGTATTGTAACTGTATTCATTCATATGTAGAAAATGTAAATGTAATTTTTTATTGTTGGCTGCTTTGGCTGGACTTTGAATTGTGTTTAATAATAGTAATAATAATAATACTAATAATAGTAAAGAAAAAGTGGTACATTTCTGAAAATATAAGCTTGTCTTTGGGTAGGATCAGACTGTACACTGGGACATGAGTTTTCTTGAACTGGACAGACTAATATTAACCTCTCCAACAGCAGGCTTATTATTTAGCTATTAATCTTAAGACTTATTATTTAGTCATTAATATAAATTATTGCATTTTCAGCTGGTAATAATAAAAAACCTTTTGAGCTTTAATTATTATGTTATTGTGATGCTAATATATAAGGTGTGAAGAGAACGAAGAGGCCTGTCAACATTTGCTTTCCTCATTAAAGATAACACTAATGAGCACAACTTTCTCTGTGGTCACCCCCCGCCTTCCCCCAAGACCACAGGAGGGGGTCCGTGTGAGTGGGTTTGTGTGTGCGTGCACGCGTGAGATAGATTTAGAGCGTGTGTGTGTGTGTGTGTGTGTGTGTGTGTGCGTATTCTGTACTAGACTAAAACAATGGCCCTCTCAGATTACATCTCTCTGTCTGTGGAGGCTGCAGAGGAGGGGGCAGAAATCCAACTGGCTGCCCATCCCGCCCGTCCCGTCTCAGCCTGCGCTCTGATTGGCTCGGGCCACTTATATATCTACAACATGGGTCTATCAAAGCTCACCACAACTTTCAAACTTTAGTACCAGAAACAGGCAGCAGTCCTGAACAGCAGGAGCTGGAGAGCACGCTGGCATCCATCTGTGGGATTCTACTCTTCTCAGACAGCTTTGATTCTTCTCATTTTTGTAGGTTTTCTTGCCATTTTTTCTCTACATATCACTTTTCTTGCTGTCTGTGTATCTTTTTGTTTGCTCTGTAATTTTGGCAGCTCGTGTCATTTCTGTGTGGGACACGAAACTGTAGCAAGTACGACATAAAAGAGAAAGAAAAAAAGCAACAGGCACTTTCATTTGCTCGACTTAACCAAGCCGTGTGCCGTCACTCGGGTCGTCTTTGCTGGAATGAATATATCTGAGTCTAGTTACTGTCAAGAGGCCACCACTCAGCCCAGCCAGGTCGTGGAGCGCGGAGCATGGGGCCCTTCCTCAAGCCCAGCGGGCCCTGACCGGAGCCACGGATTTGACCACGGTCTGACCACGGAGCTGGGGTCCCACTCTGGAGGTGCCGCAGTGGCGGCGGAAAGGAGGACGGGCAGCCCGGACTCGACCCGTCCCGGGACGGCCGCCGATGGGAAGTGTGGGGGCGAGGCGCGGATCCGCAGGCCCATGAACGCATTCATGGTGTGGGCTAAAGACGAGCGCAAGCGGCTGGCACTGCAGAACCCGGACCTGCATAATGCTGTACTGAGCAAAATGCTGGGTAAGACTTTTTGTCCTATTTAAATCACACTGCATTGTTTTTTAAACCCCTTGAACTTTGATCATTCGGTTATTAATCTTAAGACTTAACCAGTATGAATCATTTGGTAGACATCTATGAAACAATGTCATAATATATAGTTATGGAAGTGAGGAATTGAAGTGTGGGCTCACATGCAGGCCCATACAGTTTAAGGGGTTAAGTAAACTTTTCAATATCAATATATTGCACTTTTTGTGAGTCGTAGTTCAAATAATTACATTGTAATAACTGCATTGTAACATATAGATTTATATGTATATTTACATAGAACATTCAGAGATTACACAGTTAACACTACACAGTGTCTAATATCTAATATTACCGCTTCATAAAAATATTAAGCAGTATTACTGCTTTATTACCATTTAATAATGCCTCTTGCACTAGATTGACATTTGTTTTGTAAATTTTTCATGTCTTATACATTCTGCAGATTTCATTACCTTTGCTAATATATTAATTAATATATAACTGTGCTTTTGCACAGTTTGTGTTGCTGTCTTTCTATCTAACTATCTGTCTGTCTGTCTGTTTATCTGTCTGTTATCTTTGTACTTCTACATGTTGCATGTCCTAATTAAGATATCATGCAGTTTACGTTCTTTTAAAACAGCATCCTTTTGGTCCTTTCGGTCATATTTAATTAAATAGCTTATATCCGTGCTCTCTAACATCTAACATGAGAAACTTTCTAAACAGTAATCAATCATTATCAAAAGTTCAGTAAATACAGTATTGAATACATATTCGTGTCTAATTCCTGTAACACGTTCTTCCATGCTTGCCTACTTCCACAAAAGGAATTATTGTTTTGAGCTTGAATCAGTTATGCTCATCTGATCATTCAACTAATAAACTAATTATTTCTCACAACTCATAGAGAGTTTTATGTGTTATCATTATAAGCAATTTCATTTTATTATCTGAGTGATGTTGTTATTAGTTTATTAGTGTGGTTAAAGTTCTTCAGGCTCATGATTTTGAGACATATCACAACCACATGAAAGTCTTTCCTCATGCATTTAGATATGTGGATAATCACAGATGATTGAGGTCTTGGAAATATGTCCGAACATTCCACTAAAGCCCTCAGAATTTAAGGGAAAAAGAGAAACCAGCCACAAACAAATGTGATAATGTGAAATGCCTGTGCGGGTTGCGCAATATTTTTATATTGCTGGCCCTCGAGGAACCGAACTGATGTCCTTGTTTTGCAAAACATGGCAAATCTCCTGGCAGTGAAAGGCCAGGTCGAAGCAGACAGTCTTGAGCCCACAAGCTGCCGATTGTCTGTAACCACTGACCCATTAATAATTTTACAACTACAACCACTGAGCACAAACATCAGCCATACTGAGCAAGTGCTAATATCACTAATGCTCAGCGTTGGCAGAGGCCTTAATAATGCATTGTCTTTTTCTGATACTTGAACTTCAGTTTATTTTAAACAAAGAGTGAAATATAGTGTAAAAAATCTACATTTTACTTTGTTTTAGCCAGTTTTCATGTTTAGGTTTATCACTTAGTTAAAAGTCTTAAAACTTAGTAAAGTCTATGAAGCTATTATGCATGTTCTATACAGTCATATGCAAAGATGTTTTGTTGATTTTCTAGCAAAAAGTAACTTAAATGTGGTATTTTTCTGAATATTTTAGTGCACAATTTCTATTTATTTGCTGAGTTTAAGTTATTTGGAAAAAATAAACATAAAATATTATATGTGCCATAACTTTTGCAGCTTCCACACTTTACATTTTAATTATTTTCAAATATGTAATTGTGCATTTAACATGTGCAAAAGTGTGTTTCCTGTAGAGAATGTGCATTTTTATGCTTAGAAAATCAACAAAACATGCAGTTTGACCAGGGATGCCCAAACCTTCGCACATGACTGTAGTTATGAGATTGTGGAATTGAAATCTGGGCCCAAATATGCACCCTTGTTATTTAAGAGCTTTTATCCAAGGATATTTTTAGTTATAATAATTGAAGTGTCATAAATTGTTCCAGTGGTATTACAGTAAGCAGTAAATGTGTCCGTGTTAGTAACACAGCTCAAATGTCAGGTAAAGGATGAACTCAAACATGCTAACGTTGTGTGTATTTATAGGTCAGTCCTGGAAGTCCCTGAGCACACTGGACAAGCGTCCATTTGTAGAGGAAGCGGAGAGGCTCCGGCTGCAGCACCTGCAGGATCACCCTAACTACAAATACCGCCCCCGCCGCAAGAAGCAGCCCAAGAAGATGAAGCGGGTGGAGCCAGGCCTGCTCCTGCACGGCCTGGCGCAAGGCGTGGCCGGAGGAGCTGGAAGCGGAGAGGCCTACCCTCAGCATCCTCACGCACATCACCTGCTGCCTTCTTTGGGACACTTCCGGGACCTCCAACCCTCTGGAGCCTCAGAGCTGGAGATCTACGGCCTGCCCACTCCAGAGATGTCTCCACTGGACGTGCTGGAAGAGGGTGGAGGCGACTCCGTCTTCTTCCCCCCTCATATGCAAGAAGATGTTGGCCTGGGACCATGGGTCAACTACCACCAACATCAGCACCAAAACCACAACCACAACCACCATGGAGGCCACCACAGTCACTCCAGCCACCACCACCACCCCTCCAACCCTCATACCCTCCAGCATGCCCACCCACACCTCAACCACAAGTCCCCTCTGGCCTGCCGGCCCATCCAGGAAAAGTGCATGGGCCCCGAGCCTACGAACCCTCCAAGTCTGTACCCTCCCCAGACAAGTATGGGTCTACCAGACCCAACCAAAGCCCAGCAACCTCCTAGTGCCCCCATTCAAACTGGCTACTATGCTCAGATGTATGGAACCAGTCAGCAACCACCAGCCTTCACCTCCCAACTGGGGCAACTGTCTCCTCCTCCAGAATCTTCCAACCCAGCTCCTGCACCATCCGTTCCCCAGGTCCCTCCACCTTCCCTGGACGCTAGCGACCAGCTCGGGCACTCAGCGGACTTCTGGAATGAGGTGGACCGCCATGAGTTCGAGCAGTATCTGACCACCAGCAGGACTAGAGTGAGCAGGAATGCATGTGAGGAGAGCAATACACTCATATCGGCCCTGTCCGACGCCAGCAGTGCCGTCTACTACAGCGCCTGCATTACTGGATAAAAATGTGTTCAACGCTAGCAAATTGTTGCTATCTTAACAAAACCTTGTATCTCTGAAATGGCAACTTTAGAGGAGAAACTTTCGTAAGAAAACGAGAAAATATCCAGAGTAATTTTGGACCATTTCTAGTGATCACGCACACACAAACAAGGGCTTGATGGAAGGTTTTGATATGACAGTAACAAATCGCTGCTGTCGAATAAAAAACCTTGTATCTCCATTTTTGTTTTTCAGTTTTTGGCGTAATTTGAAAAAGCCTGTTGTTCTTTACATTGTGTGTAAATTTCATGAAGAATGGACCAAAAGAAATGACTTGGAGAAAAGTCTGGTTCCATTGACTTACATTAAAAGCAAAGTAGGTTTTTTCCTTCTCCTGTAAAGTTACCATTTTGGAGATACGAGGTTTTCTTCCGACAACAGCAAAGTGCTTCTCTTAAAGTCAGGTGTATATTGTCGTTGTTGTAAGAACATACAGTTTGAAAACGGTAGCTACAGCATTCGACCAATGCTGTGGTCCAACAGGACTTTTACAAGCACACTTTTCAAGTTTTTCAAGTAACAATAATTGATATTAAGAATGTTTTCTGTTCTTCTATAGACTTAAAATAGAAGTATAATTTCATAAATACAAAGTTTTCTTACAACAGCGATGACAAGCATGTTTTTTAGCACTAGCACAGTCTCAGTTGGGCTGGCCTGATTCAGTTTGATCCCGATCTCAGAATCCAGTGAGTCATCTCATGCAATTTGCCAAATACTATTTGAAACTTTCTGAAAATTGTCTTTTTCAACAACTTGTTTAGGCCCTCTAAAGTTGTTTTCAGAAGCCCATGCATGTACACTAAAGAGAAGGATGTATCTCATGTTACACCTACTCATTTTATGGGCTTGATAACCTATATTCTTCAAGGCCGTGGTCAGTTCCAGTCAACAATTTAGCTGACTCCATCCAATAACTGTGTTCTTATATTCCAGTAATTCCAGCGTTTCTTCTCAAATAAGGGTCCAGAGGCAGGGAGGAAAAGAATGTGAATATTTCTTGCATTTTCTCAGAGGTGTTTTTTTTTTTTTCTTCGTATTTTTTTGTCGTATTTACATTTCTTTCTTTTATATGAGTCTTAAAAGATAACGTTTGCACTGCGTCAAAACATTTTGAACTGTATGTGAAACCACTCGAAACTCCTTAACTCTGCACTTGACGTCTCTCAAGCAAAAAGCAAATAAAAAGTGATGTTCATGAAAGAGACCACAGAGTAATCTATAGAATTTGGATCTCTTGAAGGCTGTAATTTATTGTATTTCTTTGCTGTATCTGACTGAGAAGGTCTGAGGAAAAAGTCAGTTGCTATATATATATATATATGTATGTATGTATGTGTGTATTTTGTAATCCTCTGTCGATGTATTTTGTAATCCTCCGAGTCAGCACTTGAGAAACATGTTGAGTTGGTAATAACTCTCCGGCTTTTGGTAGTAATTATCTTCAAATAAAAGACTTTCCAATAAAAAATGTCTCTGAACTATTAAATCAAAACAGTTCAATTGGAAACACACAGTTGTAAGTGGGATTTTCTCCGTAAAGCTTTCCCACACTGCAGAGAGAGCGCGACTATCTCTCTCTGTGCTTTATACGTGTCTTTCCTAAAGGGAGAAACATCTGTACTGCACATCACTGAATATATTCCCCCCCCAAAAAAATAAAGCATCCAAACGTGAGTGTCCTGCGAGGATTATTGTTTATGCGTTTAGCACATTTTCACATATGAAGTGTGGTGCATTTGAATAGCTTGTATAAAACTCATCAGAACTGGAAAGGCTTTGTGGTGATCATTGTCGTTTGAGAGAGGAATAAAATGGACAGAGTGTTTATATTGGAACTTTTACTTTTTCTGTCTCTCTCTCTCTTTCTCTCTCTCTCTCTTTCTCTCTTCCTCTCTCTGTGTCTCTCTTTCTCTCTCTCTCTCTCTCTCTCTCTCTCTCTCTCTCTTTCTCTCTTTCTTTCTCTCTCTCTCTGATTCCCTCCTTCTAGATTTTTGATCAGCCACAAATTGAGTTTGGCTCGAGCATGTCCCCCCCTTCAAACCACCGACAAAAAGAAAACATTTTTGACCGAGAAAGAGCAAAAAACCCAAACTGTCTCCATATCCTCTTATGTCTTTATACAAAGAAAATCAAGTATGAGATTCAAGTAATGACCCCTCATGGATTCGTATGAAAACGTACGAAAAAAATAATAATAATAATATGCAGAGCGGCTCTTTGACGTGATCCAGGAGAGAAAATATTCTTATTTTTGCATTTACATATTGGCAAGACTGTGTATGTGTGAATATGTGTATGCATGTGTGTGTGTGTGTGTGTGTGTGTGTGTGTGTGTGTTTGGGCACGCTATGTGAAGTGTGCTGCTATGCATGCTGACTGTGTTTTTGTTACTAAGTGAATGACATACCAGGAATTCTGTGGCTGGGCCGCTGCGTGACCTCAGGTAGGTAGAGGTCGGCTGACGAGCGGTAAAAACTCATCCACCCAATTAATTAGCCATAAAATTAGCACGCATGTCAAAACAGAGGAAGATCCTGTGGAAACTGGGGACATTGGGATAGCTGGAATATGTGAGAGTGTGTGTATGTTTGTTTTTGTACAATTTCGGGACAGAAATGTCCTGACCTTGTAGAGAAAACAGAGAAAAACAGAGGTAACCTACAATATCAGGACCAAACCTTCACATTTCATGCCTTGAGATTAGTGGTTGAGGTAGTTACATAGATATAAAATACACAGTCGTCACTGGAAACAAACCTCAAAAAGTGGTAAATTTACAGGAGAAAAAACAGTCTTGACTTTCATTGCATGTTAGTGTGACGATTTAATTCGAAGTGATTTCGGAGCATTTCTATTGGTCCATTTATCATTAAATTGTGACACAGTGTACACAGCAGCGCCATCAGGCATTTTCGCATTATATAAAAAAAAAAAAGACAAAAAAGAGATGCAACATTTTGCCCTGACAGCAATTATATATATAATACATATGGATCATACTAATATTACATAGAGGTAGATAAATATATGTGTGATACACATATATTTATACATATATACACATATGTAGGTAGTTACATATAATGTATATAATATATACATATATATAATACATGTAGAACATATTATTATTACATATGGGTAATGAGTATACATATAGGTCATATATACACACACACACACACACATATATATATATATATATATATATATATATATATATATATATATATATTATATGTAGGTAGTTACATATAATGTATATAATACATGTAGAACATATTGTTAGTACATATGGGTAATGAGTATAATGCATGTAGTGTATATATATATATATATATATATATATATATATATATATATATATATATTTATGTGTGTGTGTGTGTACATATAGGGCATGTTATTATTATTATATGTAGATAGATAGATAGATAGATAGATAGATAGATAAATAGGTAGCTGCCATGTTCAAATGGTGTAGAAAAATAAAAATCAACTACAGTTGACTGAGAACACTGAGAATATACAAATATACAGTATATGGGACATGTGTATGACTCCATGACCTGACAAGGCATAAAAACAAATGTGTGTGTCTGTAAAGGGAAGGATGTTAAAGGGAAGAGGTGCTTTTTTCTGTCCAAACAACTCACCCCCCGGTCAGCTCTTCAAATCGTGAAAATAACACCATCCAGTCCAATTGATTTTTCAGACCCGTCTCAATGTTAGCAAAAGAATCAAAGCATGTTTGGGGGAAGTCGCAAACAATTTACTCCTGTGAGCTGGAAATTTGTGACTGTGCATTGCAGATGGTCATGAATTTGCCATGAGAGTATGGAACAGAGCATGAAATGCAGCTTTTTCAGCCTCTGTGTGTGTGTGTGTGTGTGTGTGTGTGTGTGTGTGTTTGTGTGCTTGACAGAGAGCAAAACAGCGAGGGAATCGATGCTTGTGGCTGAGTGGTATTTCTGCAGCCTCTGCCATCTCTCTCACAGTTTAAAGTTTATTGCCCAGCTGTGGCTTCATGAATGCATAAGCAAGGCTTTCGCGACATCCCCCATGGTGATTTATTCAAATAAAACCGACAATAAAGAGTTTGACTCCGCGCTTGCCTATGACGCTCTGCGCCCAAATCTCACCGCTTGAAACTTCGGTTATGCCTGGTTTCAAACATAGATCGATTTCAGCTGACGGATTTCTAAATGTCTGTGTTCTCTTCCTGGGTCGGTTGAAAAAGCCCTTGTTTTCTACGCTGGAGTTTTACACATAAGAATGTTGGCTTAGGCCTTCAAAGCCCTTTAATGGCACTTTAAAATTCTTATTGAGAAAATAAAAGCTTTAAATCTTTTATGTCACATTATTATGTTATGAGTACAATCAACACTTACCACTGCAGATGGAGCGGGTTAGTGCTGATCTTTGAGCCAGTGTGAAATTATGGCTGAATTTGTCTGCAGGTTTTATCTTAAGATGGAGGTAAGATTAGGTCAACCCTCAGAAGTTACCATCAGAGCTCTGTGGCTGGCGTTAACCAAAGAGTGTAATTTGATTGATTGTTTCTTACTGGTAGCCTCTTGAAACAAGCAGACAAATTATCCAATTGTTGCTCGCAGTTTCAGATGTGTTAAAAAAAAAGTGTCACAAAAGGTTTTTTGAGCCACCACTTTTGGTTCCATAAAGAACCAAGGAGCCATGCTTGAGTGTGAAGAACATTTTAAAGGTTTAAAGAACCACAAAATGTGAAGCAAGGCTCTCAAACTACCAGCCAGTGAGACAGCTTATTTACAATTTACAATTTATTTGTTTTTCTGCAGCTAAATACACACAGAAAATGCTGTGATTTAAAAAGATTCATCCAAAAAGGTTAAAAAGATTCATCACTTCAAAATGATTCATTTCATTTGTAAATCATTACAGAACAATGCAGTAAACTGTAAATGAGCATAAAGTTTATTATGTAATTTTTAAGTGCTCAGTATGAACCTCCTCCAGCTGTACAGACAACATCATCGCCATAGTCAAATTCAATTGGATTGTGATTGGTTCCTAGGTGCCTCGAGGTTGTAAAAATATGGTGCTTTGAAATCAGATGAATCTTGTTGAATCAGCCTGTATTTACATGTGAATGGTAGATTTATTTCAACAAAGCTATTATTTTAATTTAGACTGATTTAGTTAAATGTGCTTTAATGGATTCACACATAACATGCGGTAGATATTGCCAGAATTAAATGCTTGTTTTGCAAACTCTTCTTTCAGAACAGCTTCACTTCACGTGAATACCAGTGTTATTACAATAAAGGCTGGATTATACTTTCCACACCCAGTGTTGTGCGAATGATGGCAAAAGGGTCTTTCACGACACGACAAAGACGTGTTTTATCACGTGTAGCTCGTATCAGAGGCACAGTGATGTTTTCCTATCCGCTAGGTGGTCCTCTTCTAAAGTGTCCATGGTCCTGTTTGCCGTCCACATCAGCAGCACTGCGTAGTTAGAAAATTTTTCATCTGCACAACGAGGCAGTCGATAGACATGCGTAGCTTTCGCGCAGGGGCGTGTCTGGGATTGTGACGTCATTTTAGCCACCTGGGCCTTTGCAGCTTTTGCAATGCATCAGGTATAAACCTGATTTACTGTCACTACTTCATCTACTGTTAAATGTAAGTTTATTTGTTTTCCTGTGTTCCAGTTCAGGGGCTGCATCCTTCGAAGGCTGTGTAGACCCTCAAAGGCTGAACTGAAATGAGACGGTCTGCTCTACAACGGACTTCCTGTTTGCGTCACAGCACCGCTGTTCCCGCCCTTTCCGGTGTGATGTTCGTATCAAGTTCTTTAAGGATGGAGCCAGAAACTTTGATTTTAGTTTATACTTACAATACTTATATTTAAAGTGTCTCCTCAGCCGCCATTTGCTCCTCTGCTGACGCCGCCATGTTCTCGAATCCTTGCCGGCATGCAGTGAACCATGGGATGTGTTGGCTGGTGATGGATCCACCTCTTGGATCCTTCATTGCCATGGAAAAGAAGGACACATTTCTTGGCCGCATATGAAGGAGCCTTCGAAATGGGAGCGTAGTCGCGCCGCTGTGACGCAATCGGCCTTCAAATGCAGCCTCCGAAGGATGCAGCCCCTGAATTGGGACGCAGTTTATATTTATACTAATACTACTACAAGTAATAATAATTTATATTATAATATTTATGTTATTCTTCTACAGTGCTGACAGCAGAATTGCAAATAAACATTGACTAAGATGCATGTAAATGAGTGTACATACTACGTTTTTAAAATGAACTCAAAATTCAAAGTGTCTCAAATATTGAACACTTGGTTACTCACTCATCATCTAAGCCACTAAGATGGGGGGGTGGCGGTACCAGAGCCTATCCCAACATTTACTGGTCGGAAACACTCCGGACAGGTTGTCAGTCCATCACAGGGCAATCTTGGACACTTTTTAGTTTTACATTTTAGTTTACAGCGGCAGGTAAGATGTTTAAACTTTAAATAATTTAAAAAAACACACTTTCCTGCTTGGAGAAGTCCACTTGGCTAGTGGCCCCCAGGTAATGTGTGTAATCTTCACGCTCATATGTGAATAAAGAACCATCCGTTGAAAGATTCTTGAGAGAACCAATAGTGGTTCTCCTAAGGCATTGCGTAAAGAATGTTGTATGGTACTTTTGGCTCCTGGGTTTGCGCTGTTCAAATGCAGAATGTGTCCAGAATCGGCCTGCAGGTTTCACCTAAAGGTGGCGTTGCAGTCGGGTTAACGGAAGTGCTGAACTGTGCAGTGAGCAGTATTTGGCAGGATTTATGGTTGGAGGTAACAGTAAAACAGAAAGCATGTGGGGAGTGTGTTCCTCCGACATTAGGTGCGTAGGGTCACGGATCCTGCCCTGTTTGAGTGTTTTGTTATTGCAGCTGAGAGAGTGTGTGTGTGTGTGTGTGTGTGTGTGTGTGTGTGCGCATGTCCTCACCCATTAGCTTCAGCTTTTCCATCAAGCTGGACTGTGGACTCTCCCCAAAAACCCCGTCCAGCGAACCTATGGCATGATGTCATTTGTGTTTTCTCCCTCTCTCTCTCTCTCTCTCGCTCTCTCTCTTTCTTTCCTCCACACTTCTCCTTATCAGGATGTGCGGGCCACCATCCGTACCCTCACTCTTCCCCTCTCCGACAGGAAGTAGCTCTACCTCCCCTTCCTGTGTTAGCGGTAGGGCGAGGGAATGTGTGTGTGCGCGTGGGTGAGCGTATGTGTGCAGAGGAAACTCCTCTCGACTATGGTGGACCCCGCTAGGCCGGGCCTTCAGAAGCACCCATCCACACAGGGTAGAGGTCAGAGGACAAAGGAAGGGCTCAGTGTTGGCAATGACCTCATAGCCTGACTGCTAGTTGCTTTTATTAGCATCAAACATGGAACAAAATAAGAAGCTCCACAGGAGCATCCACTGTGGGCTGGCAATCACGGTTCAGCGCTTTATTGCCTGAATATGGTCTTAATAATAAGCTAGTGGGGACGCCGGTAACTCGAGCTGTTTGTGTCGGTCGCTACATTTAACCACTATTAGCTCCCAGACATGTGTGGGAAAGCTAGCTGATTGCTAGTTGCTAACATCGAAAGTCTCCATCCAGATTCCCTTCAGCGTCGAGCTGAAAAGTGTTCTCCTCTGACTCTCCCTTTCCTGAGCTGTCAGGGTAATTTATGAGCATGACTGTGTGCAGGCCCCGTGGTTTTAGTGGCCTTGGGTTTTTTGTGACCCATAGGTTGTGGGTTCAACTCCCGGACAAGACAGCGACCGACCAAATGGACGCCCGCCATCCCTCTCACCGAGCCTAAACTTCCAAGTGCAAGCCGTGGCTTTCTACAGCGGCCTGCTGGTCTTTCTATGCGTCAGCTATATGGGTGGCCGTGAGATCTATTCCTTAACCGGTCCGCTCAGACGAGTCAACGCAACCCAGCTCGAATGGCATTCGTATATAAATTCATATTAACCCTGAAGCCTTAAAAGTCACAAGGGGTCGTTTTCTCCTTGGTTTAACATTGTTTCCATGACAGTGCTATAATTGCCAGTGCAGCGTCTGCGAGACGGGCTGTTGACCCGCAGTGACGCCTCGCTAAAGATCGGCGAGTGAGCCAGCAGACGGAACCAGCCCTCATAAACGCTTGCTTCTTTTTTTGGGGGGTTGTTTTGGGTGTTTTTGTTGTTGCTCCGTTTTGAGGCTATTTTTTCCCTTTCACACAATTCCCCTTCTCAGATTTCCATTTTTCTTTTTCCCAACATATCATTGCGCCTCGCTCTGCAGAGGCGACCAGGACTTGGCCCCAAGAATCAAGAATCACCCACACACACACTCACTCACACACAGGCACACACATACTGGTTTTTATATCAATGTCAGGGCGTGTCTTACATATGTCCCATATTTATTATATGTTTGTAAGTACCTATAATCGGAAATCTAACCCCGATCTCAACCCCGGCAATGGAAGAAATGTTTTTGTGCATGTTTGGGTAAAAGGTGAGAAAACACTTAACAAAGTCCATTGTGGTGTACCTGTTTTTCCTACAAAGTGGGGACATGGTGATCCTGAAAGTATACAAAAACAAGCCCCCACAAACACATGCAGCGCTAGAAAGCTAGGCACTGCCCTTGTCTCGTCAGCTCTCGTCCACATCTCCTCTACTTGGCCACTTATTCACTTCGCTCGGAGCACATCATTTTCCCAGGGCCCGCAGTCTCCCAACCCACTGGTGCCATGCGGGCGTTGTGCAACATCTATTGCAGCTCCGTGAGAGTGGTCAAATTCCATTCTCATCCTGCCATTTATTTGCCATCTGTGTAATTACAAAAAACAACTTTATGCCCTTGATGAGCCGTGTTGTTTTTTTTTTTTCTTCTTTCTGCTGTCTCTGGGATGTAAGGGCAGTACCACTTAGTCACTGATTTATCTCCGCTCTGTTAAATGGCTGTTTCCGTAGTGTTGTGACAGCGCGCTGCAAGCTGAGGACAAAAATCTTTTTTGTTTGCATTAAGTGGTTTTCTCTGGGAGAGAAACAGACAGAGAGACCGCAAGAGTGTGGGGAGTGGAGGAGAGCCAAAAACAAGGAGGGGTGGGGGGTGAGGGACAGAGAAACAGAGAGTCGGAGAGGGAGACAGAGAGAGACATGGCACAAGCAGGAGAGCGAGGAAAGGTATGTGAAAGTTAAAAACAGTACTGGTGAAGTTAAAAAAAGAAGAAAAGCAGCGAGGACGGGTTGAGAAAAGCCTGCGTCCTGCTTTAGCTTGCACGCCATAGAGCTGCGTTACTCATCATCTCTCTTCTCCTCGCCATCTTCTACATAACTTGGTCCTTTGTTCTGCCCCCCCCCCTTCCCCCCCCAACCACCACACGTGTTGTTCGTCAGTATATTCCACTTATTTTCTTCTCTATTTTTCACAAGGCGTTTGAAAGGTGAAAAACCAAAAAAAAAAAAAACACAAAAAAGCTCGTTGGAAAGTTCCTCCCAAAAAATGAAAACGCTTGAGGGAGGAGAGTTGCTCACAACTCAGTCCACTAGCCACCCACACTCACTCTGGCAGATCAAAAACGTTTCTGGAGTTTCTGATAGACAGCCAAACATTTCCTATTACTCTTTTTTTCTCCTAGTTTCCCCTCATTTTCTCTCCTCCGCTCTTTAAACAGCACGGTGGGAGTGGTTTGCTGTGTGGCTACATGTGGCCATCCTCAACAAATCCCCCCTCCAGCTCAGCCGATGGACATTTTGCGGCGTTTGACCATAAACTACTGGTTTGACAGTGAACTTACACAGTGAACTGAGCGAAGGTTAATTCCCAAGATATTTCAGATGTTTCTATTTTCGCTAAGACATGAACTTACATATTTCTGTCCAGCTTATTTCGAGAACTTGTTTGAGAAACTTTGCTGAGTCTCGTATGAGTGGCCTGCAGAGAGAACGAGCAGTGGAATCAAATGAGCTAATCAAGCCAGCGAGCTGCAGTGTGTATGTGAGGATGGCGTATCATCACTCTCAGAGTATCTGATTGGCAACTTCAGCTTCTGGAGTGCAGAAATCCTCAGCTGAACCTCTGTTTACATTTTTTTCCTAAGCTCTTCCAGCGTCAGAGGTGGACAGTTTTCTCCTCACACTATAGCCTCAATCCTAAAGATGGTTCTTTAAGGGTTCTTTAGTGAAGGGAACGGTTCAATTTATTAAATGGTTCTTTGTATCATTAACTGGTTCTACATATTAATAAAATTAACATATTCATATTAAGCTAAAGTTGCCAATAGAGAATGTGTTGTGTATGGTTCTGTATAGAGGCTTTTTGAAAATGGTTCTTTGAGGTACCAATAAGGGTTCTTCTATTGTTATGATGTCAAGCTTTTAGCAATAGCAGAACCCTTTTTGGTGCTATATACACACTTAAAAAGATGGCTCTTCAAGGAGCCTTTAGTAAAGAAAATGGTTCTAGATAGAACCATGAACACCCAAAGAACCATTTGCATTCTTAAATGGTTCTTTGCATCATGAAATTGTTCTACATATTAATAGAATTAACATATTCATATTAAGCTAAAGTTGCCAATAGAGAATGTGTTGTGTATGGTTCTATATAGAGGCTTTCTGAAAATGGTTCTTTGAGGTACCAATAAGGGTTCTTCTGTTGTTATGATGTCAAGCTTTAGCAATAGCAGAACCCACTTAAAAAAGATGGGTTTTTAGGGGATCCTTTAGTGAAGAAAATGGTTCTGTATAGAACCATGAACACTCAAAGAACCATTTCCATGATTAAAGGGTTCTTTGTATTATGAAAGTTCTTTAGATTGATGCAGAATATGTTTTATATGGTTCTATACAGAAGCTTTTTGAAAATGGTTCTTTGAGGCACCAATAAGGGTTCTTCTGTTGTTATGATGTCAAGCTTTTAGCAATAGCTGAACCCGTTTTGGTGCTATATACACACTTAAAATGGTGGTTCTTCAAAGAGTCTTTAGTAAAGAAAATGGTTCTAGATAGAACCATGAACACCCAAAGAACCATTTGCATTCTTAAATGGTTCTTTGCATCATGAAATGGTTCTTCAGATTGATAGAGAATGTGTTGTGTATGGTTCTGTACAGAAGCGTTCTGAAAATGTTTTTTAAGGTACCAATAAGGGTTCTTCTGTTGTTATGATGTCAAGCTTTTAGCAATAGCAGAACCCTTTTTGGTGCTATATACACACTTAAAAAGATGGCTCTTCAAGGAGCCTTTAGTAAAGAAAATGGTTCTAGATAGAACCATGAACACCCAAAGAACCATTTGCATTCTTAAATGGTTCTTTGCATCATGAAATGGTTCTACATATTAATAGAATTAACATATTCATATTAAGCTAAAGTTGCCAATAGAGAATGTGTTGTGTATGGTTCTATATAGAGGCTTTTTGAAAATGGTTCTTTGAGGTACCAATAACGGTTCTTCTGTTGTTATGATGTCAAGCTTTAGCAATAGCCGAACCCTTTTTGGTGCTATATACACACACACTTAAAAAAGATGGTTCTTCAAGGAGTCTTTAGTAAAGAAAATGGTTCTAGAAAGAACTATGAACACTCAAAAAACCATTTGCATGATTAAAGAGTTCTTTGCATCATGAAATGGTTCTTCCGATTGATAGAGAGTGTGTTTTATATGGTTCAGTGTAGAAGCTTTTTGAGAATGGTGCATCATAACAATAGAAGAACCCTTCTTGGAACCCTTTAATGATGCAAAGAAGTCTTTAATCATGCAAACAGTTCTAAACTGGACCATTCCCTTTACTAAAGAACTCTTGAAGAACCATTTCTTTAAGTGTGTATAGCACCAAAAACAGTTCTTCTGTTGTTATGATGTCAAGCTTTAGCAAAAGCTGAACCTGTTTTGGTGCTATATACACACTTAAAAAGATGGTTCTTCAAGGAGTCTTTAGTAAAGAAAATGGTTCTAGATAGAACCATAAATATTTAAAGAACCATTTGCATGATTAAAGAATTCTTAGCATCATGCAAGCGTTCTTCAGATCGATGGAAAATATGTTTTATATGGTTCTATACAGAAGCTTTTTGAAAATGGTTCTTTGAGGTACCAAGAAGGGTTCTTCTGTTGTTATGATGTCAAGCTTTTAGCAATAGCAGAACCCTTTTTAGTGCTACGTAGAAACATGTTCTTTACAGAACCATACACAACTCATTCTCCATCAATCTGAAGAACAATTTCCCCATGCAAAGAACCATTTAAGCATGAAATGGTTCTATACAAAACTTCTGTTTCTAAACAGAACCATTTCAATTACTAAAGGACCCTAGAAGAACCATCTTTTTGAGAGTGCAGCAGTCTGGGATGGCGAGGGCTAACACACGCCTCTGAAAAACACAACATGAGAGCATAAAGCTAGAATTTTCTCGAGCTAGTAGTGACATAAAGAGGTTCTATAGATAGTTCTAACTGCTCATTTGGGCCGATGACTTCACTTACACCTCTCCTAGGTTATTTTAGTCACTCTATCTATGATGTGGCATCGATGGCAAATGGCACTTACCTGTGGTAAAGGAACTCAGCACACGTCAGACCATCCTAAATATAGTTTATCAACTTTTTCAAGTATTTAAGTGAAAATTTGTAACTATTCCAAGTTTTGGCTGATGAATTTAATAGTAATGGGCTGGAGGCCACTGTTGTGTGCTAGCAAGCTCAGACTCTATTGCAGCCTTGTACTTTAAAAATATGCTGTTTATACAATTTGGGACATATTTGTGGGAGATTGACCTCTTGCTAACCGGGTGAAAACGGCCTGGATGTTGGCATGGTAGCATCCACAATAAGTGACACTCTGATTTCTTGTAGCCTGCATGTAAACAGAGATTTTCATCAGATTGTTGAGCAGTGTCCGTATAAAGACCTCAGTCTTAGGCCCAATCCCATTTCTTATTTTTACCCCTACCCCTTGTTTTCGAGTGTCTCCTTGCCCCTTGGAACTGATTTACAAGCAGTAGTGGTTGAAATCTTCTCCTACGAAATGGGACCCTCAAATAAAAAGAGCATCACTTCATTAACAGCTACTAGTGCTGCTCTGTAGGCGACCCTGCCAGTCTGCAGTGACAGCAGAGGAGGGTAAAGTTCAGCTTCTCACTGCTGGGCTTTAGTTACATTTAGGGCATCATATGCCTTCAAAGAGGGGGATGCAATTATTATTTATTATCGCCCACCACTAATTCTTCGTTGTTATGGATTGAAGGTGGAATGGGAAATTTAACTGGCTAGCTACCGAGACATCAGCATACTACTAGCGATTTTTTAATGTTTATTATAACGAAAAGGACCATAATACTAATAATCATAATAATCACAATTCATTCGTTTTTCTTTTTTCCCTGTCTCTGAAAAACCTCCGTTTGGAGGGCCATGTAGCCCTACTACTTCGCCCTACCCCTCTATCTCAACAAGAATCGGGACCCCTAGGCGTGAACACGCAGAATGACGGGGTAAGGGCTGAGTGGTAGGGGCAAGGGGTGAAATGGGATTTGGCCTTAATCTACAATCGGAATGAATTCAATTGGATTGGTTAAAAGTCTGTGCTTGTTATCACAGCCAGTGGCTAAAACCATGTTCTACTTGAACCTGTTTAACTACATAAAATATCCATGTTACATTTTAGCCCATGTTAGTTTGTGCCCAGCTCTCCCCGAGTGGTTAAAAAACCTAGTAAATATTGTGTGTATTTACGTCAGATTATCAAGGTCTGATTGAAACTCCACCTGCAAGACTGTTTGCAGTGTGTGTGTGTGTGTGTGTTTGTGTGAATGTGTGTGTGTGAACGCGATTACACATGGACTCCTTACTTCCTCTCCCCTGTTTTTCCAGTTGCTTCCTTTTTCACACACACACTAATTACAGAGCTGCAGACTCCAAAAATGAATGACAGTGTATGTACGTGTGGGGGGAGTTGATTGCAAGCTATCTTTGCTAAGAGTTCAATCTTTAACAACTCACCCTTCAGAATACAGTCTTCTCATCATCTGACATCATCTTAGACGTTCCCCAGCATTGTATAACGTTTGCTTTATGAGTCCCGTGACCTGTTTCATGTCATCCATGGCATGACTGTCTCTTTGCCAAGTAGCACATGCTTAAGACATCACTGCTATCACCGGCGACAACAGAAGTCTGATGTCTGCATCAGCTTTTCAGGCTCACGAGTGGAGTGATGCAGCTTAATATTCAGTCAGAGTGCACTGCAAAAAAGGTTTGTTGGTTTTTCTAGTATTAACTCAAACTCAAAACTCAAAAAATTCAACTCAAAAAATTAAAAAATTCAAACTCAACACAAGAATCTAAGATGTGTTCATTCAAAGTATTTGGTTTGAATAAACTAGTTAATTTACTTGTTACCACATGAAGTAATTTTTTAGGACTGATGAGCCATTTTTGTACAATGTAGCTTATAATACCATTTACGAATGTAATGAAAATGAAATGACTTGCAAAGGGAGGAAAACAGGTGTGTTTGGAAACCACGTAGGTTTACCACACAGTCGAACCCAAAGCCGATGTTTTTAAAGTTAAAGATCCTCCACTCTGCCATGGTATCATTTTAAAACTCAGCTCTTCATCAAAATATATCCACCTGCAGAGCTGAAAAGCAGCTAGCAGTGGTAGTTAAGCAGTGATTGTAGATGAATCTTATTGGCTCCAGTATACTGGATACTGTACTGTCTACGATGATGAACAGTAGCATACAGTATACAGTATATCACTGTTGTCCAAAGAAGACCTCATATCTCCATTTTTGTCGTTTTTCAGTTTTTGACATTATTTGAAAATGTCTGTTGTCCTTTACATTGTGTGTAAATTTCATGATGAATGGAGTAAAAGAAATGGCTGAAAATGACTTGGAAAAAAGTCTGGTTCCATTGACTTACATTTAAAGTAAAGTATGTTTTTTCCTTCTCCTGTAAAGTCACCATTTTGGAGATACGAGGTTTTCTTCTGACAACTGCGATATACTAGTACAGTACACAGTATGTAGTATAGTAGTACGCCATTCCAAACACAGTCAATGCCAATGAAGGAGACAGGAAACTCAAGCTTGCTACTCAAGTAACACATCATCTAGTTAGTTCATCATGTTTGGAATCTGCTAACTAGCTTTACAAACTGTTTTTGAGCTAAAAGGTACCAGGGGAAATATATTATGATGTAAGCTGGTGATGTTAGTTGAGTGAAGGGGGAACTGAGATGTGCATGTTTATCTGGGCTTAATTTAATGCAGTAATAGGGAGGTGCTGCGCTCAGAGACATTGAGCAGTGCTGGAAGTCGCTGATTGGCGGTGCGTGCTGACGGCTACTGTGACCACCTTCATTAAAATTATTGGTTGAAGATTTTTGAATGCTGTGTTCTGTGTTAATAGCTTTATGTCAAATTTGACCGAAATGTACATCCCTATCTCATATCAGTAATTAGAGGAGGAGATATATAGGATTTGAATCTGATGAATAGTCATTGTTAGAAGTGCAGACTCAAACCTTTTGATATAGAATGTATAAATGTAAATATGTAAATGAAATGTGCATTTAATTCATTGTGTAATTACTATGTAATTAATTATGCACACTTTAAGAAAATGTAATGTTAAATAACACACTTTTTGTGCTTATCTGCTATTATTATTATCTGCTTTAACATGTCGGACAGATGGCAAGTTTTGTTTTTAACACACATATAGTTGCATGCAAAAGTTTGGTCAAATTACATGAAAATGAAGTCCACATCTGTTGTGGAAAACAGACTTCTGTACATTTGAATGTTCAATTACAGTTCATTTGCTGAATTTAATATATTGTGAGAAGAATAAAGCATAAAATGTGATCTGTGCAAAAGTATTTTTTTGCCATGTGCCATTTTTCTAATATGTTAAACTCAACAAATACATAGAAATTGTGCACTAACAATGCCATATTTAAGTTGTTCTTTATAGAAAACGTGTATTTATTTTTACTTCAACTCAACAAAACATTTTGACCTTTTGCAAACATTTGCATACGACTTA
The DNA here is from genome assembly GCF_904425465.1 of Colossoma macropomum. Classification (NCBI taxonomy): domain Eukaryota; kingdom Metazoa; phylum Chordata; class Actinopteri; order Characiformes; family Serrasalmidae; genus Colossoma; species Colossoma macropomum. The sequence continues at coordinate 16,443,064 of NW_023494802.1, read as the reverse complement.
TATGTTTTGAGTAGGGCTGTCGTCAGAACCACCTTTGTCAAGTCCAAGACTATGAGTAGTCGAAAAGTAGTCAAGACAGAGTCTAGAAAACTGTGTACTCTTTATACATGCTGGTATCTGGTGGTGGTATCATTAAAAACGAAAGGAAATGAACCAAACAAAACTCTTTAATAACCCTCATGAAATTGACCAGTCAAATCATTTTGCATGTTTCAAAACAGGCAGGTGATCTTTTCCTTGCGAGGCAACGTGAACAAGACCTTGGAGAAAAGAAATACAAGTGTGCACACACTGTACAAAATCAGAGGTCTGTTCAACTTAAAATGATACAGTAACTGATTACAAGGCTTTTCTTGAGTTGACTCAACTTGAGGACACCAGAGTTCACACAACTCAAACTTCTTAGTTGAGTCAAAAATCCTCCCAGCTAATTGGTTGAAGGCACCCGAATAAAACTGCTGTACCAATTAAAACGGAACTTAGCTCTGAAATGTAACTGCAACACCAGTTGAGATGGACGGGTCGTCGAGTTTCTAACCCGCCGGCTAGAATGCGTTTTTGCATGAGACACGTCTTGTTCGTCGTTAAAATTGGATAAAAATGACTGGACCAACGCATTTCTACAGTCAATGTCTAGCAGCCATGCTAGCTAAATAAATACAACAGTGAAGCTTACTTTTCTCTGTGCGTCGTGAAACTTCAACTTGGCAGCGCGCCTAAACTTGGGAGTGAGGCGACGTATGAATCAGTTGGATGAATCGGTTGAATTAGACAGAACAGAGCACACAGTTTATGAAACGGACAAACACGAACAACCCGACTCAGAAAAATGAATGAAATTTCTCAAGTAATTGCGAGCGCTATAGATTTAATTAACTACATGTAAAATTATATGTTTCCAAAACACAACCATTCAAGCTAACCAGATAGCTAGCTAAACATTGGCCAGTCAAAACAAGTTAATAGCTAACCGAGCTAGCAAAGAAAGCAATACGTAAAAGAAATGTGGTTGAGAAACCTTAACCATTTCAGTCAAACCTCAGCAAAATACAGAAAACTAGCTAACCTAGCTATTTTAACACTTCAGCTAATTCAGCTCCAACAGCTAAGTTCTCTGGCTAACTAACTAACCTATCAGTTTAAACTGTATGTTAACACCTACCCGATCAGTTTTTGAATATGATCTCAGAAAATGAACTGAAATACAACTGTAAATGGCAATACTTACTAAAAATGTGAAAGGAAGTGAGGAAAATTCACATCTCCATCAGCCAACACATCTTCACATCTCCAACACGAACAGCTTTCTTGGAATCAATCCCAGCTATTTGAAAATGTGTAGTAAAAAAGAAATGAAGTAATTTCAACTTAATTTTTCAAATACATACAATGTTAGGGTTTACAGTGTACTGTTTCTAGCTCTGCATCTCTGTTAGATAAACAAAACTGAATTTGTGTTTTTTTTTACTCAGTTTCCCCACTAGCTGGCGCTCCTTCTATCACACAGTCCCATCTGGCATATTCTCCTCTTGGAGCTTCCAGATATGGACAGCTATGGTATTGCTGGGATTCAGACTCACAACCTCCTGATGTTGGGTTGAATTATTAGACAGTCCACATGAGACGATTCCGTGCTTTAAAGTTAAAACAACAAATATTTTCTCCAGTGTTTTAAACATTTGTAGACACACAATCTGAGTTGCTTCATGTGTTCCTGAATGGTGTAGTGAACTAAGCCATCACCCCAACAGGCGGCTGTGAGTTTGAGCCCCAGTGATGCCATAAGTGTACGCAAGAGGAAAAATATCCAGCAGTATTGTGTGATGGAAAGAGTCCTGGCTAGTGGGGAAGTTGAGCATAAAATCAAGTTGATTATGAGATGCAGAACTAAAAAATGAAGAGAACTTATGACCTCAACTAAGAAGTTTGAGTTGGGTGAACTCTGGTGTGCTCAGGTTGAGTCAACTCAAGAAAGGTAACTCATTAAAATCAGTTACTATATCATTTTAAGTTGAGCTGACCTCTCATTATTAACAGTGTACACAAACTCATCATTACGGAAATAGCCCAGTAAAAAAACAGTATATGGTTACATCTAAAGTGTATACAGACTACAAGGCCTCTCAGAGCTCTCAGTAGTTCTTCAGTGCTCGTTCTGAATGAATCCAACCAAAACTAATGTTGCTAATTGGCTAAATCAGACACAAACAGACATGATGATTTGGTTTTCAGTTGCTTGAATATGAATCAAGTGTTGGGGACAGTATACAGAACGAAACTACAAATAATAGGAAAAGTGTAAGATAATAGAGAAAACGTCTCATGCCTGGACTTGAGTATTCACCCCCTGCCATAAGTTTAACTTGCACTAAAGCAGTATAGCAGGATAAACGACCTTCTCCATCTCTCCCCCGTTCCATCCCATGCGTGGCTGTTTTTTCCGTTTCCTGGTCACGTACTTGCGGAGCTGTTGCCTCAAGGAGGTGTTTCCCAAACTCATCACTTTGCGAAGCTTTGTAAACAAAGTCTTTTTATGAGCGCTCATAAAGGTCAGTGTTCAGCTCGAGAGACACCGAGTCTCTCCCCGATGACACTGTGGCATGACCTTTCCAGCTACCTTGTAGTTACGCAATTATATACTAATAAATGCGCTATATTAGTGAGTAGCGGCGGAACAGTGTGGGACGCTGTTGTGGGAGTGAGTTTATTAAGTCGAGCCGGGCTTGTGTGTGTGCGTGTGTGTCACTGGGCGGAGTGATCTTTAGTGACTTTCACAAAAGCCTTGACCACCAATCTCATGCGCCTACCTCAGACGTCAATAAAACCCTCCAGAGCGATCTCCATTATTCTTGCAGGTCTCCTAGAGGGCCTTGTGTGTGCATGTGTATGTGCGATAATCAGGAGCATTATTCAGGTTCCTGAGTTGGTCCTGTGAGACAGCTATGACCTGCAGGAAAACAGGAAGTTGCGCTCATGGTGATGCGGAGAAACAGAAGTTCTGAAAGAGAGAGAGAGAGAGAGAGAGAGAGAGATGGACATAGAGACTGAAGCAGAGGAAGAAGAGGAAAGAGGGGCAGAGAAAGAGGGTGGTGTGTGGTGTGAAAGAAAAATAGGGTGAAGGGGAGACAGAGAGAGACAGAAAAAGAGGGATTGTCTTGCGTGTGTGAGAGGGAAAGAGGCTGATGTATGAAACCTCGTATCTCCAAAATGGTAACTTTACAGGAGAAGGAAAAAACCTACTTTACTTTTAATGTAAGTCAATGGAACCAGACTTTTTTAAAGTCATTCTGGGTCATTTCTTTTGGTCCAAACTTTTCATGAAATTCACACACAATATAAAGGACAACAGGATTTTCAAATTATGTCTAAAACTGAAAAACAACAAAAATGGGGATATCAGGCTGTATATATCAATATATATCAGGCTGACTGGACATGCTAAATTGCCCCTAGGTGTGTGTGAATGTATATGTCTCTCTGTCTGTCTGCCCTGTGATGGACTGGCGACCTGTCCAGGGTGTATCCTGCCTTCCGCCCAATGACAGCTGGGATAGGCTCCAGCACCCCACCGCGACCCAGAAGGATAAGCGGTTTAGATGATGTGTGTGTGTGTTTGTGTGTATATATATATATATATATATATATATATATATATATATATATATGTATGTATTTAAGCAATAGAATACAAGAGGGAGTGTGTTATCGCAAAATAACATCACAGCAGTGATGTCATTTTATTTTTTTATAAATAAAGTAATAAATTAATAAACGCAGCATTTAATATGTTTTAATGTTCGCAGTTCCTTCACCAAATTATAGTTCCTTAACTAGCAGCTTGTTGCTACGTCAGAGTAATGAACTCCGCTCACTCGCTGCTCAGTCTGCTGTAAGCCTCGCCTTCTGAAGAACAGACTGAGCCATAAAACTGCCACAATATCAAGTTTAGCTCAGTTTTGTCATTTTTTCCCAGATCAGTATTAATGTTGTTTTGTTCCAGCCAGTCTGTAAAGCATCTTACAGCCCATTTTGTTTGGCGAATGGTGTTGGGTTCATTTCTGGCTGATTCCAGGTTGTTTAGCTGTTCTTCTGTCACAGCTGCCGACTGAAAAGCTGCTCAGTGGTGATGACAGTTTGGGAATTTAGTGTCGTCTCATCTTAAAAGTATCCGTTTTCTGTTTGTGGCAAAGTAAGAAGTAAAAATGTTCAAATGGCTTGAGCATCTCCTACAGCGGTCAAAGTCATAGCGTCTCAGTGGAGTGATACAGCGTTTGTGAAAAAAATGTGATGTTATGGTGAAATAACAGCACGGTTAGAACGCTTCTCAACCAGCTTGCATGGCCGGAAGTAACTGTTGTATAAATATATATATATATATATGTGTGTGTGTGTGTGTGTATCTATATATATGTATAGAGAGAGAGAGAGGGATATAGCGGGCGGAACTTGGCTGTGGGAAGGGATTACACAAGGACACATGCAGGCTGTTAGAGTGTTGAGTGTGTTTGGGTGTGTCTGTCTGCTGTTGTGTGAGAGTGAATTAGAAGGTGAACACAGTCGAATATAATATACTGTGAGAGTTTGAGAATCACCCACAAATGTGCCACACTGTAAAGAAAATTGGTGTCTTAACTTAAAGAGTTACTTACTGTGTTGCCTTTCAATTTTGGGCTAATTGAACTTGTTGTAAATAACAAAACAATAGTCCGTGTCCTACACTCTGTCAACGTGTTATCTTCAGTTCAGTTAACTGAAAATTTTAAGGCTGCATGGTAACAAACTTAACTTGCCTAAAATACCAGAGCATGGTAAGTTCATGTTCTCAATTCATAAACAGCTCTTGGACCAATCAGGGTGAACTTGAAGCAGAAGATGCAAATCATATTACATAGAAGTTAATACTGTAAAGCAATTATTACCCTTGTAAACACTACTATGGTGGCATTGGAGACAGCACTGCTTTATACTATTAGAACTGCTTGACTTTACACCAGGGGTGTCCAGTCTTATCCGCAAAGGGCCGGTGTGGCTGCAGGTTTTCACCTACAAAGCAGGAGGTCTGGAGGTGGTGAGTGTCTGGGGGGGAGGCACTTAAGGGGCCAATCAGATTTCCTCCTCACCCCTAGATCTGCCCCTAACACAGGACAAGTTAAAAGCAAGGTGTTTATGACAAACAGCAAATTGCATGAAACATGATTGAGGAACATTATAATGGTAGAACAGCAACGCTGTCGCCTCTGTAACCAGGATTAGATTGAACTAAGATTAAAGTACTGTGTTGTGAGACGGACTCCTGGATCCAGAACCCTACCTGTAATTTAAGTTGTAGCTTATTAGAACCCCAAACGAGCATCTAACCATCAGCAATACACTATCAGCCAATTCTTAGTGTATTTAATTTAGACAGCTTGTGGAGTGATTATTATTAATTAGCCTCTTATTTTACAGCACATTAGCTTGCAAGATGGAGGCCCCCCAAAACATCCCACTTAGGGCCCCCCAAAGGGCTAGAGCCAGTACTGTGGGTGACTATTAACTTCTAAAGTTTGTTAGCAGTGTTAGCCTCAGTGCTAAACTAAAAAAGCAAAACTTGGACACTAAACATGCCTTGGCTGATCAAGTCCATCTGGGATAAGTGGAACCATTCGTTTAATACTGGTCAGTTTTTTTTTAATTATTTACAGACTCCTAATTTGACATATGATTCAGTTCATCAAGCATTCCATTGCATCTGAATGTAAGAATCAGGTGGAAATGATTAGAGCTGCAACTGGAGCCAAACTAATTAAGTTATTTGTACACTATTGCTGCAGACATTTAGACAAACTCTTTTGTTCGTTAACAAACATATTATTGTCTGTTAACTCATGAAAAAAATACATTTTCGTGTTTATTTTAACGAACCTTTGGCCTGTACTGTATCCTGACCTGACAGAAGGGATAGAGAAATGCGACAGAGTGATGTGAAGAAGTGTTTGTAGAAAGCTGTGGTTGAAGAGCTGTAAGGTCAGTTACATATCCAGGCCTTGCGCTCCTGGCCCTGGTCTGCAGTGGTCAGGAGTGTGCAGGGTTGGGGAGGAGAAACTGGACGTTATGGGTTATGAGGTTGTGCTGGCTTTACCTCAGCGGTGGGCCAGCTGCTGCCGGTGGATCCGGCATTGGAGAGGATGGCCGGCGAGCGTCCTTCAGTGGTGCACCAGAACCGCTTCCTCATCTCCTTATCTCTCCCGCTTTCACCTCGGCCCTTCTGCCCGAGGGGACCGCTGTGGTGTGCTGGAACCGCTAAGATCCTAAAGTCACGGCCACACTGAGCCGCTAGCCTGGAATTACAGGCCTTGTTGCCATTAGAAGCAGCCAAGGCTGGAGGTACTGAGGTACTGGCTGGAACTGAGAACGGTTCTGTGTGTTGGGCCAGAAACATCTCTCACGCGAGAGGAACAACAGATTTCTACAAACTTGTATGTTCTTATGTTATTATGGCAGTGGTCTCAGTCAGGCCTTAATTCGTAGGTAATGAAGTCCTGGAACATTGAGTAGTGATGGATCCGGCAGGTTGATGAGGCATGAGGAGCTCCACAAACTACGTGCATTCGTGAAATCATGTCTGTGTGGTTTGATGCCAAGTTTATCCAGTTTGCCTACAAAAACAATGACACTCTGTCTGTCATTAGTGAAAGTTTAGAAGCTTGTACACAGTGGGTTCAAGGGGGCATGATGGTTTGTTGGTGCGGCATTGCTTTCCCTGATGCAAGGCCTGGCTGTGGAAAACTATGAATCATCTGCACGTCTTCAAAATTATCAACATATTTAAATTCTTCACAACTACATTCTGTCTGTCATTATTGAAGGCACTCTGGATTTGAACTATACATAGCTGTGGACAAGTCCAGCACCAGAACTTAAACATGAATGGGGCGTTTGAATGAGGAGCCGTTTAGCAATGAATGATGAATCCCATTTGAATTTTTTGTGGCAGCATTTAGTTGCTGTGGTTTGCACTAATATGTAGATAATCTACATAGAGGAAATGTATGCTTTAAATGCATCACACAATATTAATATTGTAGGGACCTGCTACTGGCTTTGGACGCCACGGGAGGTGTGGCCATGCAGAGCGGCATTGCACAGGGCCTCATGGGAGCGCCATGGGCGTGGTAAATTACAAATAGTTGGACTTTTGCGGACATTAGTAGGCAGCTTTGGTTGTCCATGGAGGGTACTGCTGTTCACCCTCTACGTGTGTCATTCCACCCCCTCATGTGGCCTTCCCTGAAAAAGACGTTGTCTGGATGGCAGCATATGTTGCCAAAGCATGTATATATCGTTTAGCATTAATGGTGCCTTCAAAGATCTGCACATCACCCATGCCATGTGCACTAATGCACCCCTATACCATCATAAATACTGGCTTTTGAACTGTGCACTGATAACAAGTTGAGTGTTGTCTTTGTACCATTTTCAATGAAATATAGGGTTTAAATCATTTGCACATCATTGTGTTTTGTTTTTATTTACATTTTGCACAGCGTCCCAACTTTTTTGGAAATGGCGTTGTACATAAACAGCAAGATTATAAAGAATAAAAACATGATCAATACTGGGAACGACTGACAGACCAACAAGGTTGAATGCTTGACCGCAGCAGGGTGTAGGGTCTTTGGAAGTGAGGACAAAGGGAAGCGAGAGAGAGAGAGAGAGAGAGAGAGAGGTGCTGACTTAATGTTTTTTATTTAAAACTACTGCTTCCTGCATCATGAGGAAATCTGTTCTTTTAGCAGGTGTTTTAGTCTTTTTGTCTCAACATACACACACACACACACACACACACACACACACACACACACACACACACACACATGCACATTCCTATTCTCTCATATGTTGTTTGTAGAAACACACACACTCACACACACGCTTACATCTACGCCTGTCTAAACAAACTCTCGCAGTCCTTTCCTGAGGCCTGGGTTGGGGGAGGCAATATTGACAGGATGCTACCAGCAACAAAGTTTGGGAAATCACACAAACACACTCACACACATATACTCACACACACACACACACACTTATACAACAATAGCCGCTTGGCCGTCATGGTCCGGAGGAGCCGGCAACCGTGTTTACCTCAGCCGCCCGTATCTTTATCCCTGGTGTTTTTGGCTGTAAAATGTGAACGCATTGTTTGGCACTGGAGCCCCCTGCAATTCTTACACCTGCTAGATGCATTCCGTTTCATCTCACAATGCTGGTGAGAGCGCCTGATCACAATGGAAGCCATCCATATTTTATACGTCTAGACGCCTCTTATCTCGACACCACACTACTGCATAAAGGAAGAAACCCATAGTAAAGAAAAGAGTCTGCACAGGTTCTGGAACTTTGGTCCGTGTGATTGTGTGAGTGGGTCGGTTTGCATAAAAGCTCTGAGAGGGAATTGCGCGCTGATCTTTGAAGTCGCTGAGGTTTTTCGCTGAATTGTTCTGATTAATCTTTTAAGCGGATGCCTTTTTGAATTGTGGGGTTCTTGAAGCGAATTGCTTTTTAGCGCATCTCAGTGTTGATGAGTGCCTCCGTACTGACTAATGGAATCCCCAAGAGTAGTGTCAGGATTGTGCTAAAAGGGAGAGCGGCCATCTCGGCATAATTTCCCACTTACTCCCACCAAACCCTTCGGAACATGTTAGGTTTCCAAATTTACTTCTTTTGGCTACGTTCACATTACCAGGTTGAAGTGGCACAAATCAAATTTTTTGCCCTAATGTGACTCAGATCTGATGTTTTCAGGGCTGTGTGGACATGCAAATCTGATCTTTTCAAATCCGACCTGAGCCACTTTCATATTTGGTCCTAGATCGAATACGTATCTGATTTATGGCCATGTGACCTTAATTTGACGCTCAGATCGGAATTCATGTGCTTTTTTTCCACTGCGCGTGCGCCATCATTCAGCGTTACCATGGCAGCAGCGCTGAACAGAAGTTAAAGCCTGTAAACGGTGGAAAAGCAGCACATCTCACCTTTTTCTCCTTCGTCTCGCTCTAATAATGAAGCTGAGAGCTGATCAGAGTTAATGATCTTCTCAGCGAAGCTCGTTCTGCTCGTTAGTTTGTGCTGATGATGAACGTGATTCATTCACGTGACGTTACTGAGTAGGATGTGCGCATGAGGGTCATTTCAGGACGCCGGTTCGTTCACATTAATGACAGATTTGATTCACTTACCTAAACTGAACCATTATGTCAGAGAGATCGGATTTGAGCAACGAGGCTTGTAATGTGAACGTAGCCTTTGTTTTGTATTGAATCTGTGTAGCTAACAAGTAATGCAAGTTTATATGGCACCAATTAGAACTATGCAAACTGCACGCCTGTCTTTAAGGGGAATTCCACTTTTCCATGTTTCAAAATCTCTGCATAACTGGATCATAAAGATCATTCAGAGAGGTTTGTTCATGTGAAATGTCCTACAGATACTCAAAATTGAAGTGCTGGTGATAGGAAGCAGATATCTGATGCATTTAATGTAGGATTGAAAGGAATGTTGGATCTTATCTGGTCACACTGGGGACTCACGTTAGTGAAAAGTGTAAATGTAATCCGGCCAAAGTTTATCCAGATACAATCAGGACATGCAATGTGTAAACAGGCTTAAAGTGTCTGGAACCACATAAGCAATTATATATGAGATTACTTTGAGCTACACTATGTAAGATTTCTATGTAAGACTGAGGGATTTGGAGACCTCTCTGGTGGAAACGTGTAATAGCACACAGCGTGTGGAAGAACACTTTAGTTGTGTACCAATTCAGGAGCTGCATCCTTTGTCTTCGTAGATCGCGTCCTTCGAAAGCTGCGTAGACTCACAAAGGCCGAACTGAAATTACGTTAGAGTTATGTTATGTTAGCGTTACGTTAGCATAAGTTTTGCTTCACACCACATTGGCTTTATTAGCATTTGTATTGTTAGCTATTCAACTCAGTTTAAACCCAATACTTACTATCCCTACTTAAAAGTGTCTCCTCAGCCGCCGAAGAACACATTGCTCGGCTGCATATGAAGGAGCCTTCGAAATGGGAGCCTATTCGCACCGCTGTGGCGCCATCGGCCTTTAAATGCAGCCTCCAAAGGGAACAGCCCCTGATTTGGGACACAGCTTCTGTAACATGGGTTGAGCTTCGGAACCCAGTGAGCAGGTGGACTTGACGTTTGTGAACATGTTGAAAGAGTATCGAAAGAGAACTTAGAGGACGTGTCTTCCAAGGACGTGAGTGAATTATCTACTATTGTCATTATGTCTTCATCAGTATAGCGTTGATTTTGAATTTGAGACCTAAACATCGAGCCGGACCTTCTTTTTAAGCCTGCAGTGTGACTCATAGCACTGCATGGACATCATATTATCTTTTTTTCTCCTGACTCAGTAATCTTACTTCGGTAACACTTTCTATGAATGTCACCTTTGTAAGCATCTATAAACACATTCATAACATGTTATAATGCATTCATAAGACATTATAAACATAGCTATAAATATTTATAAAAATGCATTATACATTATAGCCATGCTTATTATGTATTATGAATTGCTAATATAATACATTATAAGTACTGATCATAACAAATTATAAGAGCTCATAAGTCGTATTTGTCCGCTCTAAGTAAAGTGAAGCGTACTGTACTAAAGCCTCCTCCAGTGTTCAGAGTGAGGCTTCAAGTTGAAGTATTACTGAAGGATTTACTGAAACACTAAAATATACACAATAAAGCACATTACAGGCTTCAAATGTCAGAGTTTAAACTAGAGCTGCCATCAGTGTTTTACCCAATGTGGGAAAGGTAATGTACACCACCGTTAGCTTGGTATTTCTCTTTACGCTCTCCAAGCTGGGACTGACTTCTTTGGCACTGACATTATAACATGTTACTAACACTATTTATAATACATTATATTAACAATTCATAATGTATAATAAACATGGCTAGAAAGTGCAATTCAGTGTAATTCTTTTTTATATATATTTATAACCATGTTTATAATGCCTTATGAATACATTATAACATGTTAGAAATGTGTTTATAGATGCGTACAAACATGACATTCATAGAAAGTGTTACCGTTACTTCTTTACATTTACAGAAAATCTTACATAGTGCAGCCTTAATGGCTTGATGCTTTATCAGATCAGTATGTGATGATTTAAATGTGCAATTCTGTGTGCAATTTGTAAAAGATGTGCAAGATTGATGGCTATGAGCTATTTGTTAGGTTCATTAGTCTCGTGTAAAACTAAAGAAGCAAACATCAGACACACTCAGCTCATCGATGGCATTTAACCTCTTACATGGCCAGGGCTCACCGGAGGGCCCAAAGTTTTATTACACACTTCTATGACTTAAGAACAGCTCAGCCAGTTTGCAGTGAAGTCCCTGTAGTTACTGAATAATGAGCCTTAGTATAGAATACGCCTGGGATTTTATGGGATTTAGGGGGAAATTGTGTGAACTAGACTTTTGATTTATTTAACTCTACCACTTTAAGGAGAGTTTAAACAGAGCTGTTAAACTGAGTGTTTGAAGTGAACTGCACTATTTCGGGCCCACCCTTTCTGTCTTCCTGAAAGAAGCGCACCATTTTGACTGCACATGCAGAGCAGCACATATGCTCACCTGGGAGCAAAGCTGGGTGTTTTTTCTCTCCCTTCACATCACACCAAAGCGTCGTGGCATTTCCAAAGTCAAATTCCCATCAAATGCATGCATGCATGCACGCACACACACACACAGACTAAATATTGCTCCCCTGGCTCTGCGATTCAAAGGATCCTTTCAAGATCAAACCGGCATGTTTGTGTGTGTAGAGAGAGCGTCATGTGTGAACCTCAGCAATGCGGTGCTCTCACCAGTAGGAGGCGTTTTGTGCTGTGTATGAGTAGCCTACACACACACACATACACACACATATACACACATACATACCCCCTTCACACTAATCACTCACACTCACATGCACACAGTGGGCTTTGGACAGCATTACATGGTGATTAAAGCTCAGTGCTACATGCTTCGCTATTGTATTCATTCATTTTCCACATTTTCCTGTGTCTTCATTACTCTCGCCCCCCCAAACCTCTCTCACCTCTCTCACTATAACTCCCATGACCCCCCACCCTTGTCTCTACTTCAGCCAGTTTCATTCCTTTTCTCATTTTATTTTAACTCTCCATAATCAGACCATCTTAAACTCTTTTAAACTCTTTTAGCTCTCTTTCTCTCTCTCTCTCTCTCTCTCTCTCTCTCCCTCTCGCTCATTGCGTTGTGTTGTGTGTGTGTGTGTGTGTGCGCTGGTCAGGCAGCTGCAGTAGGGCTGATAAGAGCTCCTGACCTTGGCAGATGGTGACGACTCCTGGAGAGAGCTAATCATAGCAATTCCTCCAGAGAGAGAGAGACACAGAGAGAGAAAGAGAGAGAGAGAGATGAAAATGCACGAGTGTATGCTCAAACTAACCACTGTGTGGCAGCACTGCAGCATAGTTCGTCCATAAAGCACCACCCAAAACATTACCTCAGGACTGAACAATGCGTGTGTGCATGTTACAGGACGAAAGCATACATCATTACTTGTGCACAGACCTCAGTTCCAAAACAGCATTGGAAATACAAATTACAAGAAGCAGTGATTACAAATTTTCTTTAATCTGTATTAGTTTCAAAACTTGCTTAGATTTATATTTTTGTAAATATAGACTAAATTCAATTTGGACGCCTGATTTTGATCTTCCAAAAACATGTTTTCCACTTTGTTACATCACCTTTCCTCTTCACAACCCCTAACAACCATGTGGGGACTTAAGGCATCAAGTGATCTTGTCTTGAAAGTGAATTTTTTTTGACATTGTTCAATTATACAAGTCTTCAGCTGTACAACTGCAGAGAGCATTTATTGTCGTGTTTTGTGCTTCATAATGCACGACAATGGGACATGACAGACAGGCCAGTCTAGCAGTCACACCTCTGACAACACTGCCAACATGTTGCAACGTGCAGAATGTGACTTGGTGATGTCATGTTAAGATAAGCATGGACATCCCTGAAAAAGACGTCATCTAGAAGGCAGCGTATGTCGTCCCAAAATGCTTATATAATGTGGTGTCTGCCATGAGCCGCACTGCCGCACTGATTAGAAGCTGCGGCCATACAAAGTGGCTCTTGGGGTAAGAAGCACACTCGTTGTTGTTGACGTTGTTCCTGTTGTAAGTGTAGTTGTGTTGCTTAGAGTAAATGTGTCCAGTGAAGGAGGGCTTTGTAGTGTAACTAGTAATTAGAAGCGTCTACCTTCCTTATATGTTTATATATGTGTCCTCTCATGTCCTGTGTTTCGTGCTGAGTTCAGCGCGGGGCTGGGCATTTCTTGCTGTCGGCTGAAGTGCCTGTTTAAAATAAAAGAACGTTTTGTCCACATGCACAATGTGTTCCGTGTCTTCTTCTATGCCGCCACCACAATATGTTTTTGTTTTAATTGTGTCTTCACAGATGTGCAAGTTACCCATGCCATTAGCACTAATGCACCCCCATACCATGACAGACGCTGTCTTTTGAACTTTACACTGGTAACACTCTAGATGGTCCTTTTTTTGGCCATACACAGTCTGAAAGGTTGACTTGTCAGAACACAATACACTCCTGCGCAAAAAAATCTTAACAACAAATCATTAAACAAATAGATAAAGCCGAGCAATGTGTTCTTCTTTTCCATGGCAACGAAGGATTCATCGGGTGGATCCTTCGGCAGCCAGCGTATCCCGAGGTTCTTTGTGTGCTGGGAAGGATTCGAGAACATGGCGGCGTCAGCAGAGGAGCGAACGGCGGCTGAGGAGACACTTTTAAGTGTAAGTATTGGGTTTAAACTGAGTTGAATAGCTAACAATACAAATGCTAGAAAACTCAAGTTATGTGGGTAAACTTGCAGACAGCATTTTACAAAAAGAAGTCAATATTGTTCCACTCAACATCAATGGCTTCAAATGATTAAAAACACTGCCAAGCTAGTTTGTGTTTCATATGAGACCAAATATTCTCTAAACCTGAACCTAACACCATCAGTAAAAACATTTTTGGGCACATTTTTTTGCACAGGAGTGTACACGCTTATATTGCGCAGTTCAGTCTGTTTCAGATGAGCTTGAGCCCAGAGAAGTCGGCAGCGTTGTTGATATATGCCTTCTGCTGTGCACAGCACTGTCATATCTTGCTTTTATGGTTAAAGCAATGAATGTTTTTTGTTGACAATGCTTTATCAAAATATCCCATGATATCCATCACAGAAGCATGCCGGGTTTTAATGCAGTGCTGTCTGAGAGATTGGATCTCACAAGCATTTAGTTGGGGTTTTCACCCTTGCCCTTTGAGATTTCTCAGGATTCCCTGAATCTTTGATGTTATTATGTACTACAGAGGGTGAAATCCCTAAAATCCTTGCACTCGGTCATTGAGGAACGCTGTTCTTAGACTGTTGGATTACCTGCTGATGTTGTACTACTCGCTGCACCACCTGTTTAAGGTGTTTCAAGTCAAGTCAAGTCAAATTTATTTGTATAGCGCTTTTTATAACTGATGTTGTCACAAAGCAGCTTCACAGAAATCCATCAAGGACAAAGTTTTAACATGAACTGTAAATCCTCCAGGTGAGCAAGCCAGGGGCGACAGTGGCAAGGAAAAACTCCCTCAGAGCTGGGGAAGAAACCTTGGGAGGAACCAAGGTTCACAAGGGGGGACCCATCCTCCTCTGGTCAAACTACCTACAAAATTATTATACTACTGATATTAATAGTAGTAAGAGTAGTAGTTAGGAGTCCACTTCAGTGTAGGGTGGGCAGCCAGTCCAAGGCAGGTGGCGGTAGCTGTCTGAAGCGGTCTGAAGCGGGTAGCAGGAGAGCTCGACAGACAATCATCCATCAGTGTCCGGCCGGACAGGTGGGCAGTCGTTTACTCGGAAAAAAAGGTAGGGAGATGGAGTTAGTTTCACTATGTTTCTAGTCTTAAATTACCCTTGTCCCCCAACCTTTTTGGAATGTGTTGCAGGCATCAGTTTCAGAATGAGTGTGTATTTACATTAAACAGTGACTACTTTTGTTAATTACAGGTCAAAGTAGATGCTTTCTGTTTTTGTTTGCATTTCACAAACTGCCCCAACTTTTCGCAGCTTCGTTTTGTATTACTTTTGTATTAATTTCTGTCTCCGCTCATCCAACAAACACACACCGTGCACACCTTAATGTACCTGAGGTAATGTCTCATCCAGTGCTTTACAGAGACACATCTCTCTTTTTAATGTTATCTCCTTTCCCTCTGTTACAGCCTCTCTCTCTCTCTCTCTCTCTCTCTCTCTCTCTCTCTCTCTTGCTCTCTCTCCCTTCTCCTGGGGTTGGCTTAGAATGACGACAGTCTTCTGCTTCACTGCTCTGATGAGATTTTGCGGTGTCTGTATCACACTGCAGTCACTCACAGTGCTGAGTGTGTGTATGTGTGTTATGACAGCATCGCGCTGTATAAATGACATTTCAACCGCGTAAACAGAGCGTTTGCTCATGCCTTAGAATTCAGGATATAGGAATGTTTATAATCCAGTTTATATCCACACAACTCTTTCATCCATCACTCAGATGGTTAGTGTATTCTTTCATTACCTCACTGAAACATCCACCACACACACACACACACTCGCGCACACACACTCAAACCCACACCTGTGACAAATGCCTAAAGTTTTACCGCCATCTCCCAGATCAGCGGAGAAAAATTAGCAGTGAAAGCCTGAAGCCACTTCATACTCTCTTCACTCTATTTCTCTGCCTTAATCCTCCTCTTCCTCCCCTCGCAGGAAATGAGTTTAGGAGGGCCTTTAATTAAATCGGGCGAGAAGAAAGCAGAGGTCATGGGCGTCTCTTTAACACATCACATTTAAAAAGCTCTGCTGCCTCCATCTTTTCTGCCTGCTCTTATGAACAGTCTGGCAAAATAAATCAACTTTACACAACTTTCCACTTACCCCTTACCCCAAAATGTAATGAGCCATGACATGTTTTGCAACAGAGGTTTTGCTTATTTAGAATTGCACTGTTAGCTATGAGGCTAACAGCAAACGTGTAGATAAGTGTGGTTTAGCATTATGCAAACTCCATTCCTAAAAGTTGTTTAATAATCTCAGATTGACTTGTTTATGTGGTTCCTGACACCCACTATATCCCTTATGAACTTAATAATCGTTTGGGTACTGAAGACCCCAACTGATCCAGTTTTGAATGTGGGACTTTTTTGCCGTTTCTTCAGCTGTGTAACCATTAGGCGCCTTCATCGTCATAACTGGCAATTAATAATGCAGCACACGTTTTTAGTAAGGAGACAGTTCTGAACTGCTTGCAGGCCAGTCTAGCACCCACACTCTCTGATTACTCAGTTGAGCTCTTATAATGCATGCAGAATGTTACCTAGCTTTGTGCTGTCATGTTGAGTGAAGCACGGACATTCCTGAAAAAGACGTCATCTAAAAGGCAGCATATGTTGCTCTGAAATGTGTATATATCTCTCAGTGTTAATGGTGCTTTCACAGATGTGCAAGATTCCCATGCCATGAGTGCTAATACACCTCCGTACCATGACAGACCCTGGCTTTTGAACTTTATGCTGGTAACAATCTGGATGATCCTTTTGTTCAATTATACAGTACTACAGAAATCTTACAGTATTAGTACAGTTGGCTTACCGTTATCTGTCAGTATGGACAAAAGTATGGATACAATTCAGTGTTCAAGATGGCTGATACTATTGTTTTTAGCTTTGGGGCTGTTTACACCTTGCATTAATGTGTTTCCTGGTCGTATCATTTGCAGATTTGTAGATTCTTTGGCCCGATTCCATTTCTACATTTTACTAAATTGACAAGATAAAATATTTCCGTCATTATAGTACAAATCGACAAGCTTGGTTTTAGCCCAAAGTGCAAGAAGGTGCTTGTTTTTGGGATAACTCCATTCTAGCACATCTTCCATCATGCGTTTCCTTGTTTATCCATTCACCTGAGAGTCACAACTAAGCAGATGCATTTCCGGTGTAATGTGATTGAGTGTGAGTATTAAAAATGCATTCCGTTTATACTTGTGCTGAATGTGGTCAAGATCCGTCTCTGACCACCTCCAAGTGTGGTTTAAGAGATCCAATCATGATCCAATCACAATGCATCAGTGTGGGTGTGTTTACACTTAGGTTTTTGTGCGGTCCAGTGAAATCCAACCATGATCTGATCTCTGCAAACACATGTTGGCACAAGGTGTAAACAGCATTTCTGTGTTTTATGACGTTCACAAACCTTTTTCAATCTGTTAAAATATACCTTCACTGAAAGGCTCATGGTGTGCAGAGCAAGCAATCGCTTGCAAGACAAAATAAGAAACATTTGGGGGGTCTTGCTGATAGACAAAATTTGAGCTAAAGGAAAAAAGGTAACTAAACTATTACTTTAAACAAAAGAGAGGATTCTTTTCTAATTGATGAGGGAGCATCTGAGGCCGCCCTGGGCGCCACGCCCGAGTTCTGCTTTAGTAATCACAGTAAATGCATTCAAAATAAAAAAGTGGGTGAAAGAGGTAAAGAAACAAATAAGACATCAATAAAAAGTGTTCAATAAGCTGAGTGAGCTGGGAACGGCAGTGAGCATCCTGTGTGTGCTTGGCGGAGAGAGCCAAGAGACCGCTTTCATTAAGATATGGGTCTGGATGCTGGCGAACTGCTGACAGGGGTGTCCATGCCTTCCTGAAGTTAATCTCCTTCACTTGATAAAAACTTCTCCCCCTGTTCCGCTAATGGCCCATTAATTCATCACCGAGCCCCCGTTCTTCCCTACACCTCTCTTTCTATTTTCATCTCCAACAGCTCTCCCCGGTCTGTCGTTCTTTCATGCTCTCTCTCTCTCTCTCTCTCCTGCTGTGTGAACTCAATCTCGTGTGAACTCAATTCTGTCTTTTAAGACCTCTTTCATTTTACTCTCTCTGACTTTCTCTTCTCCTCCCTCTCTCGCCCGTGCATTCACTCACACGGAGTAAAAGGTGTTCGGTGGCTGGAAAAGAAGCTCCAAAATACAGTTCGTGTCAAATCATATGCTCGGCGATTAAACGTATTTGCATTCAATTGACGTTTGCAAATCAAATTGCTCTCTAATGACGTCCATGCTTATTCATTCCAGAAACCCATTTCAATCATTAGGCTGACTGGAGCTATTTGAGTCATTTACAGCATCAGCAAGTCTCCAGTGGCTACGGTAGAAGCTAATGGGCCACACTTTCAAAAAAAAAAAAGAAGGAAAGAAAAAAACAAAAAACCCAAATGATCCATTTCAGCTCCATTTTTTTGTAAGCCTGGTCAATGGTAAAGTCCTAAAGGCCTCATAACAAACACAGAAACATGAAGTCTCTAGGCTACAGGCAAATCATCTTGGCCATAGATTTCATTCCCTTTATCCCCAGAGTGTTTGAATGGCGTTCGATACGGCAGCGCTGTGTATTCTTCTGCTGAGATAATGAACGTGGTCACAATGTACATGATTGCATGTGCCATTATAACAGGCCTCCTATCAACTCCATTGATAATGTCCTTAGTTTATCCACTTTTCATGCTGGCCTTCAGTAAATGGAGGCGGATGGTACAGAACACATAAGCCAGAGGCCATTGTTGTACCCCAGTCACAGAGTTTGCCTGCTTATTTGGTCTATCATGTCTGGACCAAGCTCCTTACAGTGACGTCTAAGCTTTGAGGCTGCTCTATGTATTTAATCCTTTATTGCAAATTATTGAAATGTATCCCAGTAAATGATCCTCAGGTGGCTTGGGTGAGCTACACAAACACACACACACACATATACAAATATACACCGATCAAGCATAACATTATGACCACCTCCATGTTTCTACACCGTGTCCACTCACTGTCCGCTCTATTAGACACTCCTACCTTGTCAGTCCACCTTGTAGGTGTAAAGTCAGAGACGATAGCTCATCTGCTGCTGCACAGTTTGTGTTGGTCATCCTCTAGTCCTTCATCAGTGGTCACAGGACGCTGCCCACAGGACGCTGTTGGCTGGATATTTTTGGTTGGTGGACTATTCTCAGTCCAGCAGTGACACTGAGGTGTCTGATCCACTCAGACCAGCGCAACACACACTAATACACCACCAGCATGTCAGTGTCACTGCAGTGCTGAGAATGATCCACCACCCAAATAGTACCTGGTCTGTGAGGGTCCATGGGGGTCCTGACCACTGCAGAACAGGGTAAAAGGGGGCTAACAAAGTATGCAGAGAAACAGATGGACTACAGTCTGTAACTGTAGAACTACAAAGTGCACCTATATAGTAAGTGGAGCTGATAAAGTGGACAATGAGCGTAGAAACAAGGAGGTGGTCATAATGTTTTGCCTGATCGGTGTATATACAGTTACTCAAAATTATTCAGTCCCCGTAAAGTTCAAGGCAGTTTGGTAATATAAAAATTTAATGTTTATCTATCAACCAAGTCTTCAGTAAACAGTCAAAGAAAGTTTATTACTACATGTTCAAGTGATTTTGAGAACGTAAAGATGACTTTATCGCTAACAGTTTAAATGAAAAATCCACCTCTCCATAAATGTCCAACTGGAAAATTATTCAACCCCCAAAGTCAGTATTTTGTAGCACATCCTTTACACTTTATAACCTCCAATAAATGCTTCCGGTAGGTGCTCACAAGCTTCTGACATCTCTCTATTGTAACCTTTGCCCGTTCCTCATGTGCAAAAGCTTCCAGCTCATTAATGTTCCTTGGTTTCCATAGCACCACAGCCTTCTTTATACCACACCAAAGATTTTCGTCATACATTTTTACTATCAATATGAATAGGTCCCTCAACTGATACACAGGCAGTTTAAAATTGTCTGGGTCTTCAAAAAATCAAAATAATGTCCCAACTTTTTTAACTGGGTTTGTACTTAATGGCTGTTTTGACTGTAATCTAAATAAATGAAGGATGGTCTCTGACTTTTGCACAGTACCATATTTGAAAAATAATGCAATATTGAATTTTATCAATACTGCTCAAAGCTACAGCACAACAAGAACCTTTTAAGCAACAGAGCGACCATAGGGACAGCATATAAAGAGACTACTCAATTAATCTGAATGATTTAACAGTTTTGAGATTTAAGTTTGACTTGGTTTGGCATAAAACATAAGAATCACGGCACCAGCAAGTTTTATGAGTGCTGAAGGTGGTGGCCATTTGAAAGTGTGGACTAGGGATGGGAATTGAGAACTGGTACTAATTTGGTACCAGTTCCTAAATGGTCAGTACTGAAATATTAGTATATGTATCGGTGGCACGTAACGTAAAAATCACAGCACAGCAGGTTTTATGAGTGCTGAAGGTGGTGGCCATTTGAAACTGTGAAATAGGGATGGGTACTGAGAACCAGTACTAAATTGGTACCAGTTCCTGACTGTTCAGTACCGAAATATCGATAAGCTCCTGGACAAACGGTGCTGCTATCTCTGTTTACGCTCCATGTGATGAACACGTCTGTATGCCTCTGACTACCATCACTGTGCTCTCCGTCATGGCTAAGAGGGTAAGATGTTCAAAAGTGTGGGCTAACTTTACTACTGATAATGCAGCTAAATGCAATATATGTAAAGCGGTAGTTGCGTGTGCAGTGCAGCACGTTCGCTTTAGCAAAGTGACTCAGGCACATACGTCCTCAGTGCAGCATCCTGGTGTTGATGATTTGTGCTACCTTGTCGACGTCGTACAGTAGCGCATATTTATAGATAGCTCTGTACATTAAACCTCTAGGTAGGATATTTTAATAGTTTACTCACTTTAATGCTACCAGCATTAAAACTACGAAGCTGAAATCAGCTTCTTATCCATCAGCTTCTACTTCTAATTTTCCAGTTCCACCTTAAATAGGGGAAGCAGTTACATGCTGGCGCCTCAGGTGTTATAACTGCTGCACCATTTAAGGTGGAACGGTAAAATCTGAGCAAGAAGCTGATGGAGAGGAAGTCAACTTCAGCCTTGTGTTAAAACTTCAGGTAGGATAGTTTGAATATCTAAATGTCCTTATCAGCAAATGGTTCTATCACTAAAAGACTAAATAGGATATTTTGATAGCCTAAACCAGCTTAAGATTAGGAAGCAGTAATGTTAAGCCGAGTCTGTTGAAATTCAGTAGCTTACCTAGCCTAGTATAAATCGCTAACAGCTAGGTAGGCTAAGTTTGAACTTGGTCCTGACAACCAGGGGTAACTAATGTTGTCTTGCTTCTTGTGGTTAATATTTTCAGCTGTAGAGAGATGACCACATCTTTCCACGAAATTATGGAGAGTAATATTAATAAGAGTATCGATAAGTATCGGTATCGATAAGCATCGATCGGTGCCGATTTCAGTATTGATGAAATCCTAACGATACCCATCCCTAGTGTGGACACCCTGTTTCTGCATCCCACAAAAATAGGCTTATTATATAGAGGTTGTCATATAAGTATACACAATATAGCTCTAAATTCATCATTTACTTTCATTTATGATGTAGATTTTTTTACAAATGTGAAGAGCTAGACTCTGTGTTGGATTCAACATAATGAAAAGGGCTCTTTATAAAGGATTTCATCCAGATATACACGTTATAGTCCTCAATTTCTCATTTTTTAACACTTACGCTGCAGATTTCATTTAAACAATGTGAAGAGCCTGTTTATGTAATAGACCCAGTATATTGAAGGAGGCTCTTCAGAGACAATTTCATTGAAGTGTTGCTCTCAATTCATCATTTATTAACATGTACACTCCAGATTTCATTTAAAACTATGAGAATCTAGGCTGTGTGATGGATCCAGTATAGCAGAGAAGTCTCTTCATAGAGAATTTAATCTAAGTATACGCACTATAAATCTCCATACATCATTTATCTGCTAGCGTTTTGTTAGCGTTTATTAACATCTTTAGTGTCATGATGCTTTTGGGAATTTGGGCTCTATAAGACAATTAAATTAACAGAAAGAGAGAAGTAGGGGTTTCTGTGTATGTCTGCGTATCCTACCTTTCAATTGCCTTCAGTGGTAGAGCACAAACCTTTACAGAGAGGTAGGTTTGTCGTCATGAATTACTCTCTCACTGCTTGAGGGCTCGCTCGGCCATGACCAGGACAGGATGAACGGACAGGCCACGCAGAGACAACATGACAGCTGACACGCTACTGACACAGAAGCTAATGGTGAGTGGCTCACACTGAGTGCGCCATACTGCCATGAGCAACCTACTGCCAATGGTTCACGTTACCACCACTAGCGGCGAGGCAGCCGTAACTACTACATACTGTGCTGGACCAAAGGTTCAGGATCTCAGACAAGGTTTTTACACACAGTTTTAGGATGCTTAGCTTGAAATCGGTGAGTTTGTCACCACTGCAATGTGTAGGCTCGCTAGTAGCTCACAAATGCTGATTCTTAACGATGCAGGGTTTTTTTTAAGATTTTTAATTTAAAATGTTTCAAAATGAACTAAAAGTCAAGTCAAGTCAAGTCAAATTTATTTATATAGCGCCTTTTACAACAGATGTTGTCACAAAGCAGCTTTACAAAGAATCCAGGTCCACGCCCCCAGTGAGCAAGCCTTGGTGACAGTGGCAAGGAAAAACTCCCTCAACAGGAGGAAGAAACCTCGAGAGGAACCAGACTCAAAAGGGGAACCCATCCTCCTCTGGTCGACACCGGATAACAGCACAGACACAAAACAGTATAAGTGGATACAGTTTAACACCACTGTGCAGTGCGCCGGCCGCATCGGTCACGTCAGACCCTCTTAGGACAGGCAGCCGCTCAGCTCAGGGAAAGAGAGGGGGAGGGGGAAAGAGGGGGGGATAAGAGGGACATAGTTAGGAAAACAAATTAACCAAAGGCTCGACTAAACAGGTAAGTTTTTAGCCTAGACTTAAAGATGGAGGCTGTGTCTGAGTCCCGAACACAGACTGGTAGGCTATTCCAAAGCTGGGGGGCTTTGTATGAAAAGGCTCCTCCCCCTGACGTAACTTTATTTATTCTGGGTACTAATAATGAGCAGCACCTTGTGATCTAAGTGGGCGTGTCGGTTGATAATAGGACAAAAATGATCAACAGAATGTGAAGAAATAACAGTAAAGACGTTCATTTATTGTGTTGCAGAGATATCTACTGAGGTTTGCATGCAAACCAGCTAGCCCTGGCCCGTCCTGTCTCTTAATACCACTTTGTACCTCAAGAGGCAATATAGAGTCACTGTAGTGTTGAGTCTGCCATCAGTCCAATATGAGAGGATGTAGCAGTAGCACAGCCGTTTAATCAAGAAACCACAAAGAAAAGACGTGACATAAATAGACGTGTTAACATTGGCAAGACAGCTCTTGGTGAGTGAAGGGATGAAGTTTGATGCTGAACTTGCAAGTTTGACACTCCTCTTGACTAATAAGTAAATGGGGGAGGAGTGAAGAGGAGGAGGAGGGACTACGTGGAGAATGAATTCGACAGGGTTGACATCTTACATATTGAACATTTTTACTAAACTTGAATGTGATATTAAACATCCAGCAAAGCCTGAATAAGAAAATATATAAATATGATAGAACACTGCTTAAAAACCACTACTCAGACCTATCTGAGACCTGTGTGGGCGTGGCTAATAAGCAGCTTGATTGACAGCTCAGTCAAACACTCCTAGCCTGCTCGGCCACTCATACAGAACTAAAATCATTATCCAGCTTTTATGTGACGGTAACTGGACGAAAAAGTCACGGACTAACAGATACGCAGACGGACAGACGGCTGAATGCACAAATTGGCAGATGGATGGACGAAGCGACATGCTAGGGAATGGATGAACAGACGTGCAGACGGACAGGTGGATGAACAAACGGATGGATGAAGCAACATGTGAATAAAGGAATGGACGTGTTCATGTACGGATAAACGAATGAACGGGTGACAGGCAGCTACAGACAGGTGGTGTAGCCTGCTAGCTTTTGGTTTCTCTGACTCTGAAACTGTGTGGGCGGGGCAACAGACGTGGGATTAGTAAGGGGATGCTTATGGAAACGTTACCCAAAATTAGGACCGTCCAGTTTACATCGAGACGAGAGAAATATGTTGAAATATACTGGCCATTTATTGGTCATTGGAACATTATTCAGAGGGTTAGCTTAGTACATGTTTACTGTTAGCCTGCAACAACAAGATTAACCTAATTAGACAAAGATTTAGGTTCCCTGGGTTTTTTTAAATTAGCTGAGTGTGACTCATGACAACCACCCCATCATATTTTTCCAGGAACATGTAATTCAATGTCAATCAAGTTCTCTGTAGAACTGAAGACTGACTAATGATGTAATGGCTAAAATGTGAATAAGTAAAAAAGTCATTTTCATCACGTTTGAAAATACATCTACAATTTAACACATGTAGCCAAGTAAACCACTTTTGAAGTTCCTTGGAAGTTTACCTGGAGTGTGTTTTAACACTTAGAAGTCACAGTTATCGTTGGTGATAACAAAAGCATGGTGTAATTTGATATTGATTATTTCTGACTCCTAGCTCACTGAAAGAAGCAGAGAAATTCTATTAGATGTGCAAATTCTAATCTTTCAATAGGCACCACATTTGTAAGCATCAGATATATTATTCTGATTTGAATTTGATGAAAAGTCTTTTTTTGACTTTAAAACAAATGGAAAAAGAAACACAGCCTCGATGCAGCATGTAAAGTGAATAAACTGTAGTTCATTGCGTAATCGTGCACGGTTATAAAGGGGTGGGTTCTCCTGAAATCTGACAGGCCACCCCAAAATTTCTGCCACCTCGCTGTGAGGCAAGAGTTTGAGCCTTTCAGAGGAGACTTGTTTTGCTATTGGCGATCTGTGGAACAACTGTCCAACCTCTGCTCTCCTCACACATTCACATCATCACCCTGCTTAAACTCCCTGATAACATTTTCTAGGTCCACCACTGTGCGTGACCCACTATGTAATTAAATATGCAATTATATGATTACTTCTGAATGGCATAGCAAAATGAAAGCAATAACTAGCCTAATAACTTTTTTAGAACTAAAAATGCTCTCACTATTTGGACTGTTTTCTCCAAGCGTCCCTCAGGAATGACCATACGTCAGCGACAGCAGGGCCATGGCCCTTCTCATGCCAGGCCAGTGTGAGACGTTAAATCCAGGGTTGTCTCTCGCCTTTTGTGCAGGTTTATGGCGGATCAGTAAGTCACACAGCAACATTTAGCAGGATTTACGTCTGCTGGATGTTAAAGAGCTTACCCCGCAACTACTGGGCCAGTTCACTGAGTAAGCTACAGCCCTAATAGACTTAATGGAAACAAGGATCATTAGGCCTATTGCACATTGCTCAAGCACACAGGTTAGGCTGATATTGCATTGAGATTATATGGACTTAGGGAGGGATTGCTTATCCCATTAAAACAGGGGTGTCAAACTCAACCACTAAAATGGCCGTATTAAAAAATCTCAACAAATCAATGATCCAGAGAACGTCTCTGTTTTTATTTCATTTTAAATAACATCTTGCTATAACGTGAACTCCATTGTCCATTTTATCAGCTCCACTTACTATATAGTAAGTGTAGTTCTACAATTACAGACTGTAGTCCATCTGTTTCTCTGCATACTTTGTTACCCTCTTTTACTCTGTTCTTCTATGATCAGGACCCTCACAGGACCCCCACAGAGCAGGTAGTATTTGGGTGGTGGATCATTCTCAGCAGTGCAGTAACACTGACGTGGTGATGGTGTGTTAGTATGTGTTGAGCTGGTACGAGTGGATCAGACACAGCAGTGCTGCTGGAGTTTTTAAACACTGTGTCCACTCACTGTCCACTCTATCAGTGTTGCTGCTGGACTGCGAACCAAAAACATCAAGCCAACAGTGGGGAGCGTCCTGTGACCACTGATGAAGGATAAGAGAATAACTACAAGGTGGACTAACAAGTGACTAACTAATCTAACATCAGTACTTCACCTCACTAATGCTCTTGTGGCTGAATGCAATCAAATGCTCACAGCAAAGTTCCAACATCTAGTGTAAAGCCTTCTCAAGAGAGTAAAGGCTGTTACTGTGGTAAAAGGGGGGCAAAATTCCCAATGAATACCCTTGATTTTGGAAGAAACAATGATGATCAGGTGTCTATAAACTGTAGAAACAGCTTATGTTAATACAGCACATTCAGTAGGCCTGGAGCTTTGTGCGACTTTGTGATGTCACCGCTGCATTCGGTATTTGGGGGGGGCAGAGACGTGGAGAGCAAGGTGCTTTACCATACCTGTGATTTACAGTGCCTTTGGATGTAAGCACACGGAAACACAGGCCTAGCAGATGAATGAAACCGCCCTTTATACTCTTATAGGAGTTCTGATTGCTGGCTTATTACAGGCTTTATCTCTCAGTGGTTTCCTTAACTGTCCCGAGCAGCCTCATTAGGGCCGAGGTCTTCTGAGGAGCAAATCTATTTGTGACTTGATGTTTGTTTACTACAATACGACAACCACTTCAAAGAGCAGACTAATTTGATTAATTATTCACTCCTAATTAAATCGTTAATTATTAACACGTCCAGTTTTAATTATTACTGTAGAGATTTAAGGGAAACATCCCTTTTAATGGATACCATGGGGAAATGCTGTTATTAATATATATATATATATATATATATATATATATATATATATATATATATATATATATATGTGTGTGTGTGTGTGTGTGTATGTGTGTATACAGAACACGCATATATCGCCTCACAGCCGTGTACACACACACACACACACACACACACATACTATTTTTATATGTAGTGAGCGTGTGTGTGCAGTCATATTCAAAAGTTTGGGTACCCCTGGCCAAATCCTCTACAGACAACATACGTCTGCACATTCTGATGCACAGCTACTGTTTATTTCCAGAATTTAACATTTTTGGGGAAAAATAAAGCATAAAATGTGGCCTGTGCAAAAGTTCTGGCACTTTTACGTTTCCAATACGTTAATTTCTGGGAATTAATAGAAACAGCACACTAAAATCTGCAGAAAGATGTTTGAGTTTGTTACGTGGTGAGGATGAAGGAAACTTGGCCAAAGGTGTTCAAACCTTTGTATGACTCTTTATATATATATATATATATATATATATATATATATATATATGTATATATGTATGCATATATGTATGTGTATGTACATATAGATATACATACATATAATGTATATGTGTGTACGTATATATATATACATGAATACATACACTTACATATATATATACATGAATACATTCACTTACAATAATAACAACAACAATAATAATAATCATCATTATCATCGATGCTTCGTCTCTCAGAGGAGTCAGTGTGTGTTTGTAGTTCCTCGAAGAGCGACTAGTAACCTAGTGAGGCACTCAAACATAAGAAACACAGCCTCTCTCTCTCTCTCTCTCACTCTCTCACTCTCTCTCTCACGCATACACGCGAGCGCTCCCTCTCTCTCTCTCTCTCTCTCTCTCACACACACACACACACCCCTCCCCTCTCATCCTACCTCGCGCTCCTCTCCCCTACTCTCTTCCCCCCTCTACCAACCAACGAACATGGCCGCTAAGTCGGACGGAGCGGCGGCGTGCGTGGCGGAGCTGGAGCGCGAGCGGGAGAATCGCGAGGATGTGGAGAATCGGGAGAGCGCGCGCGCGGGCCGCTCGCCGCTGCTGGACTGCTGCTGGGTGGTGTGCGCGCTGCTCGTCTTCTTCTCGGACGCCGCCACGGACCTGTGGCTGGCCGCCGATTACTACGCGCGGCGGGACTACTGGTGGTTCGCGCTCACGCTCGTGTTCGTGGCCGTGCCCTCGGCCGTGGTGCAGGTGCTCAGCTTCAGGTGGTTCGTCTACGACTACACGGAGATGGAGGAGACGGAGGACAGGCGCGAGGAGCAGGAGGCGACGGCCGAAGGAGGCGACTGCCATCTCGTCGGCGGGAGTAAAGGAGGCGCTGGAGGAGGAGGAGGAGGAGGAGGTGGAGGCTCGGCGGCGCGCTCGACCAGCCGAACCATGCGGTGCTGCAGGGCGTGCATGTGGCTCTTCCAGTCCGTCGTACACATTCTGCAGCTGGGCCAGGTCTGGAGGTGAGGCAGCCTCACGTGGCGTGGCTAGAAAGGGGATGCAGCTGGACCAGCGTGCAGTAGCTGATCGCGAGGGCACTCGCAGCACGAGCGGAATTGTGCGTGTTTTTGATTTGCGCGTTCACGCGCTTTCTACTTCGTACGTGTGCTCGCTGTAGTAGCTAGTTCTGGGAGACAGATGGGCGCGCGGCTCGATCGCTCTTGCCTCGGATGCACGCGCGCGATGCTTGCCAGGCTGGACCTCGCCGTGTGTGTGTGTGTGTGTGTGTGTTGAACATGTATTCAGCTCTTTGTGGGGACCAGTGCTCCCAATATGGTGAAAAGCATGATGCTATGCTGGTTTTCATGAGGATAATTGATTTATTTTATTTTATTTATACTATTTTGTTGGGTTTTTGTAGCTTTTATTTGTGGGGGGAAAAAGTTAAAGCGCAAAATGTTGAATTTTGGTCATTGAAGTTGCCAAGATAGTAAGAGGATGGTGGGCCACTGTTGGTGGTTAAGCAGAGTGTCCAACAAAATGCCACATTTCAATGCTCATTTCACACTCACAGTCCAATTTCCATGTCTTAATTTCTTTGCAAACTAATTTAGTAAATTATTTTTACAGTTATATCATTAATAAAGCTTTATTAAGGTTAGGTTATAAAGGTTTTGCAGCTTAGTGCAGTGTCAACATCAACAGATCATTTATATCAGGCCTAGTGATTAGGCTAATTGTTCTTCTCTCGATTGTTTGTGGTAATTGTCTTAGTTCATTTTCCAAAATAAAAGTCTGTGGGCCTTTAAAATCTGTTTAACAACCAGTTAAACCGTGCACGCTGGACATTAATCTGGGTGGTCCGAGGGTGGACCAGCAGTGGACTGATATGTGCTTGTTTGAGTTTGGGGATAATACAGCAGCAGCAGTGGAAATACCCTACAAAGACAGGAATACACACTGGGGTGTGTGTGTCCGCGGGCTCCCACCGAGTGTCACAGTTTAGTGCTGAAACGGATACGATTGGCGAAGGCGGCTGCTCTGTGCGCTGGTGTAGGGTTTCTCACAAAAGCAAAACCTGTGAGAGAGACAGAGCTGCCTCCACTGAAAACCTGTATTTACCTGATTCAGGTCTGTGGAGAACAGCAGCTCCACACGAGCTCTATCAGTTACAACACATGAGCACCATTAGCAGCAAAAGCAGCCCAAGTCAGCTGAAAGACACTCTTCTGTGAAACTGCTGTAGAGGTTGTGCTGCACGTCTGAATCAGGCATGTTCAAAGTCTTCTACAGAAGTCCAGAGAGGCCATAACGAGTTATTTATCTTGTTATCTCAAGATAACAAAATTGTTACCTTGAAATAACTAGTTATCTTGTTATCTTGAGATGACAAAAGTTGTTATCTTAAGATAACCAGTTAATTATCTTGTGATCTCAAGATAACAAAGTTGTTATCTTGAGATAACAAGTTATTTATCTTGTTATCTCAAGATAACAAAGTTGTTGTCTTGGTAAGGAGTCATTTATTTTATCTTAAAATAACAAAATTATCTTGAAATAACAAGTCACTTATCTTGTTATCTCGAGATAACAAAGTTGTTATCTTGAGTTATTTATCTTGCTATCTTAAAATAACAAAATTATCTTGAAATAACAAGTCACTTATCTTGTTATCCCGAGATAACAAAGTTGTTATCTTGAGTTATTTATCTTGTTATCTTAAAATAACAAAATTATTATCTTGAAATATCATCACTTTTCTTGTTATCTCAAAATAACAAAAGTTGTTATCTTAAGATAACAAAAGTTGTTATCTTAAGATAACAAGTTAATTATCTTGTGATCGCAAAATAAAATGATCTTGAAATAACGTTACTTATCTTGTTATCTCAAGATAAAAGTTATCTTAAGATAACAAGTTAATTATCTTGTTATCCCAAGATAACAAAATTGTTATCTGGAAATAACAAGTTACTTATCTTGTTATATCAAGATAACAAAGTGTTATCTTGAGATAATGAGTTACTTATCTTATTATCTCGAGATAAGAAACTTGTTATCTTGAAATAAGAAGTTACTTATCTTGTTATCTCAAGATAAGAAAATTGTTATCTTGAAATAATGAGTAACTTATCTTGTTATCTCACGATAACAATCCAGAAATTTATAGCAACAGCTCATGGACTTCCATAGTCTTATTTAGTAGTTGTTTTTTTTTTGTTTTTGTTTTTACTGAGTTCTGATCGGTCCGTTCTAATAGCGTTACATTCAGATCAAGCCTCTCTGCTCTGTTAGCTAACTGGCTACACTTTCCGCTGCTAAAACTTCATGTTACAGAAAAACCTCCTCCTCAGATTCTCTGGCTGTTTTGTCCACAGTCTTCAGAAGTGGTGTGATAAATAATGAATGTGGGACTACACCGAGTCTCCCTCTGAGAACACAGAGAACACTCACTCCTCTTCAGTCCGCCCCCTCAGATTTGGCCGCCGTCTCGCCGCTCCGTCGTGTTTGCTAATGCTAACTGGAGGGAGGCTCGAGCCGCTCGTTCAAAGCGCCTCCTCGGTCGGCCAGCTTTCTCTCTCCTGAGAGGAATCGTTCACTCATCCTCTCCTCGCAGGCAGCCTCCTTTCTGTCGTTTTCCTGTCTTAATCTGCCTTTCAGTGGCTCGAGGGTTTCTGTTCTCCAGTTTAGAGAGGAAAATGGAGTTGAAGGAAGAAACGGCTCCAGTGAAACTGGTGCGCCTCTCTCACTGTGTGTAACTCGCTCTCTCACTCCCTCACTGTGCCTTGGGTAAAGGCAAAACATTTAACTTAAGATTGAATGACTGCATTTCAGTTCAGTTAAACGAAATCAACACTAAGTTCTAGGTTTATTCAACCTATAAAGATTCCGTCTTAAAGTATAACTCTAAATTTCTGCCCTTGGTCGTTAAGATGCAAGCAGAGTCATTCAGAGAGGTTTGGTGAAAAATGGTCCATAGAGAAACATACCGTCTCAGATTTCTTTACAGTGGTGGTGATAGGAACTGGGGGCCACAACATCCACAGTGCAAATATAACCATTTTTCTTTAGTATCAAAAACAAACAACCAACTTACACGTGACTTCTGAGTTTGATATATAATGCTGGTGATGGTAAAGTAGTGGTAAATTGATAAGTAAGTTTTCTTTGGGGGCTCTTTTGCCTTCCAACACCATGCATGTGCATCTGTGCCATGAATGAATTTTAAAAAAGGCTTTTTGGCCAAAATCTTATCCCAGAACTATTGTAAGGCAATGTCTCAGGGAACAGGCTTTGTATGTAACTTATCTCATGTATTAATAGGTGGGTCATTCTACAGAAACGTCCACTTTTTATCTATCCATGGGAGTCACTGGTGTTACCGATCGTCATTGGTGTTACACATAAGAAAGGTAACACCAGAGACATTTTTAATGAGAAATGCATTTTACAAAATGGCTGCTACAGAGCATCAAACCACACGTTGTCAATCATGGAATATCCACTAAAATATGTAATTTATTCCGTTTGTATTCTGTTTTTCACAATTACCTCAGAATAAAGTCGGCCACACCGGTGACATTAGCTAAAAGCTTCATATGAAATCATGAGCTAAATGAGAAAATCTCTGATAACTGAAAGACACAGTGGACTCACCATGCGCTTTTCTTCATAGATCCTCAGAAAATAGGTAAAAGGAAGTCGAGTGATGTCATCAGTGTGACTTTTATTTCAAAATTAGAGATTTTTTGTTATGCAGTAACACCAGTGACACGACTCCTGGGGATCACAACTTTCATTACACGGGGTGATTCAAAAAGCTTCATCCGATTTCAAAATGATTTATTTCACTTGTAAATCGTTA
The DNA here is from genome assembly GCF_904425465.1 of Colossoma macropomum. Taxonomy (NCBI): domain Eukaryota; kingdom Metazoa; phylum Chordata; class Actinopteri; order Characiformes; family Serrasalmidae; genus Colossoma; species Colossoma macropomum. The sequence goes on along the minus strand of NW_023494802.1, from coordinate 16,410,986 downwards.
AAGAACAATGCAGTAAACTGTAAATGGTTTAAATGAGCATAAAGTTTATTATGTAATTATATTATATAATTATGAACCTCCTCCAGCTGTACGGACAACATCAACACCATAGTCAAATTCATCCCATACTCCATTGAGCATGTCGGGTGTCACTGTGCGATTTCGGAGATCATCCAGTGTTGTTGGGAGTGGCACATTAACAGAATCCTTAACGTACCCCCACCAAAAAAAAGTCCCACGGTGTGAGATCTGGTGATGCTGGTGACCTTTTTCTTGGAATTGTTGGTACCAACAACAGATGCTCTGAGCTGTTGGAGGTTCACTGCTTCCACTGACAGTCGGAAACTCTGACTCCCTCTTTCAGTTGGTATGTGATTGGTTCCTAGGCGCCTCACAGTTATAAAATATGGCGCTTTGAATTTGGATGAACCTTTATGAATCACCCTGTACTTGTGAGAGCGACCCAAGTGTAGAGAAACACTGCTTAAGTTAGCTGAACATCTCTTTTACTGCTGACAGCAGAATGTCAGTCACGGTAGCTAATTATTTACAGCAGTTGAGTGAACAAAGAAACGCTATTGGAAGTTGGTAGTAAGATTTTCTTGTTGTTCAAGGTCAAAAGTCTTGCTGTGCGCTCTCGCTCGCTGTGCTTTTGTGTGTGCATGTGTGTCTGTGAGACAGAAATGTCTGTTGCATTACGTTTTGTATTGTTTGGAAATGTTCTGAAGCTCTGTGAGTGCATACTGAGAGTATACGTGTACCTGACACAGAGTCAGACACAGAGAGAGAGAAAAGTTTATCACAGTAAAGGAGTGGAATTCCCTACTGGTCTCACTGCTTAAAACAGGGTAAACTGATAAAAATACAAACTTAATTTAACAGATGTAAAGATCAGTTAGGTACATAGGCCCTTGACGGCTGGAACAATACTATGGTGGAGTTTCATGGTGGGCAGGGGTGTAGATACTTACTAGAATAGAGTTGGCTAAAGTTTTTGTGAGCTGTACCAAATTTTCTTTTCCGGTTTCAATCGTCTTTCTACTGTTTATGTTTTAAATTGTCCCACTACCCTGTTAAAAATAAAGGTTCTGTATGGGTACATTTTTCGTTCATCAAGGTACAAACAATATAAATGTTCCCTCAAAGGTACAACAGTGGTTTTAAGGTCCAGTTGTGAACCTTAAATAAGTTTTTCCAGCTGAAAAGTTTGTATTTGTACCTTTTTCATAACCGAATTATTTAAAACAGAACAGTAAAATAAAAAGCCTGGAGGCGAGACGGGGTGTGTGGAGTCAGTACCGCTTAGAAAATATCATTTTAATGGATTATGGTACAGTTATGTTCCCTGACTAAAGGTACTGAGATGTACCCTTGAGGGGACCACCCCAGTGACAGCGTAGTACCTTTATTTCTGAGAGTGTTATTTTCCATTTTTCATGTGTTTTGTTTTCTTTTATTTTTTCACTCATGTTTTGTATGACTTGTTTCGTGGATTGTTATAGCACTATTTTGTAATGTATTGTATGTATGGTCTTCCGGGACCCCAGGAAGTACAGCAGCTGTCGCGATAAACAGAGCTTTCTGTACTCTTCCGTGTATGTTCTATAGCTCATAGCTCTGAGAGTAAGTTAAACATGTGCCCAGGACAAAGAGAGACCGAGTCTTTTCTGGCATACCATAGACGCCGAAGGAGAGAGAATCTGGACCTCAGCCCAAACTCAGCCTTCACTCACAGGGGATCTCTCATACTGGGTGAGTGCCTGGGCGGGGAGGTAATTCTCTTCTGTTTGAGAGAGAGAGAGAGAGGGAGAGGGAGAGGGAGAGTTTTACTGATAGTTATGTGTTGAATTATTAACAGGGACCTACAGAGAACTTGTGTGCCTCAGCGATTGTCTAAGGGAGGATATAGCATTTCCTGTCATCCCTCTCCTAAATGAAATTGTTCTCTCTTTCTTGCTCCTTTCTCCCTCTTTCATTCTTTCTCTCCGATTCAGGCCAGACTAGCTTTTCTACCCTAACTCAGGTAATTCAAGAACGTTTAAACGAAGAACGGTAACAGATCAGGAGACGAAACAACGTTGAAACAATGCTAATTGTACGAGGAGGCGGTAATTACAATTAGAAGATGTCGTAACCCCATCAGTGATAATAGCAAGCCGAATACAAACGCTGAGCATAAGCGGCAGGTATTAAGCTGTCACAATATTTATCACAGAATCACATCTAGGTATGCGCTCGTGTGTGTGTGCGTGCGTGTGTGTGTGTGTGTGTGTGTACTCGCTCGTCCATGCGTAACAGGGTTTCTCACTGTCATTCGGTCTGGGGCAGGCAAGGACATACTGTGCTGGCAGTGTACAGCACTACTATTCTCCTGGCAGACAGGATATTTTCACTGCGTTAGGGATTTTGCCAAATATGGCTGTTTGTGGTGGATTTTTTGGGGGGCTATTTCAAATAACTGTATGTATTGGGTACAAGTGGTGCAGCAGTGGTACAGTTTCATTTCGCTGACATTTTCTCTTTCGTTGGACTGTCATTGTTATGCCTGCTAGTGTGGAATTATAGTCCGGCTATGCCTTGTCAAGGTTTTCTCATAGTCTCTATTTTCCTCCCTCTCTCTTTCTGTTATATGTCATCAAGGCTCTTTTCACACTTAAGCAATATGACAGAATTATAATATAAGGGGAATTAAGGTGTCAGCAACCAGGGTACAAGGTACAAGTCACAGGTTCAAATCCCAGGATTGACTGTATACCTCATTGTGCTTTGAGCAAGGCACTTAATTTGCCCCAGCTAGAGCCGGGCGATACGAAAATGTTATCACAATAAAAAATTTCATATTAGTCGATGTCGATACATATCACCATAAATGTCAAATCGTTATTTCTTTCAAGTTTGAAGGCTGATTTTTGCTCCTGGGTGGGTAATTGCTGTTTTAAACTATCCTTTATGGTCAGAATGTGACAAACACTGCCCAAACAGTGGAACATTTCACCAATCTGTCAACAGATTATACAAAAACAACCTATTTTTATTAGCCTATAACCTTTATTAGCCTATCACAGTATAAAATCCAGACATATCCCTCAGATATATTATTGGTAAAATGTATATTCCTTCCCATTTAGATGCAAGAAGGTTGCCGATGCCTGGCCCAGCATTCAAAAGTACGATCCAGTGCCCATGCAGCAAAATCAAGTACTTCATTGTTATTTTATTGCTCATCTGCCAATATTAGCAGCAGCTCATGCTGCAAGAACGACATGAGCATCTGTAAAAAGTCAGATGTTAAAACAGGCAGATTATGTGCACAGTAAAGCACTGATGTGCTGCCAGAGTAAGAAGAATAACATGCTCTGGTGCTGAATCCCCTCATTTGGTGTGTGCCAGCAGTGAACTGAACCAAGGAAACAGACAGAGACCCAAGATTTTGGTCCATGGTTCTGTTGGTTGGTGTGCACCCTTGTATAAGTAGAGTGTTTACACATGTCAAAGTAAAGAAGGATTTAGATTGGACCGCATGGATTAATGTGCATATGTGTGTGCTTTGTCCACAGCATACAGAAATGTGTTTATGCTATATTTCTCCATGTTTGCTGTTTATAGGCAGCCACTTCTGTTGTCACACATACATGCGACACATGTGGCATCAACAGAGCTCAGCTGCGCGGCGGAATTGGCAAGTCAGCAACGTTTTGAGTGACAGTGGAAAATGTATGTTACTTCCTTTCGCTCCTTATAGTTGGACTATTTTTATTAGACAAAACTGTTCCGACAAATTGGCAACAAACACTATAACATTGTTTATTGGCTATTTACCCCCTTTTGAGTCTTGGTTCCTCTCAAGGTTTCTTCTTCTTGCTTTTAGGGAGTTTTTTCTTAGCCACTGTCGCCACTGGCGACGCTCATGGGGTTTTCAGACCTGGATTTTTCTGTAAAGCTGCTTTGTAACAACGCCTGTTGTAAAAGTGCTATATAAATAAACTTTGACTTGACTTGACCAGAAGCTTGGGCTACCTAAGCTCAGGCTATCTTAGGCTGTGTTCACATTACAAGCCTCATTGCTCAAATCCGATTGTTTGCTTGTATCCGATCTCTCTGACACGATGATTCACGCTTGTTTAGGTAAGCAATTCAAATCTGTCATTAATGTGAACGAACCGACGTCCTGAAGCGACCCACAGGTGCACATTCTACCCAGTAAGGTAACGTAAATTAATCACGTGCGTCACACTTTAACTTCTGTTCGGCGCTGCTGCCACGGTAACGCCGAATGATGGCGTACATGCAGTGGAAAAAAGCACATGAATTCTGATCTGAGCGTTAACATTAAGGTCGCATGGCCTTAATGCGCGTGTGCCATCGTTCACCGTTGCCATGGCAGCAGCGCCGAACAGAAGTTAAAGCCTGTAAACAGTGGAAAAGCAGCTCATCTCACCTTTTTCTCCTTCGTCTCGCTCTAATAATGAAGCTGAGAGCTGATCAGAGTTAATTATCTTCACAGCGAAGCTCGTTCTGCTCGTTAGTTTGTGCTGATGATGCACGTGATTCATTCACGTGACGTTACTGAGTAGGATGTGCTCATGAGGGTCATTTCAGGACGCCGGTTCATCACATTAATGACAGATTTGAATCACTTACCTAAACGAGTGTGAACCATCATGTCAGAGAGATCAGATTTGAGTAAAAAATCTGATTTGAGCAATGAGGCTTGTAATGTGAACGTAGCCAAAATGGCTTAGGTCGGATTTGAAAGGATCAGATTCGCGTGTCCATACAGCCCTGAGAACATCAGATCTGAGTCACGTTAGGGCTAAAACCCAGATTTGTGACACTTCAACCTGGTAATGTGAACGTAGCCTAAATGAATGCACTATATAATATATAACACATAGGCCTAACTCATGCACAGTGCATACACAGTATTTAAGTGTAGCAAATGTCCACTTGAGTGGCCAAAATAAAACCAAATAGTGCGTCAAGGAACCAGTATCCGCCAGTTCTGATCCTGGCTGATTCTGATCATGTGCTCCCACTTCATACACTTCTTCTCACATTTCAGGCACGCACCAGCCGACTTGCCAAAAGAGTCTGCGAAAAAAAAGAGCGCCTGCGAAAGTGTAAATTGTCATCCAGAGAGTGACGCGGAGGTTCAGCCGAGCATGATCAGATGCGGATCTGCTGGAAAGGAGAGTCTTGAGAGTGCTCCGGCATCCGGCAGCTTCAGAAGAGGTGCAGAGAGAGACTGCACTACATAGTCTGCTCAGGCCTAGTTCACTTCCAGTGCTGCTCTAGCTTCATAGAAGAAACAGTGGGCTGATTGAAAACACACACACATGTGCAGCGCACACTCGCACAGCAGCTGTGGTGGGAGCATGATGTGTGTGTTGCAGGTGTTGGGAGGCAGCGGCGTGTGTCCGTGGGGTCATTAAGGGAGTTGATGGGGATGGTCTCTCTGAGCTGCAGGCAGCAGAGCAGAGCCGGCGGCCGTGAAGAGAATGCTAAAGCAGGACGGCCTCGCTCGGCCCTCTCACCTCTCAGGCGCTCGTCAACGCCACATTTTTCCCTTCACCCAGAACGTGACTGCCTGCCTGTCTCGGTTGGTGGCGTCTGTTTGTTTATGTTGTCTGTTTGTTTATACTGTTTGTATGTTTTAGGCTGTTTACAGAGTTTGGTCATTCTCCATGGGAATACGTTAATAAATGCCGGCTCTCGATGTCACTCCACTTTCCCAGCTTTGAGACGCTCTCTCGTCTGTCTGGTCCACAGCCTCCCTGTTTTTTCTTCTTCTTCAAGCTCCTGTCTTTGTTCTTTCTCGCTTTCTCTTTCTCTTTTTCGCTCTCTCTTTCTCTTTCTCTTTCTCTCCGCTCTCTTTCTCTGACTTTGAGGCTGCAGGAGCTGACCTACTTCTCTCTAGCTCCTTACAGATGCTGGAAACACAAACATCATAGCGGAGTGACATGAAGATTGATGTGCGAGTGTGTGGAATGTTTGCAGATATCTTTCATTCGAGAAGGTTGATTTATATGACTGGCAAGCTGCTGTGTTAGTAAGTACTGTGCATTCTTGCTGAAATCAAGAGGATTTGAAAGCATTTTTGCAGGTCCTTTTCTTCTAAATGAAGTATGTAGATTTGTATAAGTGTGAGCCAAGTGTGTGTTTGACCATTCGTGTGTATTACTGCAACGGCACATTCAGTTTGTGATGTGATATGATTGATGACACGATATTAGGTTCACGATTGAATGTTTTCACTATATTTAATTTTTTCATTTTTCAAAATGGGGGGGATTCCCACCTTAAATGTTTGACATAGGAGGGATTTATACACTTTGGGGGAGATACTACTTGTGAAGTTAACTACAGGTCTTACCCTGTCTTGTCCCGTTCTTTTTGAAAGAAGGACACTCCATCTCTTTGATGAACTGAACCAGATTACCAAATTTTGAATTCTGTTTTCTGCTATAAAGAAGGCGGTTTTGAGAAACATCTTTGATTCCTCCTCACACTGCAACTGCACAACTTCAGTAGCATTAGCCATCACGTTCTTTGCCGAATCTGACTCACGCTTTCTTTCCAAGGCGGTATGAGAAACACCATCTGAGTGGCACCTTAAAGTTGACGTTTTGTAACATCAGCTGGTAAAAGACGCAGCACCGTACATTTTACACATGGAGCAGCTCGTTTCACCATTGTTAAGTCTGAGCCACAGAAATATTCTGAGCCAGTTAGTCTGAAACTTGTCTTTGTGCTGCTGCTTCACCTCGCTAACGTTACTGTTACCTGACTGAGGATCCTGAGGATTAACGCTGACATCGCTAGCACTGTTCGCGCTGGCCCTTTCCGGTTCCGGTGTTTTATCTGAGCGGGTTCCACTTCAGATGATGTAGATTTACGTTTTAGCCAGCGGTCCATGTTTCAGGCCTTCAAGTCCACATCATTGAGTCCTTTCTGTAAATGTTAGCGAGAGGAGCTGCAGCAGCAGCAGAGGGCGCTCATAGGCTCGTAGATAGAGTGCACCTAGTGTGTTGTCCAGTGGAAGTCGGTCCATCCCAGTCATCCTGCATTCCACACTGGTGCAAACGTTGGCTGAACATTATTAAACATCGCTGTAAACGTCTGCTGGAATATCCAGCAGTGTAAGTGTTAGATTTGTGGGAATCAATGAAATTATGCACAATCTCGCACTGAATTTCAGGCCCTGATTTCCGTGAAGAACAATTATGACTGTGTCACGTTGTTGCATTAGACAGCATAAGCTCACTGGACAAAAAGTGGTTGCATGAATCATTTCTTTTTTGCTTGGTTATGTGTCCCCATGCCTTACTAACAGTGCCAGTCCTGTCAGATAAAGATTGCACCAGTCGCTTGATTTGCTGCTCTTTAGCCCACTCTTCCACAAACTGGGTGCACATTTCAGCCACAGTCTGTGTGCCTATTTCAGCATTTCACCTGCTGTTTCAAATTGAGAAGTGGGATTGAGGTCTGGTGATTTTGCTGGTCGGTCAAACTTCCCCAGTATTTCATCATGTCTGTTGAACCAATCACACACAGACCTCCTGCAGTCAGTGTTGTGTTATGCTCGGATATGAAGCACAGAGAAGTGGAAGAAGAAGTGAAGAGGTGGAAGACTGGCCTAAAATGGAGCAGAGCTTTCTCAAGACTGGTGTAAACCTTACCTGAAAGATGCTTAACCAAGTGTTAGAGAAGAATTTATGCCGTGTGGTCTGGGGAGCTTATTTAATAGCAATTTTAGGCAGCTAAAAATTCTAAAAACTGATGATGTCAGCTGAAATAATATTAAATTATACAATATTTATGTTTATACTTCAACAGTTTTTGTTAAAATGTGCTTTACTGACAGATATAATTGTCATTTCTCAATTGTCACACTGTTTAAACCCAAATAAATGACAAAAACTCAGAGTCTCAAACAATATAAATATGGAAACATATTATTATTTATCACTGCTGTTGGAACAGAACCTCATATCTCCATTTTTGTTGTTTTTCATATTTTGACATAATTTGAAAATGCATGTTGCCCTTTACACTGTGTGCCAAATGCACAATAAATGGACCAAAAGAAACGGCCCAAAATGACTTGGAAAAAAGTCAGGTTCCATTGACTTACATTAAAAGTACAGTATGTTTTTTCCTTCTCCTGTACAGTTACCATTTTGGAGATACAGGGTTTTGTTCTGACAGCAGTGATATGTTAGTCTCATGCTAAAGGTTAGATTTGAATGCATTCTGTCTGTTTTGTAATACATACCACAGCAGTGTTTTGTGTTCTGGTTCCCCAGTTCTTCATTGTTATATAGTTAAACAGGGAGTGCCTTAAACTGAGCTGCCTAATGGCGTAATGGTGTAAGGTTTAGCATCATCAGGAGACTGTAAGTTCAAATTGGAGCGATGCCACGACTAAAAATGCACATTGTTGGTAATATTACTGGCCAATGCCGGTAATGTGCGAATCGCTAACATTGGCCAACTGATGTCAAAGGGCCTAGTTAACTGAATCCAGCTGATACTGGCTGCCTCCATGATGTGCACTGTTACATTGCACTAGCTACGTGCCAAAGCCTAGGCTGCATTTCTCGGCTGCTATGTCATAACAGGCCGTTCCAAAGTGAAGGATCCTTCATATACAGCCTAGCAATGCAGCCTTCTAAGGGACTTCGAGGACGCAGCAGATGTTTCCATCCAGGCCTTCGGTTACCTTCGGTTTCTCTGTGCACAAACAACGCGAAGGAAAAAAAACAGCAAAAATGATGGAAATCAAAGCCGTTGGAGCAGAGCTTGTTTTAAATTGTGAGTTGTTCACGTCCTTGAATTCGTCTTGGTTACCTTATTAAGTGTAAAATGATGGATTAATTAAAGAATTTGTCGAGATATCATATTTTATCTAGAAGTATTTGTATATGTGTAGTTTGTCGTACTACATAAGAACATCTCCTCCATTTCCATGAAGAAATGAAAGAGCAACAAACACAATGCAACAGGCTCCGTTTTCTCTCACCAGCTCCCCCACAAGTTTCGTGCTACTCTGGTGACACCGCCTCGTTAGGACTGCTCCATCTGTGTGACCAAAAGGCTACTAAGGAGGAGTCTTCATAGGACAGTCCTACCGAGGACCCGCACTACCTCGGCTGCAGCCTCGGCTTTGGAACGCAGCTATAGTGTGGTCATGATGTGTTGTTAACATCGCTAGTATTAACTTGTATGCAGAAGTGAGTCAGTAAACGACTCAGAGAGAGCGAGAGAGAGAATGTGTGTGTGTGTGTGTGTGTTAGTAATCCTGCCCTACAGGTTCTACTCATCCTGAAGCAGCAGTAGATGTTAGTATGGGCCAGTAGACACAGGGCTGCAGGCACATTATGGTCGAGTAAGCTGTGCAGATACAGTATAGCAGCTCCCTGCAGAACACAGTTGCTCACTGGAGCCAGCAGTTTTCATCTGGGACATCATGGGGTTAATAGGACAGCAGTCAAACTTTACGATTTAAAGTATAATTTAAAGTATGCGCGCGTGTGTTGCACGTGCCTGGATTGAAGGCCGAAATCTTCTCCCTCGAGCGAGCTCCAAAAATTGGAACGCTATCCTGAAACCATCACAACTGAATCAAAATATCCTGGTAAAAAAATAATAAATAACGTGCTAATTTTCATAATCTGCTTAAGCGCTCGAGTGAGGAGCGGGTTAGCTTTCAGCGTTTACTGTAATGTCGCATGGAGGACGTTCCTCTCCCTCGCGACCGATCCATCACTTTTTCACCATTACACCCTTCCATCATATTAGCAGACAGTGATCGGCTGTGACGGCTGTGTGCGGCAAACATCTGGATTAGTTACCAGTTCGCAGGTGCGGATTAACGATGTTTGCGTAGCACGGATACGCACACGCATGCATATCCAGTGTACCTGTGAAAACTGTAGGGATTGAAATTTCCAGATGGGATTATGAATTTAATAAACTCTCTCTCTCTCTCTCGCTCTCTCGCTCCCTCTCTCTCGTTTCAACGTTTGCAACAATGGGCTGTAGATTGTAAACCTTTTACGCCGCAGAGCGGAGCCGTCATTCCGCTTTATTTGGCTGTTTGTTCTGATCGCAGCGTGCTGAAGGGTTTTTTTTCCCCCCATTTCCACCAGTGGATGTGGCACTGTGCCAACATGAATTTGCTCCATAAAATGGGCGCGGGCATCTGTTATGTTAAATATCAAAATCCCCCTGGCGCTGCTCTCTGTCTTTCCCCACCCCTCTCTCTTACATCACCATCGTTCACTTTTATGCTCTCTATTTTTGTCACCTTTCAGCAATACAGTAGGGCCTCCCCTGTGGCGTCCTCTGACATATCTCCGTTGTCATCAGAAAAAGAGAGAGAGAGAGAGAGAGAGAGAGAGAGAGTGAAAGAGACAGGCAGACAGAAAGAGGAAGAAACGTCCCATGGGGGGGAAGAATGGAGAAGAACAGAAGTGGAGCGGCGAGTCGTAAAGTCATTTTTCATTCCGGGCCTCAAAGAAAGATTCACCCGTTTACAGAAGTGAGCGATAAGGAGTTCTCAACACGGCTGAGAGAGAGCGAGAGAGCAGTGGCGAGACAAAGAGGCTGGAGGAGAAGTTTCCCAGCGTGTAACCTCTCTTTGACTCAGCCCTATACATATTCATGGCCTCATGATTATATTCAGGTTCATCAGGGCTGAGGTTTGATTACGCTGTCTGTTGCTTTTTCCTTCCCTCTGACTGTCTTATTTTAGTTTTTTTGTCAGTGCCAAGCTCACTTAGCGCTAATGAGCTAATAAGAGTGCAGAGAAGCCAAAATTACCGACAGTCTGGTGGTAGATGGTTCATCAAATGAAAAAGTTATACACGCTCTGAATAATGCGCAAAAGCTCTGAAAGCCGGTTTTGAGAATGTGCTGATCTCTGTTTCTTCTCGCTCTCTTTCTCTTTCTCTCTCTCTCTCAGTCCCAGATGGATCTTTAGTTATGGTGATGGAAATACGTTTGTGCTTTCTAGGCTGTGCAGTAGAGTAAATCATGAGAAAACTCTTTCTTATTCTGTCATCTGTCATTTGCCTTCCCTGAAGGCCTCAATAGAATAAAGTGTTACAAGTGGCTGAGTGTGTATATGTGTGTGTGTGTGTGTGTGTGGGTGTGTGTGTGTGTGTGCGTGTAAAAGAGAGAAACTGAATCATTTTAGATCAGGACCAGTATTCATAAAGCTTCTCAGAGTGCTGGTTTACGATCATACATACATACATCATCTAAACCGCTTATCCTTCTGGGTCGTGGTGGGGTGCTGGAGCCTATCCCAGCTGTCATTGGGCAGAAGGCAGGATACACCCTGGACAGGTCGCCAGTCCATCGCAGGGCAGACAGACAGACATACATATACAATCACACACACATTCACACCTAGGGGCAATTTAGCATTTCCAATGGGCTGTATGTCTTTGGACCATGGGAGGAAACCAACGCAGGCACAGGGAGAACATGCAAACTCCACACAGAAAGGACCCCTGGTCGCCCGGCCGGGAATCGAACCCAGGCCCTTCTTGTTGTGAGGCGACAGCGCTACCCACTGCACCACCGTGCCGCCCCTGGTCTACAATCAGATTTCTCCTAATTTACTTTGACCTTACTGACAGGAACAGGTCCTAGATCAGCACTCCTAGCTTTACCAATACAAGCCCATGTCAGATCTTGCCCGAATAGCAAGCAATACATATTGCTGCTGTCCAATGAAAAACATGTATTTCCATTTTTTGCGATTTTTACTTTTCTGCATCATTCAAGCTCAGCAGTTCTCCTTTATATTGTGTGAATGATGATTGAACCAATAGAAATGCTCCAAAATGGTTTATGATAAAATCTCTTTCCATTAACTTACATTGAAATAAAAAACATTTTTGCCCTCTCCTGTAAAGTTACTATTTTGGAGATACTTGTTTTTCTTTGGACAGCGACGATATGATGGTTGCATTTTTCAGTTTATTGCATATGGTATGATATTCCATATATGTCAAAAGATTAGTTAACCCTTAAGGCCACCGTACACTGGATGCGCCGCGTCACACATCGTACAAAATTGTAAAACCGATTTTTTTAATGGAGATGTGCATGCAGGTGGCGACACTCTGTGTCGACGCGACACTGGCGCTCCATGACTCTTTCAGAACATCATAGAGCAACAAGCAGCATATTTGCCAGTGCTATGTTAAAATAAAGCCATATCAAGACCACAGAAAGCCACAGTAGAACACATGTGGCTTGAAATTTCGATTACCTCAGCTAACATTACTATCCTAGCCTTCTTCAGCTCGAACATTTGTGAAGAGGTGGTAAACTGATGCCAAGACTGATACATCATGCTGAAAGCTTTGTTCAGTTTATAGGAGTACAAAAAAGTATAAATTAACTTAAACCTAGCTTTTATCGAATCTTCCTGCTAGCATTTTGTAGCAGCGCTCTGCTACATGACGGTACGCTACGTGACAGTGACACATCCAGTATGCAGTGGCCCTTAGAAGTCACTGTTAAAGGCATTGATGACAAGTCGACAAAGTGCTGACGACAGCATAAATATGATACAGTATACAATAAATAATTCTTCCACTAAGAAATTGTAGTTTGTTAAGACTATTCTGTTGTTGCCAAGTAACCAGACACCAAGACACCAAGTAACCCAGTCACCCAGACATTGTATATAGCAGTTATTTCATGAACTTTTAATATGTTTTTTGTCGTATAACAATGAAAATACCAGAACATAGTGTGTAGAATGCGAAGTCATTTCCTTTTGTGTTACATGACAGTACAATACAGTGCGCTACATGATGCTTTCGGTATGTGGTGGCCTTTAGAAGTCACAACAGTGATGACAAAAGCAATTTTTATGATTTGGTATCTCATATAATTTTTTAATTTGAAATTTTGTCAAAAGTGTGGATTCTAAGCAGTAAACCACTTGAGGCTGTGCGCTACGGTAATGATATAATGAATAAGGGACGTTCTTATGCTGTGTTCAACTGTGACAACTGGGAGCTTGAAATGATGTCATGGATCAGCAACTCTGAGAAATCAGAGCTCTTGAGAAGCTTCAACTTTCCAAGGTGGGAATTACGAGTACGAGGGATGTTCAAGTGGATTTTTCCTGCTTGGAAAATTCCAGGTTCCCACTTGGTCATAAACACTGCAGTGTCGGTGGTAACCTTTTTACCTGTGGTAAAATCACTGTAACGCATGGCCTAAAGTGGCTTATTATTTTTATAAAATAATAGACGACAGCATAAATATGAAAAAATACACAAGACTTTATACAAAAAATGATTCTTCCACTAAGAAGTTGTAGTTTGTTTAGAGTATGCTGTTGTTGCCTAGTAACTATAGGCTGCTGAAGGAGGCCAAGAACTTTCAATCATCTATTTATTATATATTGCAGTCATTTCATGAGCATTTTTTGCCATATAACAATGGAAATATGATGTGGCGAGTAGTGTTAATGCAGAAACCTCACTCTTATGTCATTTCCTTCTGTGTTAGCATCAAGCTAACAGTGCCACACATTAGGTTTAGTACTACTAAAAGCCAATCTAAACAAAACACAGACATCTGAGACTTGTTAGACATTAAGGTAACATATTCTTTACTTTGTATGAAGCAGTTTTGCAGTTAATACCTCTGAATATTAATAGTTTAACCTGTGGTTTAGCATGTTAGCTATTTTTTAAGCTGTCTTTTAGCCTAACATTAGTTAATAAGAAAATAAGTCGTCAGCCCCTCGGTTTAAACAGCACAGGGTTCTTTGGTGGTCCATGCCCATTAACAGTGAAATGTTTTTTTGTGAATTGGTTTATTAATTTCAAATCCAATAGTTGTGAGGCTGTCATAGTTATGCATTTATTGAGTATGTGCAATGGCTTAAAAAGCCACCAATTAGATTTTAGAAGTGGAATTATCTGTTTAATAAATTGTGGATTTACTTTTATGTTCATGAGTATAAGAAAAGATATTCTATTATAAATAAAAATTAATTGAAGTGAAAGAATAAACATTAGTTTTGCCACATTATTTGAGGTGATATGCTGACATTGAAGTGGAAAGCCAGAAATAAAGACTTGAGCTTGTTAAAACATAATGTAATTTTAATATTAATGTGATTCATCATATAAGAATGTATTTAATGAAGTAATTCTATACTTATGTTCACATAGTTCAGCAAAACAACAATTCTGACTGTAGACTTCGGGTTGAAGTATTACACCTAGGGCTGGGCGATAAAACGATAACGATAAGTATCGTGATATAACTTTTCCTCGATAGAGCGATAAGACAGGTTCGATAAATGTTCGATATAATACACCATTCTCACACTTCCGCGTTTTAGCGAAAGCCCTGGTGGCGTTTTCTACAGCAAGGAAAGCGACACTAATCTGCTGTCGCCAGGAGAGGGCGCACTTCCGAGTTTTTCCACTTGATTAGAGAGGGAGGAGGCCACGAGTAAAAAAAGGGTCGCCAAATATACTTTAGCAGTGGAGTGGAGTGACCGGCGATCTGTTCTTCTGTGACCAAGTGCGAGTGACGAGATAAGTGACGTATCTGTACTGTCCTACAGCGAACTCACCACTTTACTAACATCGTAACAACTTTAGCAGCGTTAAATCACGTCTACAGCGCCGTGTTACAGCGCCAAACCGTCATATTTTAGTATTAGTGCACTCTCGAGCAACAAAAGTGAAAGAAAGAAATGGGTTCATGTTCGTTACAGCCCTGATTTAAACGAAAGTAAACTGAGGAAGCTGTCAGGCATTGGGAAGCAGGAGAGCGCTGTCTTTCCAGGCTAGCTGTTTTTAGCTGCTGGCTAATTGAAGCAGCGCTCCAGCACAACACGGTGAATTGATGATACGGTAGATCAAACAAGACACAAAATGACAGCTTTCAGTTTAAACATACCTAAAAGGAGGACTCTGTGACTGGTGTGAGAGATTCACACTGCAGATAATGCTTTTACACAGCGAACGTCAGATATACTGCGGTTCACCCCTTAAACTACTGCGATAGCATAGAGAAACCCAGCCGTCTAGCTGGTGTCTGAATACTGTGATATGCTCCGACATGGATGTGGTCGGAGTGACAGCAGTGACTTCCCGAACCGAGTTGACGTTGTTGAGAAACTAAAGAGTTTAGCTCTGTTGTTGGCCACTTGTTTAGCATTTGTAGCGGGGTAGCCGAGCGCTCGTCACCAGACAGCTAAAAATAATCTGTTTTCTTTCTTAAATCATGACTATTACAAAAATTGCAGCTGTGTTTTTCCAGCCGATAAAAACAGCTCAGAAACTTTCTCCCACTGTCCCAAGACAGATTAGTGAAATGTTCCACTGTTTGCCGAGTGTTTGTCATGATCGGACCATAAGTGATAGTTTAAAACCACAGTTAACCACCCAGGAGCAAAATCAGCCTTCAAACGTGACAGAAATCATGATTGGACATTTATCGCGATATGTATCGAAATCGAACGATATGAATTTTGTTTATCGTGATAACATTTTTGGCCATATCGCCCAGCTCTAATTACACCGTAGGACCGAACAGGCCAAACCCCCCGGCTCATTATCCAGTTTACAGTGTTACGGTTCAGCTTGTATCCGCAGTGCTGTTCCTTTTTTCGAAAAGTACGATCACATGAGAATTAGCAGATAAATGGTTTAGAAAGGAAAACGGTGTCTGGAGTTTCCAAATCAGAGGCTGACTCGCAGAGCCAAGAAGTTCTGTCTGACCACATCCTTTATCATCGTTATTCACACAATGCCATGGCTGTTAGAACGGAGCGTTTAGATTTAATAGCATGGACTATTGCTGGTTGTTTGGTTTTGCGCCTCGGTGTTCTGATAAATGGATATATAAATAAATGTGGAGTGGAAGGTGTATTTTAAGGCCATTGCTGGGAGAGTGTTATACTTTATTCCCATTGGTGCTGGGTTTGCTGTGGAGCTAGTTTCACCAGCCAAACAATACATAGTGAAGAGTCTGCACTTCATGTACACAGAGGCCACAACTCCCCTGCATTTCTCTCAGAACAAACACCCTCATACAAATGCAGACCCCAGTGCACCTTTGGAAACACGCTTTTGCATAAATTTCTCTTGTGCCGATACACATCCCAGTTCCAATATGTTCTCACTGTAGTTCTGTTCTATCGGCATCATAAAGGATCACGTTCTCCATCGCAGTGTAAAGTATGCATGTATTCCTTCCGCTGTACATCATGGCAGCTTAGAGGAGAGGAGGTGCTGTTCTGTGTTGTGTGTTTAAGGCAATAGATTGACATACAGTACTGTGCTTAAGTCTTCATTTAGTCTTCATTTATGTAATTTTCAGACTCAGGAAAAAAGCAGAACACATTTAATAAAGAAATACGCCACTTGAGGCTGTGAGTCACTGCAGTTTTATCACGGGCAGGGGTGTTCTTAGGCACAACGTGAAGCCTAAAACTCCCTTCCCTGTGGTAAAATTCGCAGTAACGCATGGCCTTAAGTGGCTTATTGCTTTTATAAAACGGCAGCCAACATAAAATATAATAAAAAAACACCATTTTTCAGAAAAGGAATTTAGGTTATTATTAATAATAATCAATATAAACAAGTATTCTGGAAAGAAATGTAGTTCCTTTAGATTATGGTATCGTTGCCAAGCAATCATGGACTGCTGAATGAGGAGAATGTTTGGTCGCTCATCGCGGTATTTTGCGGTCATTTCATGAATTGTTAACTTGTTTGTTGTATAACAATGAACATATGATAACACAGGAAAGTTACAAAGTACTTGTTGGTCACCAAATTAACACCACAAGTCTTATTTAGCACCAATCCAGTGGCGCCCTCTTCTCACGCTGGGGCTGAATCTCAAATGTCTCCCTGCTCCCTACATAGTGAACTACGTAGGAATTTAAATACTGGATCCTGCAGCCCAACAGAGCAAAATAGAGCTAAGAAAGAGTCATTTGGGACTCAGACTCATCCACAAAATCCATAAATCCATAAATGATGCACTATTTGGCTTCAAGGCTGGACTTTCCAAACTTCCATAGGTAGCACACTATTTAGGGAGTACGGAGCCGTTTGGGATTCAGCCTGGGTTTGACACGACTTCTGAGTGAAACACGGACATTTGAAGCGAGTAATCCATTCAAGTGATATTTTTAGACTTTTAAACTGCTGTTTTACAGTTAATTATAGCGTAAGTACTTTAATTTAAGCCTGTGACATTAATGATGGAGGTGTTTAGGCTGTTGGCTCTTTTAGCCTGTTAGTTAGCTCACCAGCCCAGTTCTAGTTAAGAACACAAGTTGCCAGCCCCTCAGTTTAAACAGAAAACGGGTTCTTACTTCATCTATATACTCAGTGGTCCATGTGAGCAGCATGAGAGTCAAAGATTACTCCATTAACAGCAGAAGGGTTTTTCGTGGTGTGGTGCAGTGATACACAATTCGGTTCCTATGAGGCGGTCATAGGTGCGCGTATATCATGGATTATACAATGGCTTCGAATGCAGATCAGCCAATCAGATTTTAGGACTGGAACTATCCTTTTTATAATAGACAATTACACACCTTGACAACAAAATATAATATTAAATTTTCAGTATTTAGTTTGTTCACACTTTGCCTGCATCACAGCTTCCATTCTTTTCAGGTGACTTGTTTTCAGTTTTTCATAAATGTGCAGGGATATTTTTCCCTGCTTCTTGTAGACGCCTCCAAGGTTCAGTCTTTGAAGTTGGTTATGTTTTTTGATCCAATTTTACATTTTACAAATTACAAATTTAGTCCATGAATTTATAAATCAGTCCATAAAACCTTACTTCATATCTCAGATGTCCAGTTTTGGCGTTTCTCAGTAATGGCTTCTTGACAGCTGGCCATCCTTTTAGACCTTTAATGTTGCCTTCTCTGAGTGGAAGCAGGTGAGGAAACACCTGTGGATTTTTTCAGATGTGAAGCAGGAGTGGAGCTTGATCTTCTACTAGCTCTCAAAGATGAAAGCTTTCTGGAGGTGACAGGTTTGATGGTCAGCCAGCTCTTGCACGGTTGTTTTCTCTGTATCTTTCAAAAAGCTTTTGAACTCTGGTTAAAAATGATTTCATTTACTTTCACTTTCCACCTCCGTATGCAAATGGGTTGTTTTGTATTTAATCTCTTCAGAAATATTTCCTGAAAATGTACTTAATGTCTCGGTTGTACTGGAAAAAAGGAAAAAGTTGTATGAATTGGATTTCTTTTGTCACTTCAAGAGAGCGCGATGCGGTTTGTTGAAGTGGAGAGGCTGAGCAGGTCAGCACTGTTAGACAGGATCAAAGCTGTTTTCTTGCTTAAGCTATATAAAAGTTTTCCACACCTGCTTTGAGAGAGAGACAGAGACTGGCATGACCGTTGGCATGACCGGGGGGTGCCATTAAAGTCTATTCCGGTGATGCGATGACAGCTCTGCTTTCTTCTTCTCGGGTTTCTCACACACTCATTTACGCAAACCTGAGCACCAACCCCCCCTTCCTTCCATTGATCCATGCTGATACGGTCTGCATGGGTTTAAAACTACAATCAGGGCTCTCTGATCAATGAAGTGGCAGACCTGCCGTTGTGTTTTCCACCACGCTGCTGGGTAAAGGAGGAGGTTGCTTCACACTGAGCTTTATACAGGAGCTCACACTGTGAGGGAAAACTCACAGTTATCTGACAACTAATGCACCAAATTCACTGAGGTGAAAATTCTTAGGCAGTGCCACTGAAATGATTTGCGAAGTGTTATAAGGGAAACGTTTTACTGTAGGTCTATTCAATAAATATGTAAACAGCACAACTTCCCAGCCAGAATATTTAGCATTTTTGCTGTTCTGGTCAATATAGGAAAGTGTCATATCTGACCATTTTCAGATATAATTTTATAGTCGCCAAACTTTTGGTGCTGATATTCAAAAATAAGGTGTGCCGCATAATATTGTTATCATTGACACTTTGAAACAATGTCAGTGCATCAAACAAGTTGTATATTTGCTAGAAATGTTTTAGATATGCAGAGTAACTCTGGTTTCACAAGGTCCTACTACTCTCTCACATGGTGATCCCATGCTTTATTTGATGTTTGTACAGCTGGTTTAGTGTTTTATTGGTCTGAATCTATTCACATAGCATTGAACATCTCTTGGAAATGGTTGCAGGACTGTCCTTTCATACTCTACGTGCTAGTTAGTGTATCTAGCCTAGGGGTCGGCAACCCAAATGTTAAGAAGACCCATTTTGTCCTTTCAACATAAATCTAACTACCTTGGGAGCCACAACATTTTATGTCCATTTTACCATCTTGGCTGTAAATATGTCTCAGTACATGCTGATGTACTAGTATAGGCAAAAAAATATAATATAAACAAAAGCACAGACTTACTTTCCTCTGCTTTAAGCTTCAGCTCAGCTATAGCCACTTTTCTCACATCTCTGGCAGGAAACTTTTTCGCAAAAGTAGAATAGTTTCGTCTCTCAACAGTTGACTTTTTACGAGGCTGAAGTCAGCTTTTCATTCACCAGCTTCCTAATCAAATTTTCTTGTTCCACTTTAAATGGTGCCTGAGGTGCCAGAATGTAACTGCTGCGCCATTTAAGGTGGAACGGGACAATTCGAATGAGACGCTGACTACAGCTTCACGACTTTTTAGTGCTTGACTGTTTCTCATTGCAGATTAAACATATCAGGAAACCAGCTGGAGTGATTATAAATGCAAATCTCAAATCTTTCTCTTTGCCTTTTCGTTAGCTACTAGCTTAGGCCAGATTGTTGTCTGTGTTGCTATGGTGACCAGCAGTCTGCGCGCCAACCTTCAGGTTTAAAGGATGAATTAGCAGTTATACGTTAACTTAAGCGTTTAAGACCATTTATTGTTAAAACTGTGTTGAACGATCAGCAGAGCTTTATTTTACTGTGAAGGAGGATTATTTTATTTTTCTGTGAAGTTTTTCTATGACGAGGGGCGTGTCCAATCTGATCAGTTGTTTGAAGACTGAGCCTAGCTGATTTAACAAGTGGAATCAGGTGATCTCCTGCTTCTTCGGAGTGAAAACCTGCAGCCCCACCTGCCCTTTGTAGATAAGATTGGACACCCCCGCATTAACACCAGCAAAGCAACAGGATCGCAGGAATGAATGAAGACTCTGCCATTATGCAGCTAAGCTTAAGTTTCGACAGGGAAGTTTAAAAGACAGAAATCACGAAAAAATAAAAGCACTAACACTTACTCACTCATCATCTAAGTCGCTTATCCTCCTGGATCCCTAACGCATTATTGCTATGAAAAATGACATTCAGACCACATCATGCATGTACATGTCATCTTATACATGTGTGATTTTTCTTAATACATGTGATAATCTTAATAATGTGATAATATCGTAAAGCTTGATAAAAGGTTAAGTAACAATCATGATGTTCAGTTTTTATATTGGTACATGACTAATTCTACATGAGATCTGCACTTTCAGAGGCACACTGAGGAAAGGTTACAAAAGTCCATTGTAGTTTTAGGAAGAGAGGGGTTTGTGGAAATTAGGCACCTGTGACAAGCACATCTTGTTTTTTATACACAGAGATTTGGTGATGATCAAATCTGTCACGACAAGCAGTGAAGATAATTGGGTAGAATTTTGAGAAAGTTGGCAAGGAGGGAAGACACTGTGTGCTGCTTCCAGGACTTCCATTCATTAAGTCATTTCTCTTCACATGAGGGCTGTTTCTATGCTTGTGTGTGTTTTTGTTCCCAAGGACACTTTGGCGTTTATCAAAAATGCCCCGCTTGTGAAAATTTTGCTCTTTTTCTGGTTAAAAAAGTTCAGCAGAGTTAAAGGAATAGTTCAGCAAAAATCACACACACATATATATATATATATATATATATATATATATATATATCCACTTTGACTTGGTCTTAAAATTTTGCTTCTTTAGTTTAAAACCAAAACTATAAGGCTAACATTGCTACACACACTCGTCAATAGTCACCCAAATCTTTTTCGGAAATACATCCTCAAAACTTCTCTCAATCCACTCGAACCGCTTGTAGCGGTTTAGGTATGATTAGGTATGACCTACTATGAACTTTTATTTTTTTCCTCCAAATTTAGTCGTATCCAATTCCACCTACTAGTTAGAACTCCCCCAATCACATGATACCACCAGCGCTAGAAAGGCGAAGGCTAACACAGGCTTCCTTCGAGACATTTGAAGTGCCACCGCAACTTTTCGAACTGCCACTAATGCAACATCATTGGACAGCTGAACGCGCTCGGAGAACACCAACCGCCAGGTCTGTTACGTCAGCTAACAGACGCCTGCGCTGACTAGCATTATGCTGAGTGATGGCAAGTGATGGGGGGGCCATCCTACCCACCCAGAGAGAGCGAGGCCAGTTGTGCTGTCTTGGACTCCTGGTCACGGATGGCTGTAGCGATGTCCTGATGACAGGGCCAAGATGGGATGGTTGCGGACTTACTGTGAACTTTAAAAATGAGCAAAACTTCATGTAACTGAATGCAGCAGGCAGCCATTTTAGGCAGCAGGTGTTGTGCCAAAACTCCAATTCATATGTGCACACGTGGATGCTACAGATTATGTTTGTGATTTTTGTTGTTTCTATAACTGTTAATCATCTTTAAACTGAAGATTTATGTGCTGTAAACAACACAAATTGCAAAAAAAGTAATCTGGAGTCCATATCCCTGTGTGACGCGCTGCTTGTAAAGAGGAGTTCTGTTAAGCAGGGGAGTCAGACTTTAGCACAGCGCATGTCTAAAATGGCTGCCCATTGTGTTCCCCTTCACGGTAATGTGTTGTAAGTTATACTGTGCTTAATGAAGAGCTGGACGCTGTTTGAGCTGCTTGAGAAAAGTTTTGAGTATGTATTTATGGAAAATATTTGGTGACTATTAACTTCTAGCACTTGTTAGCCTTGTAGCTTGATTTCAAAAGTAAAGAAGCAAAACTTGGACAACACACACGTCTGAGTAGAACAACTACACCTGGGTTAAGTGGAAAACTGTGTAAATGAGATTTTTCTCCAAACCCTTCCTTTAAAGTCTGGCGTAACTATACAGCAGCCAATAGGAGACTGTCTGGGTTGGGGCTTTAGGTAGTCATGTCCATGTAGAGTACGACAGAGAAGCTAGTCGCTGCTGTCAGCTCACATCCACAATCCAACTCCACCCCTTTCCGTCTTTCCACACCTGACCAAGGTGGAAATTTGATTCCCAATGACTGTGTTTGAGACACGCTCTCCCTCTCCGAGCTAGGAACGCTAGGAAGGTTTCCAGTCTTGTGGTGCAGAGCTGAAGCTACGGGGCGGAGGTAATTTTCCCTCATTACATCCCTGCCGTGTTGCCTTATTAAACACAGAGATGAAAGAACCATAATCAAAGCTCAAAAAATGATATTGAGAGAGAAGGACGGAGGGGATACTTTGATTCTGAGTGTCGTTCTGGACCGCACGCAGATATACACACACGCTGCAGGCCTGGAGTTTAAGAGAGCGGAAATTGCTCTGGAAAACTGGTCAACTGAACTAAATAATCTGTGTCTTGGTGTCTCAGCCTAAAATTTAAAAGCAGTTTTGTGTGGTAGGAACACCAGCTCCATTAATTATGTAGAATTAGTGTGGAGTCTAATTCTCTGATCAGTTTTTTGAGAAGTTCACAGTAAATGCAGATGACTCGTAGGTTGATGGAAACGAACTGCATGTTGGCAGATACGACTGGCCTATATGTACCAGGCTTGCACTGTAGCACTGAACTCTAGTGACTGAGTGATCAACATGGGTTTTTATACAGTTCTACCAAACATTATGGTCAGGCGTGAGGTCAGGCCCCAGACCATATAGATCAACGGTCACCAACCCTCCTGGAGATCTACTTTCCAACCTCCATCTTAAATGCTACTTCCTCCTTACCCAACACTGATGCATCTAATCTAACCAATCAAAGATGCCTGAAATAGTTAATGAGATGAAGCAGGTGTGACAGAGAGGTGCGGTTGGACCTAGACTCTATAGTAAGGTAGATCTCCAGGACCAGGGTTGGTGACCACTGGTCTAGGTGATTTAACAGTGGATGCTGTTTAGCCATAGATGAAGAGCTGTGAGGTAGGGGCGTCTCACCTGAAGCACGAGTTCTTGCATAGCCAGCTACACACCTAGAAAAGGTGGCTCTTCAAGGGTTCTTCCATGTAGAACCATAGAACCAGCATCATGAAATAGTTCTTCAGATTGATAGAGACTGTGTAGTATATGATGGTGTTTTAGGGAACCTTTTGAACAAGGTTCTATACAGCACCAAAAAGGGTTCTTATATTGTTACAAGCTTGATATTGTAACATTAGCAGAATATATACAACATATTCTCTATACAACATATAAACAAAACATTCTCTACCAATCTGATGAACCAATTTACGATGCAAAGAACCCTTTAAGCATGCAAATGGTTCTTTGAGTGTCCATGGTTCTATATAGTACCAATGTCTTTGCTACTAACCATTGTTTAAGAGTGTAGCTTTCAGCCTAATTGGATTTTAGCTGGGCAGCATCACCATGACAACTTACGCTGCACACCTACACTTTTCAGGTGGTTTAAAGTCAGGATTTTGGATAATAAATGCCTCTTGAACCCGTCAGAGATGGAGGTGGACCCCGGCCCCTGTCCTGTTACTCCTTTTTTTGTGACATTTGTGGTGTCAGTCAAATGAAAAATGTCATTTTTCAGCTAAGGAAGCAAATGATAATGTATAGATGTCAAGAATATAAAGTATTTATTGCTCAAAAAGCACTAATGTGGTGACAGTGGTGCCAAAGATAAATGCTTTATTTTCTACAAATGTACATAGTATGAAAAAAAAAAACACCAGCTGCTTGACTCTTTCTTGTGTTTTACATGATTGGCAGTTCATCATAAATCTCATGGTTTTGTGTGCTAGGATTAATCCTAGCTTGTGTATCTAAAACAGCTGCCGTTAACTGTATTGCCCTCGTTAGGTTTTGTTACGCTAAAATTTTAAAAACTTTTTTATGAGGCAGGCCCTAGACGTCTAAACCCACAAAGCACAAATTACTGGATCTATTATGAGCTCAATATTACAGAATCTATAACAGGACCACTACCAGTATGTGTATATTAGTGGCAAACAATATTATCGGCATTGAAGAACTTACAATGTATGTCATTCTCTGGGTTCTTCACAATACACACTAACTAACTAAACAACTAAATAACTAAAAAATACTTTCTTTCTGGCAAAGTGCTCTGTTTAACATTAACCCTTGTGTGGTGTTGGGGTCTGTGAGACCTGTTTTTAATGTTTACCAAAAGAAAAAATGATGTGATTTATTATTATTTCAAGCTCAGATTCATTGGCCTTTGCTCATTTTCTGTGAAGAACATGTGGTGTTGGGTGAACCCGCGGGGAGTAAAAGTGAGGAGGTGCTGTGTCCTTCACTCTGTTCTCCTCCTACATGGCCTGCTGTCAGTGAGTGTGTCTGTGTGTGTATATGTTTGTACGTGTATATGTGTGTGTGTGTGAGGGTGGACAACATGGACAGGCTGCTGACTGGCTACAGCTGCTAAAGGAGAACCCTACGCTGGACCCCTGTGATATTTTCAACATCTGGTATTTTTACATAAATTGTTATGGCTGTATTGATTAAAAAACAATAATGTGGTGGGTCCAGCAGACCACTGAGTAACAAACATATCAACACCACACAAGGGTTAATGAACCCATGCTTCCTCAGCTCTGCCTCTATATGGCCTAATAAAGTCTTACAAATCCGGCGTACTGTAGTCTGTTAAATTGCACAAACTAACAGTTTTGTTCTGTTTTCTTCTCTTACACTTACAGTCACCTTGCACAGTATTGTTAACTTTATTAATGTAAACTTTAATATCACCCGATAGGATACAGTAACATATTTTGAAAATGTTGTGCTATTGAACTTTTCAAACACAGCAAAGCGCTATTAGGGTGTGAGGTAACGGCACTGTCTGGCACTACATAACAGTGCACTGAAGTCATTTCAGCGCCTCTTGATTTGCTTGAGAGCACCGAGACACAGCAGTGTTTTCAGCCTCACTCCTTCACTGGAGAATGTTCACATTCATAGGTGAAAGCTGATAGTGGAAAGATGCTGTTTCAAATACAAGCAGCAACATAGAACAGGACATTTTTTAGTGTCGTTAAAGAATTGAGGGGACAGAGAGAGAGAGAGAGAGAGACAGCGAGGAGGGAGGGTTTCTTCCCGTGGCTTCCCTCTGGAGATGAGAGGAGGGAAGGTGGTTTTATCGAAGCTCTCCAGTGTGTTTTAGAAGATTCCCAGCAGGCAAAACAGACACAGACACTCAGGTCTGTGTTCTCTGTTCTGTTCAGTTCTTTGTTGGAATCTTTCTTGAAATCCACATATTTGTTTTTGTACATTTTCGGGACAAAAAACAGGGATAATCTATAATGTCAGGTCCAATGAAATCAATCTTGTTTTAAAAAGGGCTTTTTTTCATTAAAGCTGCAGTACTCTGCAACCGTCAGAGACCGCTATTCGATTTCCAGTCAAAGCAGCCATTAACCACTTAAAATCCCAGCCTTATTACACACTAAGGCTTATTATTCAGTAACTGCAGCAACATCAGCGCAAACTGGTTGAGCTATAGAAGTGTGTAATAAAGCTTGGGCCCACCAGTAGAGCCTGGCCATTTAACTGGTTTAAGTACAAGATGTTATTTTTCAGGAGATATTTGCATGAGGAAGGGAAAAGTCAAAGGAAAACAACAAATCAACTCTATGAGTCTGAAATGATGTCATGTCGCTTTCAAAAGAAACTGTTGGTGTTTTCAGAACAATGGACTGACCACAATAGAATCCATACCTCACTGAATAGCTGTGTTCCAATTCAGGGGCTGCATCATCTGGAGGCTGCATTTGAAGGCCGATTGCATCACAGCGGCGCAACTAGGCTGTCCCATTTCAAGGGCTCTTTCATATGCAGCCGAGAGATGTTCTACTTTTCCATGGCAACGAAGGATCCAATGGGTGGACCCTTCGCCAGCCAGTGTATCCCGAGGTTCACTGCATGCCGACGAAGATTCGAGAACATGGCGTAGTCAGCAGAGGAGCGAATGGCAGCTGAGGAGACACTTTTAATATAAGCATTGGGTTAAAACTGAGGTGAATAGCTAACGATACAAATGTTTAAAAAACCCACTCTCATCAGGAACCGGTGGTGAAACATCTCCAGCTCTAAGAAATGAAAATAAAAGTTTCTGGCTCCGTCTTTAAAGAACTTGACAGGGTCGTTTTGTGATGCAGCGGTAAGGGCGGGAACAGCGGTGCTTTGGCGCAAACAGGAAATCCGCCGTGGAGCAGACCGTCTCATTTCGGTTCAGCCTTCGCAGGTCAACAAAGCCTTCAATGGACACGCCTTCATGGACCACGTCCTTCGAAGGATGCAGCCTCTGAACTGGGACACACTGAATGTGTTTGAATTACTTGGATTGTTGAAGCAGAAAGAGCAACCAACTTCTAAGACTGAACTTCGGAGTTCTGAAAGTCTCCTGAAAAGAATGGAAGCTGTAATAAAATCAAATGGTTAACATACTAACTACTGAAAAATTTTATTTTATTTAGTTGTCGAGACTTTAATATTAAAATTAAGTAAATGTAAGAGTTTTGCTTGGTAAAGTATGTTTAAAAAAATAACTAATGCAAAATACTACTAATAATAAATAGAGAAATAATGAGAGCAAAATCATTTTTTGGTTAGTAAGGTTAAGTTCAGCATTAGATTTAGGGTTAAACTATGAATATATTGAAAATGTATGAATATATCGCTGCTGTGGGAAGAAAACCTCATATCTCCATTTTTGTCATTTTTGATATAATTTGAAAATAGCTGTTGTCCTTTACATTGTGTGTTAATGTTATGATGAATGGACCAAAAGAAACGGCCCAAAATTGCTTGGGAAAATGTCTGGTTCCATTGACTTACATTAAAAGTAAAGTCGTTTTTTTCCTTCTCCTGTAAAGTCATCAATTCAGAGATACGAGGTTTTCTTCCGACAACAGCGATGTGGGTCCTGTGTTCTGTGTCCTAACAAGTCGCAAAAACTAACGTGCGTGTGTGACTTTTGGTCAGCAGATGGGCGTCAGACACAAAACGACACGTCTCTAATGAACCTGTAAACGTATTAGTGGATCAGTGGAGGATGATGGGAAGTATTACAGATGACACAGCGGTGCCCTAATGCAAAGCCTCCTGTGAATTCACGACAGGCTAAAAGCTCCTCCAAATATGTCATCCAAGCTTTATTTTCCAGCCCTGTGTGTGTGTGTGTGTGTGTGTGTGTGTGTGTGTGTGAGGAGGTGCGGTATGATCTTATCTGTGCACACAGTGTATAATTCATGTTGTCAGCAGTGTGGTATCACTTGCAGT
The DNA here is from genome assembly GCF_904425465.1 of Colossoma macropomum. Lineage (NCBI taxonomy): Eukaryota > Metazoa > Chordata > Actinopteri > Characiformes > Serrasalmidae > Colossoma > Colossoma macropomum. Next base: position 16,383,482 of record NW_023494802.1, on the reverse strand, counting down.
TCTGCTCTCTGATGTTGTGATGATTATGTACAGGAAGGTGCTCATACATATAAAGGATATAATCCCTCTTGATCGGAGTGGAATACTAATAGAATTCCCTCTTTCTCTCCATTGCGCACTCTCTCACTCCTGCTCTCTCTCTCTCTGAGTGCTTACCCCAGACTCGTTCTGTAATGTCCTGCGGTTGTTGTTTCCTTGTGAAGTTTCCGACAGTTTCCAAGTGCCCCCCCAACACACACAGTGCTGCTGTTGCGACTGATATGTAAAGAACATGATATAATAGTGTTTTATTATTACTCTAAATGAAAAAGTGCTTACTTTCCTGCGCTGCGCTCAAAGGCTACGTTCACATTACCAGGTTGAAGTGGCACAAATCCGATTTTTTGGCCCAATGTGACTCAGATCTGATGTTTTCAGGGCTGTGTGGACATGCAAATCTGATCTTTTCAAATCTGCCCTGAGCCACTTTCATATGTGGTCCTAGATCGGATACGTATCCGATTCGTGGCCATGCGACCTTAATGTGACGCTCAGATCGGAATTCACGTGCTTTTTTTCCACTGCACCATCATTCAGTTACCATGGCAGCAGCGCTGAACAGAAGTTAAAGCCTGTAAACGGTGGAAAAGCAGCTGATCTCACCATTTTCTCCTTCGTCTCGCTCTAATAATGAAGCTGAGAGCTGATCAGAGTTAATTATCTTCTCAGCGAAGCTCGTTCTGCTCGTTAGTTTGTGCTGATGATGCACGTGATTCATTCACGTGACGTTCCTGAGTCGGATGTGCTCATGAGGGTCATTTCAGGACGCCGGTTCGTTCACATTAATGACAGATTTGAATCACTTAACTAACCGAGTGTGAATCATTGTGTCAGAGAGATCGGATTTGAGCAAAATATCGGATTTGAGCAACGAGGCTTGTAATGTGAACGCAGTTTGTATGCTCACAAAAAATCACAGTGCTTCCAACAGAAAAGGAAGCCTTATGCATGTTTTATGCAGTGATAGACACAATGTAGCACACAGAAAGCTCAGATACACGCTGACATGTTTCACTGTGGCCAACGTGAACATGAGTGCTCCATAATTCGTCTGGCGGCTGATTTAAATGAGTTTAAGGGGCCTTTGGCAAAGTCTCCGAATGGATTAACAGTGAAACACTCAGTTCAGCAGGGATAAAGTCCCTGAGAACAGAGTGTGAGCGATTAAAAATGTTTGTGTGATACAAAATTTGAGTGTTATATTTAGGCCTGATCCCACTGACAGTTAATTGAGTTACCACAGTAACGGCCCCCAGTGATGATAAAAACTCATTTACTGCCAGTTTCCAAAAAAAAGCTGTGCATTTATTGATTTTTTTTGTTTAAATCATAGCAAGACAGCAGTATTCCCACATATATTAGATGTATAGAGAAGCCGTGCTCAGGAAGATAAGGCTCATTAACTTTATTAATGCAAACTTAAATATCAGTTGATATCATAATGCACTAACATAGTTTTAAATGCTGTGATCTTAAACGTTGCACTGCAGTCACTTCAGCACCTCTTGATCTGACACAGCGGCGTTTTCAGCCTCACCTCTTCACTGAAGAACGTCACCTCCATAGGTGAAAACTGATAGCGGCAAGATGCTATTCTGTTCGCTTCCATTTACAAGCTGCAGTGCCGTTTGTTGGTATGGTTAAAGATTTTACGAGGAGAGAGAGAGAGAGAGGGAGAGAGAGAGAGAGAGAGAGAGAGAGGGAGAGAGAGAGAGAGAGAGAGAGAGAGAGAGAGAGGGGGAGGAAGGAAGATTTCTTCCTGTGGCTTCACTCTGGAGATGAGAAGAGGGAAGGTGGTTTTATCGAGCCTCAGAGATTTGCTCTCCAGCGTGCTTTAGAAGTATCCCAGCAGGCCAAACACACCTGCCACACGGTTACCTGAGTAAGAGGAGTCTGTTCCTGGCACAGGCCTAGTTCTAATAACATCGGTACAGTTTAAATGAACAAAAAAAAAACTAGATAGAAATGTGACACAATCGCAGAAGAAAAGGTTTTAAACTGTCATTGGGGTGGTACCCCTCTTATCATGGGGGTGGTACCCCTTTTGCAGTGTTTTCTTTAGCAGTGGTGGCAGGCCAGACCCTCAGCTGACCCCCTTCAGCTTCTTTTCTTTACTGTCCAGCCACTGTAAGTCTTACCTGTTTCATTCAATACATTTTCTTGCTGTAAAGTTGTAAACAAACAAGATATACTGTCATGAACAGTAGCTCATCCTGGTTGGTAAGTCCAGCGTTAGGACATTACAACGAGCAGGTAGCCAGGTTTTTACTGAATAAAGCAGATAAACAGTTCCTTTTGGCCCACTTTTTCATATTTCAGACCACCAATGTCCACAAAAGTCCACAAATGCACACACCTTGCCCTTTCTCAAGCCTTTAATTTGTCCTGTTTTACAACATTAAGCTATAGATAGGTGCAAATTCCCCTGGGAAGAACTTAAGGTTCACAGTTGACATGTAAATTGTGTTTACATACACTCAATAATCTGATCATAATTGGATTTCTGCAGTTATCTGATTATTCAAATGGTCATGTAAACAGCACACTGCAATTTCTTAGATTGGAGTAAGGTCTAGAAATCTGATTAAGAAATCTAATAAAGAGGGGTTTTTAGCTCAGTAATCAGACTTCTTAGTGCATATAAACTCTTACTCTGATTTCTTTCAGATTTCTCAGTCTGAGCATGTGCGGAAACAGACAGCCGTACTGGAAATAAGCAAGCAGCGTCGCTGCAAGATGCAGCAAAACACTTTTAGAGCGACGCTGAAACCGTCTACATTTTCAACGAAATGAAGGATTTAAATATTCTTCATCTTCTAGATGATGTATGTTCATATTTTCAGGTAAAGTGGCGCGATTAAAAAAAAAAAAACGGCATGAAGTTTGAGTTTTACATTATATTTACATCACGTCTTCTTCCGTGAGTTTATTGCAAAGCAGAAATCTGATTACTGTCTGACTCATGTAGACCTGGAGTTTCCCATTATCTGATTACTGAAGTGCATGTAAACGCTTTGATCAGATTACTGACAAAATCTGATTTTCTGCAAGTCTTGGATTATGAAGTGCATGTAAGCCCACTCAGTGTTGTTCCTTTGAGTGAACATTTACATTGTTTGTACTTTGATAAATGAAGTAAAACAAAAAAATAATAGCTGATTTCATTGATCAGACCTATAAGAGCACTGCCTGGGCTTGACCTGATCTCTCTGTCCACGACCACCACCAATCAGACAGAAGTTCAACCACCAGATAACCCGCCTTTATGAGTTCTGGCAGAACTATCACTGTAGGTCAAGTTTTACTCCTGCTTAGACTCAGAGAGCGAAGTCATCAAAGCAGACCTGCAGAGCTGTGATGGAGGGACAGTGAACGTCAGCTCTGTGATTGGTGAGGGTAAAGCTTATAGATTATACATCAGAAGGGGAGAAATTCTGGCGAAGTACATGTAGACATTGGGAAGTTATTTGCAGGGCCAACTTCGTACCTGCATACTGTGAGCTCAGAAGACCAACATTAACCTAATTAGAAAGCAATCATGGACTCTAATGTCATTTGGGACTTTCAGCGAGACAGGACATCACCCAAGGGAAGATGCCGCCTAGCACCTCCCACCATTCGGTTACCCACCCAGAAAAGAATGGAATATCCACCCTGAGTGCACTGAGTTACAGATCTCTCGTCAGAAGGGTTGGACTTGTTTTGTGTGACAATTTTGAGAGCAGTCAATTAATTTCACAGCCGGTTGTTCAAAATTAGCCAGTACTGGTCATGGTTGCTCATCAAATCCCCAGCATTCTTTTATGATGAGTCAACTAAGATGGATCAGCAGGAGAACAGACGAGGAGAAGAGAATGAAAAAAGAAGTTATACCAAGTGAATTAAAACATTCTGTATTTAGAAATTCAGTAAACATCAAGGTTTTTATGTCTCTTGACTTGTAAATTCATTGCTAGACGGTTCCTATCACATCATAATTCACATCCTGTTGCATGCAAAAGTTTGAACACCCCTGTTTAAATGACATTTTGTTGATTTTCTTAGTAAAAAGAAGCACATCCTCTACAAGGAACCCACTTTTCTGCAAATTCCTACAAATTGTAGTGCACAGTTTCTGTGTATTTGCTGAGTTTAACATGTCAGAAGAAATATATACAATATAAAATGTGCCATAACATGTGAACAGGCCATCTTTTTTTTTGTGTGTGAAATCCAGCAAATAAACAGTAATTGCGCATTAAAATGTGCAGACATGTTCACATTATTTGACAAGGAGTGTTCAAACTTTTGCATACGATGATACGTTATCACATTATGTGGTTTCCAGGCTTTATTTAAAGGGCCCAGCAGGCCGACAGCGGGACTGTAGCAAAATCGGATTTAAACCAGCAGTGTTAATAAAGCGATCATCATGACATCCTTAACAGCGCTTCAGCATTTGTTTAACACCGTTTATCTTGGCCGTTTATTTTTGTTTTTATGAATTTTACTGTTGATTGTCGTGTTTAGAACTATATCTCTATATAACACACTGACATGCATACAATTACTACTTATTACTTATCTTAATATTGTATATTTTCAAATATTAGTGTTTTTCTGACCAAATAAATGAAACTTATTTAACGTTACGTAACTAAAGTAGTTACAGAACAGTACTGCATGTGTTCAGTTTCACTCAGAGACCATTGTGGCTTCATGTGCATGTTTCCCTTTCCTATCTCTGTGATGCTAAGCTGATAAAGCTGTAAATAAGTAGAGCTGCCAGCATTCGGGGGAAGGAAGCCAGGCCTACTGTTCAGTTTGCCTCAGTATATGCAGCAGAGAGCTTGGCTTTGCTCTCGTGTTCTGATGTCAGCAAAAGTTGAGCTTGGGCGCTGTCCATGGTTCTGAAGGGCAAATGGTGCCTGACTGTGTCTACTATTTGAGTCTGGTCTCTGTCTCAGTACTGATCTAGACATCATTTGGACTTGGTCGTGTCTCAGTCTCAGGGTAATTGTTCTCGAGACCAGCCAAGTAGGATTCTCTGTCTGAGGTGATTCTAAACTGAATTTTTTCTACTATTATTGAATATCCACAATACCTTTAAACAGAATTAAACAGTCCTTTCACTACCTGTTTAAAAAAATCTATATTGTTTAATATCATATTTTTAGTTATACACACATATATATATATATATATATATATATATATATATATATATATATATATGCATGCTAAATTGTATATATTATTTATGAATGGTTAACACATTAATAAATTAATAAAAAGGGCAAATTAAACTGTTGCATCTGATGAAAATGAATATTTAATGAAGCTGACAGGTTTAATGCTAGCCTAAGAAAAAGATGTAGAAGACATAAGATCAGTAAACATCAAAATCACTGAGATTTCACTGTATGAATGAATAAATATTCACTATTAGGCAAACAAAAGGTCACTGTTACCCTTTTTATTTATGTGTTGTAAATGCTCCTTGTTCATTTTAAGGTCTTTAAGACACAATTAATAACCATTAATAAACTCATTTTAAACAATTCACAAACCCTTTATAAAGGTAGTCTTATTTTTAAAGTGGTACCAAGAGGAAAATATATAAAAGTATCCAGACACCCTTTAAAATTAGTGAATTGAATGATGTCTGATGACTAGAGGGCTATAAATGCTGCACCCATTGCTGAATCAAGTGTTCAATTGTGTGCACACAGCTTGTATGACCTCCATAGAAAAGGGTTGGCAGTAGAATGAGATGCTCCGAAGCAGCGTAAGGTCACCATGTCCAGTGCCAAGTGTTGGCTAGAGGGGTATAAAACCCCCAGCATGGGGCTGTGGAGCAGTGGAGCCGTGGAGCTGTGTTCTCTGGAGTGCTGGAGCTCCATCAGTTACCTTTTGGGATATGTTAGAGTGGAGTTTGTGATCCAGAACTAATCGTACAATATCAGTAGTTGACCTCGCTAATGCAATCAGATCCTCACAATAATGTTCAAATATCTAGTGTAAAGCCTTCCCATATATATATATATATATATATATATATATATATACACACATGATTCAAAAAGATTCATCTGATTTCAAAATTATTTATTTCACTTGTAAATCATTACAGAACAATGCAGTAAACTGTAAATGGTTTAAATGAGCATAAAGTTTATGATGTAATTTTACTAGTGCTCAATATGAACCTCCTCCAGCAGACTCTTTCAGTGCGATTTCGGAGATCATCCAGTGTTGTTGAGAGTGGCACATAAACAGAATCCTTAACTTACCCCACAAAAAAAGTCACAGGGCGTGAGATCTGGTGATGCTGGTGACCTTTTTTTGGAACTGTTAGTAACAACAACAAATGCTCTGAGCTGTTGGAGGTTCACTGACATACTGACAGTCAGAAACTCTATGACCCCGTTTTTCAATTGGATTGTAATTGGTTCCTAGACGCCTCACGGTTGTAAAAATATGGTGCTTTGAAATCGGAAAAATCTTTTTTAATCATACATATATATATATATATATATATATATATATATATGATTCACATGGGACTGTTCACTTGTACCAAAGCTGTCTGTATTTTAGAGGCATTACACACAACATCTCCCACATTATCGTCTGATGTTTTACAAAACTACAACTCATCATATATATATATATATATATATATATATATGATTGAAAAAGATTTATCCGATTTCAAAGCACCATATTTTTACAACCGTGAGGCGTCTAGGAACCAATCACAATCCAATTGAAAGAAGGGGTCATAGAGTTTCTGACTATCAGTATGTCAGTGAACAGTAATAACTTTGCAGGAGAAGGCAAAAACACTCTTACCTTTCAATGTACTCACAACAATGTAAAGGACAGCTGGTGTGTTGAAATTATGTAGAAAAATAAAAATGTACAAAAATAGAATAACAGTTTTCTTTGGACAGCGACGATACATATATCTTCTTTTTATTTTTTAACATTTTGGAAAAAAGACTAATCTGGTCTCTGTCTTCACTCTGACTCGACTGCTACAAAGTTTTGGTCTTGACTCAGACTTGCCTTAAATATTGATCACAACAGCACTAGTAATTGGTGTGTTTAGAGGCCCAGAGCTCTTCCAGTGGCAGTATTAACCAGCTTAAGAAAAGAGCTTTGTCTATCTAAGCAAATAGCAAAATATCAGCAATAGAGGGAGAGAGAAAGAGTGAGAGAGAGAGCGAGCAAGAGAGGGAGAGGGAGAGAGAGAGAAAGAGTGAGAGATAGACAGAAAAGAGAGAGAGAGTCTACAGCACTATTCTCTACAGCTAATTCTGGAGAGGTTTGAATTGACAGAGAGAAAAGACAGGCATTGTCCCGCAAAGAAAGAGGAACAATGGACAGAATGTTCTTCGGGGAATTACACAGCTGAGTTTTAACAAACAGAAACACTCTCACAAGCCTTTGGCCAAAGTGTGAATAAAAAACAGGCCTGTTTATGATTTTTATCACAGAATCATCGTGCAAGCTGGTAAGTGTAATTTAGAGTAATGAATACTCCCTCTCTTCTTCTCTATCTAGCTGTCTCTCGCTCACACACACACACACACACACACACACACACACAGTGGCTTGCAGTTTAACCTCTCAACTTGGAATACAGATATCATTTATGCACTTCATGAATATTCATGCAAACACTTGCCGTTTTGTGATCTCACGTTATGTATGCATAACTGAGTGTGTGTGTGTGTGTGTGTGTGTGTGAGAGAGAGAGAGAGAGAGAGAGAGAGAGATGGAGAGAGGGGGAGAGAGAGTAAGCATATGCGTGATTGCATTTCACTGGGTATTTTATGATGATTTGTAGTTTAATAAAACATCAGACGATAATGTGGGAGATGTTGTGTGTAATGGTGGTGTTATGAGGGGGCGGGCCCAGCCGCTAAAACACAGACAGCTTTGGTACAAGTGAACAGTCCCATTTGAATCAGAGAGAACTTAGCACACACTCTTACCGAGCCCAAGCCTTTTATCTCAGACACAGGAGCTCTGACCGAGCGTTTCAGACACGGGTGAATAGAGATGTACAGTACAGAAAATAATGTGTTTTTGGAACATTAAAGCTATTTCCAAAAATATAAAATTATCAACATTGAAAATGCACATAATCCATCCCCTTTAAGATGAAAAAATGCATGTATTTCTCTTGTTTGCTCTCAGTTCTGCTTTCTGTTGAAGTTATTGCACCAGTAGCACACAAAAGCCTACTCCCATTTCACCCCTCGCCCCTACCACTGAGCCTTTACCCCTCCATTTCACGCGTTCATGCCGTAAGGTGCCCTGATTGTTGTTGAGATAGAGGGGTAGGGCGAAATGTTAGTGCTACATGGCCCTCCAAACGAAGTAGTAGAATCGCTAATAGTAGCTGATGTCTCGGTAGCTAGCTGGGTAAATTCCCCATTCCATCTTAAATGCAACTGCAGCAACATTTAAGGTGGAACGGGAAAATTCGAACAAGAAGCTGGAGAATAGCTGACTTGAGCTTCATATCACTGAAGAATTAGTGGTGGGTGATAATAAATAATTGTCGCATCCCCCCTGTTTGAGGCATATGACTCTCACTGCTGTCACTGCAGACTGGCAGGGTCGCCTACAGAGGAGCGTTAGTAGCCTGATAATGAAGTAATGTACTCTTTTATTAAAGGGCCCCATTTCTTCATTATAACTTAATTCCAAAGGAGCAAGGTGACACTCGAAAACATAGGGGTAGGGGTAAAAATAAGAAATGGGATTGGGCCAAAGTCTGACACACATTAACCCTTTAAGGACTAAGCCTAGAATTGGCTGCTATTTTATAATTGTAATGTAGTTATGCAGTATACACTGAATGGCTACTTCATTAAGGCCCAATCCCAGTTCTTATTTTTACCCCTACCCCTTGTTTTTGAGTGTCTCCTTGCCCCTTGCAACTGAGATAAAAGGGGTAGTGGTCTCCTACGAAATGGAACAACCCTCAAATAAAAAGGCTACTAGCGCTGGTCTGTAAGCGACCCTGCCAGTCTGCAGTGACAGCAGAGGAGGGTAACGTTCAGCTCCTCACTGCTGGTGAGGTAATATTAAAGCTGAAGTCAGCTATTCGCCAGCTTCTTGTTCGAATTTTCCCGTTCCACCTTAAATGGAGCAGCAGTTCTAATGTCTGAGGCACCAGAATGTAACTGCTGCACCATGTAAGGTGGAACAGGAAATTTAGCTGGCTAGCTAAAGAGACATTAGCAAACTACAAGCGATTTTTTGAAGAAAAGGACCATAATACCTGAACAACATTAAACTAAGACAATACAATCCTTATCGTAATTTTTAACAGAGAACACATTTGTGGGTTTCTTTAGTCGCTTGGGCTGCAATATTGCCAGTTTTCCTGTTTTTCTCATAACACTCTGTTTGGAGTCTCTGAAAAACCTCAGTTTGAAGGGCCATGTAGCCCCAACACTTCACCCTACCCCTCTATCTCAACAAGAATTGGGACACCCTAACCCTAGACGTGAATGCGCAAAACAGTGGGGTAAGGGCTCAGTGGTAGGGGCGAGGGGTGAAATAGGATTGGGCCTAAGTTAAAACCTCCTTGTTTCTACACTCTTTGTCTACTTTATCAGCTCCACTTACCATATAGGTGCACTTTGTAGTTTTACAATTACCGAATGTAGTCCATCTGTTTGTTAGCCCCCTTTCACCCTGATCTTCAGTGGTCAGGACCCCCACAGGACCACCACAGGACTGGTATTATCTGGGTGGTGGATCATTCTCAGCACTGCAGTAACACTGACATGATGGTGGTGTGTTAGTGTGTGTTGCATTGATAGGAGTGGATCAGACACAGCAGTGCTGCTGGGGTGGATGCATCATGAATGCTGATTGATACAAATATTCATTTACTTATTTATTTATGATTTTTTCTTTCTAATTTAGTCATGTCCAGTTAAAGTCCTCACAGCAGTGTTTCAACATCTAGGTAAAGTCTTTTGTTGTTACTGCCTCAAAGAGGGGTCAGATTCACTATAATACCTTTGATTTCAGAAGAAACTTTGGATGAACAAGTATCTACAAACCTTTGGACATAAAATGGATCAAATTAGTCAGAATGCACATTCCTAGTTCTGAGTGTGTCGCCAATGCAGCGCTCATCCTTAAAAGGGTTGACTGACCAGCAGTTGTGGTGCTTGGGAGACATAGACAAACACACTCAGACACGGCCAGACCAAAGTGTATTTAACATCAGGCCTTTAGTGGCACATTGCCTCTGAGTTTAGTGTCTGTCTGTAGGTGTGTTTGACCAAATGGTCTTTCAGCATTCTACAGGTAATGAGAGGACTCGTATCCTATTGGCTTAAAGTTCAGCAGGCCAGTAATGAGGTGTGTGGGTATGATTGTGTTGATGATTAGAGTGAATGCTAGCAGACGCAGTGGTGGAAGTAGTTAGAACAATGAAAGAGACGCTGGACAGACGAGAAAGTGTGAGAGAGAGAGGGATTTAAAAAGGGTCCTTCTGCCCTTGGCTGATAACAGGTCGAGCGAGGGAGCGAAAAGAGAGAGAGAGAGAGAGAGAGAGATTTGTGATGATAATCTTGAAGACAGTGACTATTTTGATTAAAGAGAGGAAAGTGCAGACATAAACTTTCCCACCATGCATCAGCACTGCCTGACTAATGGCTTTTTGTGACGTGCCTCATTCAACATCATCCCTCATTACACACTCACAGACACACACTGATTCACACTAGGGGTGGGAGATATGATGATATTTTACCATTATCATGATAAATTACATCATGATGTGCTTTTCTGAGTGTATCATGGACAGGGCCAGTGCGTCTAGAACACTAAATAACTGAATGTATCGTAAGGACAGATTGAGAACAATTATAGAGAGACTGTAAACAACCACAACCAATGTATAGTAACTTTATGAACAGCGTAGTAACAAACTTATTCCATTATATGCTGTGAAAAATGAGAAGTCTGCTCAACTTAAAATGATATAGTAACTGATTACATGGCTTTTCTTGAGTTGACTCAACTTGAGGACACCAGAGTTCACACAACCGTTTCTAGCTCTGCATCTCAGTTAGATAAACAAAACTGAATTTGTGTTTTTTTACTCAGTTTCCCCACTAGCTGGCGCTCCTTCTATCACACAGTCCCATCTGGCATATTTTCCTCTTGGTGCTTCCAGATATGAGCAGCTGTGGTATTGCTGGGATTCAAACTCACAACCTCCTGATGTTGGGATGAATTATTAGACAGTCGCACCACATGAGACGATGCCGTGTTTTTAAGTTTGAACAAGAAGTATTTTGTAGGCACAAAATCTGAGCTGCTTCATGTGTTCCTGAGTGGTGCAGTGGACTAAGCCGTCACTCCAACAGGAGGTTGTGAGTTTGAGCCCCAGCGATGCCATAAGTATGTACCCAAGAGGAAAAATGTCTAGCAGAGTTGTGTGATGGAGAGAGTCCTGGCTGGTAGGGAAGTTGAGTATAAAAACAAGTGCATTTTATTTACCAAACTGAGAAACTGAAAAATGAAGAGAACGTTTGACTCAACTAAGTCTGAGTAGCGTAAACATTTGTGTCCTCAAGTTGAGTCAACTCAAAAAAGGCCATGTAATTAGTTACTATATCATTTTGAGTTGAGCAGATCTCTCATTTGAACAGTGTGTTATTTTGTATATTTTTTACAAATATACCGTACTGTGCAACCCTTTCATGCATTTATTATTGTTATTTATTGTTATTATTATTTATTAATTATTTCCAGTCAAAAACAGCCATCAAGTATGAGTTATTAATTTTTCAGTGTCAGAAAAAAGTTGTGAAGTGACATAAAAGCCTCCAACACTAAATTTGCCCACTCTTTACTTCTGTAATGCCACTTTAGCTCTTCTATCTTTAAAACCAATGAGTTACATCCATGTCGTCCCAACAGAAGATGTTCCCAAAACTCTCGCTGACGTTATGTTCCCCTTCACTAACATTGTGAATGACTAACATTCACACAAGCAACTACCCAAACTCAGCGTAACTGCTCTGACAATTTGTTTCTCATATTCATCTAAAATAAGTAAAGGAGAGATTTCTGAGATTAGATGTAAGACAATCCACTTGCATAAGGAAGGAAAAGTCAAAGGAAAATAGGGAGGTTACAAAACTGGATACAGAGGGAAAAAAGCAAGTTCACAAGTTTAACACAGAGAGAGTTCGTAAGGATGTACGGATTCCACCTCTGTCAGTGCCCAACTGGTCAGAAGCTCCTCTTTGATTGACCCAGGAGCTGTTTCTGATCCGAAACCCTGATCTTAACCTGCCCTAGAGCAGGTTACGCATGCAGCATGAGTTGCTATGGTGGTGTAGGCTGGTAAATAGTGATCCACTGTCGTAAAACACAAAATCCAGCGTTACATTAAATCCAAATTTTTTGTCCAAATGTGTCTCAGATCTGATGTTTTCAGGGCTGTGTGGACACACGAATCTGATCTTTTCAAATCCGACCAGAGCCACTTTCATATGCGGCCCTAGATCGGATACGTATCAGATTCGTGGCCATGTGACCTTAATGTGACGCTCAGATCGGAATTCATGTGCTTTTTTTGCACTGCGCTGCACCATCATTCAGCGTTACCATGGCAGCAGCGCCGAACAGAAGTTAAAGCCTGTAAACGGTGGAAAAGCAACACATCTCACCTTTTTCTCCTTCGTCTCGCTCTAATAATGAAGCTGAGAGCTGATCAGAGTTAATGATCTTCTCAGCGAAGCTCGTTCTGCTCGTTAGTTTGTGCTGATGATGAACGTGATTCATTCACGTGACGTTCCTGAGTCGGATGTGCTCATGAGAGTCATTTCAGGACGCCGGTTCATCACATTAATGACAGATTTGAATCAGTTAACATGGCCTGGGTTTAAAGCTGACTAAGCAAGAAATCCTGCTTTATGAGACAGGCCGCTGGTAGACCACCCAAACTGTCACCATCAGATAAACAGCACTTTCATCTTTCAAAAGTCAGAGAAAATCAAGCTCCACTCTCCACTCAGTGTGGAATTTGAGTGCAATTGGTCTGAAAGGATTTGTAGCTGTCAAGAAGGCTTTACTGAGAAAGGAAATTTGCATCAAAGCTGGACATCTGAGATGGTGAATATGGTTTTATGGACTAAATAGTCAGTGAGTTTGAGATCTCTGGAAGTAACAGAAAGTGGTGTGTACACCGCAGACACAAAGACTCTATGAACCTTATCTACAAGCATCAGTTAAGCATGGTGGAGGATCAGAGTTAGGGCATCCTAATGACTTCCTTGCCAGTTTTTTTCCCTAATTTAGTCGTACCCATTCATTGCTACCAAGCTGGGAGAGTAAAGGCTAGAATGTGCTTCCCTCAAGACATGTAAAGTGCCACTGCAGCTTTTCAAACTGCCACTAACGCAGTGTCATTAGAGAGCTCAACACGCTTGGGGGAGAACACTAATTCCCAGTTCTGCCTGCTCAAGGGCATCCCACCAACCCACACTCTCGGAAAAAAGTACTAGACTGTCACTGGGGTTGTACCCCTCACGTCGCTGCGCCGGTACCCTTAAGCATACATCTTCAATACCTTTAGTTGGAGAACATTATAGTACCATATTCTGTTCCACATATTTTGGAACTGTATTTTATAGCCCTTTCAGTTAGATAAGCTATGTTGACTCCATGCTCTCTGTCTTAACTCCAGGCCTTTCTGTTTTAATTTTCTACTTAAAATCATTAAGTTATGAAAAGGTACAAATATGCACCTTTCCCTTTGGAAAGTGGCACATTTGAGGCACTTTTAAGGTATTTGAGGTAGAACTGGACCTGAAGACCATTTTTGTACGTTTGAAGGTACTTTTATGTTGATTGTACCTTGGTGAATAAATGGTGTCCAGTACACTTCTTTTCTCACAGTTAAGAGAGAGTGAGGCCAATTATGCTCTCTTGGGCTCCCAAACACAGAACTCACAACCTTGTGACGAAAGGGCCAGGGCTTAGACAGTTGCTGCGTTCGGGAGCCCCTCAAGCTTACGCACATAGATATACATACCTAGAGGCCACGTTACCTGTTGTTCTCTATGTGAGGCGATATGTCTGCACGTCCGCCATGTTGGAGAGGTCAAGATCCTCTTGTGAACAAATTCACTTGTATTGAGAGGTGATGAGTCTCAGGATTAAATCGGCCACAACTTCCTTATTACTCAACCGATTTTCACCGCATTTGTTTTGTTATAATCTTCAGACACAGAATAATCCAGGCTGCACGGGTCTGCTCTCAGTAGCTTTTATTACTTTAATAACTGATCGTGATAATTAGCCGTCCGGACCAGCAGGAAAGTATTCAGTCTGCACCTGACGTTAAAAACCGAGTTTAGCACGAGAATCAGACACATCAGCAAATCCATCAATGTGTGAATCACTTCTAATCTTAATACACATAAAAATAAAATAAACCTCCCAAAACACAGTAAGAAGGAGGAAGCTGAAGTTCCCATTCCACCTTAAATGGTGGAGCTTCAGGCACCAGAAACCAGGTGGAATGGGAAAATTCGAACAAGAAGCTGGCCGATACACTATTTTTTACCAGCGGCCATATCTACACATAAACATCACACAAACATGAGTGTGGATCGCTGCGTTCCCTCCATTATACAATCTTATCGCACTTTCTGAGTGCAATATTTTTGAAATAGTCTGATTTTGGACAGTATCTTTCTTAAACTGCCGCTCTGTAATGGTACTGAATGTAGTCCAGCAGCAATGTTGACCGCCCTAAAATGGTGGCGCCGTTGACGTGCCTGGCTGGACCCAACGTGGCATCTAGGCTTACACATCACTAACATACTACTGCAGTCCCATAGGGGCGCTAGCAGAAATTAGCATTATCATAGAGGTGTAGAACTTTTTTGGAATATTGTTTATTTATTCAGTGGAGCTATGTGAAACCACAGCACATGCTTGTATAAACCACACACACACACACACATACACACACCTCAATCTTCAGACCCTGCATGAACCCATTGAAATCGTTCTGCTGTATTGAATCATTAATGGTCCATATTAAATAATGGAAATGTTTGTTCTGTGTTGTTTCCTCTATTAATTATTTTCCCCGTTTCTAGAGATGTGTCAGTGACTAGAAATAGCATTTATTATTACTCAATTACCCTCATAGATTGCAAAATCATTCCCCTTATTGTAACAGCAGGGGAATTTAAATGGCCAATAAATATGCCATTTCCAATAACAAGTAAGTTGAGAGAGGTAACCAATATCTGAACAGTAATTTTATGCAGCTTCTGTGGTTAGTGTGTGTGTGTGTGTGTGTGTGTGTGTGTGTTTGCCTAAACAATTGTGTTCTAATATGACTCTGATTGTACTTCCATATCTGCCTTAACTCTTATTATTACATTTTGATGGCCTGGTGTTTTTAGTCTTACTTCCAGAGATGGAAACATGCATTAGTTTGTTGATTTATTACTTTCTATCCACAGTTAATATGTAGATTTCAGGAAGTAAACAACAGTATTATTGTGAGAACATTAAGTGGATGGGCGTCAGTTTTTCAGTTAACAGTGAGTCTGTAGTGGAAGACGTTGTGTGCATGGAATGTAATGCGTGTAAGAGTGTGCACATGTATGTATGTAGGGTTGTGTATTTGGCTCTTTGTGGTGACTAAGACCCTGTTTACACCTGGATGGTTCCTATTTCTTGAGTATGAGGATGATGGTCATGTGCAAAAGTTTAAATACCCCTGTCAAATTCTATCCTTTGTTGATTTTCTGAGTAGGAATAAAAACGGTATTTTTCTGTGAATTTTAGTGCACCATTTCTATTTATTTGCTGACCTTAACGTATTAGAAAAAAAGTGAAATATAAGATGTACCTTGTTCTGTGTACAGGATGTGTTAACTTATTTTCATTTAGAAAATCCGCAAAGCATGTAATTCACAATACAATTCAAAACAGATTTAAACAGAAGTGGTCTAAGATGCATTTTAGTGTAAACACAGAACTGTGCATTTATTTAATTTATAGTCAAACGGCCATTATTTACAAGTTAGCATCAGAAAAAAGCTGAAAATATATCATTGCTGTCCGTAACGTTGCACAATGAGTCAGATGCTTGCGGATAAAATTATACAAAGTTTTACTAGAAGAATTGTGATTCAAAATCGTTTATTAGAAAACATGCTGAGGTCAAAGCCAGAGAAAAGTGATAACAAACCATAAGGGACATCCAGAGAATAGTGAAGACAAAAATACAGGTTAAAAAACGAAGCTCAAAAACACAGCGACCAAAAAGGGCACAGGTGCAAAAACGTACTCAAAAATACAAACAAAAAGGTGAAAATACACAATAAGCAAAGACAGGGAAAAAGGCTTGGCATGCTCTGTAAACAGTGGCAATGCTTTGCAAAGATAGGTTAAAACAGTTTTTATAAGGGTCTATGGATTGACAAGTAGGTGTAGTGGATTAGTATTCAGGTGAAGCTGATATTTGAAACAGTTTGTGATTGGTGGATGATGTCACATGATCTCCAATTTCATTCTGGAGTCCATAGAATTACACTGTTGTACTGATGAACCAGAGGGTGGCATGACACTGTCCAAAAAATAAATCTCCAAACTGGCCACTTTTCAGGAAGGCAAAAACATTCTTTACTTTTAATATAAGTTAATGTAAAAAAAAAAATATTCCAGGCAATTTTGGAGAATTTCTATTGGTCCATTCAGCAGGAAATTTTTACACAATACAAATGGTCGCTGCTCCAGTGATGTAGAAAAATCGACATACAGTGACGATTTTATTGTAGTGTGTTTTGTATGATGATTGTATTTAGTGTGTTTTCTCTTTGCCTTATTATAGCTTTCATTCTTTTTAGGAGTCTTGCTTCCAGTTTCTCATAGAATTACACTGTTGTACTGATGAACCTGAGGGTGGCATGCCTCTCCAAAGTTTCCAGTCCTCCAAAGTTCAGTCTTAGGAGTTGGTTGCATTTTCTGATTCTGACGATCCACGTAATCCCAACAGTAATGACTGTTGATCAGTAATGTTGAGGTCTGGACTCTGGGGTGGTCAGTTTGTTGTTCTGATTAAAGCAGCAGCTTCTTTGTTTGATTTGCAAGTTTTTTGTCCATTTCCTTCTTTCTTCTTGGCAAGGCTTCTTGGCAGCTACTAGTTGTCAGGAGTTCCATCCATCCATCCATCATCTAAACTGCTTATCCTTCTGGGTCACGGGGGGTGCTGGAGCCTATCCCAGCTGTCATTGGGCGGAAGGCAGGATACACTCTGGACAGGTCGCCAGTCCATCGCAGGGCAGACAGACAGACATACACAGTCACACACACACACTCACACCTAGGGGCAATTTAGCATGTCTGACTGCATGTTTTTGGACTG
Source organism: Colossoma macropomum (assembly GCF_904425465.1). NCBI lineage: Eukaryota > Metazoa > Chordata > Actinopteri > Characiformes > Serrasalmidae > Colossoma > Colossoma macropomum. The sequence continues at coordinate 16,366,018 of NW_023494802.1, read as the reverse complement.
TGGGAGGAAACCCACGCAGACACGGGGAGAACATGCAAACTCCACACAGAAACGACCCTGGTCACCCAGCCGGGAATCGAACCCAGGCCCTTCTTGCTGTGAGGCGACAGCGCTACCCACTGCGCCACCGTGAAATGAACCTTTTTTAGCCATCAGAATTAGATCTCTGCATTTAACCCATCCATGCAGTGAAACACCACATACACACTAGTGAACACACACTAGGGGGCAGTGAGCACACTTGCCCAGAGCGGTGGGCAGCCCTATCCACGGCACCCGGGGAGCAGTTGGGGGTTAGGTGCCTTGCTCAAAGGCACTTCAGTCACGTACTGTCAGCTGAGGGGATCGAACCAGCGACCTTCTGGTCACAAGGCTGGTTCCCTAACCTCCAGCCCACGACTGCCCTCAAACACTAAGTGCGTGGAAGAGGCCATGCTGGAGAATGCAGGCAGAGTTAGTTGTGGGCAAAGCAGTATTTAGCTACAATAATACAAAAGTCAGTAGAAAAAGGACCCCATGAAGACAGGAAAACAAACTTGTGTGGGCCTAACAAAGCTATACTGTATAAGTCACTATTCCAATGTGTTTTTGCATGAGAAATTAGTTTATTTCTCCCCAGTTAAGGTTTAATTTAAGCTTGGTCAAAGGGCAAGATGGACACTATAACCTGGCTTGGAGAGAGACGAGGTAAAAGAGGTAAAGGGGAGAGGTGTAATTCAGGCTCTAATAAGACGCTCACTGCTGTGGAAACTTCGTTCCTGTCTCGCTCGGGCCTCTAACTGAAACGAATGGGCCTGCGAAGCCAGACGCTGCCACAGACAGCCTCATTTCCCCTGCTCTAATGGCGTGCAGGTGAATAATTGTGCTGATCGATGGCAATATTCACTGCCCCTAGCCCACACAGGCTTTAGAAAGGAGGAGGTTTTGGCTCCTTTTCTTCGCCCGAGGAATCCATCGCCTCTTCCTCTGCTAACCTGTCTGACCGCTCGGTGCTGACGCTGAACAGACCAGTGCTGAAGAAGCCATGCTATTTTACAGCATCTCAATTAAGTCAATGTCTCCGTTTCATCAAGGGAATGGGATTCAGTGTAATTACTGGATTAAATCGATCCACACCACTCATAAACTGACCTTTATTTGACGTTTGTTGGTAATGGGAATTGTAAGGTATATAACAAGTGACTGGTCAGCATTCTCAGTAGATACACCACAGCTGGATTAACCTTTAGCCGTGTAGGGTGTTATTTTGCTATTTAAATATAATAACATTATTTATTATATAGGTCATTATGTAATAAAGTACGTTTACATTCGATGCTTTCTATATTGACAGGTTTAAGTCTGCACTGACTTTTTTTTGCATTTGTTTTGTTGACAAAAATGACAAAAAGACTAATAAAAAGTCAAGGATTTTGTTTTTTTGCAAACCAAGACTGTACACACAATTTTTCATGACATTCAAATATTTCCTCGTCTACTTACGAACATAAATGTGTGTATGATTTGAAAGTGTGGAATCCAACAGAATTTATCCATTTTTAAACAAAGCAAGTCGCCACTGGACTCTGTGGATACGTATTCTGTGGAGTGATGAATCAGCTTCTCTATCTGTCAGTCTGATGGACTAGTCTGGGTTTGGTGAATGCCAGGAGAACGTTACCTGCCTGACTGCACTGTGCCAGCTATAAAGTTTGGTGGAGGAGGGATGATGCTATGGGGTTGTTTTTCAGGGTTTGGTCACAAATGCTCTTCTGGATGAATGGGCATATATATATATATATATATATATATATATATATATATATATATATATATATATATACACACACACATGTCTCCAATCATCACACTCTGCTGGAGTTCAGTAAATATTACAAAAATTCACATTTTTATCAGATTTCTCAGCTTATTGTGAGTACCAGGCCCTGAGACCATGCTGCTGTCTGATGAAGCACAGGGTGGCCCTTTGATATGCCAAAGGCTAAACATAGGCTAAAGGTATTAGTATCCCAAAAGACTTGTGGTTTCTTACATATATCTCACTAATGTATGCTTCTTTGCAACAACCTAGACCGACATTAACTGTAACTGACTACACAACAGGATATGAGGGATTACTAAAAGGAGCCTACAGTTAACATGTTTTATACAGTTTGTATGTTGCGTTATCTGGCTTATTTGTGGCATACCGGTGAAACTAATGCCTTATGGAGAATTCCAACCAGTATATCACTCTTGCTGCTGCTTGTCAGGTTACACAACCAACATCTTGCTCCTTTTAGATAAGTTTCATCTACTGCTTCGCATATACGTGTCATTCAGTAGTACGCATGTTTTAAATGACTTTATATCATTAGTATTCTCTATTGCCGATACCAGTACTGCATTTAACGGCCAGTATCATGTGAAACCCCATTAAAAACTTCAGAGCAACAGCAAGTTTCTTTAATCTTTAAAATGATTTCTTTCTTAAAATCAAAAAGATAAGTCTAATGATTTTATTGCAATTTCCTGTACCAAGGAATCATCATGAGATGAGGCAAGTCTATGAACTTTGAGGTCAGGGTTTAATGCCCTGCGCTGGCAAACATGCCATGGTATACCAATAAGATTCCTTGGGCTAGATGCCTAATACTACGACTGCCTACCTCTGTAATGTGATTAAAGTTTTAAGTTTCTCTGTGGAAAAGCGTCCACCAAATTCCATAAATGTCATGTAAATGCACTGGAAAATTATGCAGCTCTAAATTAAAAATTTTTAGAAAAATAACCAAGTTAACATGGAATTTGAGTTCACTGAATTCATAATATTAAGTTACCAATTGTAATATTGTTTTGCATTTGTTAACTTATTATTTGAAGTTTAGTTAACTCAACAATTAAAGTTAACCTGATTACATACTTATCTACATTTTAAAGCTGCATAATTTTTTTCAGTTTGTAACAGAAGAAACGCTGATACTCAAAGTGTGACAATGTACTTCTTAGTACAACAAACTTCTGTTAACTAATATCACTTTTTTAAGTGCAACAGAACGATTCAGTAGAACTAGTTACTTACGGATGTTTACTAAACAAAAACAACAGCTGATGGAAACTAGTACCAAGATTTATGACATGTAAGGGATAATAGCTCCAGCACACACTGGACACTGAGGAGCAGTTTAGCACTGCTCATCATGAAGCTCTTCTGTTGGAGAACGCCCAAAAGTTAGCCCAGTTGAGAGATAAACTCAGCATGTCCGAGTTTTGAAAGGTCACTCTGGGTCCTCTTGGGAGCTGTTTGTATATGGAGGACAGGCTAATGTATTCTAAAAGCACTTTTCATCATTTGCACACTGTTTTTTCCCATGGGAGCCGGCTGAAAAAGAACAGCTGAAAAAAGAAGCTAGTACAAAAACTCTTTCTGCTTCATGCATAATGAACTTACAAAGCCGTCTGAAGTCATAACGCTTGATCATCTATTCATTATTACCATTCATAGCTATGTTAATTGGATGTATCATTGCTGCTGCGAGAAGAACTCCAAAAGAAAACTGCTTCAGCTTTTTTACTGCCATTTCAGCCGTAATAGAACAAACCTTCAACCTAGCGCTCAGTCTGAAGAACCTCGATTTGAGGTTCAAAGGTTTCCAGAGGAAAGTCTTCTCTGGTCCAGTCACTTGTGGACTCCAGCTGGGAGTTCTGTTTCTCTATCTGAAGAGGTTTAAGTGTGGTGTATTGGCGTGAAAGGACATGTGATCGTTTGTTGGAAGTTTGGAGCTTTGCCTGTAAATGAATGTAGTTCAAATTGGATTTTTAAAAAGTTCTGGTTGGGTGAGATTGGATTTGAGTTTATATGTGTGTGTGTGTGTGTGTGTGTGTGTATGGATGAAGTTTGCATTGGATTTTTAAAAAATTCTGGTTGAATGTGATTGGATTTGATGGTGTGTGTGTGGCCTCAGTGGTTTACTACTGCAGCTGAAGTCTTTTTAAAAGTTATAATTTTTTCAACATACATAAGTTAGCAGAACATAAAATAATGAATGTTTAGGGTAAGTTACACATACAGTACTGTGCCAAAGTCAGAGACCACCCTCGTTTAATTTCCAGTCAAAACAGCCATTAAATATACTTATTTACTTATTTTTCAACTTCAGGAAAAAAAGCAGAAAATTTCAGATCATTTTTGCACCCTTCGCTTTTATACCAGCTTCCATTATTTTCAGGAGACTTTCTTTCAGTTTTTCAAAGAAATCTGCAGGGATATTTTTTCACACCTCGAAAGTTCCGTCTTAGAAGTTGTTTGCATTTTTTGGCAAACACATTCAGTGATGTTGAGGTCTGGACTCTGGGGTCGGTCAGTCCATTGTTCTTATTTAATAAATCTACTCTTAATTCTAACTTATCGTTTCTACCACTGTGTGAATCCACAAAGGCAGATTTAACAGAATAATAGCTACGTGAATTACAACTAAATTACAGCCATGCCTGCCCAGTGTGCAGCGTTTATGCTGTGTCAGGTTTTCATTTGAACTGTCCCATCCTGCACACAGCTCTCAAATTTTGTTTTTAACAGCGTATCAGCCTAAGCTAATTTAAAATATCTTATGAAAGATAAATAGTCGCACTGTTTGGAGAGTGAAGCAAATCTGCCAGTTAGATGTTCATATTTTGCCACAGAAAAATACAATAAATTATTTGCAGGCTAGAATTTAGGATAAACTGTAAATATGTGATCCCCCGTATGAGGCCTATGGGTTGGGACTATGAGGCCCTAGCTTAAACAGGACCAGTTACACTGTCAGAGGGTCTTGATCAGTTTTCTAGCCCTCTAAATAAACATTCAGAACACTCAGTGTGAGTGAGGAGGGGGTCTGAGGAGCAGTCATTCTGTGGTTGAGTGGGCAAGTGGGCCAGCAGCTTCAGGAGAGACAGCTGATTCATACTGAACGGCACTGGAGAGGGCGCTATTAATAGACACAGACATACTTTACATGCACACCCTTGTACACTTTAATCCGTTTCAGTCTTGAATATCCATATACATCACACAGTCTTAATCTCGTTTAATAACATGCATACATACACACCCACACACGCAGGCTCGTGTCCCTCCATTATGAACTATAAGCTCCCACATAGGATCCATAAATAATCAACACAGCAGTCTACTGAGGTGTACAGCATAGATAGATATGTAGACATTTATTGTCAAGTACAGGGATATTTAGGCTTTCATCAATACACATCACTGGTGATCCATTCTGAGACTTTGGTGATGGTCTCTTCAACTCAAATCTGCCACCAGAGAAGTTACAGCATGGCTACATTGGCCATGCTGCCCTATCTGTAATGTCCCAACCTCGTCCTAGGCCACCTCCAGCCACTAGGGAGAGACAAGGCACCACTAAGGAGTAATAAGGGCTGAGCAGTAGAAGCTGTGGGCACCGTACTTAAGGTGCTCACACGCTGCTTTCTGCTCAGTCTTGAGTCCACGCTGCCTCATGCATGTCTGTGACAAAGCCGGTAATTTCGGTCTTGGTTCCTCTCTCGAGTCTTGAGTATTGGTTTCTTGAGTGTCTCTCAGCATAAGTATAAATAGTTTGAAGACGCTATTTTGAAGACGCTCCTTTGAGTGCCCTTTTGGTGACTGCGTTCCCCTTACGTTTTCTGAAACTTTCTTTAGATTCTTCTGGCGTTTCTTCTGTTTGGCCTTAAACTCCCCTCTTTTTAATCAACACTCCTGCAAAACAGTGTTGCAGTGATAACTCAGCAGTAATGCACTCCTCCTCGTGTCGTAAGGTTGCAAGTTCGAGTCTTGCTCGGTGCAGCCATGTTTTTTCTTTTTTCCACGTTCTTGACTCTGAACTACTCTGCACTTGAGTCCATCTCTTGTGCTTGGCCTGTGGCTTACCCCATAGTGTTCTGCTATCTAAACAAAGGAACCACTTGGGATAAGCCAGCCATCACACTGCACTATCACTGTACAAGAGATGCACAAGGCATCCTTTGTCATTGACTATGTCATTTTTTCTGCTTATTCAGAGCACTGTTCAGATCGGTATGCACTCGCTGGGTAAAAAAAAAAAAAGGTTATTAAAAAAACAGTGAAATAATCAGATCATAGATATTTACAAGAATGATGTTATGATCTATTAAATCCTTTGCATTAATAGAGATAATAATAAGCTAAATACATTTAAAAAATCATCTTTTCTAGAGTGCTTTCCATTAGCAGGTCCCAAACCTCTAGATTTTAACATGTGTATTTAATACTTGAATAGTTTTTGTATTTTTTAATGTTGTTTTTAAAGGATATTAGTTGAAAGATGTAGATTTATCGTGAGTTTAATTTTTAAATAAAAAAAACTTGATTCACAAATTGCTGTCCCACGTTTTCATGTCACTATGGAAACACAAAATGTTTTAGTCCATAGGCGGAGCTTTATTTTAGCCACACCCCTGCATTTTAGAGCAGGATGTGAGGCTGCATCCCTGCCCCTGTATGTCCATGTATGTTTGTAGTTACAAATTTCATGTTTCAGATTGTAACAGCTCACCAAACAGCTAACAGGCTCCTCCAACAATATTCAGTTATGCTTTACTGAAGGATTCGCTGTAAAAGAGCAACATACAACATATGCCACTTGGGCTTACGTTCACATTACAAGCCTCATTGCTCAAATCCGATTTTTGCTCAAATCTGATCTCTCTGACACGATGGTTCACAATCTTTTAAGTAAGTGATTCAAATCTGTCATTAATGTGAATGAACTGACCTCCTGAAATGACCCTCATGCGCACATCCTACTCAGTAACGTCACATGAATGAATCACGTGCATCATCAGCACAAACTAACGAGCAGAACGAGCTTCACTGAGAAGATAATTAACTCTGATCAGCTCTCAGCTTCATTATTAGAGCGAGACGAAGGAGAAAAAGGTGAGATGAGCTGCTTTTCCACCGTTTACAGGCTGTAACTTCTGTTTGGCGCTGCTGCCATGGTAACGCTGAATGATGATCCACGCGCAGTGGGAAAAAAAGGACATGAATTCCGATCTGAGCGTCACATTAAGGTCGCATGGCCACAAATCGGATACGTATCCAATCTAGGACCACATATGAAAGTGGCTCAGATTGGATTTGGAAAGATCAGATTTGCATGTCCACACAGCCCTGAAAACAGCCCTGAGTCACATTAGGGGAAAAACATCAGATTTGTGCCACTTCAACCTGGTAATGTGAACTTAGCCTTGAATGTCTGTTACAAGCTTCAGTCACTTCAAATGTCTATGCTTGCTGAAGTTAAACCCACCACTGCTGGCTTGGTGCGAACTAAATCCCCACTAAAGCACTAGCAGAAATTAGCGTTATTGTATGGTTGGTAGTCAAGTTACATATAAAATGCAGATTTCTAGATCAAACACTGCTATAATGATATGCACGCCTGTGACAAGTTAATAAAATGACTGGCTGAAAGCAGCATTAAAGTTTTGGCATTAAAAAGAAAACATAAAAACATTATATTTGCTGATACCTGCAGATATTCTGACACTGATAGTTTAAGGTCTCCTACTAGTCAGTAAGTACAGTCAGAAATGGAGCCTGAGGGCTGCATGTTCCTTTTTCTATGAAATATCTAGGTTGGAAAGTCAACAGAGAAATACAGAGGGAAAGGATGGAGCACGGGAATAACTGTACATGTAAATAGAGCTCTCTCTCTCACACTCTCTCTCTCTTTGTCAACTACTCCCACAGGAAGAATGTTGTGAAAAGTTGGTGTCAGGTGTTCTTAGAAGGTGTTTGGAGAACAAAGGATTTTTTTTAGGACAATGTGACTTGAACAAAGCTTTGTATTCATTGTCTTCTTCAGACAATTAAAAGCCTCTATTTATCTCTATCACAGCATGTATAGGTAGCGTATGTATTAAGCCCTGCACGCCTCTGCCTTTCCAGCCCTGCAGGCCAACTACACAAACGCTCAAACCGAGCTTGACACATCCTGGACTGTATTCATATGCTCGCAGCGTTTGACCCTCGCTGCCTTTCAAACCCACTGCACATTTCACCGTACAGAGAGCAGAACACGACCCCGGTTAGAGGGCAGCTTTCTACTCCAGATTTATGACAGATGCTATTTACTGTAACATTAGCTGTCAGGAAGGCATTTTGAAACCCTGACAGCGTTATTTAGGCTACACGTCGTGACAAATTTCTCCGAGTTACCACAATAAACATTGGTTTCTAATTCACTCGGCCTCGTTTTAGTTTGCATCAGCTTTGCATCAGTCTCGTGTCAGACGAGAGTAGGTCCAATTAACGAGATCCAAGGCAGGTGGAGTGGATATTCAGCGAGAGAAAGAGGTTTTGACAGAGTTTGATTCGCAGAGAGAGGATCAGTGGGTTTTTAATTGCCTCGTGGGAAACAAGAAACAAATGGAATAGGAGAGGAGAGCGTTAGTGCGTATGAGTGTGTTCTGCACTCAGAATAGCCTGCATTGTAAGGTTTGGTCAAATGTGCTATTGTATTGGTCAGTTAACTCTGGAGAATAAGGCTTATGTTTGGCGTGTCTGGTTCTAGTGACCAGGAACGTCATCACAGCCTGTCTTTCTTAACATTAACGCTTGGAAATCTAGAACTGCTGTTGTAGTTTTGATATTGTCACTGTCCAAAAGAAGCCAAGTGTCTCAGTTTTGAAAAGTAAAGAACTTCTTTGCCCTCTTCTGTAAAGTTACCATTTTGGATAATTTTTGTTTTTTCTTAGGACAGTGACAATATACACTATATTGCAGGGGTCGTCTAATTAAAATTCAGTAAGGTCCAGTTAGAGAAAATATCCTCAAGCAAAGGTCCGGAACATCATAATGTCTAACCTGCATCATGATTCAGTGCCATATACTGTTTACTGAAGTAGCCAAGTAGTTATATCAACATCTTATACAGTCAACAACGGAATATCAAATCAAATAAAGTACAATTCAGTCATATTTCAACAACATTTACTGTTAGTTTTCTCTTTTTAGAGCACGACATGTGAAATAACTTCCCTCTGACTCACTTTCCTCTCTGACTGCTGTTTCTTGCCTCATCTCTCCCCTGTGTGTGCGCCACTCACACGAGTCTCAGTGCTCATCGTAATGCACAGATCTGATTGGCTGAGTAGCGTCACGTGTGATATTTACAATGCATGCGATTGGTCTGTGAGTTTCCTGGGCCGCTAAAGCTACCGTAAAGACTAGAAAAGCTACGCCGATTAAAACAGGACCACCCTGTCGAAATTAAAGAATTCTCCATAGTTTATCAGTTATAGGTCCAGGTCCCCATAGGACAGTGTCTGGGTCCGGACTCGGACCACGGTCTGCCTATGAATGACCTCTGCTATATTGCATAAACTACATATCTACTTAAGTGTAATTACATAATTGTACAATTATACAATAGCTAGTTACTCAATGAATTACATTCATTCAACTTATATTCTGTATCAACAAGTTCTAGTCTGCACTTCAGACACTTTTTCTGTTTGTTTTGATGTCAAACCATCCCAAACATGGAAATCATAAAAAAATCGAAAGCATGTTTTTTCTGTCTGCAAAGCAAGATTGAACACACAAAAGCGAAATTTGAGTCATAATAAAATATCTCGTATTCTAATTACTAACACAAAGAAGACCTGTCATTCCAAATCATTTGACCAGTAGAGAGCGCAGGTGAACGCCCTCTTCTAAGACCCACCCCCTGTTAAGACCCACCCCCTGTTAAAAAAGTGCCAAAAGTCAGAAGCAAGAGAAAGATTTCAGAAGCAAAAGAGCAATTTAAAAAAATACTGTATTAACCAAATCAGCAAGTAAAAAGACATGAATGCAAAAAATGGCAAAATGACTAATAAATTTATATCAGAAGGATTGAAAATGAGTAGAAACCTTTTTGAAAAATTAAGTTTAACACTCATTATTTGTATTTGCAACATATTTTGAAAGTTTTTATACTTAACATTTGGCTTGTGGATTTTATAATTCTATTTGAAACTTTTGGCACAACATTAACTCCAAAATAAAAAACCTTACGTGTTTACAGAACCACTGCATAATGTAAAGGTTCCATACCAGTCGTACCAGGTACATCCTAGAATTGTGTATCCAAGCCAAGAACCATTTAGAAACCTTTATTTTTAGGAGTGGCTCCCAATGCTGGTGCTTTGACCTTTGTTTGCTGTTCACTAGGTTTGTTCTTTATGTTGTTTGTCTTTGTTTTTGTCGTTCTGTCCAGCTTGAAGAGCACAGCTGCCATGCTTGTAAAAAATAGGTGCTACAAAGTGTTCTTTGAGGGATGTAAAAGAAGAACCACTTGTGGCTCCCTAAAGACCCATGTTTGAAAAGAGATTTGTGAATGTGAAGAACCTTTTAAAGGTTTAAGAAAGTGTTCATATACTATAAATGTAAATACCAACTTAAGGGATCTTCCTAGAAACTTTACATTATGTGGAAGTTCTTTAACCCATTTTTGACTCTGGGTTTAACTCAACTAATCAAATAAAATATTTTTCCCCATAAATCTGCTATCAGATGAAAGGTTGTGTCAAATGTTGTGACTCTGCGTTGAGCTGCTAGTAAGCAATGTCTGTGTTTACATGCCAAGATTTTTGCCAATCCAATTGAATACATTACGATTATAGATTAAGACTGAGGTTTTTATTTGTTCACTCTACTCAACGCTGTAATGGAAAATGTCCGTTTACATGCTCTCTACAAGTAATCAGATCCAAAATTACGTGCATGCGCAGAGTGCCACTTGGTGTAGATGTTACCATGACAACGAGCATCACCTCTTGGACTTCTGAGTCCAGTCAGAGTGAGATGAGCAGCAGTGAGCAGTGCTTTTGTTTTTAATTGCTTTAAAATGATGTCAGACTCAGGAAAACGTCCTTCACATGTCCTTATTAAAGAAGGCCGAGAGGAAGACTTTGTGTTCTGAGACACGTAAGCTGGACGTCCGTCCCACCGCCGTCTTTTAAAGACCAGAGCATAAACTTCGTCTCCTCTGCAGACCAGTTTCTGCTCCGCCATGTTGAACGGTATAAACTTTCACTATGACGTGACGAACATGATCAGAACGGACTTAAACTTTCCGATAGGGAATGTAATCAGATACAGGCGTTTACACGGATATTATTCTTCTATTTAACGGATTATTTACAGGATTACCCACCTCGATCAATCGCATAGAAATTGGATTCCGAATGGCCTCAATTGAACTAGACTATTCTAATTGAGGTGTTTACATGGACGTATTCTATTCTGATTGAGCTATTTGTCGGATTATTAACAGATTATTAGGCTGCATGTAAACGTGGCTAATGAGAGCTGAAAGGGGAGGGGTAAAAACTCCCTGCTGTAAAAAAAAACAATCCACATCTCTCCACAAAGACGGCTGTGCTGAGATAAACCAGACAGCACAACTGCAGCTTTTGTCATATCAAAAAAGACATACAACTGCCACAATAACAAACAGCATCCACACCCAATAAAAACACTTTTATAAATGTTGACGTTCCTACGAAGACAGAAAACAGTTCACATACAGTTTCATAAATCATACAAATTTCAACTGTGTTAGAGATAAAATTGTATAGCTCAAGACCTCCAAACAAAACAGATGTATTGCATTTTATGACTGCTTTTAAAAATGAGTTAAACCTTAAAAACCTTTATTTAAACATGATTTTCTACACTCTCAGAAATAAAGGTAACAAACTGTCACTGGGTCAGTGCCCCTCTTGTCACTGGGGTGGAACCCTCAAGGATACATCTCAGTACCTTTAGTCAGGGAACATAACTGTACCATAATCCACTGAAATTATATGTTCTAAGCTGTACTGACTCCACACACCCCGCCTCGTCTCCAGGCTCTTTATTTTATTGTTCTGTTTTAAAATATTCGGTTATGAAAAGGTACAAATACGAACTTTTCACCTGGAAAAACTTATTTAAGGTACACAACTGGACCTTAAAACCACTGTTGTACCTTTGAGGGAACATTTACATTGTTTGTACCTTGATGAACGAAAAATGTACCTGCACAGAACCTTCATTTCTAACAGTGTAATGAACCATGTATTGCATCACTTTTTCCACACAAAACTGTAAGACCAGCTTTGTCTTTTCTCTAACACTCAGTTTGAATGTAAAATTTTTAGTCTAACATAATGCACTGAACAGCTGCTCCACCTACTGTCATTCCAATTGGACAAATGAACGTAAAGGTATTAGAAATGTAATGTAGATGTCAGTGCTGTTTACAGGTGGAGCTCAGACACAGTCATTAGACACTCTTAAAGGAATAGTTAAATACAAAATCATTACAAGCATCCCGTTGTTTCAAATGTAGTGGATCAGTATCCATAGTTTGGTGTCCAAGGTTGTTTCTTTAGTTTTGCCAACACTGCAAAGCTAATGTAACATGTGATGGAAGCTTATGCTGCATTCGAGTGGTGTCAGAAACTGGAAAATGCCAAATGTCCCACTTTTAAATTGCACTCAAATGATGGACAAAGTCATATTTACATGTACTAAACTCAGGGTTCCAGATGTTACACGGGTTTATGAAATGTGACGTATAATGCAAACTTTAACCCTTTACACAAGTGAAATATGCTTAAATTGTTGTGAATGTGAAACTTCTAGATCTATGTGTTTTTTAACACAGCAAAGAAAAAGCTGGACTGTATTCTCCGGACCTCCATGCATATCTATGAACGAGCACCCAAACGGAGTGAAGCCATTTTTACTAGTTAACCATCTGATATATACATCCTTCTGATGAGCACCCAAACACAGCGTTATAACCCAGAAAATGAGCGTTGTGCTAACTGCATGCCTAAATCAACACCCACTTGTCTCAAACTGTGTTGAGTTGTTAAGTAATTTCACTTACGTGATTATAGACGTACTGTCGTCTTAAAAAAAAGCTAAAAGTTTCTCATCATAGCACATAACACAGTCTTTTACCTGGCGAGATCCATGATAAAGTTTGCCTAGTGAAAAAAAAAAATCTGGCTAGTCTCCATGTTAGGCTAAAGGCTAATGGCTAACCCTAAGAGACCAGCTTTTTTTCTTCTACTTTCTTTTCCCCCTTTAACTCATTAACTCATTACATTTTGATGTCTGCTCCAATATACTGAACTAACTTAGACTGCAACTCACTACACAGGAGGGAATTAGCGTGTTTTGAATGGTGTGTATGTTGTTATCTGCTTTTTTTGTGGCTTACCAATCATCACCAGCACAGATCCCAAATATCTGAATGCTGTAGTGTGCACTAGGCCTGAAAACCCACTCCTGAGCCCAGCAGAGGGTCAGTACTGCTGTGTTTCTTCTGTTCTCTGTATTTATGGAGTGACATCTGTCAGTCATGCTGACTTTAGTCCAGCCAAGGCCATATGAATGTGAGAAGCTCTATGTGTGTGTGTGTGTGTGTGTGTGTGTGTGTGTGTGTGTGTCTAATATCTTAAATGAGAATTGATTTTTGTCTGGACTAACTGACCTCCTCTTCTCTCCTTTTTACAACCAGTCCATTCAACAGTGACAGGTATACATACACTTAAACTGACAGCCTGACTTTTACTGTCTTGCAGGAACACAAACGTACACACACACACATAACGCACCAGAACGGTGGACATCCATAATGCCATATATCCCTATATATACACCATGTATAACCACATACTCATGGCCTTCCGATATACAAACTATGCTTTACACTAGAGCTTCAGTCAGGCCTGAAAGTTGGTCTGAATGAAAATACAGCAAGAAAACGTTCCATCTGAGTCCGAACCGATACATAGCATTGCATTTTGAATGTGTATCTGACCTGAGCCTGACAAAATTCTGGCTAAATCCAACTCACCCCAAATCACATCTTCAAGTTTTGAGTCCAAAACTGACAAAAATCCAACAAAATCCGATCAAACTGACCTGAATCAGCCCATCATCACATCAGATTCATGCAGTGTTCTGTGTTGTGTGTCCCATATGTAGTTGAACCAGACGTAGCCTAATTGGTGTCTGAATTTTGTGTCTTTAGATTTGGACCAAAGCTATGAAGTCACCAAGCTAACAATTAATGTAAACACGCAGTACTGTGAAAACGTCCGAGACCACCATACATACATACATACATCATCTAAACCGCTTATCCTTCTGGGTCGCGGGGGGTGCTGGAGCCTATCCCAGCTGTCATTGGGTGGAAGGCAGGATACACCCTGGACAGGTCGCCAGTCCATCACAGGGCAGACAGACAGACATACACAATCACACACTCACTCACACCTAGGGGCAGTTTAGCATGTCCAATCAGCCTGACTGCATGTTTTTGGACTGTGGGAGGAAACCGGAGTACCCAGAGGAAACCCACGCAGACACGGGGAGAACATGCAAACTCCACACAGAAATGACCCTGGTCGCCCGGCCGGGAATCGAACCCACGAGACCACCATTCGTTTTTCTAATTTTCAGACATTTTAAGTACAAAATAAAATAAAATCGCCTTTTGTCAGGCGATAATTTTCAGGAGATTACATATAATCCACTTGTATAAGAAAGGAACTGACAATAGGAAAAAAAGGAGTTTCCAAAACTGAAGTTCAGAAAATTATTAAATGATACAGAGGAAGAGGGGCTTCTAACAACTGTAGACCACCAAAACTTAAAGCTTTCATCTCTGAGAGAGAGGAGAAAATCAAGCTGCTTCAGATCTGAAAACATCCACAGGTGTTTCTGTCCATCCTTCCACTGTGAGAAGACGACTCAGCGCTGTGGGTCTGAAAGGATGTGTCGCTGTCAAGAAGAACCTCACTGAGAAAAGGAGACGGACACATCAAACAAAGAAGCTGAACAATGGACTGGCCACCCCAGAGTCCAGACCTCAACACCACTGAATGTGTTTGGATTACTTGGACCATTAGAAGCAGAAAATGCAACCAACTTCTAAGACTGAACTTCGGAGGTGTGAAAAAATATCCCTGCAAATTTCTTTGAAAAATGGAAAGCAAGTCTTCTGCAAAGACTGGAAGCTCTAATGAAGATAAAGAGTGGACATAATAAATATTGAAAAATTATATTTACATGTTGAGGCGTCTTTTCCTGACGCTGAAAAATGAATAACTTGTACTTAATGGCTATTTTGGTTGGAAATTAAATGAACAGAGGTTGGTCTGTGATATTTGCACAGTACTGTATATCCACCAATTAGCACTGTGCAAACCACGTGTCTAAACCCTCAAACCCTCACACGCTGGGCTCAGTCAGGTCCATAAGTAATCCCAGGTAGACTTGCTTATGTGACTTTCTGACTATGTTTTGCAGACTGTTATCTAAAAAAAAAGAAAGTACACACAAAAGTAAGACTTCGAGACGGCTGCTGCTACTGTTTTCACTATATGACCGACTTTGTCTTTGTTTAAGACAGCATTTTAGCTCCAGTGCAAAACTAAAGAAGCAAAGTTTAGGCAACCAATATGTTGTTTGATTACATTATTTGTGGTAGGAAGTGTTTAAATTTGATTCTTGGTCAAACTTCTGCTTTAAAGGGCCCAAATCATAGCAAACTAAATTTCCGTTGCTTTTAGAAAATAAAGGAGTTTGAAGTCATATGTGAACATTGTTAAAGTTTCAACATTTACAGAGAGATTCACTCGAAAGAGGCCCCGAATATTTTGTTGTAACTCTTGTTGTGATGAAGCAATCTGAACCAAAAAAATGCGCTACATACCTTGACGTATGTGTAATCGACTGCATTACATGCGATGCTGGAAGTGATCTCCGTTTTCTGCCAGACACATGAAGGGGTACGGGGGTCTGCACCCAGAAGTTGCAAACGGAGGTTAAACGTCGCGGCGGCTGTCCAGCGCCTACCTCATCGCTCCGACACAGGGGCATCCCACCTTGTTCAAAGCTCCATATACTGAGGAGCTCATTGCACGTTGTTTCGTTCAGATTGCTTCGTCCTAACAAGAGTTATTATAGAATATTCAGGGCCTCTTTCGAGTGAATCTCCCTGTATCTCTCATGGTTTCCTCTATCCCTCTGTCTTCATATGGTTCTTCCCCTGTGTTGTAGCCATGTGCTTTTTAGCCATGTGCTCGTGTTTTGTTTTGGTTCTTGTGTTCTGCCCTTTTCCCCAACCTTCCCTATTAGGATCCTCACCTGTTTGTATTCCCTGCCTCCTCCTTCTCCCAGGTGTTCCCTATTGTTTGTAGGTATATTAAGCCCTTTGTTTCAGTGCATGGTTGTCTAGTCTACTTGTCACTTTGTCTTATGTAGTGGCTGTGTGACTGCCTTGAGGTTTGTTTGCTCTTTGTGTTTCTTTGTTTAAACCTTGTAGTTTGTTACTTTGTACTTTCGCCAGTTTGTTTTTTTTTATTAAAGTTTGCTTGCACGTACATCCAGCCTCCTTGCTCTATGCACATGACCATACCATTCATTGTCCACTCTATATATGTAAACTATGTTGCAAAAACAGCCTGTCCCAAGCTCCCCCGCCCCAGTAACTTACTAGCTAAAGTAGTGAAAAATACACAAGTTGTCTATATTTACACCGATCAGGCATAACATTATGACCACCTCCTTGTTTCTACGCTCATTGTCCATTTTATCAGCTCCACTTACTATATAGGTGCACTTTGTAGTTCTACAGTTACAGACTGTAGTCCATCTGTTTCTCTGCATACTTTGTTAGCCCCCTTTTACCCTGTTCTTCAGTGGTCAGGACCCCCATGGACCCTCACAGAGCAGGTACTATTTGGGTGGTTGATCATTCTCAGCACTGCAGTAACACTGAAGTGGTGGTGATGCATTAGTGTGTGTTGCGCTGGTCTGAGTGGATCAGACACAGCAGTGCTGCTGGAGTTTTTAAATACCTCAGTGTCACTGCTGGACTGAGAATAGTCCATCAACCAAAAATATCCAGCCAACAGCGTCCTGTGGGCAGCGTCCTGTGACCACTGATGAAGGACTAGAGGATGACCAACACAAACTGTGCAGCAACAGATGAGTTATCGTCTCTGACTTTACATCTACAAGGTGGACTGACAAGGTAGAATAGATGTGGACAGTGAGTGGACACAGTGTTGCAGCACTGCTGTGTCTGATCCACTCGTACCAGCACAACACACACTAACACACCACCACCACGTCAGTGTTACTGCAGTGCTGAGAATGATCCACCACCCAAATAGTACCTGCTCTGTGAGGGTCCATGGGGGTCCTGACCACTGAAGAACAGCATAAAAGGGGGCTAACAAAGTATCAGAGAAACAGATGGACTACAGTCTGTAACTGTAGAACTACAAAGTGCACCTATATAGTAAGTGGAGCTGATAAAATGGACAATGAGCGTAGAAACAAGGAGGTGGTCATAATGCTATGCCTGGTCGGTGTATGTGGGCCCTTTAAACACCATAATTCTGAGACATGAGGTGCTGCTGGTCAGATTCTACTGAGGTGCTAAGTATCTAGGAAGTTAGCTAGCATTCGCTAGAGGTCCTTCTTGTGTCCTTATAGCACCTTCACACACACAAACACACATACACACACTCTGTATGCTGTCTTCAGCTCTCTCTCTGTCTGATTTCTCTGGCTAATTAAACAGTACAGCTCACAGAGAGATCTTATCAGAGCTGAGAGGTTTGGCAGAACACATTGATTGCTTGCCCTTCTCTCTCTCTCTCTCTCTCTCTCTCTCTCTCTCTCTCTCGTCCTTTTGATGGATAGATCTCTGGGTTTTCCAGTAAGAATGAGAGTGAAGGTGGCAGTTAGCGGCTTTAAGTACAGAGAAAAGCTTCTGTAAATAACACCGTCAATACCTGAGGGTCCATACGCACACATGCACAGTCAACACAGCGCGTTGATCTGAATAGCGCTTTCATCCCCCCCATTGAAAAAGTGCTTTATGACCCAAACGTCGGTCGTTACTGATCAAGCGTTGCACTATAATTCAGCCCTAGCTGTAGTTCCATTAGGAGCGCCGGTCATCTTGAGTGGCCCTTTTAAAATATCCCCGCTCTCCAGACGTATTAATTATTAAGCAGCCATGTATGGCACTACTCAGAGATTGCCATGGAAACCGTGGAGGTCAGGGTGGGAGCTGACATCAAGTGGCAGACCATGAGGGAGAGAGAACAGTCATCATTTTAAAAAAGAAGCGTCATACAAAGATTCAGTCTGATGCTCAGCTGTCAGTCTGATGTAATTAACAGCAGTTCCACCTGTTACTGTTTCTTTTTTTCTAAAAGTAAAGTGGAGAAAAACTTAAATGAATTCAGACTCATGCAGGTGGTATTACCTTGCTGAATGTGGGGGACGTCAACATGTAGGCTGTTTCGGAGGGGTGCTTTATTTGTATGGAAAAATGCTGCACGCGCGCACGTGTGTGTGTGTGTGTGTGTTCTTGGGCCCGTACCGCCGAGCATAGCCCATCCTTTAATGAGAGGAAAATCCAGCATGAAAAACAATGCCTTGGATGCTGTAAAGACTCTCCGCACGTCCCTTTGTTCCAGACCACTGCCTTTGCTAATTGGACGGATTTGTTCCACAAGCCCCCGGGGGGGGGGACGGGGAGTTGGGGGGGGGGTGGAACAAATACATTAATGCGCCGCAAAATCATGTGACGCCTCTTTTCTAAATCCCAGACCCTGATTTTATTTGTGAAAGTTTGACAAAAGTTCTAAAGCAGCCTGAGAGCCAGATAGTGCTAGATAGTGTTGGATTCCAGGAAGAAAGTAGAACTGGATAATATGATGAAGTTTTATGGTTATCATGATAAATTAAGTCACAATATGCTCTGCTGAGCGTATCATGTATATCATCAGTACTTAAAGGACACTGACTAACTACAAAGTGGGCATGATTAGCCCTGTTTAATTGGATTTAGTACAGTACAGTTTGTAAAACATTGAATAAAAATCTCTGTAGGTGTACTTTTTATTATTATGATTGTTATTATTATTGTTATTGTATAGGGCGGTTGTTCAAAGACATGCAGTCAGGTGAATTGGAGATGCTAAATTGCCCCTACATGTGAATCTATGTGTATATGTCTGTGTGTCTGCCCTGTGATGGACTGGCGGACTGTCCAGGGTGTTTCCTGCCTTCCACCCAATGACCGCTGGGATAGGCTCCAGGTCCCCCTACGACCTAGGAGATAAGCGACTTAGATAGTGTGTGTGTATTATTATAGTGTAGTATATAGGACACTAATTTGTTTGTTCCAACTCATTAAATCTCAGAAAAACAAAATATACTGTTTTATTAATGAAATATAATAATCATAATATAATATGATATTATTATGCATATTGTGTATCGTGATTTTTTTTTTTGTAGTACATATCTTGTAGATTCCTAAAGTATCACAATATAATATTTTTCCATATCGCCCACCATTTCCAAAAAAACTCAAGACATATGCTTTGAGGACTGCATTACCGTGGGAGTCCCATGAAGCCCACCGCAATATCTTATGGCAGGGACGCAGAAAGTGGGGTGCTGTGGGGGCTGCAGCACTCCCTAGTACCAGGACTGCAACCGTCAAAAACGATAATAATAATATGGGGATCTGACCTTGAGCATAGCAAAGACTACTGTGTGCTTGTTTTAGAGTGGAATTTGAATTTTTCTATTTTTTTTAATATATCTTCTATACCTACACTGGTTAAGTTAACGCTGAACTTCCATTGCAGCGAGCTGAATCGCTTCACTTGACAACAGCTGGCCACCTTGGGGGTGCGTCACTAAAACACATGCAGGTTGAGGTTCAAAGATGGGAAATTGTGGGCTTTACAGACGTAGAGGCCAGTTCTGAACCCCAAAGCAGCCTTGGACTGTTTATAAACTTAATCTTAATAATAGCGTTTTATCAACTGCTTCTCCTGCTCAGTGTGAGTTCCAGCATTAACATATCAAGAATCTGATTTGACGTGACAATTAATTTGCATAAAGTTTGTCCAGAGTGAGAGAGCAGAGAGAGGATGTGCATCAGCGGTCTGATGTGTCAGTTATATGTATATATTGTCGTCTCTCACCTCATTATAGTGCAGCATGACACATTCTGTTTGTATGAAGTATAAAAAATTCAAATGGAAAAAAGGATGTTAACTTAAAACGCCTTCTCATGTCCTTGACCTCTCTTGGGAGCTGTCGGTTAGCCAGCACAGTGCGGGTGGGAGCAGGACAAACATATATGTAGAGGAATCCCACAAACGTATCAATAGCCTAAATAATATGATATATAAATAATATGTAACAGCAAAATAACAAAAACGAATAAACTCTTTCTACATAGAAGATCTAAACTAGTTCTATATAGCAGCAACCAATCACGTGATCAATCATGTGAATCACGTGAAGTATGTGGTTAGACCCCATGTGTCAACCACATGGCCCACAGGCCAGATCAGGCCCATGACACAATCCTATCCAGCCCGCAAAAGTGTTTTCATTTTCTATTAATATTAGCTTGTTTTACAATGCTCTACACTACAGTCCCCAGCATGCACTGCAACGTAATGTGTGCTCTGACTCTACCACCCCAGCAACAATCTATAGGACAGTGGTTACACCTCAATTCTACACAGTTCCACACCAGTCGTATCTCCAAACAACTAACTGCAGTTCAGCCGATATAAACACCCAACGTCAGCTCAGCAGCTCAGAAATTGAGTCCAAGTATTTCTGAACTTGCAGCAAAGAAAAAATGCCTGGTGTCTAGTTCAAGCAAATAGGTAGGTTGAAAAGATAGGTGTTCTCTGGCCCACAGATCCGTTGAGATGTTTTGATATGGCCCCTTTAGTGGTTGAGTTTGGCAACCCCTGCTTTTAACAGTCAGATGGCCACAGCTGTGGAAAGTGCTCATGATAACGGTGAATTCACGACAGTAGAGCCGACTAAAGGCAAGTCTGTTTTACAGAACTCACTTTCACTGGTGCCTGATGCAGATCTGTGGGCGGGAGCGGGCCAAAACGTTTCGGTTGCGGGTGGGAGTGGGACAAATGGTGCAGATAAAATCTTGCACAGACCTCTAATACACTCCTTTCACACATGTGCATTATGTGGGAATTTGACTGTAATTAAATGAGACGAGGTTAAGTGTGAACATGTAGTTGAGACCTAGTAGAGTTCTTGCAAAATTAATGGGAGAAGAAGCCGATAAATTATGGAAAACAATGGCGACTCGATCATGTTCAGGAAAGCTGAATGTTTCTGTCATGTATGTGCAGCGCTGCGTTTTAGGTTTCGCAAGTGAAAAACGTCAAAATGAATGTTGTGCTTTGTTTTACTGCATGAGGCTCGGAAGAGCAGCTGAATCTTTTATATCTTTTGAATTACACACGCTTGTGTTTGCATATCACTGAACTACATCCAAACTATGTTTAGAACTGTTATAGAAATCAGGAAACATGAATGCTCGCTCGAAACTTTATACAGAAAAGGCCACAATTCTCATCTGTACTTATTCTTCTCCAGTGACAGCTTTGCAATGATGCATTGTGTGTTTCGAGAATGTGTTCCAGGTTAGACATGGGCAAGATGAGGACATTTGAACGTTATCGTGGTAAATTTTATTACCGTGATACACAATATGCTTTTCTGGGCATGTCATGGATATCAGCAGTACAGATCACCGACCAAGTGCACATTTCATTAAAAACAGCACATAATCAGTCAGGTTTAACTGGCTTTGGTTCAGCACATCTTGACATCTCAGTAGGGATTATATTTTAGCATGTAAGATTAGATCTTGAAGATATCTTATAAAGATGCTTGAGAATAACTGCACACCTGCACCTGAACTCACATGCTCCTCCTGGCTTTAACTACCTCTCTATACCTTGACTCAGAGGTAGAGGTGGGGGTTCAGCAGTTATATTCCATAATCATTTAAACTTTCTTGCCATAGACTCCTACAGAAGATCTTCTTTAAAACATCTTGTATGTAAATGATCAGGTCTGATTCCATTACTTGCCATGCTAATCTATCGTCCTCCTCCTATGCAGACTAGATTTCTGTCGGATTTATCTGAACTGCTTATTGAAGTATGTGCTCTGTTGTCTACAAATCATATCAGGGCCTTAAAATTCATTTTTCAAAATGGGGTGAATTCACCCTCTTGAATGTTTTACATAGAGGGGATTTATACACTTTGTACTACTTGTGAGCTTAATTATAGGTCTTACATTGTCCTGTTCTTTTGGAAAGAAGGACACTTCATCTCTTTGATGAAATTAACCACATGACCAAATTTTGAATCAGCCCATATGTTTTCTGCTATAAAGTAGGCGGTTTTAAGAAGCCCCTTCGTTTTCTCCTAGCACTGCAACTGCGCAACTTCAGTAGCATTAGCCATCACGTTCTTTTGCCGAACCTGCCTCACGCTTTCTTTTTAAGGCTCTGTCGTCTACTCAGTGACCTTGAGCGAGAGAAAGGGGCTATATGAATAAAAGTGAAGATGATGAGAAGCACCATCCGAGTGGCGCCTTAAAGTTTTGTAACAGCGGCTGGTAAAAGACGCAGCTCCATACGTTTTACAAATGAAGCAGCTCGTTTCACCGTTGTTAAGTTTGAGCCATGGAAATATTCTGAGCCAGTTAGTCTGAAACGTGTCTTTGTGCTGCTGCTTCACCTCACTAACGTTACTGTTACCTGACTGAGGATCCTGAGGATTAACACTGTTAACGCTGATATCGCTAGCACTGTTTACGATGGCCCTTTCAGGTTCTGGTGTTTGCAGGCCTTCAAGTCCACATCACTGAAACCTGTCTGTAAATGTTAGCGAGAAGTGCTGCAGCAGCAGCAGAGGGCGCTCATAGGGAGAAAGAGCGCCAAGTGTGTTGTCCAGACCGGAAGTTGGTCCGTTCGGCCAGTCGTCCTGCATTCCACACTGGTGCAAACGTTGGCTGAACATTATTAAACATTGCTGTAAATGTCTGCAGGAATTTCCAACATTGTAAATGTTAGATTTGTGTGGATCGATGAAATTCAACTGCACTGAAATTCAGGCCCTGTGATGGTCTGCCGACCTGTCCAGGGTGTATCCTGCCTTCCACTCAATGACAGCTGGGATAGGCTCCAGCACCCCACCGTGACCCAGAAGGATAAGCGGTTTAGATGATGTATGTATGTATGTATGAAATTCAGGCCCTGAAAATTCTTTATTGATCTTACAAGGTAAATCTGTCATCTTGCAACCTATCTATGCCTGCAGAGTTGAGTACCTTGACCAAGTACACAACCCAGGATACCCAGTGTCAGTGCTGGGAATTGAACCCCCCACCTTCTGGTTACTAGCTCATCATTCCTGCCACCTCACAACTGCAACAGCCACATTTTCGCTTGTGCAAAATCTGTTCCATTAAAATAATTAAAATTTCAACATGTCGAAATGTAATTTATGTTTTTCAGAACTTTACTAGTTCTGATAGATTTTCTGATATCAGTAAAGCATTAAAAGCTGAAGCGGCTCGCTGGAGAGAGTGAGTAACTTTCTAAACGACCTGCTGTTCTGACTGTTTCTTGTTGACGCCTCCCTCGAACTGTCAGTCTCCATGGAGATAATAATCGGCGCGTTTGAGTGACAGGAGCGCTGAATGGGAGAAGGCAGAGATGGACGGATAGCGCGCTTCAGCGGGATTGTTTTATGACGTTCAACCTCCACGACGTGTTCGAGAAAGACTGACAAAGGGATGAAAGGAATGAAGAGACTGCATTTATCCAATTGATTGGAAGACTCTGAGTCATTCCGTTTCAGCATTAAACTATGCTCACTCTCTCTCTCTCTCTCTCTCTCTCTCTCTCTCTCGCTCTCTCTCACACACACACACACACACACACACACACACACACACACACACACTTACACATTCTCTCTCTCACACACAAACACACTTACACACTCTCTCTCTCTCTCTCTCTCTCTCTCACACACACACACACACTTACACACTCTTTCTCTCCCATACAAAAACACACATACACAAAACACACTCCCAGGCTGCGTGAACTTGTCAGCATGCACTTCTCTCCCGTCACATCTAAATACAGTTGAGTGGAGGGGTGTGAAAAAGCTGGCAAAACAGGACATAAAAGGAAGTCTCAGTTAAATAGCTCTCCTTCACTCTCTCTTTTACACACACACACACACACACACACACACACACCAGCACACACAGACACAAGCTCCCACTGTTAAATTCCTGTAGTATAACCTGCAGTAATATTAAGGTTTAAAATGAAAGTGAGCTCACCGGACAAAAAAATTGTCACCTGTGACCGAAACGTACCCACTAGTATGTAATACCTCCACAAGCTCGAGTAACAGCTGTGATTCGATTCGGCCTGGACTGGACATGCTTCTCGACGTAGTCGACATCAATGTTCAGCCACTCTTGCATCAAAGAATTATGCAGTTTGGCCAGATTTTGTGGAGCCTTCCCTGAAGTCTTACTCGTTGTTCCAGGTAGCCCCACAGATTTTCAAGAGGATCCAAATCTGGCGATTTTGTGCACTGATCCAGATGTGTGAATGTTCCTGGATGTTCATCATGTCAATCAGTCACATTTGCAGCCCTGCGAATGCGAGAATTGTCATCTTGGAATACAGGGATGGGAATGTTATGTTCCTCGGTAAGATGATAAGAAAAAGGCAAAACCTGGTTGTCTAGCAGCTCAGTGTTGCACTGTGTTTCAAATTTACTGTTACCTCAACAAAAGGACCCATTTCTGCATAATTAAAACACCCCCAGAACATCACAGAGCCTCCAGCTTGATCCACACCTTGCATGCAGTCCTTATTGAAGGCTTCCTGAGGTCTATGATGAACACGATGCCCAGCATCATTCACATACAGGCAGAAATGAGATTCATCTGACCAGATAACACATTTCCAGTCATGAACAGTCCAGTTTTTGTGTCTCTTTGCCCACTGTAACTGGGCAACTTTGTGAGCAGGAGTGAGCGAAGGCCTCCTGCGTGCCGCTTTGCTCCATATGTTCATGGTATGCAGGTGCATGAGTGTTCATTCAGAAATTTGTTCTGAGAACCTGCGTTGACTTCTAGTGAAGTGATTTTTATTCACAAGCCGGCGGTCCCTGTCCATCACTTTCGTCTTCCGGACAGAATTCTGATGAGAATTTTCTGCAGACTGGGACTTTTTTTGGCACTGTTGGTTGATCTGTATGGCTATATGCTTCAATACACCTGCAAATTCAGCTACTTCCTTCACACTGTGGCCTTTGGTGCCCAAATACAGTCACTCCTTTTTTGCCACTCATTAACATCTGCTTTGTGACCATTTTCCACACTTTGAATGAGACATTCACTGCACTGTACCACCTCTTCTCAATCTATGAATCCTCTCGTGGTGATAGGAACCAGACGTCCAAAGCATTTAAAGCCCCTAAAATCTCCCTCATAGAAAATATTTACATGGAATGTGTATGAATATGTTGCCTGATAGAGGTCTGCACTCCTTTAGGTTCCTGCAGGATCCGCCACAATATCTTGCAGCGCGGGACTAATTTTCAGTGCTGCACTGCCCACTGTCGGCAGGAGTGGGCCGAAGCATGCATGAAGAGAAATCCATAATTAATGAATAGCCTAAATAAAGTAGAACGATCACTGAATGATATATAAACAATATAAATTGATAGCAGTAAAACAAATTAAGCAGACAAAACATTTCGGTTGCAGGCAGGAGCGGGACAAATGATTCTGATTTTCTATGGGAGCAGGATTAAATCTTGCGGGAGCGGGCCCTGAAAAAACTGCCCCTTGCAGACCTCTACTGTCTGACACCTGAAACATTGTTTTACAATAGTTTTAAGAAAAGTTTTTGGCCTAAAACCTTTTTTTAATACATTCATGGTGTGGAGGTACATGCAGCGCGTTATAAGTCAAGATAGTCCCCAAAGAAAACATATTTCTGCAGATTTACCACTTTTACTGTTTCCAACATTACATATATAAATATATGTAATATATTTACAGTTACCTATGTAAATATATTAAACAGAACACATGTAAGTTACCTGATTGTTTTGGATAGTAAAGGAAATGGCTATCAATGTGTTACATGCATTGTAATCCCTGGTTCCTATCACCACCACTGTAAAGAAATCTGCATGCTTTTTACATCAAACTAATCAGAATAACAGTTGTAGAGGTACATGAGTGGTTTTAAGGTCCAACTACGCACCTTAATTATTTTTTTCCAGGGAAAAGGTTTGCAGTCGAGGGGAGGTTAGGGAACCAGCCTTGTGACCGGAAGGTCGCCGGTTCGATCCCCTTGGCCGACAGTACATGACTGAAGTGCCCTTGAGCAAGGCACCTCACCCCCAACTGCTCCCCAGGTGCCGTGGATAGGGCTGCCCACCGCTCCGGGCAAGTGTGCTCACTGCCCCCCAGTGTGTGTGTTCACTAGTGTGCATGTATGTGGGTGTTTCACTGCACAGATTAAATGCAGGGTTAAATGCAGAGGTCTAATTTCTCTGTGTGCAAAACACAGTTGGCTAATGGTTCTGAATCCAATTCAATATTTGTAACCCAACATTTAAAAACAGAACCATAAAATAAAAAGCATAGAGTCAAGACGGGGGGTGTGAAGTCAGTACGGTTTTAAAAATAGCAGTAATTGCAATTGCAGTAGATTATGATACAATTATGTTCCCTAAGTAAAGCTGTACCCTTGGGGGGACCACCCCAGTGACAGTTGTTTTGTATGGAGCTGTCCATCGGACAGGTGTGGACACTCCACTCATACTCGGGTGAGCACGAAACAAATGAACTGTGGTTCGCCTGAAATCGCAGGTCTGGGTTCGTTTCCAAATGAACGCTTCCGTGGGTCACTTCGCTGCTGGTGGGGAAGCTTTTTTGTGAGGATCTGCACCAAACGAGAGCATGTTATTCTGCTTCTTCCAGCAGCACCTCAATGCTGAACTGTCCGCATAATCTGCCTGTTTCAATGTCTGACTCTTCACAGATGCTCATGTCGTCCTTCCAGCACAAGCTGCCGCTAATCACGGCAGACGTGCACTAAAATAGTAGTGATGCAATGGCTTCAATTTTGTCACATCGATCATGGAGTGTATTGCATCAGCGACCTGGTTACATTCAAATTGGCAAACCTAATAATTAAGAAGCAGATATGATGCATATCAAGATATCAGTATAAAGATATCAGGTTTATTATTATTATTGCTTTGACTGTGATACATATAGACATTAAGCATCCCTATTTTCAGGGAAAGTGGAGTTTTTGCTCCACTCATATGGCTCATATGGTGCAAAATTGCTGACCAATAACAAGCACTCATGTATATTGGGTGCACTTTTTTGGTGCTATCAAAGTAGAGGTGGCCGATATGGCAAAAATCTAATATTGCGATCCTTTTTTCACGATACACAATATATCACAATATTTTTTTTTTCAGACATCAGATCAGTTGGAACAGAGAAAAAAGAAGCAGTAGTGCTACATTTAAAAAAAAATCATATCAAATACTGTGTGCACAATGGTTTTTACCGAATATTTTGCATACTGTGATGCACTAAATCCAGTTAAACTGACTTGTTATCCTCTATATATAATGAAACATGCAGCTGGTCTGTGTTCTACATGTACTGACAATGTCCACAATATGTTCAGAAAAGCATAATGTGTTGTATTGTGACATAATTTGTCATTTTAATGATACATACTGTCATATTGCCCAGCCCTATGTTTCAGTGTGAAACCAACCAAACCAAATGAAAAAGGTGCAACATCACAAGATCCCAAACTCTGATTCAGACATTAGCAAACAAACTAGGTGTGAAAACAGCCTAAGACTTCACAGAATACTAGGTGCAAACCATGAATGTGTTTCAGAAGAGCAGAATAGTCTTCTTACATTCAGATACAAAGATGCAGAAAGCCTGTTCTGATCTAGAACAGTGGTACTGATTAAAGCAGGAAAGAACAGTCCATACCAGAGTAATGGGAACCAGAACATAGAGATGATGTAACTGCTGGGATGATGGCAAAAAAGGGGCAAACGTAGCACATGAAGAACATTGTGTATAAATTTGTGTAGTTGTAGTTTTGTGTAACTGTAACTAGAAATCTAACCCGTGAGCGTAACTGTCCTTTCAACACTTTTTTGAAGCTGGAGTTTATGGCTGTCACGCAAGCAGTAGATCAGACTTTCTAGTTGTGAGTAATAGACTTTACTGTGCTTTCTCCCTCAATTCCATGTCCAGGTTTCACTTGTATGTGGGTCTTTAATTTGTGTTTATTCAACGCTCTTCTCTCTAATTTGTATAAACACAACTTGGCCATTTTTATTCTTTAACTTTATTTTACTATTTTTTATACTGGCCCATATGTCTACCATATCGTTGCTATCGGAACAAAACCTTGTATCTCCATTTTTGTTTCCCTTTGTATTATTTTTTTCCCTATTGTATTATTTTTCAGTTTTTGACTCAATCTGAAAGTGGCTGTTGGCCTTTACATTGTGTGTGAATTTCATGAAGAATGGGCTAGAAGAAACATCCCAAAACAACTAGAAGAAAAGTCTGGTTCCATTGACACACATTAAAAGTCAAGCAGGTTTTTTCCTTCTCCTGTAAAGTTACCATTTTGGAGATACGAGGTTTTGTTCCGACAACAGCGACATGCACAATTCATACAGGAAGATCTGAGTCGATAATACACAACACTGGGCAAAAGTCAAAGATCACCCTTCATTTGTTTAATTTTCAGTTAAAATAGCCATTAAGTAAGCAATTTATATGGAGATATTTCTCAGGAGGTTAAATATAAAATAATCCACATATGCACATGGAAGAGGGAAGGCAAAGGAAAATAAGTGAAAAAATAGGAGATTCCTAAACTGGAGTTCTAATATTTTTTCCAAATATACAGAGACAATAGGATTCTATGTTAATAGTATGTGCAAGAGCTGGTAGACCACCAAAACTGTCACCATCATATAAGCAGTACTTTCATCTTTGAGAGAGAGGAGAAAACCAAGCTCCACTCCTGCTTCATATCTGAAATAATCCACAGGTGTTTCTGTCCATCCAAAAAAAAGACAAAAAAATGCAAAACAATCAAAGCTGCTTGTGTTTCCAGAACAATGGACTGACCACTCCAGAGACCTCAACATCACTGAATGTGTTTGGGAATGTGTGGATCCTGTGAAGCAGAAAACGCAACTAACTTTCAAGACTGAACTTTGGAGGTGTTTAAAAATATCCCTGCAGATTTCTTTGAAAAAACTGAAAACTCACAAAAAGAATGGAAGCTGTGATAAAGGTAAAGAGTGGAAACACTACATTATATTTTGTTGTTGAGGCTTCTGTGAAATTTCCTTTTAAATGTGTTTTCTGTTGTTTTATATTTTTTCCTGACACTGAAAAGTGAATTATTTGTACAAAATGGTTGTTTTGACTGGAAATGAAATAAATGTAGGTTAGTCTCTGACTTTTGCACAGTACTGTACCTCTTCAAGAACTCTCCTCTCGGATACGCTCGGTCAGTCTTCTTTCTGTTTTGCAGCACTTCGATCAGCCTGGTAGATGCAAACCAAAATCGAGCCCAAAAGGTTTTCTGAGGCCGAAGGACTTAACTGGCCAAGTCAATCACCTGATCTGAATCCAATAGAGGATGCATTTCACATGCCGAAAATAAGTCGAGAGGCTAAAAGCCTCCCAAAAATAAGCAGCATGGAGGGCCTGGCAGAGCATCACCAGGAAAGATAGCCTGTGTCTGGTGATGTCTGTGTGAATGTCTTCACTAGCCACATTTACATGCAGCCTAATCCATTAATAATCCGACTAATAGCTCAATCGGAATAGAATACATCCATGTAAACACCTCAATCAGAATAGACTAGCTAATTGAGGCCATTCGGAATATAGTTTCTCTCTGATTGAACGAGGTGGGTAATCCTGTGAATAATCTGTTAAATAGAAGAATAATAGCCATGTAAACGCCTGTATCTGATTACATTCCCAATCAGAAAGTTTAAGTATGTTCTGATCATGTTCGTCACGTCATAGTGAAAGTTTATACCGTTCAACATGGCGGAGCAGAAACTGGTCTGCAGAGGAGACGAAGTTTATGCTCTGATCTTTAAAAGACGGCGGTGGGACGGACGTCCAGCTTATGTGTCTCAGAACACGACGTCTTCCTCTCGGCCTTCTTTAATAAGGACATGTGAAAAAACTAATAATTCAAATTTAAATTTAAAACAATAAAAACACTAACTAAAAAACTCATCTCACTCTGACTGGACACGATGCAGGTCGTCATGGTAACCTACACTAAGTGGTAGTCTGCGCATGCGCATAATTTTGGATCTCATTACTTGAACATGTAAGGAGATTTTCCATCAGATTGTTGAGTAGAGTGAGCAGATAAGCACCTCAGTCTAAATCTGTAATCAGAATGTATTCAGTGTATTCAATCAGTAAACGTAGCCAATTGACAAAGGATCTTGATTCCAATTGTTGGTACAGACAGAAAGAGAGTGACCGAGAGTTTGGCATTATTTAAAGGTGTGTTTGGTAGTTAATAGTCCACCCGCACATAAACTGAGTATTTGATAGCTTTTGTGCATTAAGCTATCCATAACTGGGTTATGGGTCAGTTCGGTTTGAATGGCAGCCCACACTTCCGTGCAGCGTGTTGTATCTGTCAGATGGGAATTAAGGAGCTACCGGTTCTGAGCGCCGTGACTGAACCTTCCAGCCTGAGATACAGTCGCTGGATTAAAAGCATTACTGAAGTTCACAGCATTGCATCTTTCCAATTTACTGAAGAGTTTTCTTTAAAGCCTTTAGTAGCTAGTAAGTAAGAAATTTCCCATGGTTCCCGCAGTCTATTTCCCAACAGATTCCGTGAGTTTGCATGTCAATCAAACACCCCTTCCTGTCAAAGTAGGCGGCTCTTGGCCACATTATTTTATATCCTTTATACATTTCATTTTATTTTTTTTCCACTTATAACATTTGTGTGGTTTTACATAATTCATTGTTTACATTTTTTCTCCTTTTCCTTAGAATTAAACAGGCTGTTTTTGTTACTGTGCCTTTAAGTCTGACACAAGATAAATGAGCTCTGTTCTAATTGGCTGTGGCTCATTTATAAAGCACAAATAGCTGAAACACTGCTTAGAACTTCAGTATGAATAGGCAGAGCTAAACTGCTTTAGGCTGAATAGATAGATATATTGCTGCTGTTGGAAGAAAACCCCATATCTTCATTTTTCTTTGTTTGTTTTGTGTGCAAGATACACTATATGGACAAAAGTATTGGGACACCTACACATTACACCTACAGGAGCTTCTATGACATCCCACTCTAAATCTATGGGCATTAATATGAAGTTGCAGCTATAACAGCTTCCACTCTTCTGGGAAGCTTTCTACAAGATGTTGGAGAGTGTCTGTGAGAAATTGTGCCCATTCATCCAGAAGAGCATTTGTGAGGTCAGACACTGATGTTGGACAAGAGGGCCTGGCTCACAATCTCTGTTCTAGTTTATCCGAAAGGTGTTTGATGGGGTTGAGGTCAGGGCTCAGTGAGGGTCAGTCAAGTTCTTCCACACCAAACTCACCCAGCCAGGCCTTTATGGAGCTGCTTTGTGCACTGGGGCTCAGTCATGCTGGACCAGAAAAGGTTCTTCCCCAAACTGTTCCCACAAAGTTGGTGTAAAATTGTCCAAAATATCTTGATCTGCTGAAGCAATAAGATTCCCCTTCACTGGAACTGAGGGTTCTAGGCCAACCCCTGAAAAACAACCCCATAGCATCATCCCTCCTCCACCAAACTTTACAGGTGGTACAATGCAGTCAGGCAGGTAACGTTCTCCTGGCATTCGCCAAACCCAGACTCATCCATCAGACTGACAGATAGAGAAGCGTGCTTTGTCACCCCACAGAATATGTTTCCACTGTTCCAGAGTCCAATGGCGGCGCTTTACATCACACAAGAGGTATATCCCAATATTTTTGTCTATATATTGCTTACATCTGCTTAGTGACCAAGAAAGAGTGCAGAATTTTGAATAATTATTCTTCATTTTAATTGTCAAGACCCCCACAGGACCACCACAGGTCCACTCGCTGTCCACTCTATTAGGCACTCCTACCTTTCTGGTCTTCCTTGCAGATATAAAGTCAGAGACGATAGCTCATCTGTTGCTGCACAGTTTGTGTTGGTCATCCTCTAGTCCTTCATCAGTGCTCACAGTATGCTGCCCACAGGACGCTGTTGGCTGGATATTTTTAGTTGGTGGACTATTCTCAGTCCAGCAAAAAGTTTAAAAACTCCAGCAGCACTGCTGTGTCTGATCCACTCAGACCAGCGCAACACACACAAACTCACCACCACCACATCAGTGTTACTGCAGTGCTGAGAATGATCAACCACCCAAATAGTACCTGCTCTGGGGGGTCCATGGGGGTCCTGACCACTGAAGAACAGGGTAAAAGGGGGCTAACAAAGTATGCAGAGAAACAGATGGACTACAGTCTGTAACTGTAGAACTACAAAGTGCACCTATATAGTAAGTGGAGCTGATAAAATGGACAGTGAGTGAAGAAACAAGGAGGTGGCTTTAATGTTGTAGATGATCTATATGTGGATTTTGTTTTCCAGTGATGGACTAGTAAAAAATCAAAAAAGTCATTTTTTGGTTCTGATTTTAAAGTAACAAGGTTTGTTTGTTTCCCAGCCAAATTTCTGACCAATCAATGAACACCCACCTGGGTAATTTGGTGCAATTTAGCCACTGAAGTGTGAAGCCAACCAAACTAAATGAAAAGCCTACAATGTCACACAAATCCATACTCTGGTTTGGACTTCAGGAAACTAACTAGCTGTGAAAACAGCCTAAACTGCACTTCAGCCCGAAACACATCTTTAAGTACTGGTGTCTCATTAAACTCTCATTAGCTCTTACATAATAAACTGAGATTAAGCAATAAACTTGACACTAAATAGAACCTATAAAAATCAAAAACCGCCAAATGTTCACTAATAAGATGTAAATTTAGACGACGACTAATCCCCAAATTTTACATAGCAAAGTCTTAACAAAGGGTTTTTTGTGCATTATTACAGCTAACAAGTACTGGTTTTCACATAACAGACCTCCAGTTATGTACAAATACAGATCATAATGAATAAAGCTTAATGCGAAGTGAATATGAACAAAACCTTGTATCTCCATTTTTGTTGTTTTTCAGGTTTTGACATAATTTGAAAATGTCTGCTCCCCTTTATACTATGTATAAATTTTATGATGAATGAACCAAAATAAATGGCCCAAAATGACTTATAAAAATTTCTGGTTCCATTGACTTACATTAAAAGTAAAGCATGTTTTTTGCTTCTGCTGTAAAGTTTTTGTTCTGACAGCAGTGATGTAGAGGTGTCTATATAGGACTTTACTGCACCACCTCAATAAACACCCAGTATGTGTTCCTTAAAGTGATACCTTGTTTGTGTTTGTTCTACACTGTGTTGACCTCACTTCAGTAAAACACCCTCAGAAACACTTACATTTGGTCAAGATGTTCACAGGACATTAAACAATTCAGTGGTTTTGTTAGAGGCCTCATTTGAATACTGTAACCTCTTTCGTAGCAGTACAGCAGAGGCCAGTGTCGTGGTAATGATTAACAAGGGATGTTGTTTGTGCAGCTCTGGACTGAGGTTGACTTGCATCAACAATCTGAACAAAGATGAAAGTCAGTGGGAAAAAAAATGGTCGGAAAATAGGGGTCATTTTGTGGCTTTAGGCCATAAAAATTTGACATCTTGTTTATCACATTTGAAATGAAAAACAAGGGGGCAAGAAAATCACACAATTTACCACTTATGAACATTAAAATATACAACCCATGTTTTCCAGCCCTCTCCACTAACTTTCAGCTGTCGGATTGCCACTTTCAAAACTTTTTTCCCCACATCTTCAAAGGCAGAACCTCTAAACCACCAAACTTGACGTGAAGCTCCAGGCAGTTGGCTCTCAGCACGCCGTTGCTTTCTGCCCACTTCTATTCCCTCATCATCCTCACTTTTCATCCCCACACTTCTAATCCCCATTAGTTTTTATTTTTTCCTCCTACGCTTCTAAAGCAAGAGCCCCCAAACCTAGCATCTCCTGGAAATGGGCTTTAGAGCTCTATAGCTCAGGGAAATTATCTACTATCTCTATTGGCTATGGGTTCTATAAAGACCCTCCTACTTCTGCGGTACGGAGACTACAGCTGCTGAAGGTGGACAGCAGCTTAAGCTGCCTCTTCTTCTTTTTATCTTTCCATCATTTTCCTTCCATCGCTATTCATATATGTGTGTATATATATATATATATATATATATATATATATGTGCCAGACTTTTTTTTCAGTTTCTATCATAACACTATGAAAAGTGAAAGGTGGCTTTGAAGAGATGTTCGAAACTTTTCAGGCTATTAAAGCTTCCAGAGTTGCCTTTGCAAAGCAGCACTCAAGGCCCTTCATAAACGTTCCTTTCTGATTCCACATCTTTCACTTGACGCTAACGTCAAAGCCCCACGAACGTGCCTGTGGGTTTTATATATCGGCGTAATTGCTGGGTAGTATACATTATGATTGCCTATATTATGTATCCAATTTGCCATATTATGAATCTGATTAGCTGTATTGTCTGAGTGACTGGGTACATCGCGTCTCTGATGAGGAGTATTCTATGTGTGACTTGGTAGTATTACAGAAGAGGGTTCAGTGCCAGTAAGCTCCTTCTGTTTGCTTTATTTCCGCTGCGATCCCGGCTGTTCCCAGAGTCATTTGCACCTGCTGTATTTAGTGTCATTCAAAGAGCACAGGTTGGCAAGGCTGCTCGCTCGCTCTGCTACTGTACTGCTCGGCTCCACTCTACGCTCTCTCTCGCTCTCTCTCTCTCTCTCTCTCTCTCTGTTTCGTTGCCTTGAAGAAATGATCTTTCCATTGCTTCTCCATGCCCTTTTGGATTTGTCATGTCGGAGAAAATTACCAAGCCACAAGGCTCATAATTATCAATAGAATAAATATTAGTTTGGTATATTTCAGTGGACAGGTTGTGGCGACAGTTATGATACTGGGCGGCCAAGAGGAGAGACCCCACCCCTCTCTCTCTCTCTCTCTCTCTCTCTCTCTCTCTCTCTCTCTCTCTCTCTCTCTCTCTCTCAGGGACGTGCAGGTGGCATGCTTGCTTAATGAGCTTCTCTCTCTCTCTGTCTGTCTCTCTCTCTCTCTGTGTTATGGACTGTAATGGCGGGATGTCAGTGTGTCGTTAGCTGCACATTTATTCTCATTAAAGCTGAATGATGATGATTACTTTGTCAGAATCAAGATGACTGAGTACTGAGAGACAGTGAGAGAGAGGGAGAGAGAGAGAGGGAGAATGTGGATGTTCTGGAGTGTTAGTTTCTAGTAGTGAGAAACGGGCAGCGGGCAGTTCTCTGCATCTGATTACACTAGGGGAGAACCCTCAGGGCCTTCTAGGCCCTCAGGAAAATCTTAATGGTTTCTGGGAACTGTACAAATAAATCATCATGCTTGTATTTAAACTCTGCGACTGTTGTAGTAATAATCATTTGTTATTTTGGTCGGAAACAAAAGGGTAATAACCTTTAAAAGGTTATAAAATGGAAAATGATCTAATCATGATTTCCTCTGTGGGATCTGCGTAAATACAGCCAAGTGAGCTCTCCCACTGGTTAGGACTGGACTGAAGGCTTTAGACATTAAATTAACGATCAACCAGTTATGGTAACCAACAATTGGCTGCACTATGCCAGGGGTCTTTACTGAAATAAAATGCCTATATATATATATATATATATATATATATATGTATATATATATATATATGTATATATATATATGTCATCAGGACAAAGCATTGTATCTACATTTTAATAGCTTTTTTACATAATCTAAAAATGTCAACCGGCTTTTACATGTGTGAAAATTTCATGATGAATTTCCCAAAACAAATGGTTATGGTGGACATGTTTTGTTTGTTTGTTTGTTTTGTTTTGTTTTTAATCAGCAGCTTCTCTGCAGCACCTCATCATGCACCAAATTAAATCAGCTTCTCTTTCACCAGCTTCTTGTTCGAATTTTCCCGTTCCACCTTAAATTGTGCCGCAGGTACATTCTGGCGCCTCAGGCACCATTTAAGGTGAAACAGGAAAATTTGAACAAGAAGCGGTCGAATGAAGCAGACTCGTAAAAAGTCAAACGTTGAGAGACAGTTTACAAGAAATTATTCTACTTTTGCGGAAAAGTTTCCTGCCGGAGATGCGAGAAAAGCAGCTACAGCTGAGCTAAAGCTTAAAGCAGAGCAAAGTAAGTCTTCGTTTACATTATATGTTTATCCTGTACTTGTACATCAGCACATACTGAGACATATTTACTGCCAAGATGGTAAAATTGACATGTTTTGGCTCCCAAGGTGGTTTGATTTTTGTTAAAAGGACTTCTAAACTTCTAGAGTGATGAAATTGGCCCATCCTCCTGGAAATCAAATGTAGCTTTTTAGTTCCCAGAAATCATTAAGCCTTTTCTTTAGGCCTAGAAGACCCTGGGGGTCTTTCTCTGAAAAAAATGCATTGTATAGGGATACCACTGTCTTGTATTACGTCAAAATGAATTTTGAGTTTTGCATATCAGTAAATCCCTAATACACACACAAACAAGCACGCACACTCCAACACCTATTATCACCTATATGATATGTAAAATCATGAAGATAGAACACAAATAATGTTGTGTCCAATTGTAGAGGCCATGTTTGTGACCTAAAAATGTACAAAAACAAACAAGCATGCACACACACACATGTACACATGTATTCACACACACACACACACACACACACAGCACATGCATCAATAACAGAAGGCACAGCATCCCTGAGCTCTTTATCTCAGTCAGTCAGCCCAGCCAGAGCAGGTCGCTCCACTATTCCACATCAGCCAAACTTTAGCCAACACCAGTTTCTCTCTCTCACACACACACACACACCCACACACACACACACACACACACACACACACACTCACACACATTACTACCCATGGAGCCACTATAATGGCTTCATGAGCTTAATTTACAGCTGAAGCAGGGTCATTGGGAGAGAAATGCCACTTACCTGAGTTTAGCCTCTAATCTATGTCAAAGGCAGCTCAGGCTCTCTCTCCTTTCTGGGTAATTACCCTCATTTAGTTAAACCTATACAGATAATTCCATCTCTACTGGAGTACTAAGCTCTCTCTCCCTCTCTCTCCCTCTCCCAGTGTGAGTGCTTCTGTTTCATTGATGCCAATTAACTCAATTGTCCCATTATACTGCAATATAAACACTTCAGATTTCAAATCAGGAGCCCCCTCCAACTGATCCAAATTAAACATCGACACTTAAATTAGCTTTAGCGTTGCCTCCCAAAAGAGTAACGTATTGCAGAGCTTATTTATGTTGTCAGATGCAGTATCCTCGCCTGAACACATGAACACGTGCGTAAGTGCAGGTATGAGTGTGAAGATGGAGTGTATCTGTGTCTGAGAGTGAGGCTGGGTATTAAACAGAAAATACTAAGTATTAAGTTCCAAGTACTATTTTGGGAGATTTGTACTTTACTCGAGTATTGCTGAAATTAAATACTTGTACTTTTACTCAATTACTTTTCCAAAAGAAACATACTTTTTACTCCATATGTTTTTTAATCAGATCTTTAAAGTACTCATTACAAATCTCAAAGACCGAGGCGTTTTTTTCTATTGCCAGTCAGGTGAGTTCCCGTACAGTATTTACTGTTTTTATTAAATCATCTAAAATCATATCTGTGTCAAATGAAACTGCCCACAGTTGTGCTAATTTGTCTTAGTGAGAGGAAACAGGCATTTAGACATTTTTGTTTTTAGTATTTAATATATGTAGAAGTGTTAGAAGTGTATAGACTTCTTATTCTTTGACATTGTACTTATGAATATGAACAAAAAGGCAATAAAAATAAGTATTTATAAGCGTAAACCAAGATATCGATGTTGCTGGAAAAAACTCTTGTATCTCCAAAATGTTAACTTTACAGAAGAAGAAAAAAATGTACTTTACTTTGAATGTAAGTCAGTGGAACCAGACTTTTTTCCAAGTCATTCTGGGCCGTTTCTTTTGGTCCATTCTTTATGAAATTTACACACAATGTAAAGAGCAACATGCATTTTCAAATTATGTCAATAACTGAAAAACAACAAAAATGGAGATACAAGGTTTTCTTCTGACAGCAGTGATATGTTTTTGATATGAAAAAAATTGATTATAGATATTAATGCTCCGAAAAAGGCAAATTGCACCTGGAGTCAATAGAGAAGACACATTGGCAATGACACAACAGTTACACAAAGAAAAGTACCAAACTGAACCGCAATGATTTCTGTTCCAGAACCCCACACAAAACATAGAGTCTACAATTTGCACATATGCGTTGAGATAAATCAGAGCTCTTTTAGGACAGGGTCTGGTCTCATGCAACAGAAATAAAAACTTTTGGCAATGTTTCGGCGTCTCATGTTTGGAGAAAGGTACGGTGAATATAGTGATCCCTAGAACAGCGAAGCATGGCGGTGGGAGCATCGTGATAAGGGGCTCTGTAATTCTGTGAATAAGGCTACCTTTCCATCCAGAGAATAAAACTTTTTGTCAAGTCCATAAAAAACTTCTAAGAAACATGGAATAAGTTTACCAAGAAATCTTTACTGTTGAGGAACTTCTTGTTGCTGTTTACTTTAACTGTATGGCTGTAGTTTACTTTGAAAGAGTGCAGACACGGGACACTCAGGAAATGTCCATTATTCAGCTGTAGGCACCATATGTATGTCTGCCATCCAATACCACGTTTTTTCCTTGATAATATAAGGAAATAATACACTTTAATTTCCTTGTCAGTTCAGTGGTTTCTAAAAAGCTTCTGTCATTTATTTACGGATTTATATGCAGATGCATTTCCATT
Source organism: Colossoma macropomum (assembly GCF_904425465.1). Taxonomy (NCBI): domain Eukaryota; kingdom Metazoa; phylum Chordata; class Actinopteri; order Characiformes; family Serrasalmidae; genus Colossoma; species Colossoma macropomum. The sequence continues at coordinate 16,326,956 of NW_023494802.1, read as the reverse complement.
GTAATTTAATGCATCTCACTATTTTTGTCGTCCAAAAAGGTTTATCCATGCACAGCTCATTAAAATAGGAACTCCATTCAAACAGTGATAAACAGAGTGAGTGGTTGAGTGAGTGAGTGAGTGACTGAATGACTGAAAGAGAGACAGCCAGCCGGACGGCTTTTTAACCTGCACCAGCCGGCCCAGCTGTCTCCTCTCTGGCTTTTTGGTACAGCGCGTTTGGTGTAATTAGCCGTATTTGGACATGTTAATGAGCTTCCCCCTTACACAGCCCATTCCAGCCAGAGTGGTGCTCTGAGAGCAAGCCCTGTGTCGAATGCAGTCAAGTACCTTGGGTAGAGTGTGTGTGTGGTATAAGTGTGTGTGAAGGAGAGAGAGAGAGAGAGAGAGTTATGGGTGGGACTGCCTCCCAGTCTTCATTCACACTCAATGTGTGCATTAATCATGTTAATGACTGGAGCTCCGGCTCCGGAGCCTGTGGGACTGAGGTGGGATGAGCTGTAGACTGCTAGGTAGGAGGTGTTAGCTGCATGGCTGCTTAGCAAGCAGTAGGAGTTCAGCTTCTCAAAGTGAGAATGGCAAAGGGGCTGATCAGCAGTGCTGAGTTGTCGGTTTATTAGGTACACTCATGGACCATTTGATCAGAAACACCTACTGTATAGGTGAACTTTAATATGTTTACAATTACTGACTGCAGTCTATCTGTGACCACACAGTTTGTCGACCCTTCTCTACCTCGATAGGACCAGATATTATTTGGGTGTTGGACCGTTCTCAGCACATCAGTGGCACCAATGTGGTAGTGGCTTGTTAGTGTGTGTTGCACAGGTACAGTGACCGTATACATGGCCTGAATAAGTACTTTAACCATTAAACCATTGGTAAAAGAACCTCTTTCGTAAAATGCTATTTATTTCAGAGAAAACTTTATGCTCAATATCAAACTAATGGTAGACTCTGGAGAAGAATTCCATTTACACCTGGTTGTTTCACTACTGTCTTGATTGTAATCTGATTTTAGCCACATGTATTTACTCTTATGTCACTTGGTAATGTGTCTCTGGCTAGTCAGATTAAAACCTAATTGCTCTGTGGCATATAATATGCAAATCAGCTCATATACATCAACAAATCAAATGTGTTGTTCTTGTTTTTCTTGTTCTATTCAAAAGGTAGTTATCATCTTGAAAATCACAAATGTTCATGCAATTATTCATTTTCTTACTCTGACTTTACATCATTGTTTATAAAGAAATGGATGTTTAGAATAATTAGTTTCTTAAATTAGTGATCATGGTGATGGACCATGTGCATTAAAACCTAATATATTATAGTGAGAGTGAATAACGTAATGTATTGTAGTAAGAGTGAATAACGTAATGTATTGTAGTAAGAGTGAATAACGTAATGTACTGTAGTGAGAGTGAATAACGTACTGTATTGTAGTGAGAGTGAATAACGTACTGTATTGTAGTGAGAGTGAATAACGTAATGTATTGTAGTGAGAGTGAATAACGTAATGTATTGTAGTGAGAGTGAATAACGTAATGTACTGTAGTGAGAGTGAATAACGTACTGTATTGTAGTGAGAGTGAATAACGTAATGTATTGTAGTAAGAGTGAATAACGTAATGTACTGTAGTGAGAGTGAATAACGTACTGTATTGTAGTGAGAGTGAATAACGTACTGTATTGTAGTGAGAGTGAATAACGTAATGTATTGTAGTGAGAGTGAATAACGTAATGTACTGTAGTGAGAGTGAATAACGTACTGTATTGTAGTGAGAGTGAATAACATTGTATTGTAGTGAGAGTGAATAACGTACTGTATTGTAGTGAGAGTGAATAACGTACTGTATTGTAGTGAGAGTGAATAACATTGTATTGTAGTGAGAGTGAATAACGTGATGTATTGTAGTGAGAGTGAATAACGTAGTGTATTGTAGTGAGAGTGAATAACGTAAGGTACTGTAGTAAAAGTGAACAACGTAATGTACTGCAGTGAGAGTGAATAACGTAGTGTATTGTGAAAGTGAATAACAGTGTATTGTAGTGAGAGTGAATAACGTAATGTATTGTAGTGAGAGTGAATAACGTAGTGTATTGTAGTGAGAGTGAATAACGTAGTGTATTGTAGTGAGAGTAAATAACAGTGTATTGTAGTGAGAGTGAATAATGTAGTGTATTGTAGTGAGAGTAAATAACAGTGTATTGTAGTGAGAGTGAATAACGTAATGTATTGTAGTGAGAGTGAATAACGTAATGTAGTAAGAGTGAATAATGTAGTGTATTGCAGTGAGAGTGAATAATGTAGTGTATTGTAGTGAGAGTAAATAACAGTGTATTGTAGTGAGAGTAAATAACAGTGTATTGTAGTGAGAGTGAATAATGTAGTGTATTGTAGTGAGAGTAAATAACAGTGTATTGTAGTGAGAGTGAATAACGTAATGTATTGTAGTGAGAGTGAATAACGTAATGTAGTAAGAGTGAATAATGTAGTGTATTGCAGTGAGAGTGAATAATGTAATGTATTGTAGTGAGAGTGAATAACGTAATGTGTTGTAGTGGGAGTAAATAACAGTGTACTGTAGTGAGAGTGAATAACGTAATGTGTTGTAGCGAGAGTGAATATCGTAATGTGTTGTAAGACTGAATATCGTAATGTGTTGTAAGACTGAATATCGTAATGTGTTGTAGTGAGAGTGAATATTGTAACGTGTTGTAGTGAGAGTGAATATTGTAACGTGTTGTAGTGAGAGTGAATATCGTAATGTGTTGTAGTGAGAGTGAATATTGTAACGTGTTGTAGTGAGAGTGAATATCGTAATGTGTTGTAGTGAGAGTGAATATTGTAACGTTTTGTAGCGAGAGTGAATATCAATGTATAATAGGGAGAGTAAATAACATAAAGAATATTTGTGAGAGTAAATAACAGTGAGGCAGTGCACAGATTAACCAGACTGGTGCTTTATTTAAACTAACTAGCGCTGCTGAGGGATGAACTTTTTCTTACAGTGGTGTCAGTCAGCTTGCGTTTATTGACAGGATCCTGAACTTAGAAGTGTACAAAGCCATTTCAGTGAAACGTCTACCTTGTCGGTACTAGGGGTGTACATTCTGCCTGACTCAGATTTTCCCATAAGGATTCATGCATGGATAATCAGTTAACTCCTAGTAGTCACATCCTTAACAATGTGTGTCCTTGGTAACACACTCACATTATGGCACTCTTGTTTCATAGTGCAAAGTATAAAATAATAGACCTACCTGCTTGCAAATATAGTCAACCCTCCCACATTTTACTGTACTACTAAAACATGAAATTGCCTTTGACTGAATTGTTATCATGTGTTTTCTCCACTCTACATTCCCATGAATACCCAAATAGTGATTTTGGTGTTTGAATACTGACCTCATTAACAAAGTTCTTAAGCATTTTTAAACCACAGCTCAACTTTCAGTCAATCCCTCATTGGTGCATGTAAGCAGATAAGGACAGTTTTATGTTACATGACTTTGTTCATGTGTTGTTTTGCCAAAAGAAAAAAAAAACCTCTGTCAAATTTTGACCTTTTTTTGGCCATTTTCAGTGGAAAAAGTGGAAAAAAAATTGTTGTTACAGATTGAAAATAAAATTCCATTATGTAAGTAACTATAATTCATTGTATAGATACATATAAACAATTATATTATGGAGGCTAAAGTACAACAAAACAATGATAACACTAGAAATCTGAGGATTCTTATCGGAATGGCCTTCTGGGTGAATGCTGGCTGTTTCATCTGTTTGTTCTAAACTCCTAGATTCATGTCTGTTTTTCTCTCTCTTTTCTTTCATATCTCTGCATTACTATGGTAGAAAGCCTCTTCTGACCTAATGCAGTCTCTTAACTCGAGAGCTCACCTGACCACATCCTCAAATATCCTCTCCAAGACCCCCTGCCTTCCCACCCGGAGATGTAAACGTGCTTCCATATTTCATGTGGTCTTGTTTCATGCAACACCAAGAGCGAACGCTCCACGCAGCGCAGATCGCAAAGTCTCGTTGAACTTGACTCGTTCTGGAAAGTAATGAATTTGTTAGCTCGCTCAATGCTAAGGCATATTTTAGTGTTTTTCTGCTTGGCTAATTGGTTTCATTGTTTTAGAGAACAATGTGCAATTGTTGCTCAGACTCGAGTGCCTTACCTTGTGTGTCACTATCTCTCTCCTCATCTCCGCCACTTTCTACAGTCCTGCACCAGCAAAGTACGTCAGCTTCTCCAAAAGGAGAGCAATATCTTCAGACCTCAAGCATACCAAACGTCAGGCCTATGGGACATCAAGTGGTCTTGTAGTGTTTGAAAAGAATTTTCTTTCTAGTTTGGATGACTTCGAAAAATAGGAAAAACAGTGGGAATTCTGACCGGGAGAGATGCAACTCATAGTGTGAGTTTACTTTACTTTAAGTGGCTCATATCAAGAAAAATGAATGTTTCCTTAAAAAGTATTGTTCACTCCCCAGTCCATACAGTCTGTATACACCCATCAGGCATAACATTATGACCACCTCCTTGTTCCTACACTCATTGTCCATAAAAACTGGAGTTTTTGAACACCTCAGTGTCACTGCTGGACTGGGAATAGTCCACCAACCAAAAATATCTAGCCAACAGCGTCTTGTGGGCAGCGTCCTGTGGGCGGCGACCTGTGACCACTGATGAAGGACTAGAAGATGACCAACACAAACTGTGCAGCAGCAGATGAGCTATCGTCTCTGACTTTACATCTACAAGGTGGACTGACAAGGTAGGAGAGTCTAATAGAGTGGACAGTGAGTGGACACAGTGTTTAAAAACTCCAGCAGCACTGCTGTGTCTGATCCGCTCAGACCAGCACAACACACACTAACACAACACCCATATAGTACCTGCTCTGTGAGGGTCCATGGGGGTCCTGACCACTGAAGAACAGGGTAAAAGGGGGCTAACAAAGTATCAGAGAAACAGATGGACTACAGTCTGTAACTGTAGAACTACAAAGTGCACCTATATAGTAAGTGGAGCTCTACAGTACAACAATATTATAACACATGCTAGGAGATACTTATCCTTTCACTCCATTCCTAGTTCACTTTTACCCTACGTTCACACCAGCAGCGAGTTTTCGCCTCTTGCCGCCCAGATCGCTGGTCGCACATCGCCTGTGGGCATTTCTGAACTCGAGCAGACCGTTGGTTGCCATGGTTTCACCGACGCCAAGCACAAATCAGATGCGCTTCCACTAGAAATAAAAATCCTCGTGAGAGAAAATGCACTGAGAAATCTGATTACTGAGCTAAAATCCAGCTCTCTTTGTCAGATTTCTTAATCGGATTTCTAGACCTCACTCCGATCTAAGAAACCGAAATATGCTGTTCACATGAACATTTGAATAATCAGATGACTGCAGAAATCCAATTATGATCAGATTATTAAGAGCATGCGAGTGCACTCAATTAAATGTTGTGCTGAGGATTTCAGTCCAAGCATAACAGTTGGTTCCATACTTTTTGCATATGCTGTACCTTATTTCACTTGTGAAGGTATGAGCCATTCAGCATAGAGGTCATTTACATGAGTCTCAAAGGCACAGTAACAAAAACCAGTATGTTGAATTCAAAGGGAAAAAGGAAGCTAAAGAAGTTAAAAAATAAAAATACTTATTCAATTGATTATTGTTTTAGGGACGTAAAACCACATGTTGTAGATGGATTCCTGGGGGTAAATAAACACAAGAAAGTTGCAGAAAACAGGCCATTAAACGGTAAAAGTTCAACAGCTACCTTCACGCAGGTTAAACTGTTTGAGGCTGGATGAAAGCCTGGCAGAAATTCTCGCAATAGCTTTAGATAGAACTGATAATCGCGCACCAGCGTGGCGCAGGCAGCATTTCTCCACGTGCTCCTCTCATCTTCAGGTGCACACGCTTCACTTTCACTTTCAGTGAGTCACTCTGTTCTGCTCGCTCTGGTGTTGTTTGGTGATGCTCATTTTGCTGTTCGATTGATGTTCTGTGGTTTGAGTTTGTGAAGCAGATTCAGTGTTTATGTGTGCAGCAGAACAATACACTCAATCTCCCAGAATCCTCTTTGATCAGGTTAGACTGGAATAACACATCTGCTATTTTTGTAACGCTTTCACAGTGGCCCACTTCTCTCTTTATCTCTCTGTGTTTGTCTCTCTCTGTCTCATTCACACACACACACACACACACACACACACACACAATTTAATCCTTGGAAGTTAAGTTAGTACTTTCAATTTGTTATACTAGTCAAATGTAATTACATATATAATTACATTGTAATTACATATATAATTACATTACAATTAAATTCAGTTTACATTCTGTATCAACAGATTGTACTTTACTGATTTATTAAGTTTGTTTTGAGGTCAAGAACTGACAAAAAGGATGTTTTTCCTTTCTGTCAAACAAGACTGTTCACTACAGCAATAACCTGAATTCAACAAATTCACACGTTATCTGAGCCGCTTATCCTTCTGGGATACATAGGTAAGCTGGAGCCTCTCCCAACGGTCATTAGGTGGATGGCAAAAAGCACCCTGGACAGGCATACGCACAGAATCACACACACATTCACACCTAGGGGCAATTTAGCATGTCCAATGTCTTTGGACTGTGGGAGGAAACCCACGCAAACACTAGGAGAACATGCAAACACAAGAGGGATAGAAATAACGTTACTGGCAGCTCTTTATGCTCTTTGTTATTAGATTTCTCTTCAGTATTTGGTAACAATGACACCAATATTTGCCAGATATTGTTGTTTACAACATGTTAATGACAGTGAAAGGGGCGAAGCTGAAGTTGCTGACCCGTTGTGAGGTGCCAGAATGCAACTGCTTCAGCATTTAAGGTGGAAAGGTGAAAAGGTCATCATAACACAGTTTTATATCCCTCAATTACTCAACCTGTAGATGGAAATTAAGAAGCAGCAGCTCCACTGAAGGTCAGTCAGATGAGATTCTTACTAAAAAGAGGGAACATGCCCTCAGCCCCCCACCAGTACAGGCTTAGCCCCCTATCCTTGAACCTTTAGTGACGCCCCTGATATGTAATAAGCTTGGGATTTTAAAGGGTTAACAGCTGCAATCCTGAAATCTGGGTCTGCTGCAGCCCCCTCAGCACCTCCACTTCCTGCCATGTAAAGCTTGCCTAGGAGTTAGCACAGTGTGGTGATTACGCTGATGGAGGCTCTCTGGACAGGTCAGTGCGGGGACACTGGCTCTAATATATATGCCTTCAGAAGAGGCCAGTAACAGTGGCCAGTCACCGAACTACTGACACAGCATGTCTCAGACACATTAATAGAAGGCCAGGCGAACTCGAAACACACAGTCCTGCAGTAGATATTAAGAGTTTTGTTTGTTTGTTTTGAGAACTGCACAGTATGAAAGGGAGACGATGGTGACTCAGCCTGAAATGCTCTCCACACTACCCAGTGGGGACAGAGGTCATAATTAGTGCACACACACACACACACACACAGAGTTAAACACACACCACACACACTAAAACAAAACAAACACAGTTTTTCACTGAGCCAGTCTGTCTGCACTATCTTAGGGCACTGGCTGAATAACAACAAGGACATGCTATGGAAGAATCAATAATGTCTAATTAAAGTTCTCTAATAGTGTTTTTCTGCTGCTGACATTATGTTACAGTTCATGGACCATGGAATAAGGGGGACCACGTGGGCCATGTCCTGACCTTTGTTTTTAACTGTTTCAAGTTATTAAAGAAATTTTACTAACTTATCATTGTATCCTGTACATAAACTGACCAGCCGCCTACCATGTATCTACACACATTGTCCATTTTATCATTTTATCATCTGATCCCACTTTGTCTTTTCCGATACCGATACCTGATCCTTAAGTATTCTAACCTAACTAGCTTATTAAGTCCTGATATTTATACAGTTCGACTTCTTAAATGATTTATTTGGTAAAAGCTGTGTTCGATGTCACTAATGAAATATACCAAACTTGAATGAATATATATATATATATATGCATACATATAAATTTCAAATGCTATCCTGTTTGGAGTTATTTACTACGTGTATTTGTATTTACCATAAAAAAAAAACCATATTCAACAACTGAAGTAAATATTTTTACTCCACAAAATAGTTAAAAACAGAACCGAACAGTACACAGATACACTTATGATCTGTAAAAACGCATCGGTTCTGTCTTAACAGTGCTGAACGTTGTTTTCTCGAATCATTTGTCTCATATATGTGTCTCGTTTACTCACACTTATATCTTCTAGTCTCAGGCTCTGCTGGAGTTCAGTAAACATTAAATCATTCATGCTGTCAGCAGTGTGATGCAACTGACTGACAGAGGCAGACCGCATGTGGGGCTAGTGAACTCACAGGGCTGCTGTGCTAAAGGTTAAATCAGGGCTAAAGGCATTCATTACCCCGAGAGACCGGTGGTTCTTTCTACATTATCTCTCTAATGTTCATTCCCTCAATAACAACCTAGACTAACAGAAACTCAGACTGTAACTGACTACTCAGCAGCAGATAAGTGATTACTGAAAGCAGCCTGGCTTAGCCATGGAGGTAATGGGCTCCTGTTAGCGTGTTTTACACTGTCTGTGTGTTGCAGTGTCTGGTGTATTTGTGACATGTCTGTGAAACTAATACCTGAGAAAGGATTCCTAAACTGTACATCAACCACTACTACTGGCCTTTTTTACTGCTACTATTGTCAACCCACACTGCTGACATGTTGTTGAGTTGTCTACTGGCACGCATGCACATGTCAGCGCACATGTCAGAAACTGTTTCGTGGTGTCACTGATAGGTACCAGTATCCCTGTCGTCAGTGTGGATACTGTGTTTAAGTGCCAGCATCACTATATCACTGCAACCCTAGAGAGACGGTCAAGTTCATGTAGCTGAACTGACGTCTATCTGCCTTGGACTGTATTGTGAACATGGCTACCTGTCTGCTGATAAGGTGTCCAGGAATGACAATGACAGCATGTTTACTATTGTAATGAATAGTAAACCAAAGTCCTTACAGAAAGGTCTGTCCACTTAACGGCCATATTTGCAACGCCTCCGGGCAGTTATTTCCATGCATACAAAACCAGAGTCCTATTACTTTGAATGGGGAGAGACCTATAAAACAGCATAAACGGTTTGTACCGTTTGGCTCAAATAACACACAAGAAACATGATGTTTAGCTTGCTTTCACAACAAGGGAGATCTTTTCCTTTTTTGCAGATTAACCAGCAAGCTGATTGGCTCATTCTATGGAAGGGCTTTCCTTGTAAACAGACGTCATATTGAGCGTTATGAGCTTTCCCATTCATTTTCCAATTAGTGGCCGGTCTCCTCCTTTAGAATGTCTCTGTTATTACCTCCTATAAAAAATAATCTTGTTACTTATTAATTCTACATTACTTGCTCCCAAATTGTCTCAAGACGACATTCTGGCATTCTAGGCATATTTCTTAAAATAAGTTCAACTTAAAAAAAATCTGCCAATATAGTGAGATAATTCCACTTTTATTCAAGTAAATGTCTTGAAATGTGTTAAATGGGGCGAATTTTTGTTTACTTTGTTTTGTGGAGACAGCTGTGCCACTTGGGAGCCCAGAGCCTCAACTAATTGAAAATTGTGCATCCAGAATAACTAAATCTGGACCCATTTAAGGAGTATTTCAGTGGACCAAACTGAGTCCTTGAAAAATTAGCAAAGCTGAGTAACTCATGTAAAAATTGGCTGTATTTCAGCTACGTGATCATGAACAAGCATGGCTTTTCTGTGATCGTCCTGTGTTGCAGTTTATCCAATCACATGGCTTTGGGAGTCTAGTGACAAACTTTTTGCTTTTCTCCCTCTTTTAGCATTTCTCAACTGCACTTGGATGACTTTATTTGATTTGGTCTCTCAAAACCCAAAAAAATCATACAGAAGAACCTCGTCTTAATTATAGATTATGGCTTAATGGCCTTTTTCATACCAGTCTGTCTATATATTTATGTATATAACAGGTAGCAACATATAATAGTCCATTATAACCATGATTGTGGGGCGGAGCTGCACTGAAATTACAAAAAATAATTGCTACAGTCAGAAACAACAGCTATTTTCATAATATATATATATATATATATATATATATATATATATATATATATACATATATTTCAGAACTGGTAATTTAACATTAACATGTACAGGGCTCTGGGCTCATGGGGGCCCTAGATGGCTGCCTACCTTTGTCTAACGCAAAGACCGCCCCTGGGTCTGCATTCAGAACACGGTCCGCCGGTCAACGACCCCTGCTCTAAGACATTGACGGGCTCTAAGTGGGTGTCATTGAGTCACAGGCCTGGAAAAACTAGATCATGTCTCCATCTGTTTGTTCGCATTTCTACCGTTTTACCACTTCAAACCACTTATGCCCTCCGAGCAGAGGAGACCTCATGATTAATGCAGCCTTTTCATCCAGAGTGGAGAGAGTCGCTGGCTCGGTGCCCATCTTCTCATGTAGGCCTGTGAACAACACAAACACACACACACACATTTCAGCTCAGTGTTTTGAATGTGAAACGTTCTTATTCTCAGGCATTGGATGATGCTTTTTGAGCCATATACTGTGGGTTAACTCACACATTTACAATGGGGTTAACTGGCACTGCCTGGCAAAGGATCACATTAAAATCTCCCATAGAGTTCCATGTAAGCCCAGTTTCCCCTAAACTCGTTAGCCTATCAGAGAGAAGCATGAAACAGAATCTTCTCCGCTGGGCCTATCAGGCGCTGGCATGGCCCAGAATTCTTCCCAGTGCAGCCTATCAGCTGAGAGGATGGCACAGTGCCCCTTCTGCAGGCTTTCAGATAATGCAGCTTGCCTGAAGCTGGTTCAACATTAGACGAGAGAGGGAGAGACGGAAATTCTGCAGCTCTTTCTGAAGCCACAGCACATTCTGTGATGCAGAGCTTCACGGCTGTTGCTCGTGCATGTGCTTGCATGTGTGTGTGTGTGTGTGTGTGTGTGTGTGTGTTTGTGTGTGTGAATGAGAGCAATCAGATTGTCCTCTACTGCTCTCTGTGTCTAAAAGCTGCTGACAGGTGAAAAGTGTCACTGCACTGTTATCACATCTGTTCAGCTCTCTGTCCACTTTAACGCCGTGGTTCGGCAAAAAATCGAATTTACACCATTATCCACTCAATCCAGATGGAGACGATCAGACTAGACATGTTTGGTGTCTGAATGTTGTTTGTTTAGTTTAGCGCTGGAGCTAAATAGGCTAATGTTGCTATCAAAGGCTATAAGTCATTAGTCACCCAAATCTTTTCTTGTGGACAGAAATGCCCATTTTTTGTGCCTGTGCGTTTACAGATATATTAGAAAAATGTGTTAGGGTTACAATTTATTTACCTTTTAAAATAAAACAAGATGTTATTTAAACAATTACACCTTCTTGAGCCTCAATATAGCATTATTGGTTTTTAAATCAGTTAAATTGGATTCCAACCACAGAAGAGCTCATCTTCACAGTCATGTGTGAAGTGTGAGGCCATATTTTGAGGTATAAAACATGTTTTTCTGCAACTTTAACTGCAATAATCTATACATGACTATGAAATATGTGAATTAAATGACATAAAGAAAACAAATGGCAAAATATTATAAAATATGTAATGAAAGTTGTTGTCCCCAGGAGTCGAGTCACTGGTGTTACTGCGTAACAAAAAATCTCTTATTTTGAAATAAAAGTCACACTGATGACATCACTTGACTTCCTTTTACCTGTTTTCTGAGGATCTATGAAGAAAAGCTCATGGTGAGTCCACTGTGTCTTTCAGTTATCAGAGATTTTCTCATTCAGCTCATGATTTCATATGAAGCTTTTAGCTGAAGTCACTGGTGTGACCGACTTTATTCTGAGGTAACTGTGAAAAATAGAATGCAAATGGGTTAAATTACATATTTTAGTGGATATTCAATGATCGACAACGTGGTTTGATTCTCTGTAGCAGCCATTTTTTTAAATGCATTTTTCATTAAAAATGTCTCTGTTGTTTCCTTTCTTATGTGTAACACCAATGACGATCGGGAACACCAGTGACTCCTATGGATAGATAAAAAAGTGGACGTTTCTGTAGAATGACCCATTCAGCTCTTCATTGAGGTTGCGCAGATTTGTCAGTGTGGTTAAGGTCGCAGTGCTTACTTCACTTACTGTGAGATATAAAAGTGAACACAACTTCACTGTGTAGCATAAAGCAGCAGATAGAAGCGTTACATGAATTCCAACCAAATCTGACTCCCCTTTATGCTCACACCCGTTACAAAGGCATATAGATGTAAGAATACATTCATGATTTCTATTGTTTCTATTTATAAACACATCTTAAGTTTCAAAATTTAAGATTAACAATTATTTATGAAACAAAACAACTGAAATCATGAACTCAGCAACACCCCTGCTGTCTAAATGGCCTGTGTAACAACACAAATTACCACTTTAGCCAAGTTAAAACATGTAATTGTCAGTTTGCCGTTCTTTCTATGCAGTTCTGAGCTGTGTTGTTTGGTGTTTCTGTTGTTGACTGTTGCTTGTACCTGTTTTTTGGAGTATGGATTTGTCTGGTTTGTTGCGGCCTGCTTGTGTTCTTTAACTCGGCCAGTAGAGATGCCTGCTGGATTACCCCAGATAAAGCAGCTCCACAAATGTATCCTGCCTCAATGCCCCAAACATTAAGAAATGTTCTGTCTATACTCCACACTCCTTTATTCTTTATCCTGTTAGCTACTTTAGCTAGGTTGGACAAGGAGGCAGTCGTGGACTGGAGGTTAGGAAACCAGCCTTGTGACTGAAAGGTTGCTGGCTTGATCCCCTGAACTGACAGGACTTGACTGAAGTGTCCTTGAGCAAGGCACCTAACCCCCAACTGCTCCCTGGACACCAGAGATAGGGCTGCCCACCGCTCTGGGCAGGTGTGCTCACTGCCTTCTAGTGTGTGTGTGCGATCACTAGTGTGTATGTGGGTATTTGGATGTGTATTATGTTGTGTGGGATATTTCTCAATGTTCTGTTAAGCTTGTTAAACCTCACATTTGTGAGTTCAGACTGTGCCTTCAACATATGGTGGGGGGTGTGAGGAGAACTGATTAAGGGAGGGGAAGGAACTCTGAGAACTTGGGCTGGAGTTCTGGGTAGCTTCTGCCTGGAGGCCGAAGGATGGACCCCACTCATTAACTGTGGGAGGACTGATAGGACTGAGGAACAGAGAAGAGATTGGGCGGTGGTGATGGTGACTGTGAAAACTTCGCCACAGAAAACAGAAGGCAGGGAAGGGAATTTATAGGGTGTTAGATTGGAAGGAGGAGGGGTGTCAGGCATGGTCCTCCTCCCAAATTTCAGTTATTCCATAACAGCATATAATAACTAGGAAAGAGTGCGTTTGTGTGTGGAGCAGTAATAGATCAGCAACACTTACATTCGATTTAATCGAGTCAAGTTTTTATTTGTATAGCACATTTAAAAGACAAGTGTCGACCGAAGCGCTGCACAATAAAATCAACAAAAATTAAAATATATGAATTTAATCAAGTGAAAAAGAAGAGACTGAAAACAAACGGCACAAACGATTAGTAAAATCTGCATCCTGCATCGACAGGTTGAAGCACTTTTATCAAAAATCATAAAAAAATGACAAAAACACAGCAAAAGTGTAAACGATAATCATAAAACATTTCCTCATCTGCTTACAAACACACATATAGTATTGATTAAATGTTCAGAAAACAATTTTAACAGAATTTCTCTATTATTTCAAGATACAGTAAGACTCTACTGTACATGGGCCACAGTGTCGGACCCTGGATAACCCGTTTGTGTGTGTGTGTGCAGGTATGTCCACACACTGTACCTGGGTGTACAGAGCCGGTGGCACACTGAGCCGGGTCGCCGCCACTGCTACTGGCGCCTGATGTTCGAGACGGCTGACATCAACATGCTGAGACTGCTGGAGGCCTTCCTGAAGAGTGCACCCCAGCTAGTGCTGCAGCTCAGCATCATGATCCACAGCAGACACATACTGCCCCTGCAGGGTGAGTGAACACACACACACACACACACACATCCACTAGTCGGCGCTGTGGCCGGCTGTTAAGTAGTCGATGACGGTCCCTGATTTTAGAAATTAAATATTGCAGAGCAAAAGCATCAGCGTCAACTTTAAAATACAGAGAAACTGAATTGTCATTGAAATACAGTCTCAAAGTCAGACCTCTAGCTCTCACCGGAGAGTTGACCATTAGAACCCCATGCTAATTTTGCAGTAATATTTCATATTTTGGTCCATTACAGTTACAATTACATGTAATTACAATTATTTACATACATACCCAGGTCAGGATACCTAAGGCTACTCAGATACCTCATGATTTGAGATGTAAATGTTAACAGAATTTTGAAATCTTTAAAGATTTGGCCATTTTTTGATCCTAAATTTGCGTAGTGGCTCCCAATATTTTTTAAATTGCTGTCAATTTAAGTATCTCTTCAGAAATTGTTCATCTAGAGTGTCTATGGGCTGAAAATACAAGAACAATGGAACAATGGAAAATACTAGAACAAAACAGTGCTGTGGGAAACCAAGTGGTATATGCCTGTCAACAAACACACCAGGATATCTTGATTACTTAACACTAAACATAAACCCTAAATAACAGTGTTTTCAATCCAGCGACTATTTCAGAGGTCGGCAACCCAAATGTTGAGAAGAGCCATTTTGTCCTTTCAACAAAAATCAAACCAGCTTGGGAGCCACAACATTTTATGTCCATTTTACCATCTTGGCTGTAAATATGTCTCAGTGTGTGCTGATGTACTAGTATAGGCTAAAAAATATAAATGAAAACACAAACTTGCTTTGTTCTGCTTTAAGCTTTAGCTTTAGCTGCTTTTCTCACATCTCTGGCAGGAAACTTTTCCACAAAAGTAGAATAACGTTAGTTTCTTGTAAAATGTCTCTCAACATTTGATTTATTGAGGCTGAAGTTGCTTCTCATTCGCCAGTTTCTTGTTTTAATTGTCCCGTTCCACCTTAAATGGTACCTGAGGCGCCAGAATGTAACTGCTGCACCATTTAAGGTGGAACGGGACAATTCGAATGAGAAGGTGGCGAAGGAGAAGCTGATTACAGCTTCACGACTTTTTAATGTTTCACAGTTTTTGTTCCAGATTAAACGTATCAGGAAATCAGCTGTATGAATATAAATGTAAATAAGTCCATTCATCTCCAAATTATCGATATTCGTCTTAAATCTCTCTTTGCCTTTTCGTTAGCTACTAGCTAGGCAAGCTTGGCTATGGTGACCAGCAGTCTGTGGGCTGATCTTCAGGGTTAAAAGGTGAATTAGCAGTTCTACATTAACTCCAGCGTTTAAGACCATTTCTTGTTTAAACTGTGTTGAACGATCAGCAGAGCTTTATTTTACTGTAAAGGAGGATTATTTTATTTTTACCCACAAATCTAATTCTGCTGTGGAGCCACAACAGGGCAGTAAAAGAGCCGCATGTGGCTCAAGAGCCTCATGTTGCTGACCCCTGGACTACATCTTGCTCGAAAAGGCTCATTGTTGTCACAGCATGCCGAAGAAGCGCCTTCTTGCTAATAATCTTTAGCTATGGTTTAGCTATGGTTTAGATTGTTTCACATTGGACTGATGAAAGCTGGTGGAGGGCAGTGTGGATAGCCAAGAGAGGGAAGATTCTGATAGCTGGTCATCTTAATGTGTCATGTACAAGGTGGTCTGTGGGTGGGAGTGTCTGAATCTCGGAATGTTTTTTTTTTTATTTTTTATCTGTGGTAAATGATGAGTAGTTGACCAGTAAAAAAACACTGTCCATACACACACACCAACATATACACACACACAGGCCTTAGCTTGTGTTCTTCAGCATTGTGATCCATGGCAACCACATACGGCTCCTGCGGTGTACACACACACAAACACACACACACACACACACACACACACTTGCATGCATTTCATTTTCAACTGGGGCTGCAGCTCAGAATCATGATCCGTGACAGCCAGCAGGCTGAAAATCCGCAAACACACATATAGACATTCACTCATATATGATTTAGCATTCCTTTACATCCATAGCAACCACACCGCTGCTGCTGTGAGTACACATACAACACATATCATTTTCAACTGGGGACGCGACTCGGTATAGTCATACACTACCATTCAAAACTTTGGAATCACTGTTTTCATTAATATGAAGTTTGTTGCAGAAACATGGATAAAATTATGAAAAAAAGGCATCATCTCAAAGGCAGCATATGTAGCTCCAAAATGTGTATACGTTATTGGTAAGCCTTAATGGGGTCTTCACAGTTGTGCAAGTTACCCATGCCATGATTTTTGACCTTTACGCTGGTAATAATCTAGACGGTCCTTTTCTTCTTTTGCCCAGAGAACACAACATCAATCTCCATAAAGGTTGACTCAGCAGACCCCAGCACACATTTCCGCTGTGCATCAGTCTTGAGCTTGAACCCAGAGAAGTCGGCAGTGTTTCTGGATGTTGTTGACATATGGCTTCTATTGAGCATATCACAGCCTTAATATGCATCACAGGCACATGCTGGTTTTTAAATCAGTGCCATCTGAAGGATCAAAAGACGTTTACACATTGGGATTTCTCTGGATTCCCTGATTTTTTGCTAATATTATGCACAGTAGGGGGTGAATAACCTAAAATCCTTGGAATCTGTAGGTGTGGAGCGTTGTTCTTAAATTGTTCAATTCATTGACATTTTTTTTGTCAAAATGGTGAGCCTCAATCTTTCCTGGAAGCTCCTTTTATACACAAGCATGGTTGCATCATCTGTTTAAGATATTTTTTGAACAACATTTCTAGTCTTAAATTAACCTGTCTCAACTTTTTTTGGAACATGTTGCAGGCAGCAGTTCCAGAATGAGCATATATGTACAAAAAACAATGATGATGACAAAGTAAAAGATCAAATATCTTGTATTTGTACTGTTTTTGTTTAAATACAGGTCAAAGTGGGTTTACACTTCACTGCTTTTTATTTGCAATTCACATACTGTCCCAACTTTCATGAAACTGAAGTTTGTATATTATTGTATTGTGTAGTATTGTAGTGTATATTACCATTTAATAACTTCTTGACGTTCTCAAAAACTTGAAATATTGAATAAAGCATCTTCAAATACCTTCTGGTTTAGCTTATAGCAGAGGTTGTGAGCCTCAAGGCCCATGTATTTATTACTACTTAAAAGATCTTTTTTGCTTAAAAATGTCATTTTGGGTAGTTTTCAATACCCTTGCAATATACAACATGTGTAACTGAACATAAAATATCAACAGATTAAGCTAACAAAGCCTGTTTTGTGCCAGAAATCAGGCAGAATTGTCATAAATTAAGCAGAATGTTCTGCAAGACACTCGCAAGTGAACTAGTGAAACATCATGGGGAGTGTATTTTGTTTCTAGAGACAAGGGGCACAAATGTGATGAACCTGTCTTGGTGCGCCGCTGTTGCAGGGCTTACATTAATATTCTATACCATTTGTAAACATTTTTTCATTGATTTTTATCACAAAGTGCCATTGACAGCCCACTACGGACCACTTGCTTCCCCTCAGTATAGGCGCGAGGATCACCAAAGGGCACAGTGGTTGAGAAACCCCAGCTAATTGTATTTCAATCTACTCCATTTCCAAAAAAGTTGGGATGCTGTGCAGAATGTAAATAAAAATAAAATGCAATGATGTGCAAATCATTTAAAATCATATTTTTAAAGGGAAAATAGTATAAAAACAACATATTAAATATTGAAACTGAGGATTTTATTGTTTTTTGAAAAATACGTGCCCATTTTAAATTTGATGCCAACAACACGTTCCAAAAAAGCTGGGGCGAGGGCATGTTTACCACTGTGTTTCGTCACCTCTCTTTTTGGAAACTGAGGAGACCAATTGCTGTAGTTTTGAAAGTGAAATGTTTTTACATTCTGGTTTGATACAGGATTTCAGCTGCTCAACGGTTCGGGGGCTCCTTTGTCGTATTTTTCATTTCATAATGCGCCAAATGTTATCAGTGGTGACAGGTCTGGACTGCAGACCCAGAAAAGGTGGCAGCATTTCTAGATCCTGTTTATATGCAGTTTCTTCTTTGTATTTTAGACTTTTAACTTGCATTTGTGGAGGCAGCGGTGAACTGTTTTCACAGACAGTGATTTTCAGAAGTGTTCCTGAGCCCATGCAGTGATTTCCACTACAGAATCATGTCTGTTTTTAATTCAGTGCCGCCTGAGGGCCCAAAGATCACGGCCAGCAAATCCTGGTTTTTGGCCTTGTCCCTTGCATACAGAGATTTCTCCAGATTCTCTGAATCTTTTAATGATATTATGTACTGTAGATGATGAAAAGCAAAAATTCTTTGCTATTTTATGTTGAGAAACGTTATTCTTTCAGCATCCCAGCTTTTTTGGAAATGGGGTTGTAGGCTGTATAAGTTAAAATTGAATGATATAACAGTAATTATTAATATGACAAGTGATTCCCATCTTTTGAACGCTGGTGTTCATGGCATCCCGCAAGGTGAGAACATACACTTCTATATAAACACACACCCACATACACACATGAACACAACCCTCAACGTCTGCTTCAGCTTAGCATCATGAACCACCGCAAGCATGTTCTACCCTTGCAGCGTGAGATGCTTTTGCTGTGCATGCAGAATAACCAGGTTGGAAAGAAGGAGAAGAGGAGAGGACAGGGGAGAAGAAAGAGAGAGCGAAAGACAGAGTACCTGTGTGACTGTATTGATCATGACTTATTCATCTGCGAGACCGGGAGATTTACCGCTAATGAATAAAACAGAACGTTGTACACACTGCACTGTGCAGCATCATATGACATAACAATCTGTTCCATGCTGTGAGGGGGCAGGAGGGAGGCCGGGTGGAGAGGTGAAGTGGGAGATGGGGGTCTGTCTGGAGCAGATAGAGCCAAACTGCAGAAATCCAATTAGAATCAGATTACTGAGTGCATGTAAACGCAGTCACTGTCTGTGAGGGAGACAATCTCACCTAGAGAACTAAACCAGTTTACACGCTGTTCCTTTCACCAGATCGGCAGCTCGTTTCTCTCGTCCGTATTTCATCCCTTTCTCTTCAGATGCGGCTCTAATATCAGGGGCGTCCTGCCCATTGATTTCATTAAGATTGGCGCCACCTTCCACCAGAGTGGCGGAAACAGAGAGCGCGAGGCCCGAACAGAGAGCATGCGTGGGAAAACAGCAGCTAATGCTATCAATTTGCACTAATGAGGAGCTCTGCTAATCTGGAAGAGCTCCAAATGAGAGAAGGAGAGAGAGAAAGAAAGATATATACATAGAGAGAGGGAGAGAGAGAGAGAGAGAGAGAGAGAGAGAGAGAAAGACTGGGTTCGGCAGTGAATGGGACATTTATTTAATTATTTGACAGATAAACAATGAAAGAGCTGAGCAAGGTGAAAAGGTTTGTCGTCATGATTCCTCGGTCTCTGTGCGTGTTTGTGTGTGTGTGTGTGTGTGTGTGTGTGTATGTGTGTGTGGACAGGTACCGACCATGGTCTTGCACTTAGGCCCCTGGGCACAAGCATATCTGGTAAATAAATAAATAAATATATCTAAAAATAAATAAATTAAATGCACCGAAAAGCTAGATTAAACAACATTTCATGCTCATTGCGCTTTAAGCAAATCTGGGACTGTGTTTATTTTTTTGGGGTTTTAAAAATAAACACAATTAGCCTCATTATTGTGGTTCAGTGTCGTGTTGTGTCTACACTGTAACAGACTGTGTTTTTTATGTCCAAAGACAAACTTCAATCACGATTTCTTCTGTTTTTCTTTCAAGCCAAAACGAGTCGATATGGAGTCCAAACTGTCCATATGGAGTCCATAACAATCTAAAACTTGTGGGGCCTGAGAGCAGATAACATTTCTTTGTTTGTTTTTGTGTACATTTACAAATAGCCCCTGTGCATTGACCCCATTGGCATGGTCAGTAATCCATCCCTTTGTGTAGACAAGTAGCTCTTGTTGGGACCAAAAGATAAGAAAACAGGATGATGTTATAAGGACTGTGGTTGGCCCAGTGATTTCTTTTTGGTTTCTGAGGATGTAAACAAAGTCATTCAGAGAGGTTGGATGTAAAATCCACCATTACAGAGAAACTTACAGTATCAGAATAGTTTACAGTGGTGGTGATAGGAACCAGACGTCTGAGGAGTTTAATGCCTCTGAAAGCTCCCTCACTGATAACTGCAAAAAATCAGATTTTGTCAGTAATCTGATCAACGCATTTACATGCATCTGCATAATCAGATAATGTGGAAACTCCAGGTCTACATGAATCAGACAGTAATCGGATTTTTGCTTTACATCCAGCCAATAAACTCACAGAAGAAGACGCGACGTAAACGTAACGTAAAACTCAAACTTCATGCCGCTGCTTTTTTTTAAACATCGCACCACTTTATCTGAAAATATTAACATACATCATTTAGAAGATGAACAATATTGAAATCCTTCATTTCGAGTTTGTTTTCAGCGCCTCTCCAAGTGTCTCACAGCAATGCTGCTTGCTGTTTTCGCGCATGCGCAGACTGAGAAATCCGAAAGAAATCAGAGTAAGAGTTCACACACTGAGAAATCTGATTACTGAGCTAAAATCCAGCCTCTTTATTGGATTTCCTAATCAGATTTCTAGATCGGAGTATGGTGTTTACATGACCATTTGAATAATGCGATTATTGAGTGCATATAAACGCACTCATTGTTTTTACAGTAGTTCTGAGATGAAGGTTTTGATCTAAAACATATTTTGTTAATTCAGTAATGGTGGAGAGGTACAGTCGTTCGCAAAATTTTGAACTCCTCTGGTTCAAACAGTACATTTTGTTAATTTTCTAAGTGAAAATATTGTCACATCCTCTACAGAGAACACATTTCTGCACATCCGAATGGACAATTGTTGCTTATTTGCTGCATTTAACATGTTGGAAAAAATAAAACATAAAATGAACAATGTTATGTTTTATGTTTTTATTG
The DNA here is from genome assembly GCF_904425465.1 of Colossoma macropomum. NCBI lineage: Eukaryota > Metazoa > Chordata > Actinopteri > Characiformes > Serrasalmidae > Colossoma > Colossoma macropomum. Next base: position 16,305,777 of record NW_023494802.1, on the reverse strand, counting down.
ATTTCCAATATGTTAAACTCAGCAAAGAAATATAAACTGTGCACTAAGGTTTGCAAAAAACGTCATAATTAAATGTGTTCTCTGTAGAGGATGTCTTAACTTATTTTCACTTTGAAAACCAATAAACCATGAAATTTGACCAGAGGTGCCCAAACATTTGCATACATGCATCCAGAGTTTTGTCAGGCAAAATAGTATCCATTGATTGCAGATTTGCCACTGTTTTACCACATTTTACATTACATGAAAAATGAAAACTCAGAAAACACATGTAGGTTCACTGGTCATCTTGGTTAGTAACCCTTGTGTGGTGTTGGGGTCTATGGGACCCATTTTGAATGTTTACCAAAAGACAAAAATTATGTGATTTATTATTATTTCAATCTCAGATTTCTTGGCCTTTGCTCATTTTCTGTGAAGAACATATAAAATAACCCATTTTCAGTGTCTTCACTCTGTTCACCCCCCACACATTTATATGACACATGTGGTGTTGGGTGAACCCGCGGGGAGTAAAAGTGTGGAGGTGCTGTGTCCTTCACTCTGTTCTCCTTCTACATGGCCTTGTTAGTGTGTGTGTGTCTGTGTGTGTGTGTGTGTGTGTGTGTGTGTGAGGGTGGACAACATGGACAGGCTGCTGACTGGCTACAGCTGCTAAAGGAGAACCCTACGCTGACCACTTGTGATATTTCTGGCATTTTTACATAAATTGTTATGGCTGTATTGATTACAATAATCCAGTGGGTCCACCAGACCATTGAGTAACACACACATCAACACCACACAAGGGTTAAATAAAATGGCTATATTTGCACTGTAAAGCCTGTGACTCCTGGTTCTTATCACTAGAAATGAGTAAGTTTCCATACAATTTCATATATCTCAGCATTTGTATTATGCAGAAATCTTAAAGATATTGATGGAATTCCCCTTTAAGTAAGATGCAGGCAATGGCTAGCAGTATATAGAAAGTAATACAGAAGTCAATGGCAAAGATAAGCATGTGTGTGTGAGTGTGTGTGTGAGTGTGTATGTGTGTGTGTGTGTGTGTAGATAGCAAGGGCCAGAAGCAGTAGAACAAAGGATGTCTGCAGGGACCTTGCAGGTAAACAGTCAAACAGACTAGATGTATTAAAGAGCTGATCTTAGTGATACCATCAGCCCTATAGAAGCCCTGGAGTTCACCACTGCTATCTCTCTCTCTCTCTCTCTCTCTCTCTCTCTCTCTCTCTCTCTCACACACACACACACACACACACACACACACACACACACACATTTCACCTGTTCACTCTCTTGCATACCCCAGGGTACCTGTAAACAAAATACAAAGCATCTGTCTGTCAAACTAATAAACTGTGTGTGTGTTTGTGTGTTTGTGTTTGTGTGTGTGTGTGTGTGTGTGTGTGTGTGTGTATACGCTCCTGGGAAGCATCATCCCAGGCATTTGCTAAGCAGAGTGATGGTTTGTTGTTTCTGCAGGTGCTAAAACTTCTCTGAAATATAACGTAAGCCTTAAAGCAAGAGTTGCAAACATGACAAACACTTCACAGATTCAGCTGTGGATTCAGGCGTCCCCCGTCCCTTCGCCGCCTGAAAGAGAGCCTGCCGTGTCCCTGTAATGGGTGTCTTTAATGTTATGTAACACTTGTAAAGAGTTGCTAACCTTCTCAGAAGCAGCATTTCCGATCTCGCTCGAAGAGCAGCAGATATTCACAGATTCGCATGTCATGAGCCACAAGCGGTGAGAGACATCATTTAATGCATGAATTATTCATTGTTCTTCCATTAATAATTCAGTCGCATGTCCAATTAGCAATGAATCACATCAGATCTAATTAAATATTGAGGGGTGGGGTTCTGAGAATGCGCAAATGCACTTCTTTTTCATAATGATTCTGATTAGCTTTTAAATTTAGCACCACAGGACAAATTGAAGTTTAATAGTGATAAGACTGGGATGGCAAACGACCATTTAGAGCATATTTAATGAAACGAACAAAGCATGTCTTTATTTGGCTCCAGCTGAGCTTGTGTGGAGAAAACCGTGTCCTTTATGTTCTGGGACTATTATAAATTTATGATTAGTGGAGTGAATCTGTAACCTCAGGATAATTCATTGGGATTGTGATTCTTTAGGAAATGATTCGGTGCGTCATGAATTCACCACGATTCGATTCAATTCTGTAATTTGCACAAATATGTCTTAAAGATTTGGACAGACGTGGAATATAAACAATAGAAACAATGCACAATGCACGAAGTATTTGTACATTTGAACCTGAGAATTTATTTCAGCCCAAAATAATAGTTCATACTAATAATATACAATAATCAATTCTAATGAGTGATGAATTGATGCATCAGCACCTTCGAATCAGTGCATCTCAATGCAATCTTGCACCCCTACTTCCAAGACAATGTTGCTTAATCTCTCTCTCTCTCTCTCTCTCTCTCTCTCTCTTGCTCTGGGCAGGTCTCTCTGCCTCCGCCTCTCTGGTCTCCTTGGCCTGGATGATTGCCTCCTACCAGAAGGTCCTCCGCGACTCACGTGACGACAAGCTCCCCATGTCCTACAAGGCGGTGATTGTGCAGATGCTGTGGCACTTGTTCACCATCGGCGCACGCACCATCGCCTTCGCACTCTTCGCCTCCGTCTTCCAGCTCTACTTCGGCATTTTCATCGTGGCGCACTGGTGTGCCATGACCTTCTGGATCATCCAGGGTGAGACGGACTTCTGCATGTCCAAGTGGGAGGAGATCATCTACAACATGGTGGTAGGCATCATCTACATCTTCTGCTGGTTTAATGTCAAGGAAGGCCCGGCGCGGTTCCGCCTGGGCGTCTACTACTGCGTGATCCTGGTGGAGAATGCAGCCCTCACAGGGGCCTGGTACATCTACCGGGGGCCACACACCTCAGACTTCTATGCCCTCATTATCGTGTGTGTGGTGGTGTGCAGCTACGCTCTGGGAACCTTCTTCATGTTCGTCTACTACTGTCTGCTCCATCCAGACGGCCCTATCCTCGGGACCCAGTGGAGCTGTGTAGAGGAAGGGATGGGGGTCATAGGATTAGGGGGTATGGGCGATCTCGGGACGCCTCTACCCCAGCCGGACGTGGTCACCAGTCCCCCGAGAACCCTACAGAGGACTACGGGTGGGGAGCGTGAGCCAGGGGTTGGGGACCGGGACAGTTGCCTGCCCGTGTTTCAGGTGAGGCCGCCAAGTGTGCCTCCGGTACCTTCCCCCCGAACCCCCAAAATCGAGGGTCCGGTGATTCGCATAGACCTTCCCAGGAAGAACTACCCTGCCTGGGATGCACACTTCATCGACCGCAGGTTGAGGAAGACCATCTTGGTGCTAGAGAACACATCTCCAGTGACGCCACGGATCCAGTACCGCAGCCTCAGCAGCCCCAAAGAGGTGACAGAGTACGAGACTACTGTGTAGTGCAATTCAGACCTCCCACTACCAGGGGGCTCCGCTTGTGGCTCTCCATCTCTTGATGCATCTTTTAATGCGTAGAGACAAGACTGAGAGCAAGGCAAGTGGGACACACTGGGAGACGGCATCCCAGAATGCAGTTGGTGCTATTACGTTGGACCTGTGCATGCATGGGGCGCGGGACCTTGCCGTTGCCTGGCAACGATCAGCGGTTGCGAGAGAGTCTCTGATGGAGACAAGAGGAACATGAATGAGGTTAGAGTTTAAAGGTCAACTGGTAAAGGACTGACTACTAATGGAAATGACATTTGAGCAGAGACCAGTGCCACAATGCCAGCGCTAAGTACTGTTCCAAAAAGAGAAATACCACGTCCGTGGGGGTTACGGTGGTGATGAAGATGATGATTTTGATGATGCTAAGTATGAGTTTTCCGATGATACATGTTAAAAGCTAGAAGAATTGACCAATAAGCTTAAACCAGGATCTCCCTGAGAGCTGGACTGGTCTAAATCTTTATTGTTATAGTGACTTGAAAACAGTACCAGTTGTGTATTACTTTGCTTCTGTGAATGGTGAGAGTAGCCAGTTAAATCATCCATTTTCCTTAAACGAGTAATTGATTTATTTATTGATCTATTTATTAGATTTATTTTTTATTACTCTGTGGCCATGATACAATTCTTCTTATGGTATATCCATGTATACATATAATCTTTTTGTTATATGTATACGGTATATTGGAATGGTGCCAGTGTGTTGGTATGAATGTTTTTGGGTTGTCTGTACGTTCAGTTGGTCTTGATCATACTGCATTGTTTATCTGTAAAGATAAAAGGCAGAAAAGTACCTTCAAAGAAAAAAAAAAATCAAGCTATGATCAAAATGTAGTTGGAAAAAAAAACGTTGTCGTAGTAAAAACGGCTGTGTCGACAGCCTCGGGAAAAAAACCCAAAAGAAAACAGACTTTGTGTCGTTTGGGTCTTTCTTTTTAACCAAGTTTCTTCTCTTGCTTGTGAGGCACAGGCTCTGCTAAAGGAGACAGCACTCTTCCAGAGATGTTTGCTGCTCTCTGTGGGACGGCATTTGATTTGAATAGCAGGAGGCGTTTGACATGCAGAGACGTAAGATGAAGGTGGCGGATTTTAGACTGATGTATTTCTCAGTGCCTCACAGCGTGGTGGTGCTGCCTCTTCACTAACCAGCTCACTTGTTGCTTTGGCCTCCATGCAAGTCATGAAGAGTTATTACACCTCTATGTACACGTTGTATTGGGTGTTTGAGCTGTGGTGTAGGCCTTTGCGGGTAATAGACCCTTATTTGGTAACCATGTGGAAAATAACCACGGGAAATGCTCCAAATGCTTAAATCAGATTGGGGGTGGGGGGGGTGCAGGTTCCATTGTGATATAGTTTCATCTGGTAATTTTGTGACGGACCTTAAACTAAAGCGGATGCCAGGGTTGAGACAGCTACTGAAAAATTAGCAGTAGTAATTAGTAGTACAGTAACTACTTTTCTACAGTAGCTTTGTAGCTACTTTCCCAAAAAAGTAGCTAGTTACAATTTAGCTACTTTTCCAGAAAAAGCACTTTTTCGCTACTTTCAAAGCACGATAGTCAGAATGTTTGTGAATCTCCACCTGACACACCAAACAAGCCCAACTGATAGTGTGAACAAGACGCTGCATTTAATCATGAGCCAGAAAGAAACAAATGGTTTCATTTTTGTTGAAAGGACAAAATGGCTTTTCTTAACATTTCGGTTGTGACCCCTGAGCTAAGCCAGCGAGAAAGGGGTGATCAGCGCATGCCCGTTTGCTCTGTCCACGGCTCAGTCATTACTGCATAATCGCCACCAGCCCAGTTACCGACCGTGCTCTATGGTTCAGATTTTGCCTGGATTGCCTGAAGCCAGTAGCAAAATTGTGGCGAAAATTTTCACTATAGCTACACAAAAATTTGTACAGCTGTTAGCTACATTTCATAAAACTGTAGCGTCTACAGCTATGAACTACAAAAAATTGTAGTTAACTACAAAAAGTAGCGCGCTACTTAGCTACTCCCCCATCCCTGGCAGACGCAGGAGAAAGCACTCACAATATTCATCATCTGAGGCGATACGTCTGCACGTCCACCACGTTGGAGCACTTGTGAACAAATTCACTTGTATTGAGACGATGAGTCTCAGGATTAACTACAACTTCCTTAATACTCAACCGATGTTCACCAAATTTGTTTTGTTATAGTCACTTTCTGGTGACTGAAGCGGCACCATTTAAGGTGGAACGGGAAAATTAGAACAAGATGCTGGTAAATAAGAAGCTAACTTCAGGATTGTGTAAGAAGCTGCAAACGTTAATCTATTATGAATATCTACACGGATTCAGGAGTGCTATAATTTACCCAGCTACAAAGCTTTAACCTTCATTGTAAATAAATAACTACTACATAAGGTTAAGATCCCCTGAATAGACTATTAAAAGAAATAAGCTTAATATAAAACCAGAGGAAAAACAATCACATCAACAGGTTCATATCTACATAAACACCACACAAACAATGCACATCACACAAACATGAGTGTGGATCGCTGTGTTCCCTCCATTATGTATTCCTATCCCGCTTTCAGAGTGTAATATTCTTGAAATAGTGTAATTTTGGACAGTATCTTTCTCAAACTGCCGCTCTGTAATGGTACTGAATGCAGTCCAGCAGCGATGTTGACCGCCCAAAAATGGTGGTGCTGTTGATGTGCCTGGATGGACCCAACCCGGCATCTAGGTATGGATATTTATGGTGTGAGCCTAGCAGTAAACAAAGTAGCCTAGCCAGGTAGCACTGAGAGCTGAGTAATAGCCTGAGCCTAAGCATCAGTTTCCCTTAGACACATACAGAAGCTTTTACTTGTGTTTTTGCTCGAGACCAAGCATTTTCCAATCTGAAACCTGACACTGTGGTCTGAGAATGTCCTAAAACACACACTGTAACATAGCCGGCTTTGCATACAGTTATATGTCAGCAGCACCGAGGGTGTTTAGCTAGTGCAGCCATGTTTCGGTCTGTGCTGGGTACAATTAATGTGTTATTAATATAGAATATCAGTTCATTCAGCATGTTTAAAAGTTCATCTTACCTGATTACCTTACCTTACCTTCTAATTGGTGAAGTCATCTTCTTTAAGGTGCATTTATTGCTGCCATAGACGTTCCATTGCATGCACGCAGCTTGTGAAATCTCCATAGAAAAGTACTGCTGGTAGAATGAGATGCTCTGGAGGAGCCTAAGGTCACCATGGCCAAGCGTTGACTAGAAGCGTATAAAAAAGAGTAGAGGCTGTTTCTGCAGCAAAGAGGTACAAACATTCTGTTTGTGCCGTTGGTTTCAGATGAAACGTTCAATCAGCTGGTGTCTACAAACTTTTGGACATATTGTGATGTTCTTGTGGGGAAACTACTGTCTTGCTTACGTTTGCATGAAATCAGGACAGATTTTTAAAACCAGCAATGAGTGAGTTTTTGCCGTGACTGAGCGCTGTTACCGTGGTAACTTGGTTAGACATAACTATGCACAGGCCAACTTTGGTGGGATGGAATTTGAGGCATAATATGTTATGAGGCTAAAAAAGAATTTCAGTTTTCTAACACTGTGTTCACATTACCAGGTTGAAGTGGCACAAATCTGATTTTTTGCCCTGATGTGACTCAGATCTGATGTTTTCAGGGCTGTGTGGACACGCAAATCTGATCACTTTCATATGGGGTCCTAGATCGGATACGTATCCGATTTGTGGCCATGTGACCTTAATGTGACGCTCAGATCGGAATTCATGTGCTTTTTTCCACTGCGCGTGCGCCATCATTCAGCGTTACCATGGCAGCAGCGCCGAACAGAAGTTAAAGCCTGTAAACGGTGGAAAAGCAGCTCATCTCACCTTTTTCTCCTTCGTCTCGCTCTAATAATGAAGCTGAGAGCTGATCAGAGTTAATGATCTTCAGTGAAGCTCGTTCTGCTCGTTAATTTGTGCTGATGATGCACGTGATTCATTCACATGACGTTACTGAGTAGGATGTGCTCATGTGGGTCATTTCAGGACGCTGGTTCGTCACATTAATGACAGATTTGAATCACTTAACTAAACAAGTGTGAATCATCGTGTCAGAGAGATCGGATACGAGCAAAAAATCTGATTTGAGCAATGAGGCTTGCAATGTGAACGTAGCCTAAGATCTTCATTTATTTATAGGTCTACATTTTTAATTAATTGATGTGCTTCTGTAGCTTTGTGCTGCAGCTACAACGGTAATTTAGCTAACTAGTAATGGAAGCTTATACCCCACCAATTTGCACTGTGCAGTCACCACGTTTTCCTTAAAAAAGGCCTCAAGCTTTTTAATAATCTTAAATAGACAGAGAAAATCAGGCCTCAAGTGGCTGCTACTATGGCTTTTAGCTGTGTGACATAGTTTCATCAATTTGTATATACATGTCAACAAACTGGACTGGCCTAAAATCCCCAGAAGCGAACACTGGACACCAAAGCAAACTTCGGATACCAAACATGTCTTACTGCATCAGCCACATTTAGGGTAACAGGGAGATTGTATCAATAACCCTGAGGGAATATGGTGTGTGCAAAAGCCCATTTGACCATCTGCGGTCATGTTTACATCTCATCTTAAAAGCCAAGGACCATACAGAGTGTAACATAGATGTAGAGGTATGACCCTTAATTTCAGCCATCTCTCTCTTCTTGTGAAACTTTTTTTTGGCTTGCTAAAATTGGAGAATAATCAACTTCGCTGCAGACTGTTCCGCGACATTAGCTGATGGGTGAGTCTGCATCAAAAATGAATGGGATGGCGGCGCAGCACCCAGAGCTATAGAGGGTAATTACCAGTGACATGACTCCAGCTTTTCTGGTGGAGAGCTGAATGCGGCGTTCGGCGCGCAGACGCGCAGCCACTCGAAGGCACATCTTTTGGCGGGTTGCCTTGGTAACCATGGACTGGTTAAGTAGCTCTGTTGGTTCCCTGTTGAAGAGCGTTCGAGTAGCGCGTCTCTCCAGAGAGCTGACCTGTCATTAGTTCCACTCCTGTAGCCCTCTTACTGTGAGCCCCAGGGTCAACAGCACCCTCTGCTGCATGTATACACACACACACACACACCACATACACACCACATACACACACTTTCCCTCTAAAAACACCAGTACCTGTACAGTCACTTCTCTATGGCTCAGATGACATCAACTGCATATGCATCTAGTGCATATAAACAGTAGGGATGGGCGATACTGCCCATTTTCTTTTTTTAATCTGGTGCTGTTACTTTCTTCTTGCTCACAAAAAAAGGGGAATTCTAAATGTGTAGCTACATTTGGACAAATGGACTGCTAAGTGGAGTTATATATAGTTATGAAAATAGTTATAAATAACTTCACATGATTCGCCATTAAAGAGCATTTATTCAGTGCCATGTCTGTGCCTGTACAATTAGTGGCCAAAAGTATGTGGACACCCCTCCTAATTATTGAGTTCATGTTTTGCATCCATATCCATTGTGTAACAGGTGTATAAGATCAGCCATGTGAATGTGAAATCTGAATGGGATTTTCATCACACTGAGGAGCTCAGTGACTTTAAATGTGTCACAGATATAGGATGCCACCTTTGCCATCTCTGCCGCAAGTCAGTCTGTGAAATGTATGCCCTGCTAGATCTGCCCCAGACAACTGTAAGTGCTTTTATTGTGTAATGGAAGCACCAACGTGCAACACCAGCTCAGCCATGAAGTGGTAGACCACACAAACTCACAGAGCAGGACCACTGAGTGCTGCAAAGCATGTAAAAATTGCTCCATCCGCATCAATTACTATAGACTAACTGCCTGCCCCTTCGGTAAGGGAAAAGCCTACTTTCTTAAGGTGCATACTTAAGTTAAAAAGGTCATTTATGCAACCAGGCACTGGCCTTCTTGTCCAACATCAGTGCCTGACCTCATAAATGCTCTTTTAACTGAATGGGCACAAATTCCCACAGACTCACTCCAAAATCTTGTAGAAAGCTTCCCGGAAGAGTGGAGGCTGTTACAGCTGCAAAGGAGGGCCAACTCCATATTAAAGCCTATGGTTTTGGAATGAACTGTCCAATAAGCCCATATAGGTATGATGGTTAGATGTCTACATACTTTTGGCCATGTAGTAGATGTATATACAAGTGAAGTAGAGGGGGAGAAGCAAAAGTAGTTCCTAGCTGACACATTTCTGTTTCTGAACATTGAGTGACATCCTACTTTGGGGCACCTCAGTCGCCCCAGTCACGTTAAGGCAAATTAGTCCCTAAAGAAAACTTGTTTTTTCAAATTTACCACTATTTTACCATCAACACCATTACAAATAAAAACTCAGAAGACGTTAAGGTTCACTGGTGGTTTTGGAGAGTAAATAAAACGGCTGTATTCGTGTTGCAGACATTGCGACGCCTGGTTCCTTTGTTTACACCTCAGAAATTTTGAAAAGTCAGGTAGAATTCCCCTTTAATTCCTTTTGATTTGGAAAAAATAAGAAAATCTCTAGACTCACTCAGAGATGTTATAAAGGAGGATGCTGGTCACTGGTTGGAGAATGAATGGAAAAGCTTGTAAAGCTCAACATGGCATCTGTTTCGGGAAAAACTCCTGCCTTAAAATGAGCTCGTCAACTTCGTACTCATTCTCTGTGGAAATATGCCCATGCTCAGTAGCCAGAACAAGAAAAGTGCATGTTTGTGTGTTATTCGAGCCAAACACTACAAACTATTGATTCTATTTTGGCCACATTTTCTAAATATGCTTAGTTTTGGGCATTTAGTTTGGGAAAAGTTTCTCCCCACTCTAAAAGACAGGCCTCTAGTCTTAATAACTGCCCGAGGGTGTTGCTAAGATGACTGTTGAGTGGGCAGACTTTCCTGTAAGGACTTTGATTTACTGCACTTTTTTATGATTTACTTACTTTCAAACTTTCACACCTAAGACCCCCTGGTAGTTTGGGGGCCCTATGTGTCTGCATATAGCGTTTAGAGAAGAAACCACCCTGCCTACAGCCACAGCATCAGAGACACTCGGTTTAGGAAAATACAGACACTGCGTAAAGAAAACACTTCAGGAAGTATCGATACTTCAGTATTGATCCTCCCACCCCTAATACACACACTGCAGACTGCAATATTCTACCACACACACTTACACACTCGCTTAGCTCAGTTTCAGGTTTTGCAGGGTTCGTTTGGTTTAAAGCAGCATAGCCCATAAAGCTTCACACAGGCACTAAAGAATGCTCAAATATTCCTAAAAGCATCATAGCACTAAGCCAAATTGAGTCGACATCTAATTCTCCCGGCTTTATGAGCCGCATCAGGTTTCTAAGAGCTTGGAAGACACGGAAATGGATTGAACTGCTGCCCTCATGATGCTTTTTAAGAAACTCACACTTAGTTCACTGAGAAGTCACATTCCACTGTAACAGGAGGTAAATTAGTGTTGGTGTTAAATGCTGGGTAAAGCTCTGAGTCCATGTAAGGAAAACATTCCAGTCGTATCCTATTCATCGAAGCAGAGAACCAGAGACTAAGAAAGGTGCTGGTATTGACATCAGGGCAGTGTGTGGTTATTTATTCAGTGGCTAACAGTAGGTGCTGAGAGTCCATTCTACCCCCCACAGAGTAACTCGGCACTGAGGCGCCACGCCCCTCTGCACAGATGCTCCAGTCACACACTGCCCCCCTGTGGCCGTCCGTGAGAACTGCAGCAATCCAGCTCTATTACAGACTGAGGCTCTACAGAATGGTTCACTGTAATTAGGGCTGGAACTGTTGATTATATTAGTAACCAAGTCATGTACCAATTCATTTGGTGATTGATCAAGTAAAAAATATTAATACAACTGAATGTAATGAGCAGTAACAAAAGTTTTTGAAAGTTTCCAAAAAAGAAGTTAGGAAGTATTTAAAACAATATTCATTAAATATTGAAAACCACTATGTGGCAAAACATAGATATAAACAGGGTGTCTATCAGGGTGTCAAGCAGAGGAGTTAAAAATTGCCATTGGTTTTTCCTCCTTCTCTGTGTCTGATAGCAGTAGACCTTATATTCCGAAATAATGACTAATTTTCTCAGATTTTTGACTTATTATTCCAAAATAATTACTTACTTTCTTGAAATTTTAAGCAAGCCTTTATTTCAAGATACTAAGTCGAAATGTTTAAACACTGATGCCAGAAACAAAGAGGAACAACACACAGGTGATTTTTCTCCTCCAACTCCTCCATATGTTTCCCACTCTTAGAGAGACCAGAAAATGTGCATTACCATCATGCAAATTTTCAACGGGTCACTGCAAATTCATTGAGAAGGCAGATTTTAATCAATGATTTTTGTTTTAATCAAGTAATCGTTACAGCCTTAATTGTAATTCAGTACTAAACCCTCAGAAAAGGTTCCTTAAGGCTTCTTTAGTAAAGGCAGTGGTTCTATATAGAACTGCGAATGCTCAAAGAACCATTTCAATGCCTATATGGTTCTTTTTCATGTTGTTCTTCTCTATGACAGAAAAACCTGTTGTATATGGTTCTTTTTAGAAATGGTTCTATAGCACCAAAAAAAGCAAAGTTAAAAAAAATCCAGTTTATATTTTTGCACATTATGTTTCTGGAGCCTATCCCAGTGGTCAGAAAGGTGGAAGGCAGGAAACAACCTGGACAGGTCACCAGTCCACCACAGAGTATTTATACACTATTTAATAAAATATATGTAATATATGTAAAGATTACATAAAAATCAATCAAGTTTTGGACATGATTGCTACAAAAAAAAAACAAAAAAAAAACAGCAACACTTTCTATGAATGTCATGTTTGTAAGCATCTATAAACACATTCATAACATGTTATAATGCATTCATAAGGCTTCGTAAACATGGCTATAAATATTAACAAAAATGCATTACACGTTATAGCCATGCTTATTATGCATTATGAATTATTAACATAATGCATTATAAGTACTGTTCATAACACATTATAATAGCTCGTAAGTTGTATTTGTCCACTGAAGTTGAAGTATTTACTGAAGGATTTACTGAAACACTAAAACATTCACGATAAAGCATATTACAGGCTTCAAAGGTCAGATTTTGTGCTGTCATCAGTGTTTAACTCAATGTGGGAAAGTTAATGTACACCACCGTTAGCTTGGCACTAACTTAACACTGCATATCCAGTAGAATGCTAGCAGAAATTAGCCTTACTGTACTGTAGTGTAGTGTGATGTTACAGAGTGAAGGGTTCTAGCGCTTGACGTTAGAACCAGTGAGGGAACAAATTACAATGACAGCACTGTACTATCTCGCCTCTCCCTCTCCAGGCCTTCACTCCACATTGACTTCACGCTTAGTGTGATGTCAGAGGGGGTTCAGAGGAGGGGTTGATGGGTACTTGGTTTGCTGTGATGTAGTGTAACATTTAAAGTGAGAGCGCTGGGTAAGAAAAGCACATTGTAGCAGTAATTCTAGGCTGGACAGCCTGTTTGGAGCATCTGAATATTCAGGACTGAAGCCCTGAAGATGCAGCTCTAACAGCACCAGCACTGAGAAATAACATACTGGAAATCCAACGACGTAAATAAACTTTGTATTTGTCTTTACTTTACGCTCTCCAAGCTGGGACTGACATCTTTGGCACTGACAGTATAACATGTCATTAACACTATTTATAATGCATTATATTAACAATTCATAATGTATAATAAACATGGCTATAAAGTGTAATTCAGTGTAATTCATTTTTATAAATATTTATTGTTTATAATACCTTATTAATGCATTATAACATGTTATAAATGTGTTTATAGATGCTTACAAACATGGCATTCATAGAAAGTGTTACCAAAAAAACTGTCACTTGCAAATTGCACCTGATGTTATTAGGCTGCAAAGCAATAGCAAAGACCTTAAACATCTCTGTAATTACAATTTGGTTGATAATATCCAATTGAAAAGTTCATGGAACCACAATCCTCCCTGGACAGGAGCGCCATGCAAGATTTTACAGACTAATGATAAAGATGGTATGAGAGAAGCCAGCAGTCTCTCAAAAAGTTGCTGGATGACCTGAAAGCATCAGGAACAACATTTACACAGGGAACAATAAGCAAAACTCCTCTGCTAAAAAAGGAAGAACAGAGATGTGCATCTAAAATTTGCACATAAGTATTTAGACAAGTCCGAACTGATTTAGGAACAGTGTACTCTGCTAAGACAAATCAAAAATGCCAATAATTCAGCTTGTCATGTTTGGAGAAAGAAGGGTTGAGCATATGATCCCAAGAACACCACATCCACAGTGAAGCATGGAGGTGGGAGTATCATGATATGGGGCTGCTTCTCTGCTTCTGAGGCATTAGATGTCATTATATGTCATCAAAGGGAACATGAATGGAGTGATGCACCAGGAGATATATGAAGGAAGATAACCAACAACAATAAACATACAGCCAAAATAACTCGACAGGTTCCTCAAAGAGAAAGTGAATGTACTTGCATGGCCTAGTTAATCTCCTGATCTAATCCCATGGAAAATGTATGCAAGATTTTGAAATAGTGAGTCCATCAAAGCAGAGGTTCTCAAACTTTTGAGTATTGTGGATAGTAGAGGCCACTGTGCCCGCCCCCCACCCCCACCCCCTGGTCATTACTATCAGTAAATGAAGAAGGACCAGGTCTTACCAGAACTTTGCCCACTTTGCTAGCTTTATCTGCAGCTACTGCTGACCTGCACATAGAGAGAGACATGTCACTGTTCTATGACATCACCGATAACTTAAGTTGCTGCGGACCTGCTGTGAGGTGTATTAGTTGGCATGTATTTCATTTTAATAAAGTTAAATAACATCTACCATTTTTTCTAAAGTGCTTTTTTAGATATGGCAGAAACAGCTTTAACCCTTACAACCCTAGAAATTTTGGGTTTCTTTTTTTTTTTTGGTATTTTGGGTCAATTACCATTACAATTGCAGAGACAGTCACACATGCCATGTTTTTATTTTCAAGAGACCCTGGGCTACTCAGATATGCCATTATTCGACATGTAAATGCTAACAGAAATTTAATATCTTCATGAATTTCGCTAATTTTTTATCCGAAATTTACCTAGTGCCTGCAAAATTTTATAATTTTTTGCTTATACAGATCTTAAAAACAAGTGGCACCTTAGATACCTTTTCAGAAATTGTTCGTCTGGATTGTCTGTGAGCTGAAAGTGCTAAACAACTGATGGTGATTCATTCTATTGGTCATTATGAGTAATAAATAAACAATTAGCATAAGGCGGCCATGTTTCTTTATTGATTTTCTGTCCTCTAGGATAAATTTCTGATTATCAGCACTAAACTCAGAGTCTGAGTCAATCAGAGGACTGTTTGAGACATGAGGAGAAGTTACATGTGCTGTAGGGATTTAAATGAGGATTTAAATGAGGATTTAAATGGACATAAACACAGGATCTGAAGTGGTTTTTGAAATGGATTACTGAGTGGATTACTTCGCTGAATGAGCATAAAGTCACTCTGGACACACAGGGTAAGTCCTGCTGAGCTATAATGTGTGAATTGTATTGCTGTTTTAATAAACTGACTAAATCAACACTTAATAAGTTAAGAAGCAACTTCTAAAACATTTCTGTTGCCTCCTTTATGCCCCCCTACAGCCCCCAAGGGTGTCATGGTCTCTAGTTTGAGAAACACTACATCAGAAGGACCCTCATAACCTGGGGGGATTGAAAACAAGGAGGAGGAATGGGACAAAATTGAACCACAGTGCTGCAAAAAGTGTCTCAAGGTGCCGTAGACGTCTCAAAGCTGTAAATGCAGCAATGTTAATATTATTAATTTGTGGTGTCCAATGCCGGAGTTGGTAATCAGGAGAGTCGGGACAATTCCTAGTGGGCCAATAATGTGGTACAGCTCCGGTTTGCTGATACAGTTGCAGTAAGCTTCTTTTTCTCATTTCCCATTCCAGCTTAAATGATGTAGAAGTTACATTCAGACGCCTGTACGAGCGCTACTGTGTGACTGCTGCACTATTTAATGGCAGAACAGAAATAAGAATAAGAAGCTAACATCGACCTTGAGAGATTAACATGTCAAAATTCAATGAGATGGTGTGAAACTGGTGCTGATTGACACAACAGGAAGTGCTTTTTTTGCATTATCATGTAGCAATTTTCACACTTGAATGTGAAGATGGACAGCAGCAGCAAGAACTGCAAAAAACTGAGGTCACACAGAAGACAAGAATGAACGAATGAAAAAGCTACTTAAGGAGGACGAGGACATATCCGAGCAGGTGGGCAATTGCTGACCTTAACTTACTTAGTAATTAGTTTGTAGCGTATTGACTGTTATGATTATGTCACATTTCAGCACTAGCTAGTCAGCAATGTTTTTTTCAGTGCAGCATATAACCAGGCTTGGGCAAAGTACTTGTGTAGAGATGGCTGAACACTGAAAACACCGTCTGAAATGTATTCAGTAATGTATTTCATTATAATACATAAAAAGTAATGTATTCGGAATACATTTAGAATACATATTGATAAAGTGCATGAGCAAAAATGTTTGTTCGGCTGTTGTAATTTTTTTTTAATCACACTGTTCCCTCGCTGTTGGCAGTTTTGTTCATGTGATTCTACTGATATTATGTGTCATGAAAAATTATTCAAATGAATACAGAAATCAATACAAAATTTCCAATGTTAATTTGGCTATCATCACCTTATTCAGTCCTCTGCTGCTCCCATAATCCCACTTCCCTTTCATGACAAGTCAACAAGTGTTGTAAAGAATCCATTTTCTGAGTTCCTTTTGTTTTCTGAGCTTTTAGAGAGAATTTTTTTAGAGTACATCTTTACAGACCATGCACTGATTTTAAAATCGTGAATAAAGAAGCATTGATTGTGTTTCTTTTAAGGATGGTATACGTTTTCTAAAACTTAATGGGTAAGTATTCTAAAAGTGTTCTCCTAAATATATAAAAGGTATCTATATTCTGAATCCTGCTTTCACAAAATGTAACTTGGACTGAATACAGATACGCCTTTTTTGTATTCTGTAATAAGTATAAGTTCCCAATTCCTGTATTCCGTTACATCCCAACCCTGCACATAAATAATAAATCAGGGTAAGAACAGAAGAAGATGAAAATGTACAGATTTTAGAAAAAGTTGACTGTCTTGACTGTGTGTGTGTGTGTGTGTGTGTGTGTGTGTGTGTGTGTGTGTGTGTGGAGCCCCTAAGATGACATGGTGATTATTTTTTAATAAGACATGGTTTAATATGTTGAAAGAGTTATTACAAATCAACATATATATGTGGCCTCAATATGTTAATTTGGGGTCTTAACATATTAAATAGTGGGAAGAAGAAACTTAACATGTGGCCTCAATATATGAATTTTCTGTCTTAATATATAAAGCAGTGGCCAGAAGAAACTTAACATGTGGCCTCAGTATGTTAATTTGGGGTCTTAATATATTAAATAGTGGCCAGATGAAACTTAACATGTGGCCTCAATATGTTAATGTTAATTTGTGGTCTTAATATATTAATTAATGACCAGGAGAAACTTAACTTGCCACCTCAATATGTTAATTTGGGGGCTTAATATATTAATCAGTGGCCAGAGGAAACTTGTGGCTTCAATATGGTAATTTGGGGTTTTAATATATTAATTAGTAGTGAAGAGAAACTTAATTTGTGGCCTCAATATGTTCATTTGTGGTCTTAATATTTTAATAATGAGCAGGACAAACTTAACTTGTGGCCTTAATATGTTAATTTGGGGTCTTAAAATATTAATTAGTGGCCAGGAGAAACTTATCTTGTGGCCTCAATATGGTAATTTGGGGTCTTAGTATACTAATACTTTCTCTGGATAGACAAAGCACTTTTTGTAAGTCACTCTGGATAAGAGCATCTGCTAAATGCTGTAAATGTAAATGTAAATGTAATTAGTGGCCAGGAGAAACTTATCTTGTGGCCTCAATATGTTCATTTGGGGTCTTAATATACTAATTAGTGGCCAGGAGAAACTTATCTTGTGGCCTCAATATGTTCATTTGTGATCTTAATATATTAATTGGTGTCCATAGGAAACTTATCTTATGGCCTTGATATATTAATTTGAACATCTGCACTGCAAGTTTATTAAATACAAAGAAAAAGTTCAGACAGCACTTGTATAATTGCCTCAATGACATCACGAGGTCATGAACCACCCACTTGTGATGTCATTGACGCAATTATACAAGTGCTGTCTGAACTTTTTCTTAACTGCAGTATTTAGTGTGGCAGTATTTAAGTTGGTGGCTAGAATCCTATTAGCACGCTGAGGAGGGCCGCGTGCTGAAACACGTCTGTGCTCAATCTGTGAGTTTAATAAATACATTGCAGATTATATGAGTGTCTTTACACTCTTTCTGTTTACTTTACAAGTCCTTTTCGACGAGGAGGGCGGCCTGTTCATTTTTAATACATATTAAAGAGTATATTCAATAAGAAAAACAACAGTGCCTGAACACTCGACTCTCCTCGCTGTGTGTGTGTGTGTGTGTGAGTTGTGAGTGCTAAGATTAGAGGTGCCGGTGGAGAGTTTAGATTGGGCTCTCTGGTGGAGTTTCCTCTCTAACAGGAAGCTGATTTCCTGCACTAGCTGTGGTGTCCTGCCTGGCTCCAGGGGGCTGAGAGGAGATCAGGCCAGCCCTGCTCACACACAAACACGCACACTCACATGCCTGAACACAATCACAGATACAAACACACTCACACACACCACCGGCTGACATGGACTACGAACCCAAGAAGGTTAAAAAGGTAAGATTTGCCCGCTTTTCAATTAAGTAATTCAACGAGTTGGATGTTCTACGCTTGACTGACGGAAATGTTTAAACATTTTAGGCTCCAATTTGTTCTCGTTGCATCTTCGTCTGTGTAGATAAACAGTGTCAATATGTTTGTGAACATGTCTCACGTGTATAGGTGTCTGTTTGTCCGATTAGCCTTATCCCACACCTCACCACTGTATGCATTTCCTCTTCAGCTTGCGTCATTGTTTTGTAGGTTTTATGATTCACGTTGCTTTTTATGCGGTAGGTCAGCTTACCTGATACACTCAGACTCACCGGTAGAGTCACTCTGAGGGTTTTTATCTTTTCGAACAAGCATGGCGCTCGTTCTGTGGTTGTTCCCAGGCATTTCTTCATCACTTAAAGGAATAGTCCAGGTTTTCAGCATGACCTGTATCTGCTGCGTCTGTAACGTACAATCGCTTATCACAGTTAATAATTTTATGATGTTTCTCTGCACGTAGACAAAAAAATAAAACAAAACCTACTTGAAAAAAATGTGATAATGGAAACCGAAAGGCAGGTTTTGAAACACTGTCCACACTGTTATTCATTTATTCAGTAGATAAATTAGATACAATGTAGAATTCTTATATACAGTGCAAAAAAATGTGCTTTCATAAGGAAGGGGAAAGTCAAAGCAATAAGAATATGGGACTCCTAACAACCATGCAAGACCTGGTAGACACCAAAAGTGTGACCATCATATAAACAGAACTTAAAGCTTTCATCTCTGAGAGAGAGGAGAAAATCAAGCTGCTTCAGATCTGAAAACATCCACAGGTGTTTCTGTCCATCCTTCCACTGTGAGACGACGACTCAGCGCTGTGGGTCTGACAGGATGTGTAGCTGTCAAGAAGCTGTTAGTGAGAAAAGGAAATAGACAAAAAAGAAGAAAATCAGCAAATCAAAGAAAGAAGCTGCTGGTGCTCTCAGAACAATGGACTGACCAGCCCAGAGTCCAGACCTCAACATCACTGAACGTGTTTGAGGTTATTTGGATCGTGAGAAGCAGAAAATACAGCCAACTTCCAAGACTGAACTTTAGAGGTGTGGAAACATAATCCCATAGATGTCTTTGAACTGAAAGTAGGTTTCAGAAAAAGAACGGAGGCTGTTTTAAAGGAGAAGAGTGGACATATTAAATATTATTGAGAGGTATATCGCTGCTGTTGGAAGATAACCTTGTATTACAATTTTTGTTGTTTTTCAGTATTTTACATAGTCTGAAAATGCCTGTTGCTCTTTACATTGTGTGTAAATTTCATGAAGAATGGACCAAAACAAACGTCCCAAAATGACAAAAAACTCTGGTTCCATTGACTTACATTAAAAGTAAAGTAGGTTTTCTCCTTCTCCTGTAGAGTTATCATTTTGGTCATATGAGGTTTTTTCCGACAGCAGCAATATATACATATATAGTTATTATAATTAGCTGTTAAGGTGTCAGTAATTTTCTGTTAAAAGAAACAAATGAAAGAGTGGTCTCTAACTTTTGCATGGTACTGTAGATTAGACTAAAAGCGCTGGTGCATTCTTTTAAAGCAGAGGTGTGTTTGGAGACCAAACTGTAATGTGTTTTGTGTGCCGAGTGCCAAAAAGACAAAACAGCAAGCAGATAGCTAAGTGGGTTTCACATAAAGTTATGAGTGCAAAACGTCATTGTTTTCTGTAATAAATGTTATTTTTTGATAAATTACTTTGATACAGTGACAGCGAGGTCAATGTGATTGCATGATGTCAAAGGGTTGTTTGTCTTGTTACTAAATGTTAACTGCAATGTTAAAAGAAAAATAACTCACTGTTGTCGGAGTGGTGGCGCAGTGGGTAGCGCTGTCGCCTCACAGCAAGAAGGGCCTGGGTTTGATTCCCAGCCGGGTGACCAGGGTCATTTCTGTGTGGAGTTTGCATGTTCTCCCCGTGTCTGCGTGGGTTTCCTCCGGGTACTCTGGTTTCCTCCCACAGTCCAAAAACATGCAGTCAGGCTAATTGGACATGATGAAATTGCCCCTAGGTGTGTGTGATTGTGTCTGTCTGCCCTGTGATGGACTGGCGACCTGTCCATGGTGTATCCTGCCTTCCGCCCAATGACAGCTGGGATAGGCTCCAGCACCCCACCGCGACCCAGAAGGATAAGCGGTTTAGATGATGTATGTATGTATGTATGTATGTTGTTGGAGCACAGCATTCGAAAATCTCCAACCAATAATTTTAATGAAGGTGGTCACAGTAGCCGTCAGCACGCACCGCCAATCAACGACTTCCAGCACTGCTCAATGTCTCTGAGCGCAGCACCTCCCTATTACTGCATTAAATTAAGCCCAGATAAACATGCACATCTCAGTTCCCCCTTTACTCAACTAACATCACCAGCTTACATCATAATATATTTCCCCTGGTACCTTTTAGCTCAAAAACAGTTTGCAAAGCTAGTTAGCAGACTCCAAACATGATGAACTAACTAGATGATGTGTTACTTGAGTAGCAAGCTTGAGTTTCCTGTTTCCTTCGTTGGCATTGACTGTGTTTGGAATGGCGTACTACTATACTACATACTGTGTACTGTACTAGTATATCGCAGTTGTCAGAGAAAACCTCGTATCTCCAAAATGGTGACTTTACAGGAGAAGGAAAAAACATGCTTTACTTTAAATGTAAGTCAATGGAACCAGATGTCTTTGCGAGTCATTTTGAGCCGTTTCTTTTGGTCCATTCATCATGAAATTTACACACAATGTAAAGGACAACAGACATTTTCAAATTATGTCAGAAACTAAAAAAAAGAGATAAAGGTTTTGTTCCGACAGCAGCGATATGTTCCTTCATTTGGTGAAGTGGTAAGCGCATCAGGGCAGTTTTCTGGTGGGTCAAATCAAACCTCCTTGGGGGGCAACCTTGGGCAGCCCTGCTTTAAACTACTTTGCCTCTTTGGTTCTGTATACAAGCTCCACTGCTGTCCTTACCTTATCTTCTATTCACAGACAGGCTCCCACTTTCTGTCAGACTCTCTTCTCTTTAATGGCTTTGTGGATGAGCTCGTTTGTGGATGTTTTTTTGGGCAAAACATAGAGCTTTAAATTTTCTTTGATTATGCTTTGGTTTTACAGGACTGTTGCATATTCTAAGGAAGCAGAACCTTCCTGCCACACACATACACACAAGAAGCTCTGCAACTTAAACATCACACAGGCTGAGCGCAGTGTCCTCCATCTCCTTTAGCGCTAATCAAAGCAGGGGGCGTGTGCTAAAACACTTTCCGATAGCGGTTTGCGATTAGAAGGAAGAATTACGTTGTCAGGGATAGCGTTTATGTTACTGCGCTTTAAGCCGAGATGAACAATTTCATTTTCAAACAAACGGCACTAATTTTAGCAGCTGCCCTCCTTCCTGCATTTTCACACTGCAGTTTTCTCTGAGCAAAGCGTTTTAATTGAATATGCAAATTGAATGTTTATTTCCCTTTAATGAGAGGGATGGATTCTGATTATGATAAAAGACTGGGGCTAATTTATCATTTATGCAGTGCTGCAGAACACACACACACACACACACGCACACACACACACACACACACACACACACACAGTCTAGTGATGCACTGAAATGAAAACTCTTGGCTAAAAAAACAAAAAGCAAAAAAAGCTGACAAGAATTATATACAGTTTATATAAAATAAACTTACTGAAATGATTACAGTATGTAGGCTACAGTATGTACCACTAAGCCCAGCGTCCACAACAAAACAGAACAGTTCATATACGGCAATGAGTTCTATTATTTTTTGTTATCCTTTGTACTTTAGGACTGTCTATGGTTCATTTTTATTATTTCATAAAAGGTGACAGATGGCATCTTCACGCTAGCTGTGACTTTCTGCTTGTGTTGTTTCGCTGTATTCTGCATACTGAGCAAGATGTTGTCTCTCTGAAGTGTAGACATTCTTGGGTGTCTTACTTAGTGGCATGTCCGGACCAAGTTTGGATGAGGGGCCCAGAACACCAGTGGCAACCCTTTATTAGTCTGGGAAATTTCACCTCCACATTTTAGCCCACCTGTGCAGTCAAACACCACATACATGCTAGTGAACGCTTACGCTAGGGGCAGTGAGCACACCCGTCCAGAGCGGTGGGCAGCCCTATCCACGGCACCTGAGGAGCAGTTGGGGGTGAGGTGCCTTGCACAAGGGCACTTCAGTCACGTACTGTCGGCTCAAGATCGAACCAGCGACCTTCCAGTCACAAGGCTGGTTCCCTAACCTCCAGCACACGACTGCCCCAGACTGCTCCAGCCCATGACTGGCCCAGACCGCTCCAGTTCATAACTGCCCCAGACTGCTCCAGCCCATGACTGCCCCAGACTGCTCCAGCTCATAACTGCCCCAGACCGCTCCAGCCCACGACTGCCCCAGACTGCTCCAGCCCATGACTGCCCCAGACCGCTCCAGCCCATGACTGCCTCAGACCGCTCCAGCCCATGACTGCCCCAGACCGCTCCAGTCCATGACTTCCCCAGACTGCTCCAGTCCATGACTGCCCCAGACCGCTCCAGTCCACGACTGCCCCAGACCGCTCCAGCCCATGACTGCCCCAGACTGCTCCAGCCCATAACTGCCCCTGTAAAGTTACTATTTGGAGATACGAGGTTTTGCTCCAAAAGCAGCGCATGTTGTTTTATGAACGCTGATATGCTGATCACCACCAAAACCAGCATCCATTGTGTTTTGGATACTGGTATGCTGGACAACCAGTATGACCATCCTGTGTGACCAGCTAAACCAGCACCAGACCAGCATAAACCAGCACAGACCAACTTGGAATCAATCAGGGATATGTAACCGGGCATAGTGTTACCAATCTTTGTTATTTTCAGTCAAAACGATCGTTTTTCATTAGTGGCCGAAACCAGACGTACTATTTTTTAACCAATTCTGACCAAAACATTTTTCTGGTCGAAATTTATATTTGCTGGTCAGTGTATTTGTGTGACACACACAAAAGCAAAAAAAAGTTGATGCAAAAAAACAAGTTGTATGCAAAAGTTTGACATACACACCAAAACACTCCGTCCAGTTGATTAACTACTTCACACATAACTGTGAGCACACACACACACACACACACACACCTACACACACACACACACACACACACGCTTATATACACATGTAAATCAGCAGGTCGCTAATGGGGCATGTGTTATCTGATCTGTGCCGCTCGGCAGGAGACGTCTCTGCTCTCTGACAGCTGTCTCTCTGATGATGTCACAGCGGGGGCTACAGGCACTCTGCTGATGTTTACTATTACGTGAACCCGAGCATAGCGGAGCATAGCGGAAGCTAATGGCCATCCTCGCGGCTAAACTGAAGCTAATGCTGAATCACTTGAAGAGTCGGTCTGGGAATCTGTTTAGCATTTATTTTTATACATTTATTACATGACTAATACTTCCCCCCTCGCTGAATACATCAGTGTCAGCTCAGGTTTCATAGCAGGACACTTGTTTCAAGGCCTACTTCAAAGCTTTTAAATGTCTGATTATTGCACTAACATGCTTTTACTCCAGGTGTGTGTCTGACTCATGTGTCTTATCGTGCAGAGTTAACATGCTGATTGCTTTGTTTTCGAACGTCAGTGAATTTGACCAAACAGACTTACGTTCTTTTAGCAGCTGAAGACGCAGGATGCTTTAGATTCAGGCATAGTCTTATAAACCAATCAGGCATAGCATTATGACCACCTCCTTGTTTCTACGCTCATTGTCCATTTTATCAGCTCCACTTACTACATAGGTGCACTTTGTAGTTCTACAGTTACAGACTGTAGTCCATCTGTTTCTCTGCATACTTTGTTAGCCCCCTTTTACCCTGTTCTTCAGTGGTCAGGAGCCCCATGGACCCTCACAGAGCAGGTACTATTTGGGTGGTGGGTCATTCTCAGCACTGCAGTAACACTGACGTGGTGGTGGTGTGTTAGTGTGTGTTGTGCTGGTATGAGTGGATCAGACACAGCAGTGCTGCTGGAGTTTTTAAACACTGTGTCCGTTTACTGTCCACTCTGTTAGACACTCCTACCTTGTCAGTCCACCTCGTAGATGTAAAACGATAGCTCATCTGCTGCTGCACAGTTTGTGTTGGTCATCCTCTAGTCCTTCATCAGTGGTCACAGGACGCTGCCCACAGGACGCTGTTGGCTGGATATTTTTGGTTGGTGGACTGTTCTCAGTCCAGCAGTGACACTGAGGTGTTTAAAAACTCCAGCAGCACTGCTGTGTCTGATCCACTCAGACCAGCGCAACACACGCTAACACACCACCACCACATCAGTGTTACTGCAGTGCTGAGAATGATCCACCACCCAAATAGTACCTGCTCTGTGAGGGTCCATGGGGGTCCTGACCACTGAAGAACAGGGTAAAAGGGGGCTAACAAAGTATCAGAGAAACAGATGGACTACAGTCTGTAACTGTAGAACTACAAAGTGCACCTATATAGTAAGTGGAGCTGATAAAATGGACAATGAGCGTAGAAACAAGGAGGTGGTCATAATGTTATGCCTGATCGGTGTATAGCATCATACACCTACAAATGTCTGACCTTCTAACTAGTTTTAGAGCAAGAATAATAATGTGCAAACGTCAAACACCAACAAAACGGCCATTAAGTACGAGCTATTTATTTTTTAGTGCCAGAAAAAAGTGGAGAACACATATTTAACACAATACTACACAAAGGACTCAACAACTAAATATAATATTTAATGTTTTAGTATTTAGTTTGTCCACAGTTTTCCTTTATTACAGCTTTCATTCTTTTCAAGAGGCTTGATTTCAGTTTTTCAAAGAAATCTGCAGGGATATTTTTCCACACCTATGAAGTTCAGTCTTAGAAGTTGGTTGGATTTTCTGCTTCTCACAATTCACGTAATCCCAAACACATTCAGTAATGTTGAGGTCTGGACTCTGGGCTGGTCAGTCCATTGTTCTGAGGAACATCAGCTGCATCGTTGTTTCACTTACAGATGTTCTTTTTTCGTCTATTTCATTTTCTCAATAATAAGCGTCTTGACACATCCTGTCAGACCCATAGCGCTGAGTCGTCTTCTCACAGTGGAAGGATGGACAGAAACACCTGTGGATGTTTTCAGATCTGAAGCAGCTTGATTTTCTCCTCTCTCTCAGAGATGAAAGCTTTAAGTACTGTTTGTCTGATGGTGACAGTTTTGGTGTCTACCAGGTCTTGCACGATTGTTCGGAGTCTCATTTTCTCTCGTTTTTTGAATTCCTGTTCTCACATATTTTCCTCTGCCATTCTCCTTCACTGACACAAATGCTGGCCTGTCTTTTTACCACTTACACCCTCACATATTCCTGTGATTCTTTCTTAAGGGATTTGTTTCACCAATTAAGCGCCTGGTCTTCCCCAAGTCAGCTCGGCGGCAGGCAGACAAAGGCGGTGTGTATCGCAGGCCTCTCCACACGGTGCCTCTTTACCCACCTGACTTCCTCATCCACCCCGAGCGCCTCATCTACGACTACGTGGAGAAGGAGGTCAAGGTCAGCAGCTCATACGCACTAAACATCACTGAGCACTGGCTCATACATAACATACAGAATGCATGGTGAATTCAGGGTCTGCTGTGGAAACAGAAAAGTCAACCTAATCAATGCTCATTCGAGGTAAATTCTGGTCGGTAATCTAAGCGCAGTTTGATTTAGCTCGCATAGATTTATGCATTGGGTTTCAGGGAGGGTTGCTTCTCCTTGCTCAACGGTCCACAGTGGTCAACCTCAACCTTGACATTTTATCACTAAAGCTACACTATGTAAGACTTTTTTGTGAAAGGGGACCAATTACTCTTTTCCGGTTTTTCTCCGGGTCTGCTCCAGAACCGCATGCGACTCTTTTACTGCCCTGTTGTGTCTCCACAATAGAATTAGATTTTTAGGTAAAAAATAAAATAATCCTCCTTTGAGGTAAAATAAAGCTCTTCTGATCGTTCAACACAGTTTAACAATAAATGGTTTAAATGTTGGAGTTAATGTATAATTCTAATTCACTGACCTTTAACCCTGAAGGTTGGCACGCAGACTGCTGGTCACAATAGCCACAGAAACAATCTTGCCTAGCTAGTAGCTAATGAAAAGGCTTTAAGATTTAAGACGAACATCGATAATTTTGAGACGAATGGACTTATTTGCATTTATAATCACTCCAGCTGGTTTCTGGATACGTTTAATCTGCAATGAGAAACTGACAAACTCTAAAAAGTCATGAAGCTGTAGTCAGCAGCTCATTTGCCAGCTTCTTGCTCCAATTTTCCCATTCCACCTTAAATGGCGTAGCAGTTACATTATGGCGCCTCAGGCACCATTTAAGGCAGAACAGGAAAATTTGAACAAAAAGCTGGCGAAAGAGAAGCAACTTCAGCCTCATAAAAAATTTAATGTTAAGAGACATTGTACAAGAAACTGTTTTGCTTTTGAGGAAAAGTTTCCTGCTGGAGCTAAAGCTTAAAGCAGAGCAAAGTAAGTCTGCGTTTTCATTTATATTGTTAGCCTATACTAGGACCTTAGCACACACTGAGACATATTTACAGACAAGATGATAAAACGGACTCAAAGTGACTCTCAGCATGGTTTGATTTTCGTTAAAAGGACAAAATGTCTCTTATTAACATTTGGGTTGCCGACCTCTGCTTTAGAGTGTGGTAGCTTTTGTGTATGTAAACGGTCTGCAAAATTACAAAGCTCAAAGTAGACGCCAGAGCGAGTAACTCTTTCCCACGGAAACCACTTTTCTCAGCTTCCTGAAACACCTCCTTGGAATTCCAGCCCTTTTCCTTTATTACAAGATGATGCAATCCCTATTGCCCAGCTACCTGCAAGCTTGGCACGCCCTCACACAATGCACAGCAACTACTGCAGGCCAGGATAAGTTCATTCAGTTTTGTAGCCATGTCGAAAGGATGCTGACCTGACTTTCAGGATCGGACTCTGGCTCAAACTGATATGGCCGAATAGATGCCACTGAATAAATAGCCACAGCAGTGTTTACAGCTGCTTAGGAGCGAATGGTCTTTTTGCAGACTGCAAGACAGGGGCAGAACATGTACGGGCAGAATGGTTCTGGCCTTTAACCAATCAGAACAGAGTGGACAAGCTGACCATTCAGAGCACACTGGGCTTATCAGGAGGTGGGGCTTAAAGACACAGGAGCTCTGACAGAGCGTTTCAGACAGAGTGTGAATAGAAATGTACAGTATGAGAAAAAATTGTGTGTTTTTGATACATTAAATCGTGTAAATCTATTCTAGTAGACCCCAAAAATAAAATTATGAACTTACAGCATTACAGCAATTATGAAAAACAGCATAAAAAAAGCACAATTGGTCCCCTCTAAAATTGAGATAAGTAGCATTACTGAGTCAGGAGGAAAAAAAAACATGCCGAAATATGGTGTGTGCTGCTGCGAGTCAGTCTGTATAGCCTGAAATAATACTTTAAAAGTCAGCAGCCTCGAGTCGGATTTAATGGGAGTTTTTCATACATCTTTGTGTATTAATGTCACATGCACAGCCTCATAAAGAAGGTCCAGCTCAATGTTTTGGTCTCGATACAAAATCAACATTACATGCATGTTGCTCTCTTTGAATACTCTTTCAACGCGTTTGCAGTCACCAGATTCATATGCTTGGGGAAGGGTGTCCAAATCCACAACTAATGTTACAAAATGTTCCTCCACTCTAAATTCCTCCTGCATGCAATTACACCTTTCCACCAGAGAGGGCTCCAAATCCCAAAACTTACATAGTGTAGTTTTTCTGCCTTAGCATAAAGTCTGTTAGTAAATAGGGATGCACCAATATGGAAATTCTGGGCCATGGCTGATAATTAATGCTTTTCATGTACATGTCTGATGATAAACATTTCATAAAATGTATAAACTGGGACTAGATCTACATGGACTAGCATTTTAGAAAGATAACATTTATTTTTATGTGGTTACGTTTTAGCTCTTTGTAGCCCAGCATTACGTAAACATTCTATTCTTGTGGAGTATAATAAATACATCATCAAATATCTGTTTGAAATATTGGCCAAATTTAGGCATCTGTATGATGCCGCAATGCCAATATGATTCTATTATCGTCGTGTATCCCTAGCTGTGATAGCACCTTTTGAATGTTTGTATTGGTTTTACAGCTATGCTAAAGCTTCGCCTCAAGGATACTGTACATAAAGAGTAGTGTTACCTTAACATGGCAAGTCCAATTAGGATTTAGACTCAGTTTCCATTTAAAATATTAACCAAATATTTGTTAAGTTTATAAAATGTTCAGATTCTGCACGTGTAAGTATACATGTCACTGTCCACGACTAATGACTCACATAACTCTGATGCAACTCCCAGTTCCTGGGTCATCTGACGTGGGTGTCGTGCTCCCTCAATCCCTCCAGCAGGGATGAACTGCTGCAGCTGCTTGACATTGCCAGGGTGAGAACACTTTCATTTCACTGCTAGCTACCAATTCTCAGGGAAGTGATGACATTACAGTGACAGCTGTAATCCATACCAGACCTTCTAGGTTCACTCCTTCATTCTATCTCTCTCTTTCTTGCAGAAGCTGAAGGTGCTGCCTCTGCAGACGAGTGTGGAGCAGGACTGTATCCTCAGTCTGTCTGCGCGCTGCCTGCTGCTCACCTGGAGAGACAATGAGAAACTGCTGCTGCGCATCCCCACGCATGAGATCGCTGCTGCCTCCTACCTGCGGGACGACGCACTGCACCTGCTGGTGCTCAAAACAGGTGAGCAGCAATCAGAGTCCTCTCAACATGCCCAGCCTGATCAAGTTGCACTGCACTTTACATATATATGAATTTGAATCAGATATTCTGTCATATTTTGGCAACTGAATAAGTGAACAGAAATTCAAAGCTTTTAAATCAGATTTGTACAGTTTTCCCAAATGTAGCTGGTCATATCTGATGCCTGAAGATTGCTTAGTTTAGTTCTATAGCTAAGAAAATAATAGAAGTGTAATCCTGACCAATTAGCATTGTGCAAACTGAATGCATAAATCATCACTTGCCTCAAGCCATGCCTGCTGACGTGCATGTCTGTCATGTTAAAACATTTATCTATAAAAAATGGACAAATGTACAGTAGGTGTACAAAATAATAGAAAGTTGGCTCCATGGCCATTTTATCAGAAAGACATACTGTTTAGGTGGACTTTATAGGTTTACAGTTACTTACTGTAGCCCATCTGTTGCTTCAAAATTTATCAGCACCCCCTCTACCTTGTACATCAATGGAAAAAGACCACCATACCACACAATGACCAGATATTATTTAGGTGCAACATTTGTACATAGCAACAGATGGGCTACAGTCAGAAACAGTAAACCTACAGAGTGCACACGCATGTTGGGGGCAGTCATGGGCTGGAGATTCGCCGGTTCGATCCCCTAAGCCGACAGTGCCTGACTGAAGTGCTCTTGAGCACAGCACCTAACCCCTAACTGCTCCCCGGGCACTGTGGATAGGGCTGCCCACCGCTTTGGGCAAGTGTGCTCACTGCCCCCTAGTGTGTGTGCATTCACTAGTGTGTATATGGGTGTTTCACTGCACGGATGGGTTAAATGCGGAAGTGAATTCCCCCATTGTGGGAGTAATAAGGGTAACTTCACTTAACTTAACATATATGGTAGGAGTTTCTGATAAAATGGCCAATGAGTGTCAATATTTCATGTGGTGTTTCCATTACCTTGTATACCTGCTGGATGTAGCATAGCTAAAAACGGCAATAGCAGCCAACTTGAAGCCTGAATGTTAATATGCCAAAGTTTTGAGTACTGCAAGTACAAAAACCTTAGGTGAGTAGCCTTCTTGTAGTGCTTAAATATACTATATATATATATATATATATATACACACACACACACATTAGACTCGAAATATATACACATATACACAATATACACATTTGTATGCACACAGTACTGCACCATTCCAATGTACAGTTTTTGTAAAGTACTATAAGTTATGAAATAAAAAACATAAAGGCTTTGATATATACAGTTGTACACATTTCCATATATGCAATTATAATAATAAAAATAATGCACTATGTTGGATGTATTCATATCTGGACACTCTCATTCAGCTATATTAATTGTCTTTGACTTCTTTTATTTATATATCTCCCAGGTTTGAATGTGGACACTGTTCTAGCTGGTGGATCCCTGGAAAAACGGCCTACTGGCCTCGAGGGCCGCAGACAAACCATGAGCAATGCTGACCCTCGGCCTGCAGGGGGCACCATGGAGAGGCGTCATACCATCTGTGGCGTGGACTGGAAGCCATCCTCTCGCCATGAGTCAAAGCAGAGTGGCACCAGCGCGGGTGGACCAGGATCAGCAGGAGGAGGGGGCAGTGGCGGAGGTGGCAGTCTGGAGCGGAGGCAGGTGGGAGGAAGTTGGGAGAGGCGGCAGACCCGGAAGCCGTGCGGAGGGAGCTGGGAGAAGAGAACCATGAGCGGGAGCTGGGAGAGGAGGCCTGTTGGGGGCAGCTGGGAGCGCCGTGGTCCTGCAGGGGGAGGTGGAGGAGGAGGGGTGGGGGGTAGTTGGGAGAAGAGACATGGACCTGGGGGCAAAGCAGGAGGAAGCTGGGAGAGGAAGCACGGGCAGGGGGGCAGCTGGGAGCGCAGGCATGCCTGCATGGGAAGCTGGGAGAGGGGCAAGGCTTATGGCAGCTGGGAGAGAAGAAACCACAACCCACTGGAGCCCACACCATGCCCTGACGCTTACTGCAACCTGGTCGTGCTGGCCGTGGAGAACCGGGTGAGAGAACGAAAGGGAAGAAATGAAATTACATGATGAATGGATGGATGGATGGATGTATGGATGGACAAAAGACAGACAGATGATGAATGGTGAGAGAGAAAGATGGATGGATGCATGGATGCGTAAACAGAGACAAGGCCAAGCAGGTAGATGATTAGATAGAAGCAAAGATGGATTGATGGATGGATGAATGAATGAAAAATAGAAAGATGAA
Source organism: Colossoma macropomum (assembly GCF_904425465.1). NCBI lineage: Eukaryota > Metazoa > Chordata > Actinopteri > Characiformes > Serrasalmidae > Colossoma > Colossoma macropomum. The sequence continues at coordinate 16,274,342 of NW_023494802.1, read as the reverse complement.
TGGAAAGAGAAAAAGATGGAAGGTTGGAAGGATGGATGTATAGACAGGCAGAAGGACAGACAGGTAGATGGATGGTTAGAAATGAACATGTGTGGATGGATGGATGGATGGATGGATGGATGGATTCAGAGACAGACTCATGAACAGGCAGATAGATGAATGGATAGAAACAAAGATAGATTTATGGATAGATAGGTAAAAAAAGAGAGAGATAGACATGCAGATGAACAGAAAGAGAGAAAGAAGGAGGCACAGGTAGACGGACAGACGGATAAATACATTTTTAGAAATACTATGTGTGGATAGATGGATGAATAGATGGAGGCATAGACAAACGGATGGATGTATAGACAGACAAATGGCCAGATGGCTGATTGATAGCGAAGAGGATAGATGGATAGATGAACTCAAGAGTAAATGGATGCATAGACAGATAGATGGATGGATGGATGGATGGATGGATTGATGGGTGAACATACAAATGGCTGGATGGATGGAGGAATATATGGATACATTGACATAGACTGATAAAGAAGATGGTTGTGTAGACAGAGGTGAAAATGGGTAGATGAATAGATAGAGAGAAAGCTGGATGGATGAATGGATGGATGGATGGATGGATGGATGGGTGGATGCACACAAATGGCTGGAGGAATGGAGGAATAGATGGATGCCTATCTAAAGAGATGGATAAAGAAGATGGATGTGTAGACAGACAGATGAATAGTTGACTGGATGAAGAGAGAGAGAAAGATGGATGATAAAAGGATGGAAGGATTTATTAATAGACAGACAGATGAATAGTTGGATGGATAAACAGATGGAGAGAAAGATGTATGATGAACGGATGGAAGTATTTATTTATAGACAGACAGATGAATGGACAAGCAGAAGGATGGATGGTGGAAGGATGTACAAACAGACAAATGAAGAGATGAATGAATAGAGAGGAGGGCAGAAGGACTGATTGTCAGATGGACACATGGTTTGGTGGACACAGTTGGACGTTTGGCTGGTTGGATGGACTGAAGGACAGAAATGTAGATGTTTTACATAATAGGTTAAACCTGGTAACCTTAAAACCTCCTACAACCAGTCCAGATCACAGCACTCCATATGGAGGAGTATAGAAATGTCCTAATCCTGTGGTTACGCAGTGTAATCCAGTGCAGTCTGCGAGAGTGGAGATGATGGGGAAGAGAGCTTGCAGCCTTTCTCTCTCTCTCTCTCTCTCTCTCTCTCACTACCTTCTTTCGCTCTGCAGTAACGGTGGTGACGAGTCGAGTTGTGACAGCAGTGATGTAAACAGCGCACTCAGAGTGGACTCCCGCTGTGATGTAATACTGAGGCTTACGTAACGCTGTGCTGTGTCAGGGATCTGAGTGAGAGAGTGAGAGAGAGAGAGAGACCCACACAGAAAACAGGAGAGAGAGAATCAGAGACAGCAGTCAATGAAATGATATAAACGGTATTGTGCTGACCTAGATTTCAATCTGACTGTAAATGTGTGTAAAAGCCGTGTGTGTTTGTGTTTTTTAACTAGATCTCCTATTGATCTTCTAATAATATCCTTCTCTCCACATTAAAACCCACGAACACACTCAAACACACAGGATGCTGCGGAAGAGTACTGTGCCCTCATCTGTCAGATGTTTCAAATCATCTACGGACACCAGACCATCGAGTGTGTGGACAGAGCGGGATATCACTACACCATGCCTGACCACTACTGGCTACAGAGAAGTGAGTGCTTGAGCTGAAATGGCCCTAGAAATCAGTGGTGAACGGTAAACGATGAAACGGTGCAAATTTCTGCTAATGCTAAGCTAACAACGATTTGCATGAAGTTTCTTTGGGCATTCTAGATTAAACACAGAAGAAAAAATAATTCCATATATTATATTTCAAGCTGGTTACAGATATTAGCATATATTTTTCCTTCTATGTTGCAGTTTTAAAGTGACTCATTTAGTAAACAGCTCTGACATGGAGCTGCTGCTGTTTTACATTTCTAGCAACTGACTGAAACGCACTGGTCAGTGATACGGTCCACTGATATGGTCAGTGATGTATCTCAGACTTCCAGAAGGCCTAGAGTAGGCTTTTTCTCATAAATTTATTCCCACTCATTGTAAATCAATATGTGATTGGTTAATTCTACTGTCAATTTTGTTAGCCGTTAATCTGACACATTAGCCCACCATTTCAATACCGGTTTTAACAAGGCTTCGTCCACTTAACCCGATCAGTTGCCCTCAGTGGAATCACCATCACCATCCCAAGGGCTACTGCATCACTTTATTAGCTCAGGTGAAGGGTGTTAGATGAGCCCTCAGAGGGGCGAAGGATGGAGAGAACACCAGTGTCGACTTCATCAGAACTTGCCTAGAATTCATTGTAAACTACTTTAAAATGCTTAACATTTAAAAATATCATAACATTCGATGTGCTGGCCATGATAGCAGTAGGGTCGTGGCCCACTGCTGGCGGTCCACTGGCGTTCTGCTCAGTGTTTTTTTGGTTAGACAAAATTCCACTTATCGTCGCTCATTTTCCACTCACAGTCCAATTTATTCATTTTTCCCTCCCTCCTTTCTTTAGTTATACTTAATAAATTAGATTAGTAAACGATTTTAATCCAGCTCAGTGTTTTTCTTTAAAATCATTTTACGTTAGACCTAGTCATTTTTTTTTTTCTCTCAGTTGTTTGTAATATTTGTCTTAGTTTGTTTTTTCAAAATAAAAGTCTCTGAGCATTTAAAATCTGTTTGAGGAGATTAAAAACTAGCTACGCTAAAGCTTCTTTAAAAAAAGGTCTTGTTTGAAAGGCTAGCCGATTAGCTCACTGAGGCTAACCTGTTGAGAGTGAGTGCATTCCTCGCTGTCCTCTCCTCCACTTCTGCCCTGAGTGGCCATCTGCACACCCGAGTGGTGAGTCGAAGTGGGTAAGGCCTTGAGTTCAGCTCCTGTGGTCTTAACCAATAGAGAGGCTTGCTTAGCTGTATCTACCTAGATACCACAGAGAAAAAAATCCTGATTGAACAACTTTCTGTTGGCTGTTTCAAGAATTTAATCCTTTGGTTCCGATCAAAACTTAACAGCCAAATAAGAGTAGTACTACAGTGCTTGCAGAGGTTCAATACCAGTACAGTGATTAAGTTAAACTTTTTTTTTTGTTATTGTTAGACCTTCTCTAGAGTGTTACCTATTGTTAAAATACACAACATTGTTGTGATAAACTAATAAGTTAATCTGACTGGCCAATCAGAGCTGGCGGATTGGAATCAGCAGATTTTTGTTCCAAATATTTTATTATTTTAATTTCCACCTCTTAGTTTTGATGTAATGCTTTGATTCCTTGTTGTTCTGATTTCTTGTTGTTTAAAAAGGCAACTAATATTTTGTTTACGCCTTTAGCAATAAGCCACTCAGTGCAGGCTCTACACATGCAGGCAGTGTTGTAGACCATTCTGTTTTCAAGGCTCGCTAAAACATTACCCAGCTTTTATATAGCGATGTTCTAAAGAAGGTGAACTTCTTATTCACTTTACTGCTGGATGTGCTTCCAGGAAATGTTGGCGTGACCTAAAGGCCAGATGAGCCAGGTTGATAGCTCAGTTAGGCTTGCTAGGTTAGCTTTTACTCATTGTTAGCTTTAGCTAACACTTAGGTATGTTCCTTCGAATCAAACTGAGGAAGAGAGAAATCAGCCTCGTGATTGGTGAGGATGCTACATACATTATGAGATCAAGCATCTTACAGTAGCTTCAATCATGCTTTAGCTGTTCACATTTTAGAACCATGACTATTAATTTAATTTATTATTTATTTGATGTTTTTAGTATCTAAATGGGATCAAGTTCCATTCTGTTGATCACACCACGATCTGAGCCCCCCGCCACCTCTACGCTGTCTCAACACTTTTTTCTATAATTAGGCCCACAAGAGTGGCTTCATTATTTATCATTGTATCATGTGCTCACAAGCATATAATCAGTTGAGGCTCAGGAGAAGGAAGGAAATGATCACGTAATGTTTAATGTGCAGATTTTCCATCTTCCTGATCGCTCGTCTCTTTGTGTTTCCAAGGTGACAGCTGCCTGACAGACATGACGTACGGATATGATACAGACTTCAGCTGCTGCAGCTCATAGTGAGTGACAGGCATATCCAGACCATGCTCCACTGACTTGTATGTGTGTGTTTGTACTTTTACTCAGTTTGTTGCTGCCAAGCATTAGAAAACAAAGAATATCTATCAGGAAGACGTAGTGCTGGTACTCAAAGTGAATTTTTCCACCATCATAATTTGCAAAAACCTAAAGTTAAACCAAGTTTCCTTTCAGTTACACTAACGTTCAAATGTTTGGAATCAGTCTTTTCAATAATAAAAACAGTATGCCAGCAGAAAAATGTATGAAATGATAAAAATATCATCACTTTCCAAAGAAAAACGTGTTTTCCCAAAATGATAACTTTACAACGGTAACTTTTAATGTAAGTTAAGGCAAAGAGATTTTATTCCAAGTGATTTTGAAATATTTCTATTGGTTCTTTCATCATAAAGCATTCACACAATGTAAATAGCAGCTGCCAGGTTTAAATGATATATAGATAGAATGATATTAAATGATTAAATTAAAGGTAGGAAGGTAGGTAGATGTGTAGGTAGGTAGGTGGGTAGGTAGGAAGGTAGGTGGGTAGGTAGGTAGGTGGGTAGGAAGGTAGGTAGGTAAGTAGGTAGGTAGGTAGGTAGGTAGGTAGGTGTGTAGGAAGGTAGGTGGGTAGGTAGGTAGGTGGCTAGGTTGGAAGGTAGGTAGGTAGGTGGGTACGTAGGTAGGTAGGTATTTGGGAAGGAAGGTAGGTGGGTAGGAAGGTAGGTAGGTAGGTGGGTAGGAAGGTAGGTGGGTAGGTAGGTAGGTAGGTGGGAAGGAAGGTAGGTAGGTGGGAAGGAAGGTAGGTGGGTAGGAAGGTAGGTAGGTGTGTAGGTAGGTAGGTAGGTAGGTGGGTAGGAAGGTAGGTGGGTAGGTAGGTAGGTAGGTGGGAAGGAAGGTAGGTGGGTAGGTAGGTAGGTAGGTGGGTAGGAAGGTAGGTAGGTAGGTAGGTAGGTAGGTGGGTAGGTAGGTGGCAAGGAAGGTAGGTGGGTAGGTAGGTAGGTAGGTGGGTAGGAAGGTAGGTAGGTAGGTGGGTAGGTAGGTAGGTGAGTAGGTAGGTAGGTGGGTAGGAAGGTAGGTGAGTAGGTAGGTAGGTGGGTAGGAAGGTAGGTGAGTAGGTAGGTAGGTGGGTAGGTAGGTGGCAAGGTAGGTAGGTGGGTAGGTAGGTCGGTAGGTAGGTGGGTAGGTGGGTAGGTAGGTAGGTAGGTAGGTGGGTAGGTAGGTCGGTAGGTAGGTGGGTAGGTAGGTGGGTATGAAGGTAGGTAGGTAGGTAGGTAGGAACGTGGGTGGGAAGGTAGGTAGGTGGGTAGGTAGGTAGGTGGGTAGGTAGGTAGGTAGGTAGGTTAGCGTAAATTTGCATAAAGTAGTTTTGCTCATTTTGAGGGGAGATGTAAGGGGAAGCCATCACCCTCCTTTAAAAAAGACAAAAATCACACCCACCTGTACTTCCACTCGGTTGTTTGAACTCACCATCCCACTTGACCTTTTTTACAGTTCGTCCACTGTTTATACTTCAATACTTTATACTTCGGTCAAGCACTGTTTAGCTGCAGTAATGGTTAATAGAAAAACACCTAGGACAATAGTGTTGTACCTACCCACAATGGAATGGACAAACATGTTGGCGTTTGTTTATGCATGCAGGCTATCCTCAGATTTCTAATGGCACCCTTGTGTATAGGTCAGAGTCTGATAAGATCCCTTGATAATGTTTCAGCTTTGCTTGCATGTGTTTCTTTTTTCCATAGCGATGGCTCTCAGGACACCTTCGAGCCCTACTACAGTGAGAACTACAGCGACAACTCCTCTCTCTCCTATCAGGACTCCCATCGCAGCCTGGCGTCCATACACAGCGACTCAGAGCCCAGTAACGCCAGCCTGCAGCTCATGCAGGAGTATATGATTACGGTGAGATGAACACACACATACACACAAAGACACTTTTGTTTAAATGCTCATACTCTCCATTTGTTTTATCTTTATTATTTTTGTCCAATTTTATGTGCCAAAATCATCAGCATGGCTATTTTGTAACCTCTATTTATCCTTTAGAATTAAACAGGCTGTTTTTGTTACTATGGCTTTAAGACTGATAGTAAATGAGCTCAGTTCTGATTGGCTGCCCTGTATTGTGCCTCATTTAAAAAGCAATCCAGGCTGGTAGTATAGATGGAGCAAGTTAAAGTCAGTGGGAACAGTAAATCAGAACATGACACACTGCTGATTGAAACACCTCACCCTTTTAGTACTGGTTTTAACATGTCCTTGTCCACTTGGCCTCATCACGGCCCCTCTGGGAGTTTCCCCAATACCGTCTTAAGGGCCTTGCCATTACTTTATTAGTTTGAGTGAAGTGTGTTAGATGAGCGAGGCGAGGGATTAAGTGAAGTGTTGATTTGACAGCAGAATTTGCCCAGAAATCATTGCGAACTGACACATTTTTCAATTCAAACCCAGAAATAATGGCAAACAAAGCTGTTTATATGCCATCACAGTAAACTTTTATTGACCAGGGTATATTTTGGTTTTTCCATCTGAATTTACATGACCAAATCACAAGGCAAATTATTCAGTAACTGCATGAAATAACTGTTTTTATTTTATTTATTTATTTATTTATTTTTTGTAAAAGTTCCCCTCAAACAGAACAGAACACGTGTTTTCTGATCATACACATAATGCTATATGCTTACAATTTACTGCTGAAAGCCAGAAATCTTAGACGCTCTTTGTATTTGTTTATAAAAAAAATTTACAGAGCAGATCACTGAAGAGACGCCATCTGTTTACAGTTTATAGCCCAGATTTGTGGAAAAATGGGTCGACTTTCAGTAGAAAAAAAATTGAGTTCAGCTTCTTTTATTATAAGGGTTTAAAATTACATCAACCATCTATCTGACTGGAAAGAAGACAGTTACAGCTCTCATACGACCCCCACCTTTTGAATGTAGCTTATGAAATATGAAAGTTATGAAGAATATGATGAAGTGCATTTTGGAACCATCGGTGGTCTCAAGGAGTTGAAAAAGGTTAAAATGTTTGATATTTCAAAACCATAACATTTCTGTTTGCTGGGCTTTAGATTGCAAACTACTCCATCTATTATAAATAACTACTGATACAACTTAGCATGCTGAAGGCTACATGGCTAACAACACCAACAAAAATGTAGCTTTAACTAGACAGAGCAAATTTTTTGTACATTATGTTCAAACATTTCAAAATTGGTTTGCATTGACAAGTTTGCATGACTGACCGATTAGCCAGTTAGCCTCAGTGAATGGCCCCTTGTGTAAAATAGGTGTGCCCTGGGATCAGGGAGGGTTTTTTGAGCTAGCTGAGCATTTTGCTCACTGATAAGTGGTGGCAGAAGGATGTGAAACACAATATTATTGGTTGCATAAAATATGGTATTTTTTCTGCCTGCATGGCAGGTTCTAGCAACATAGCAAAAATCAGAGTCACTACATTTTCATTAAAGATGATGAGAAAACAAGAATTTTATCTTTTACAAAGTGAATTATGCCAAATATGAAAATAACAATGTAAAAAAGACACATTTTGAGTTCAAGTTGACTCAAATCCTGAATTCAGATGTCCTAATCATTTGGAAGGCTGCAATAATACACAATATGGTCAAAAGTATGTGAACACTCATTGCTAACAGGTGTATAAAATCAAGCATATAGCAATGCAATTTCCATAGACCAACAATGGAAGTAGAAAGGGTCAAACCGAAGAGCTCTAGGACTTTAAACGTGGCACTGTCATAGAATGCCATCTTTGCCACAAGTCAATTGGTGAAATTTCTGCCCTGCTAGATCTGCCCCCGTCAACTGTAAGTGCTATTATTGTTAAAAGGAAATGTCTAGAAGCAACAACAGCTCAGCCAGGAAGCGGTAGACCACGCAAACTCACACAGCGGGGTTGCCGAGTGCTGAAGTTTGTAGCACATAAAAATTGCTTATCCTCTGTTGAGTCACTCACTACAGAGTTTCAAACTGCATCATGAAGCAACATCACCACAAGAACTGTGCATCTGGAGCTTCATGAAATGGGTTTCCATGGCACACGAGCCCAAGATCTCTATGCACAATGCCGAGCGTTGGCTAGAGTGGAGCTGTGGAAACGTTCTCTGCAGTGATGAATCACACTTCACTATCTGGCAGTTTGACAGGCGAATCCAGGTTTGGGGAACACTACAAATTCCCACAGAGACACTGCAAAATATTATGGAAAGCTTCCCCAGAAGACTGGAGGCCGTTATAGCTGCCAGTTCTTATTAATGTCCATGATTTTGGAATAGGATGTCCAACAAGCTCATATAGGTGTGATGGTGAGGTGTCCACATACTTTTGGCAATATAGTGTGTATTTTCTTTTGTTTTTCAACAGCTGGAAACAGCACAAAGTTTAATACTATGTAAATGTGTTCATGGTAGTGACATCACAGCTATGATCAATTCAAAATAAGCTGTTTTTGCAACTTATACGGAAACTAAGCACTTTTTGGACGGGGGAGTGGAGTGTATATAGTACATCAAACTTCAGTCTTCCTTTAAATGTGTCCTTTAATACTTTCCTTTTCGGGCCAAATTTATTGTATCATCCCAATGTGTTTAACTATTTGAGGCTTGAGAGGTTCTGTAAACCATGTTTCCACACAATTTTGGCTTTAAAGCCACTCTGTAGTGCTTTGTATACACCGATTAGGCCTAACATTATGACCACCTCCTTGTTTCTATGCTCATTGTCCATTTTATCAGCTCCACTTACTATATAGGTGCACTTTGTAGTTCTACAGTTACAGACTGTAGTCCATCTGTTTCTCTGCATACTTTGTTAGCCCCCTTTTACCCTGTTCTTCAGTGGTCAGGACCCCCATGGACCCTCACAGAGCAGGTACTATTTGGGTGGTGGGTCATTCTCAGCACTGCAGTAACACTGACATGGTGGTGGTGTGTTAATGTGTGTTGTGCTGGTATGAGTGGATCAGACACAGCAGTGCTGCTGGAGTTTTTAAACACAGTGTCCACTCACTGTCCACTCTATTAGACACTCCTACCTTGTCGGTCCACCTTGTAGATGTAAAGCTCATCTGTTGCTGCACAGTTTGTGTTGGTCATCCTCTAGTCCTTCATCAGTGGTCACAGGACGCTGTTGGCCGGATATTTTTGGTTGGTGGACTAGTCTCAGTCCAGCAGTGACACTGAGGTGTTTAAAAACTCCAGCAGCACTGCTGTGTCTGATCCACTCAGACCAGTGCAACACACACTAACACACCACCACCACGTCAGTGTTACTGCACTGCTGAGAATGATCCTCCACCCAAATGCTCTGTGAGGGTCTATGGGGGTCCTGACCACTGAAGAACAGGGTAAAAGGGGGCTAACAAAGTATGCAGAGAAACAGATGGACTACAGTCTGTAACTGTAGAACTACAAAGTGCACCTATATAGTAAGTGCAGCTGATAAAATGGACAATGAACATAGAAACAAGGAGATGGTCATAATGTTATGTCTGATCTGTGTATTTGTTTGGTGTGGTCCTGTTTGTGCTCAGTTGCGGAGTAAGCTGACCCCTCAGGAGATCCAGCAGTTCGCTCTCTTGCTGAGGGAGTACCGCGTGGGCGCTCCCATACATCAGTTCTGCTCAGACCTGCTCCAGCTCTATGGAGACTCACGCAAGTTCCTGCTGCTAGGTGAGTGCAAAATCTGTGGTGAATATTCATAAAGTTAGCAGCCCTGAGTCACTGCAGACCTCTCACTTTAATCTGCCTCCTCTTCATCTCTAAACCTCGCAGCATTCCTCCGTCCTTTTCCGTCAGATCTGCCTCACGTTCGGTGAACTCACGTCTATATGTGTGAACATTCGTTTTGAATATTCATGAGCTGTCATACTCGACATCCTGTCCAGGGTTGGGAGTAACGTGCACTTAGCTTGTACTGATTAGATCCCATGCGATCGATGAATATTTATGAGCACCTGCCTGGTTCTTCTGTAGATGTGTCATCGTGTGAAATTCTTCTTCTTTCTGCAGTCTTATGGATTGTTTACACAGCCAGAAATAGAGATGATTCTACCTAATAAGAGACACAAGCGGCTGCTTAGGGACCTGCGGCCACCAGGGTGCTGTCTAATAACTTTACGGCAACTTTTTATTGCTGGAAGTTGCCTGTGTGTTGTCTAAAATGCTTAAGTCTGACTCCCTATAGCCTCTCCTTCAGTGTCCAGTTAGAGACTGTTGCCCATCTGTTGTCGTCTGTTTAATAGCCACCCTCTACCCTCTTCATCATTGGTCAGTTTCTGACTACAGGATTCCTACTGATCTGACTTTGAGTGGTCTGTCTGTAACATCCTGTCTTGCCTTGTCCTTGTCTTTGTCTGTTTTTCCCTTTTGTTTACCTTCCCTCATGTCTCTGGACATGTGCTTCTGTTTTTGTGTTGCTTTTCCTGTTCCTTCCTTGTTCCGCCCCTTTGCCATGCCCCTCACCTGTGTCTGTTGCCTCACCCTGTAATTGTTCCCAGGTGTTTCTTGTTTATCTCCCCCTCTTTACACCCCTTGTGTTTCTCCAGTTCTTTGTTTGCTGTTGATTGTTATAATGCATTTGCTGATTCTAATTTTGTGTGTTTAATCGTAGCATTTTAGAGTCTGTTTTGTTCTGTTTTAGCATACATTGTGAGGTAGTTCCTTTAGTTTCTTTGTTGGTTTTTGTCTAGTTTTTTCTTTTGTTTCTGGGTTTTCCTTACTGCCTTCAACATGGACATCAATAAATCTAGAATTGGTAAGCCCTATGCGCTCACTACGCCCATTTGAGTAGGGCTCTGCAAATTACACAAGGGCCCCACCTCCCCCTTGTGTCAAGAATGAGAGAATGAAGTAGAACTATGATTCTGGTCACAAAAAATAAATAAATAAAACATTGCAGAAACATACAATTATTTTTTACATTTGATGACTGCCAAGGGGCAACTGTGTTTACACAATGCAGCTCAGAAAAGAGAACCGCATGATGTGTTCATATGCACATACACAAAAATTAAACTGAAACTTGCGCTTTGCAGCAGAAACCTCTGTGGAGACCAGTCCAGTCCAGACAGTATATGGGTGTGATTGCACACTCCTCATAGGCCCACATCATTTTAAAACAGGACAATGATTATTTAGTCCCCATGTGTCAAACACAAGGCCCGCAGGCCGAATCAGGCCCACAAAATTCTTTTAATTTTCTATTATTATTAGCTCGTTTCTCTCTGAGAGAGCTAATAGCAGGTTCTACAGTGATCTGTCTGTGTGTTTGTGCTGTATTTCTGGGTTGTGGGATGTTAGAGCTGGTTTCTTTCACTCTGGCTAGTGATGGCAGGTTCCTCTGAGAGTTCTGATGTGTGAATCATCACCGTTTTTAACCCTTTGTTTACAATACGAAGGCTAAAAGCAGAGATGTGATATAACAGTAGCGAGTGGGGTTTGGGTGATTTTGGAGCTGGATTGCTGGCTGATGGACGGTCACAGGTGGATGAAATCACTCTGGATGGTGAGGTCAGAGTCTGGTGAGTGATCTGATCTGTGAATCATGTCACTACAGTCCCCAGCATGCAGTGCAACATAATGTGTGCTCCGATGCCCAACATCAGTCTATGGGCCAGTGGTTACACAAAAAGAAAAGATGCCTGGTTTCTAGTTCAAGCAAATAGGCAGTTTAAAAAAAAACTACCAAAACAATTTATTTTTGTTTAGAATTATTTTTGAATGAACATTTAGTGCCTATTTTGCTGTTGCAGTTTTGACTTATTTTGAATAAACAATAGCCTGTTTGGGTCGTGGCAAAATATAAAGTAAAAATTAAATAAAAACACAGCTGGCCCACAGATTTGCTGAGATTTTTATATATATTTTTAATATAATGAGTTTGACACTGCTGATCTAGTCTCTCAGTCAGGGTTTAGTTACAGTTCTGGACTAATACAAAATGGAAAGCAATGGATTGACACTGACTATTGATTAAATACTGAATCTAAAATGATGATTAGACAGGCATACTGGACAATATGGATGCACATGTCTCAGTAAATAATGACCATCAAGTATTCAGCCAAGCCAAAGCCTAAAGGGAAATCTGGGGGAGCCACTTTAAAAGGACATGATGCAGCCAATAAAATTAATAATAGTATTATGTATAATATTTCAGGTGCTACGCTTAGGTTTGTGAGTAGAGGAGTAAATGTTGATTGATAAATATTGTTTGTATCTCATTCTATTCTGGATAGATCTACGTATTCTTAGAGCGACAGATGGAGCCAACTGGTTTAAAGGAGGGAGGATTGTGGTGGGAGCACTGGGGTGTCAGGTGTGCCTGTGTGGTAATTGCGAATGGTTTACGTGGCTCACGGGTCGGGTACGAGAGCCCGTTAGATTTTTTTCTTAGGGCCCCATGGAGGTCAGGACTGGCTCTGAATAGATCTTGCGTCCTGCTACTTTGTCTCCTTTGTCTCCCACCACATTTACACCATCATTTATTAACCCTCGTTGCCATATAAGGGCTAAATCAGAGAGCTAATAGCAGGTTCTACAGTGATCTGGCTGTGTGTTTGTGCTGTATTTCTGGGTTGTGGGATGTTAGAGCTGGTTTCTTTCACTCTGCCTAGTGATGGTAGGTCCCTCTGAGTGTTCTGATGTGTGAATCATCACCGTTTTTAACCCTTTGTTTACAATACGAAGGCTAAAAGCAGAGATGTGATATAACAGTAGCGAGTAGGGTTTTGGGTGATTTTGGAGCTGGATTGCTGGCTGATGGACGGTCACAGGTGGATGAAATCACTCTGGATGGTGAGGTCAGAGTCTGGTGAGTGATCTGATTTGTGAATCATGTCGCTGTTTTAACCCTTTGCTGAAATATGAAGGCCAAAAAACAGAGCGATAACATGAGAATTTTGGGTGTTTTTCCGAGCTGAATTACTCACAGATGCTGCCGTCACAGATGCTGACATCACAGCTCGATGACGTCACACTAGCTAGTAAGGGCCGGGCCTGCTGACTGGTCTGATATGTGTATCATGTCTGTAGATTAAACCGTTATGAAGTTATGAAGGCTAGAAGTCAACTACATTTTTGCCCGCAAACTGCAGGCTTTGGTTTCTAAGGGCTAATAACCAGTCTACAGTGACTCTGACCATTCACAAACATTCATAAACACAAACTGCGCATGGAAAAAGATCTGCAGTCTCTAATTTTACACCAAGAAAGTAAATCTTTAAGCTAGATTTTTCTACCGCAGTGGTCGGCGAGTGTATAATTCTCTTAGATTTCAAAAAGATTTTCACAGCTCATTTATGTATTTCACTTATACTTTAGTTTGATTTAGTTTATTTATTTATTTGTTTATTTAAAATCATTGGTCTATAAAAAGGAAAGAAAGGTCATTCTCTACTTCTCTGCTTAACATCGTTTGTCCCTGTTTACTCTGCATACCCAATGAAAAGATTCATAAAAAAAAAAAGATTTTCACGGATCTGCATAAGACCTTTAGGCATTTGTGTTGTTCTCTAGTACGAGGCATTCAGACTATACTGAAACTGCCAAGAGTGTGCAGTACAGTGACACAGTTATATAACACGCTGACAGCACTGCCTCTACCTCTGTCTGCTCACATCGCCATCAAACGTAACCCAGAACCAAGCGGATGTGTCAGCACTCTTTCTGCTGGCGGATCTGTGCAGTTGCCTGTGAAATGAGGCAGAGCGGCAGGGCTTTCGAGCCGTAAGTAGGAAAGTGGAGCAATGAATATAAAGCACTGTGCAGAAGTCAGAGACCACCATGTTTAATATCCAGTCAAAACAGACATTGAGTAAAAAAGTTTCATTTTTCAGCATCAGAAAAAAAACAACAGAAAACATATTTAGCATATAATTAAATAAAAGCCTACAATAAATATAATATAAATCTTTTCAGTACTTAGTGTGTCCACCTTTTGCCTTTATTACAGCTTCCATTCTTTTCAGGAGACTTGCTTTCAAGTTTCATACCAAGACACTAATTTAAAGCCTATTTCAAAGTTTTTGAAATTCAACAATTGCGCTAACATGCTCTTTCCTCAGGTGAGGTCGATTCACTGGGACACATGCATTATGGGTCTTTTTCTCCAGAGTTCGAACAAGCTGATTGTTTTCTTTTAGAACATTAGTGAATTTGACCAAACGCACTTTCCATTATTTTATCAGCTGAAGATTCAGAATGCATTAGATTTAGAAATATTCTGATATGTCCTCATAACACACCTACAATTGACTAGTTTTAGAGCAAGTACAGTACGGTGCTCATTCAGAGACTTTTCACTGTCAGGAAAGAAAGCGGAGAACACATCGTCCAAAGAAAAACGAGCATCTCCAAAATGGTAAGTTTACAAGAGAGGCCAGAAATGTTCTTTACTTTCCGTGTAATGTAAAGTGATTTTATTCCAGACAGTTTTGGAGCATTTTTATTAACCCATTCATCATGAAACTGTCACACAATGTAAAGAGCAGCTGCCGAGCTCAAATGATGTAAAAAAGTAAAAATAAAAAAAAAAAAATGGAGATACATGTTTTTCTTTGGACAGTGTTTTATTTTGATATATTTTCTAGTTTTCTGTTTATTTTTCTTTGCTTTAATTGTTATTCATTGTTAAACAGTATTAATGCTGAAGGGTTTCAGTAGCCACCTCCATTTCTGTTCTCATGGTTTGAACAATTACACCAAATGGCCTTACAACACCCCCTGAGGAGGATGTGCTGGGGCAGAACACAGTAAGGTATTTACGACAGGATTCGAATGTCCCACTCTGTTCTGTATGACTCTATTGGGGGTGGGGGGTCAGTTGCATAGCATAAAAACTGTGTGCCTGAGCTGCTGTTCAGATTGGGGAGAGACTAAGTCAGGTATACTGAGCTCTCTCTTTTTAATAGAAGCATCATTATTTCTGCGAACCCCGGTCTCCTGAATCTCTTCCATGGCAAGATCAAAGATTTTCAACAACAGCGACAATATATTTAACAGAAAATTACACAAAATTACACATTAAAATATTATTTTTTTCACGGTTTGTCTTTATTTGTAATGTCCTGTCTTGTTCCGTACTGTCTTTTCAATTTTAGCCTTGGTTTTCTAGTTTCCCAGTGCCAGGTGTTTTTGTTTACGTCTGCCATGTGCCTTTGTTTTCTTGTGCCATGTGCTTTTGTTGTTGTTTTGGTCAGCGTCTCTTCCCTGGTCCTGCCCCCTTGTCATCTGCTCCACCTCCCTGTAATCTGTAGCCCTCTGATTAGTCCCCTCAGTGTATCTATACGCTTGTGTTTGCTCAGTCTCTTTGTTTTGCACTGTCTATGTTACCCTGTTGCTTGTTGTCACTAATCTTGTTGTAGGTTTTGTGTCTCGTTTGGTTCTGTTTTCCTCAGTTTTGTTTCATTATGGACTTGGCTGTTCTACAAACCTCTGCTACTCAGTTTCCGCAGCTCACGCTTGCATCCAGCCTCATCACCTCCTACATTGCATTATCACAGTTTTCATTCTTTTTGGGAGAATTTCTTTCAGTTTTTCCTCACCATCAAAGTAATCCCAAAAACATTCAGTGATGTTATGTTGAGGTCTGGACTCTGGGGTGGACGGTCTGTTGTTCAGAGAACACCAGCAGCTTGTTTGTCTGAGTTGCACATTTCCTTATTTTCTCAGTCATGGCTTCATGACAGCTGCTGACAGTTTTGGCGGTCTTGCATGGTTGTTAGCAGTGCCATTTTCTCTTCTTATTACCTTTAATGATTTTTATATTTATCCATTTATGTCTTTTAATAAAATTAAACTTTTCTTCAATATTTCCTTTGACTTTCTCCTTTCTACTACAAGTTTATTATCTTCAATTCTACTCAGAATTACTTCTAAAAAATGAAAGACTTTTAATGACTAGAATTTAAATTTAATTAAATGAAGGGTGGTCTTTTGCACAGTACTGTGGTATAGCACAATAAACACTCCTTCACAATCACAACTCCTTTCACATCCAATAGAAACATTTTCAAGTGCAGCTAAAATCACATAAATATATTAAAATGTGTTTATCTTTTGTGAAAATCCTAAACTCTGAAAAAAGTGATGCGTTGAATTGATTACTTCATCATTCTTTCTTACAATATATTACATCAACACAGTCTGTCTTTCATTTTTCTTACTTTCCACAATGATTATGTTGACATAATGTGTTTTATCCTCTAGGAAATGACGTACACACTTCTAGTAGACACTGTTTTCTGTATGAACAGGTGTGGAGCTCATGTACGCAGAAGAGTGGAGTTGTGAGTTGGTGTGTTTGCCTGTTTGTTGACAACCAATCCCTGCTGTCAACATCTAATCTGTATTAATCTCTAACCGCATTGCAGATTGTTCCCTTACTCTCGTTACAGAGAAATGCTTATTTTTGCAGCGCTGTGCTCATTTTCATCACACTGATCCTCTCCGGCTCTAATCCATCCCTAATGACAGCGACACCAGGACGGCCAGCCAAACGCAGCGCCACCCGTCACTGTAACGAAAATATTATTACGCAAGCATTATTATCCAGTCCAGCTCTCTCTTTTCTCTTTCTCTGTCTCTGTCTGTGGGCAGGTATGCGGCCCTTTATCCCTGATCAGGACGTGGGGATCTTCGAGACGTTTCTGGAAGGAATTGGCATCCGCGAGGGGGGGATCCTGACGGACAGCTTCGGCCGGATCAAACGCAGCATGAGCAGCACTTCGGCCACCGCCGTGCGGGGATACGACGGCTGCTCTCTGCCCTGTGGCTCGCACGACTTTAACCAGCGGATCAGTGACATCACACATGATATAGAGGCTCTGGGCTTCGAGGAGGGAGACGGAGACATTGAGGAGGAGGACTACTACCTCTGAGAGAGAGAGAGAGAGAGAGAGAGAGAGAGAGAGAGAGAGAGAGATTAGAAAGAGAGGGTGGGGTGAAACAGACAGAGACATAAGAAAGAGAGAGAGACAAGAGAGACAGGGATAGAGGGAAAAACAGAGACATGAGAAAGAAAGAGGGAAAAACAGACAGAGACATGAGAAAGACAGAGAGGGAAAAACAGACAGAGATGTGAAAAATGGGACAGTGGGAAGAACAGAGACATGAGAAAGAGAGAGAGACAAGAAAGGGGGACATGAGAAAGAGAAAGAGTTGAGACGGGGGACATGAGAAAGAGAGAGAGATGAGACGGGGACATGAGAAAGAGAGAGACAAGAGAGGGGGGACATGAGAAAGAGAGAGAGACGAGAGAGGGGGACATCAGAAAGAGAGAGAGACAAGAGGGGGGACATCAGAAAGAGGGAGAGGGTGATAAAAGAGAGAGACATGAGACAGAGAAAGAGACAAGAAAGTGAGAGCAAGAGAAGGAGGGAGGAAACAGACAGAGAGAGAAGAAGAGAAAGAGATGGAAAAACATGAGAAAGACAGGAGAGGGCGACAAAAGAGTTTCTCATGTCTAGAGAAGAGGAGAGAGGGAGAGAAAAAAGGGAGAGAGCAAGAGAGATAGAGAGACATGAGAGAGAGGGGGAGAGAGAGTGAGAGAAGGACAGAGAGGGGAAACAGAGAGATAGAAGAAAAGACAGAGAGAGACAGAGAGACAGAATCAGAGAAACAGTTTATCCACCTCTCTTTATGTATGAATCCCCGTAGAATGAATCAGAATTAACATCACGCAAACATCATGGCCTTTTAACTCCTTAAACTCTGAGGATGGTTCTGGACGTTCATTCTTCACACCTGTAACTACATAATTCTCATTAGTTCCCTTACAGTAATGTGATAATTCACAGTAGTTACTAAATTTTAAACTGTTATGATTAATAACTGAATAATAAGCAGTTTATAAGGTTAAAGTCAAGGTCAAACAACATGTCCATCCCTCTGTATGCCACATACTTGGCCAGTGTTTACAATCGGTGGGTGGGGCCCTATGTTCATTTGCATCTGCAGATTTGCATGTTATTTGCATGCTGGTTGGTGGATTAGGCCTTGCATGTGGCCAAATTACAAAGGAGATCTGCCTTGAAGAGAGAGAGAGAGAGACTTAGAGAACAGTACAGAGAGCACAGCAACAGTGATGGAATCACACGCAGAACATTTTGAACGCGCGTACGTCACAAGACAGAGAAGCAGGGAGACATAGAGCTCAGTCACACCAAGTATGAATTTTGTGAGACAAAAAAAAAGATGCGATGTTTAATATAATGGAGCCATTACATCTAGTCTGATGCATTTTTTGAAACACTTACAGTTGGCGATCTTTTGCCAGCTGACACATAACCATTTATTAGTAAGCCCCCATCTTGCTAGCTGATACCGTACTGTCTTATTGTGTATTGCTGATAATCAGGTGCTCCTTTAGGGTTCTAATAAGTTAAAATTTAAATTACAGATAACCTTATCAGCGTTCTGGGTCCAGGGTCTGTCTTACAACACAGTGGCTGCGCTCCAAAGCCTAGGCTGCATTTCTCGGCCGCTACGTCATAGCAGGCCATTCTACAGTAAAGGACTCTTAGTATACAGCCTAGAAATGCAGGCTACATTTCAACGTAGGCTGCATTTCTAGGCTGTATACTAAGAGTCCTTCACTTTCACGCATCGTGTGTATCCTTCCAGGCCTTTGGATACCCACAGTTCTCTGCACACAAATGACACGAAGGACAAAAAAAACAGGAAAAAAAAGGTCCCACTTTATATTAAGTGTCTCTAATAACTGTGTACTTACATGTGAACAACATATGCAACAACAATGTAACTACTAATGATTAAGTCAGTGTTACAGATGGATTACAGAAGTATGCCTTATGTAATTACACATGTGTATCAAGTTCAGTTTTGCCTCATGTAATTAAACAAGTGTATCTTAATAGTTGTAACAGCCAATTCTCTCGCATGTAATTACAGAAGGGTAATAACAGAAATGTAATTACATTTGTAATCAGACTGAAACAGCCATTGTTTTCAGAAGCTTTTTTTCCCAGCAGCAAAAGGAAGTATGTAATAACTTGCTTACACTATATCTGCCAGCTTTCCTAAGATGTAGCTGTCATTTATGTTGCTAGGGCTGTAACCAGTTTCAACTTTAAACCAGTAATGTAATGTGACAGTACAGCAGACGTCCACCTATGTGTTGCATTTCCCCCAAAGCAGTGTCTATATTACCACTCCATTATTACACAGTACCTACATAACAACTACACAGTATCTACATAACAACTACACTTATTTTAAAGTGTAACTTTAACACTACACTACAGGAAAGTTCCTGTGTAGTTGTTATATAGGTACAGTGTAATTACAGAGTGGTATTAATCAATGTGATGTGATTAGTTTACCCTGTTTACACACAGTTATGTACATAAATGCAATGTTACATAAAACATGCTTCCTTTTACTGTTGGAAAAGACTTCTGATCTGTAGCGTATCTAAAAGATACACTTGTGTAATTACATGAGGCAAAACTGAAGTTGATACACATGTGTAATTACATAGGCTGTACTTCTGTAATCCATCTGTAACATTGACTAAATCATCAGTAGTTACATTGTTGTTGCATAGGTTATTCATGTGTAACTACACATTTATTAGAGACACTTAATATAAAGTGGGACCAAAAAAACAGTACCATGAAAATGGCGAAAAACAAAGCCGTTGGAGCAGAACTTGTTTTAAAATGTAGGTTGTATCGTATTTTATTTAGAAGTATTTACTAGTTTTAGTATCGCTGTTGTCAGAACAAAACCTCGTATCTCCAAAAACGGTGACTTTACAGCAGAAGGAAAAATATACTTTACTTTTAATGTGAGTCAATGGAACCAGAATTTTTTCCAAGTCATTCTGGGCCGTTTCTTTTGGTCCATTCATCATGAAATTTACACACAATGTAAAGAGCAACAGATACTTTCAAATTATGTCAAAAACTGAAAAACGACAAAAATGGAGATACGAGGTTTTCTTCTGACAGGTTTTCTTCCGACAGCAGCGATGTCGTTTAACGTACTACATAAGAACATCTCCTCCATTTCGTGAAGAATTGAAAAAGCAACAAACACAATGCAACAGGCTCCATTTTCTCTCACCAGTTCCCTCAGGTGTTTCGTGCCACTCTGGTGACGTAGCCTCGTTAGTACTGTTACATCTGTGTGACCAATAGACTACTTAGGAGGAGCCTTCATAGGACAGTCCTACCGAGGACCCACACTACCTCAGCTGCAGCCTTGGCTTTGGAACGCAGCTAGTTATTGTTATGTACCCAGCTAGTTTTAAACTTAGTTGGATCTAACCCTGGTGGCAGTGGTGATGGCGCTGCTTTTTACCTTTATAAATCATTGACTTTCTACAAATTTAGGTAGTACAAAGTAGTAAAGTACTAAGTGAAACATGAGGAGTCTTTAAGTTATTATTATGTAAAATAAATTAACTGCGTCAGGGTTTGTTAGGTTTTCGTGAAGCTGAAAATTAGTCAGAAAGGCTGTCTAAGTTGAACGAGACTTCAGATTGACTATTTCACCAACTAATCTACCAATACACCTTTAAGCTTTTCTCGTTTTCTTTGCTGGTTTTCAGCTCTGGATGCTTTCGTTCTTTTGGAAGACACGATTAAACAGTTGCTTTTTCCCCTCACTCAAGCATCTTAAACAACATAATACTACAATAATAACCCCAAGTTGTTAGGGCGCCCCTAGCAGCCATTGAGCCCTACATAGAAGTTTATGTTTGAGCCAGTACTGACCATTATTTATGCAGATTCCACCATTCTAAAGACACAAATAAAGGCTGCTTGAGTGCTAAAAGCTCCCCCTTGTGGAGAACCGTCAGCCTGCCAAAGTTAAATGAGTGTGAGTTGAAAGCCAGGCCTATGAGGTGCCATGCATATAAAGTAAAATGCCAAATGTATTTATACGCACAGTGTTATAGATGTTTATATATTAGAATTTTTTTGTTCGCAAAAATCAAACTTGGTGTGAGTAAGCCTTTAGACAGGGGTGTCCAGTCTTGTCTGCAAAAGGGCCGGGGTGGCTTCAGGTTTTCATTGCACAAAGCAGAAGCTTTGCTCAGTTGTTAAAAGACTGAGGCTGACTCATTAAACGAGTGAAATCACTTGTTTGGAATGAACACCCACACCCACACCGGCCCTTTGTGGATAAGATTGGACACCCCTGCCTTTGGAGAATACAGTAAAAAACTGAATTTGCTTGATGTAAATGTGTACGGCATTTCCACATGAATAAAATATATTACATCAGCACTGTTATTACCAAAACTGAATGAACTGAAAGACAACATTGTGTTGACATATTTTGTTAATGTGGAAATTATGTACATATCAATCAACTATATTCAGTGCATTACTTTCAACAGGAAGCACTGTGGAAGTGATAGAGTAACAAAATGTTTCTGATGCACATATGTTCAAAACAGAGAGCGAGAGAGAGAGAGAGAGAGAGGCTGTTTTTGCTTAGTCCACACTAATCTCTTAGAGCCTGGGGCCGGCTGACTGTGCCTGCTGTGCAGCGCTGCAGTCCACAAGGGAAAAAAGGATGAAAAGCCCAGCACTGCTGACATTCTGGTGCCACCATAACCTTGCTGCAGTCCACTGGCAGCCTCCGGTCCATGTCAGGGCTGATGAGTACTGAGCACAAGGACCCTGAGGGTTATCAAAGGGGACCTACATATGCGAGGCTAATCACGACTTATGTAATCAGCCTGTCAGGTTTTTTCGAGCGGGAGGGGGAGCATTATTATTGTACCTCCTCTCACCCTGGACATAAAGTCAAATCCCAAACAGAGGCAGTTTTATGATTATGACCCTGACTGCATATGTGATATTTAAATCTCGGTAAAATACACTGAGAATTTTGAAGGCCACGTGTGGTGGCAACTCCTTTTTGGAGAGGAAAGATGTGACACTAGAGCTAATATGCAACTGGAAAATATTGTAAATCGATTTTATGAGATTGTCAATTGTGGATGGCCTGTTCTGGTGAAACATACCAATAAATGTTACTGTTTCAGTGGGTGTGAATTGATGCAACTATATGGCGAGAAACCAAATTTATGCCATAAAGACATCTGGGCTTATTGTCTCTTTACTTCTCTGAATAGAACAGCTGAAGGCAGGTTTAGTCCCTGCTGGCAGCCGTGAACTGACCACACTGCTATTTTGAGCCATTACTATTATGGAAAAGCTACAAGTTTGAAAGGTTGCTCTTTGTTTTAGTTACAGCCACAAAAATAGAACAATCATTGAGGTGCATTTATACAGAGATAAATATATATCATCAAAGATCTAGTCTCACCAAGTCCCAGCCATTGTGAATTATGTGATAACAGTAGGATTTGGTACAGTTTCACTGTGGAATTCAGGAGAGCTGGATACTGATTGTATAAAAACACAGGTTGATGACAATGATGATTTTATTACAGGTCTTTCTGTCTTCTACTGCAAATCCTTCTTAAGTCCACAACCATATGGCATCCTGTACTGAGTTTGTGTTTAAAAATCCCCTCCTTCTAATACTACGTTAGAAGATTGCCAGTCATTCGGGTCATTGCATTATCTAGTAATAGCAAGTCAAGGTCCAAACTACACAAATACAAATGTCTTGACTTATGATTACTATAGGTACTACACTATGTGGCCAAAAGTATGCAGACACCCCTGCTAATTATTGATGTTTCTGCCACACCCAGTGCTAATAACCTCCATAGATTAACATTGGCAGCAGAATGGGTCTTACTGAATAGGTCAGTGACCTTAAACATGGTACGTTCTACAAGTCAATTAGTGAAATTTCTGCCCTGCTAGATCTGCCCCAGTCAACAGTAAGTGCTATATTTATGAAATAGAAGCAACAACACCTCAGCTACAAAGCAGTAGGCCATGCAAACTCACAGAACAGGGCCATCGAGTGCTAAGCACAAAGCATTTAAAAATGGCTTATCCTCTGTTGCATCACTTGTTACTTAGTCCCAAACTGCCTTTGGAAGCAGCATCAGCACCAGAACTGTGCATTGGCAGCTTCCTATGGCCGAGCAGCTGTACAGAAGCCTAAGATCACTGTGTTCAATGCCAAGCACTGTCTGTAGTGGTGTAAAACATGCCATCACTGGACTCTGGGGCAGTGAAAACATGTTCTCTGGAGTGATAAAACATGATGCACTGATGATCTGACAGTTTAATGGACGAATCTGGGTTTGGCAGATACCAGGAGGACGCGACCCACTGGAATGCATAGAGCCAACAGTAAAGTTTGGTGGAGGAGGGATAATTGTCCGGGGCTGTTTTTCAGGGTTTGGGCTTGACCCCTTAGTTCCAGTGAAGGGTGATGTTAATGCTACAGCATACAAAGACATTTTAGACAATTATATGCCTCCAACTTTGCGGCAACCATTTAGGGAAGACCTTCCTGTTCCAGCATGACTGAGCCCTTGTGCACAAAGCGAGCTCCATGAAGACAAGTGGGACGAGTTTGGTGTGGAGGAACTCCAGTGGTGTGTACAGAGCCCTGACCTCAAGCCAGGTCTTCTCATCCAAAATCACTGCCTGATCTCACAAATACTCTGTTGACTGAATGCTGCCAGACACACTCCAAAATCTTGTGGAAGGACTTTTTCCGTACTAATGCTCATGGTTTTGGAATGGGATGTTCAACAAGTTCGTATAGGTGTGATGGTCAGTTGTCCACATATTTTTGGCCACATTGTATATGTCAATTTTCTAATACCATGTTAACTTTTGGAGAGCAACCACACATGGTCTAGTATATCTTAAGATTAAGGCTATGCCAAGTGTGATCTACATGCATGAAATTTTAAAAGTGTTCTCAAAAATATCAATTATAGCTTAGTGATTTCTAAGCAAATGTGCTCTGACATTACAATGCTCTGCTTCAGACTGAAGGAAGAAATAAATGCACAGTAGCATTCATTTAATTACCAAACCTCCATTTAGCAGCTAAATATGCTCAATAACATTTAAAAAACATAACTGTTAACATTTTGTTAAGCACTGTTCTGCTCATTCTCTCCAGATAGAATAATGCTGTGAAAATTATATTAATAAGAACAGAAGTAACAGAAAATACAGAACAGTGTATTTATGAAGGACATAAAATCAAGCATTATAGCTTGTTGTATTAGGATGCTACACTAATGTATTGCACATACAGACCTTACTCTGTGCTCCTGGTCTGTCCAGTCAAGCCTTTTTATAACGTTTAATCAACAAACATAGAAATCTTGCTGCACAAACGGCGCCAAAGTAACTGCCACTGCACCTCAGAGATCCCCTGGAAAGCCTCTGATGTTGTTTTTGTGACGCCTCACTGTTTCCTGACCAATCAGCTCCGCGCATTCCCCGCCTATTTACCCTAATCAGAAACCGAGCGCCAATCAGACCGCAGTGGGTGTGTCCAGGTCGCTGGCGCTGGAGTAGAAGGCGCTGAGTGTAAGTCTTGCATCCCTCAGTTGAGAATGGCGGCTGCTGCGTGCAGTACGCAGAGCACGCTGAGCGGCTGCCCGGGCAAACTTCACAGAGAGCCCGCGAAAAAGAGCCGAGACTCCCGGAGGAGAAGAGCAGCGCTGCTGTTTCTCACCAACATCTCCCTCGACGGTCGGCCGGTGCTGCAGCTGAACGACGCGGCCCTCAGCGGACCCGAGCTCGAGGCCAGCGACCTGGGCTCCGCCGCGGGTGAACTCTCTCCGACGGCGAGCAGCTGCGGTACCTTCCCCAGCCTCTCTCCCTCGGGAAGCTGCGGCGGCCTCAGCCCCTCCAGCGCGCTCGGGCTCCTCACCGTGCCGCCCATCCTCGTGCTGCCGTCTGACTCGGACTACGAACATGAGGTGTTTTCCGAGCGGGAAAGCGGCTCTTTCTCGTCGCAGGGGAACCTCCTGTCCCCGTCCAGCCTCCAGCCCACTCCGCTCGGACCGCGCAAGTCCCCCACACTGCTCTCCGTGCAGAGCTGCGGCTCCTCTCTGGACTCCAGACCGAGGTGGGTAACAAACGCAGACTGCGCCTCAGTGTTTGGGGGCGAGTTGGAGATGTTCGGGCTTGAGGTTAAGCGCAGTTCGCTACGTGTCAACGGTTCCCATTCAAAAGTAATTTTGTGGCAGAAGAAGCGCGTCAGCCGGAGATGTTTGGCAGTCAGGGTCTGTTTTCTGTACCGAGTTAATCTTTTTAACTAAAAACTCATGTTGTAAAATGAGACTTTGCTCTGTTTTGCGCTCACTTCCTTATTCCGTATGGATGAATCTGTCTTTTGTTTATAGTCAGAGGCGGGTAGTGGCTTGTTAACTTCTCCTCAGCTCCATGTAACGTTATTTCAGCAGCTTCACTTTCTGAAGGGGTTGTACTTTTGAGGGTCTTCTCATAATTCATTTACCTAAACTCAGGTTCATTTGTGAGGAAATAAGTACTTTTCACTCAAGTTCTCGTTTAGTTCCCCCTTTTTTGGGTTTAATTTTATTCTGCTGTGCTGGTTCATCATCTGGACTGTTTTGCTGATGCACACAGATCTCACTGTCCAGCTTTAGCATTTCATTTTGGATCAAACAGGATCCAAAAAAAAGAAAAGAATATAGACTACCTGGACAAACTTCAGTCTCTGGGTTGGTAGACAAGGTGCTGGGTGCACAGATAGAAATAAAGGTTCTGTGCAGGTTCATTTTTGGTTCATCAAGGTACAAACAGTGTAAATGTTCCCTCAAAGGCACAACAGTGGTTTTAAGGTCTGATTGTGAACCTTAAGTATGTTTTTCCAGGTGAAAAGTTCGTATTTGTACCTTTTTCATAACCGAATGATTTAAAAGAGAACAATAAAATAAAAAGCCTGGAGGCGAGACGGGGTGTGTGGAGTCAATACAACTTCGGTACAATATCATTTCAGTGGATTATGGTACAGTTATGTTCCCTGACTAAAGGTACTGAGATGTACCCTTGAGGGGACCACCCCAGTGACGAGAGGGGAACTGCCCCAGTGACAGTTTACTACCTTTATTTCTGAGAGTGTGTCCTCAGAAGTGCCACTGCAGTTCTACGGAACTTGAGTTGTTGGCCTAATACTGTTTCACTCCAACCCAAAGTGTTGTAATACTTCTATTTGAATAGTTCATCCACTGAAGAAACAGTACTTTTTTTCTTGAATGTACTTTTAGGCGACGTTTATCCACGTCTGCACCATGAAACAAATTCAGCTTGAACATGGTGGTTGGCGAGGCAGCAGCTCACGCTGAATCACACTGGAGGGTGTGACACACAGGCTGCAGTGTTTTACATCTGATTTATACTGCTTTATGTTATGTTTTTGATGCCTTTTAGTTGTAAAATACCAAACACAGCTTGAAACAGTTGATTTGGTGCAGTTTCTGCTCGGTTGCATGTGAATCGGCATGTTTGTGTGGTTTTCTTTAGGCTGCTCAAAGCCTCTTTTCAGTAAGGACGCCTTGTTTGCACAAACAGCTGCCAGTAGACTTGCTTGCAGATGATTGAGACCTTAAACCGCATCTGATTATGACTGAAGAGTCATATTAAAATCGTCAGCAGAAGCAAAAGCTCAGTCTCAGTCTGCTCCCACATATTCCTCTGTTTAACTCTTGTGTGGTGTTGATGTGTGTGTTACTCAGTGGTCTGCTGGACCCACTGCATTATTGTTTTTGAAAATCAATACAACCATAACAATTTATGTAAAAATACCAGATGTTTACAATATCACAAGTGTCCAGCGTAGGGTTCTCTTTTAGCAGCTGTAGCCAGTCAGCAGCCTGTCGATGTTATCCACTCTCACACATACACACAAATATTCAAACACACACACACACACACACACTAACAGCAGGTCATGTAGGAGGAGAACAGAGTGAAGGACACAGCACCTCCACACTTTTACTCCCCGCAAGTTCACCCAACACCACGTGTAATATAGATGTGTGGGGGGGTGAACAGAGTGAAGTCACTGAAAATGTGTTATTTTATATGTTCTTCACAGAAAATGAGCGAAGACCAAGAAATCTGAGGTTGAAATCATTATAAATTGCATATTTTTTTCTTTTGGCAAACATTTAAAATGGGTCCCACAGACCCCAACACCACACAAGGGTTAAATGTCCTGCAAAGAGCACAAAAAAGCTCCCTCTGTCCCTGATCCTCTCAGGAACTCAGACGACGTCATCATGACACGGGTTGCGTTTGCCCAAACTTGGCCATTCTTTGGGCGAAACATGGTAAACTTCACATTAAATCACATTATCTGACAGAAGGAACTGAGAGAGCCATACTTATGGTAATGTTTATCCTGTATGGCTGAGGCTGATGAGGGCCTGATGTCTGCTTTTTGTTGAGCAGCGGGTGGTCTTTTTCCTTCTCTTCCCCTTTCCTTCTATAGCATGGGTGTGGTCATTATTGGCGTTGACACCCGCACGCACGCACATCTGCTTCGCTTCATCACAAAACTAGGAAGTGGACGATAAGTCAGCAGTGTGTGAATAGTTGACGTTTGGCATTTTCTACATACAGGCTTGCACACACCCTCACACCAAATGCCTGGAGAGATCAAAGCACACAAAACACACAGTCACATCTGCAGGCCTGAACATATTACCCCTCGAACGTTAGTGGAAGTCGCTAGCATAGGGAAACAGCTTCAGATGTGAGGTTGTGCACGTAATACTAGTGATTGATTTGGGACTGAATACCATTAGTTCTTTCACTTACAGTGGCAGTAGCTGTGGATGGTGCTAGAGCTGTCACGATTAGGCACTTAAACTTGATTACTTGATTTATAAAATAAAAAAATGTATGATCTTGGTGTACGTTCACATTTTTGCCACAGAAGGGCTTTCTATTTTGTCCTCTTCCAATGAAGTATTTAACAAAAAACTTCTGATTACTTGATTAATTATCAAAAATATTGGTAAATAATGCAGTTACTAATATAATCTGTAGTGATAGCTAGGCCAATGCCTGGTGATGGTGTGTGGAGGGGAAGTCTGGGGGGTGGGCAATGTGTGGTGTTACAGCCAGCAGATATCATGTTTGTACAAAAGATTTCTATGTACCTTGTACATTTTGGGACTTCAGACCACAGCATCAGGTTTCACAAATCAGACAAAACACTGTCTCAACTCTCATACATTAGCTGATTTTGACGGCAGCTGAAATGACCTTAGATAAAAAGGCCTCGTGTTGAGCGTCCACAGACACTACAGCCTCATGCAGTAAAGTCAGTGTGACTGTTCGATTATTTCTAACTAGATTAATTACAGTTTCATGATAAAATTAAAAATAGCAATATACTACAACCACAGCTTTTGCTGAACTGCACCATTATGCTATTCTTTTATTTGACTGTTCTTTTCTTTAATCTTTAACTTGCACACTATCGCTGTGGTTCCTCCCACATACACTTCTCAGAATCACAGTAAGAATGTAGAAATAAAAAAAAAAAAGAAAAGAAAGGTAACAGTGTTTCCTCTAGCATGTTTTTCAGCAGTGGTGGCAGGCAAGAGCCCCAGGACCCCCTTCGCCCCCAACCACAATAAAATGCTGAAGCAGCTACAAAAGATGTATAGCAGAAACACTGGGTAAAGCAATGACAACCACTGCTGGTATAGGCTCTCCCTAGGTATGTAGCAATGTTTCAGCTTCTGCTAATCTGTATTAAAGTACATCCCCTTTCTTTCTCCTTCCGCCACATCAACAGCATCAATAGTGAACAAAGGACCTTGGTGATTGATTGGCCTAGGAAACCAAGAGTTCTCTTGGCTACAGTTCCAAAAATTGGGCTGACCTGGTTAATGCTGCTCGCTCTATGTTCTATTAATCAGTAATAAAGTTAAAGGCAGTATACATTCCCAACATCTTCAGTGTTTCACCACTACTTCAGATGTTTACTCTTACGCAAATGAGCATCACTTCCTCAGAGCTGAAGAACATGTGATGTGTAAGACTGATAACTTGTGACCTTTTCTATGTCGGTGTTTCAGAGAGAATGAGAAGTGTTTGCTAAATAGGCAGTTCTGGACATGCTACAGGACTTAGTCATGGCCTTGTATCAGTCAAGTCCATAGTACAACCTGAGTTTGTACCTGAGACTCAAAGTGTGCTTGGTCAAAGTGGAGGACTGCAGTGTTGGACCTTAGCTGTTCTGGTCTAACTGTTCTGGCTATGCATAGTTCACCTCTTCTCCTACTCACGTCACACTTTCTTCCAGTCGGGTGCTTTAAATAGGCTGGTGTTTACAACAGTGTGAATTAGAGCAAATTGCCACCCTTAATGACCGATTAAGACAATGCAGTAAGCGGCTAGAGCAAAGGTCAGATGGAAGAGTGGCATGACGTGCAATTAAAGATTTGTACGCCAATGGTTGCCTTCTATTTAAAGGGTCTTTGAATGTGTGTTTGTGATGCATTGGTGTAGGGCTGAAAGATTAATCCTTTTTATATTGAAATTGCATTTTCAAATCGCAAGAGCTGCAATTTTTTTAATTAAAGCCTACACTCTTAAAAAAAAAGACCATCAGGTTCTTAAAAAAGATGGTTATTTAGAAAAGGCAGTGTTTCTATATAGAACCATAAACACTAAACGAACCATTTTCATGCTTAAGTGGTTCTTTGCAATGGTGAAATAGTTCCTCAGAATCAACCAATCAATCAATCAATCAACCTATATTTAAACTCGGAATACATTGAGGGAGACCCTCATTTACAATGTAGCTGAGTAATACAGGAATCCGGGACTGAGAAGTTGTACAGTAAAAAAATTAGCAAATGCTATAATTTAATAATAAAAATCGTAAAAGTAAAATTTAATAATAAGAAGGTACCAGTAAACTGTTAAATCAATAAACTATTAAAATTACAATATAACAACTTATCAAGTAACAGAGCAGATAGGGATAAAATAAATAAAAAAACATAATGAAATAAAAGAAATAGATGTAAGACAATAAACTGACAATAATAAAATAAATAAAAAGAATGCTAATAAAAGAAATAAAATGAATAAGAAGAATGATAAAAAATAGAGATAAAAATAGAGATAAAAGTAAAAACATTAGCTAAGATATAGCTAAAAGATGCCAAAAGTCATATTAAAAATGAAGTATAATCAAATAAATGATGGAGAATGTGTTGTATACAGTTCTATGTAGCACCAAAAAGGGTTCTGCTATTGTTAGGATGTCAAGCTTGTAACAATAGAAGAACTTTTTGGTGCTATATAGAACCCTTTTCAGAACATGTTACACAGAACCATATACAACACATTCTCCACAAATCTAATGAACCATTTTACCATGCAAAGAACTTTTAAGCATGCACATGGGTTGTGGAGTGTTTAGTTCTATACAGAACCATTGTCTTTACTAAAGAACCCTTGAAGAACCATCATCACCAGTTTTTAGAGGGGAAATTGAGCCTAATAAGAGTGCAAATCAATTTATAAAATATTGCAATTTAAATTGCAGTCACAATATTATTCGGTATCATCGCAATTAGATATTTTCTCAGTAATCGTTCAGCCCTACATTGGAGGTATAATTAGGTATTTATTTCTCACTTGTGGCTTAGAAATTTTGTCAGAAGTGTGGATTCTAAATGTTCCGTTGATATAACATTTGTGATTATAAGCAGAAGTTATTTGAAAAAAGTATGTTTTTCTTTAGGGTGCATTCTTATTTTGCATAAAAAAAAACATTTATTTTACCAGATTTTTGTATTTTTGTTTTAATCTAAACCAATGGAAATGATAGGGAACCACAGACTCTAACCTTTTCATACAGAAGGTAAAAGTAATTCATTGCATAACTCACTACGTAATTACACATCTTTGCGTTATTACATGTTAATACTATTGAATACTATATAGCAAAATGACTGGAGTATCTCACAACATGGGAAACTGAATCAAACCAACTTTAAATGTGTGCGTCTGTATAATACACGTACATAATTGAAATTACTTTTGGCTATTATGGCTAAAAAAATGCATTTCCCTCTTTGGAGATCAAACATGTGGCCACTTTTGCCATTTGAGTTCAAGTGTAGTACTAGAACCATTGCAGTTGAGTTTCAAGTCCATGTGCAGCACTATTAGCTCAGGAGAATATAATGTACAAAGATAAATGCCTGCATCTGTATTTTTAGCCCTGCTGTTGCACACTTCAGCCAAGAGACAGTGCCACAAAAATAACCAAACCCTCAGAAAACACTTGTGCCTTTTTAATGGTGCATCACCCACCGCTTGTCCTCCAGTAAAGCCCCAGATATTATGTGTCAAGTGTTTTAACCCTTAGAGGTCTACATGTATTATTGTTACTCGCTTGTACTGTTTTTCTGTGCAGTTGTATACTTGATTAATTAAATAGGTAAACAATGAATTGCATACATCTGTGGCCAGGAGTCCAAGGGAGCACAGTTGGCCTTGCTCTCTCTGGGTGGGTAGGATGGCCCTCCCTCCGCCCCCGTCATCCCTCAGCATGATTGTGAACTGGCAGTTAGCGTTCTCCTCCGTGTGTGATGAGCCGCCTAGTGACGTTGGGTTAATGTCATTGGTTTTAGTCATCGGTAGACAACAGTATCGGTTTAGATATCGGTAATGATTTGAAAGGATGTTTTGGCTGGCTTCACATGACTCAGAGTGGGCATGTAGTAGCCATCACCCTCCTAGCGATGGTAGTATCGTGTAATTAGGGGAGACCTAGGGAGTGGGTAGAATTGTACATCTCTGAATTTAGGAGAATCTGCACGTCTGGCTTTTTTACATTTGTTCCAATGCAACAAAATGTCAAACACGGCTGTTTTTATGAGGACTGCTTTTTAGACATGTCCCATTACCCCATTTTTTATGAAATTCGGAGTATAAGCTGTTTCAATCTTTCTTCTTTAAAATGAGCTCTTTGAAATTCAAGCTGTTCACTTAATATGAGCGTCTAAAAGTAGGATATCATGCACAAACTACTCCAACACTCTTCACAGGAAGCTTCACAGGAAGAAACACACAACTACCAACATTAGGGCTGAGTATTATTCAAAATGTTTCTATACTAAAATCAGTACTGATAACTTGACTGCGATAATGATTACTGAACGATACCTTTGTTTGTATTACAAACCCAAAGTGGGAGTGACTTCAAGCAGAAATAAGTGTAAAGTGTTGGAAGTGGACATATTTCAAGCACTGACATATACATAATAACATGCTTACAGATTAAGGGTGTCACAATACACATTCAGTTTTTCTATACTGGGGTCTCAAGACAGTATGTATTGTGAATCGAACATGGTTAGATTTCATGCTGTAAAATTCGTGATACCATCAGTGTGGTAAAAAAAACCTCTGTGCAGCTCTCAAAACTGGAAAAAAACTAATTTGGTTAGCCTACCTTGAATGGTTGATTAGCCAAGCTGTTTAAAATGGTGAAGTTTCTCAGTTGATTACAGTAATAATGAGCGAAGAGTGGTAGACTGAACAAACACCTCAAATGCGCTAACTCATTCGTGGAGACATCACCCAAATGTGTCAGTTACCGCAACAAGGGGAAAATGCAAAGCTAAAATTAGCCAGCTTTATATTCAGGTTTTCTGTTGCACCTTAAATAGAACAGCTAATTGTAATAAGAAGCTGGAAGTAATAATAAGAATAAGAAGTAGGAAGCCATCTTTGGTCTTGTGGAGAAGACATGAGTCTCAGCAGCTACTTCTCCCTTCAGGATTCAAGCAGCTGAAAAGCCAAAACAAATAACTTGCTAGGGGTGTTAACAGGTACCAATTAGCAAATTTATGCAGTTGTTAAGTCCAGTTCTATTTGGTTATGGAGTCCACCTCTATTCAGTTTTAGATTCCACAGTTTGCTGGAAATGATTGAGCAACGTTAGAAAATCCCCTCTTACCCATTTCAGCAAGAACGAAAGATCCCAACAAGATCTGATTGTAAATGAACTTGTATATTGAGATGTAGCTTCGTAGTTTAATAGTTTACATTTTTTTTATTTTATTTAATATTTTATATGAATATTCCACTTTGGTTTATATTCTTAGAGAAAACTACTTGTGCCAGTTGTCTCTTCAAGAATCACTGTTATCTTTTAGAGACAACAGTGGAAATTACGAATAAAATCTTTTGGAAATGACCAAAAAATAAATAAATACAAAAATAAGCATTGAAGTTAACATTTCTTTTCTAGTTCTGTATCAAAAATGTTTCATGTTATGATGCAAATATTACAATATCTGTTGTATCGTAAAATTTATCGGATCGTAAAATCTTTACACACCTGTTACAGATTATAACGTAACAGCCAATCACCTAGATTGTCTAGATTTTTGAACAAGCATACTTATTGGCTCATGGATGTTGATACCTGAACTGAATACCTGGTACTAAGTCACATTGAGCTTTTTGATAGTATTGAAGTAATTTGGTAGGTACCACAAAAGTATTGAGTTTTCATACTCAGCCCTAAACAACAAGACATTATACAATGTGTGTGTTATTTCAGGCAGCATGTTACAGGATAGAATTAGATTAATTGTTTTTCCCTCTGATCCAAAATACAGCATTTTCTGTTGATTATCTGCCTGATACTGATGCCTAATATCAGATCAGTGGCAGCTCTACTGCTTTTACAATGACTACACATCCATAACTGTTCATCAAATTGAGATCATAATAAAATCTCACATTCCTAATATCTTATACGTGCAGGCACAGATGTGGCGTAGATTGAACGTTTAGAATTTGCACTTTTGGCAGACATTTCTTCTCTTTTCAAAAAATTCTGTAAGAGATGCATTAATATAAAATTACAGTGCTTTTTTAGCACTGACAGTAACCGCAACTTCTAAGAATTCTTCTCTTCCACACTGTTATTTTGACCTTGTGACACTGGTAGTCCAGTCTAAATGCCTGTCAGAATCCCTCAGTGAGGTGCTTGTGTGCTCCAGGGCACTTCAACCATGGAATCAGGCCATATGTCCCTTGGGCCGGCAGGCCAAGCGCTCTAATACCGTTCGTGGTCCAGCCGGGGGCGGATTACTACGGGGTATTTAGCCCAAAGCCCAGTGACGTGCCTAAGGCCTGCCTATGTCCAGCCTCATCTGCTGGCCGGGAGCCGTCACTCACTCAATGTCCTGAGGCACAGAGATCCACTGGACTAGAGATTATAAAAAGAGAGAGAGAGAGAGATTCTGTCCATGCTGGGATAGTGCATTAATCCTTCCTCTAGCTCAGCCCTGTGTTCATCTCTAACAGTCTGGTTAGAATTGCTCTATTGGAAACACATTCTTTTTATAGAGAGATCTATTCTGAGATTCAAGCACTGGACATGTCTGTGGTTTTCTTTATCTTTTGAGAAAACCATGACGTGCACTTCAGAAAATGGAAGACAAACTGACTGTCTGATCTTACGGTCCAAAAATAGTTTCTCCAGCTTTTGAATATAACTCAGTGTTTGTGGTTACAAACTGCATTGAGAGAGAAAAATAGAAAAGCCAAATGTTCACATTCATTTGATTATTTTAACCGTAATGATTTGACATTTCAAATGACATTGACATTTACAGTCATTGATTCCAGTGCATTTTCTTTTTCTTTTTCTTTTTTGTCTCATTTGCTCATTGTGAAAGTAAAAGGACTGAGGAATTTAAAGAAAGACCAGGACTGGGGTATTAAGGAGGCAACAGGACTAAGCAAGACAGATAAACAGAGAAGGAATTATCTAAATAGCATTTAAGAATAAGAGGAAAACAAAGTTTGTCTTAGGTTTGACACGTTTCTGACGAGAAAACCTTTCAGAATGCATTTGGGTCTCCCCCTCCCTCTGTCCAGACATGTGCTCTCTGCCTGTCTGGTTTGGATAGTGGTAATTTAAATTCCTGCACAAGGCATCAGGTCGCCGGTGGCTCGAAAAGCAGAGCAGATAAAGGGCCTGTCTGGAGGGGGATTGCGTGGAGGGTTTGTTTGTGCTAGACCTGCAAAGCACGGTTGTGTAACACTTTC
Source organism: Colossoma macropomum (assembly GCF_904425465.1). Lineage (NCBI taxonomy): Eukaryota > Metazoa > Chordata > Actinopteri > Characiformes > Serrasalmidae > Colossoma > Colossoma macropomum. The sequence continues at coordinate 16,239,156 of NW_023494802.1, read as the reverse complement.
TCATATGGAACAGAAGGTGGTCTCGCCCTGGTTCCCCAGCCAAAGCATCTAGCTAAAATCTGTAAATCTCTCATAGAGAAGCAGAGACAGGCAGGGTAACATGTTGTGCAACTCCTGTTACAGCGAGACGGGCAACAGCACGGGAGATGACACAATGATTAAACACAGAACAGAATTTTGTGTGGGCTTTGAAAAGGCCATTTCTAAGAACAGTCATCTACTCTTTAACCTTTTGCAACCTTCAATGCAGCCCACAGCAGTCTGCACATGTAGGCCTACTGTTACATAAGAGTGGAGACAAATTATAATAGGAACAGAAAATTGCCAGATTTAGGTGCTTGGTTTGGGGTTTGACCTCCTAATGTGGACTGATGTGGTATCATTCATCATATGTTCCCAGCCATGACTGAAAATTATCACCGGTAAAAATCTGTTAAGGATCTAAAAGTACGGCATTGCTATAGAAATAAAGGTGAGCAGTTGGTGACTGCTAATGTTGTAGTCTATGTAAAGAAGGGGTGAGGAGCTCTTGTCCTGAAGAGCTGGGATCAGCACACTTTTTGGATTTTTCTGCTCAGAAACAGCTGCTTAAGCACTTCAGTTAATTGCCAGGTTTAACTGGGGCAGGGAAATTACCAAACTGTGCTGGGCTCTGGCCCTCTGTTTCTCACCCTGCTGTAAAGAGTGGTATAATAACATAAGACCATTAAAAGATTAGAGTAGTGGTGGGTGATGTATCAGTGCATCTGGTATACTGAGTTTATCTTTAAGTGTTTTGTACCACAAATAAGCGCAGATAACATAAAAACAGTGCCAAAAAAGGTTGTTCTATTCAGCTAAATTGCTGAGTCAGGGATGTTTTAGTCACGTTTCAGTAAAAACGAAAAACACAGCAGTCCCTCATCTCCCAGTGTGTAGTCCATTACAGTCTGAGGTAAAGCTAGTCCAGTTTGTTATCGAGGGAGCGAACTTTAGAAGATGCCTCCATCGGTCAGCAGCATCAGATGATGTAAAACATTTAGTACCATTTTTGCCAGACCCAGAGAAACCACCGCAGGAACTACACCATAGGTTTATCTATATGTTTTTCTGTCCTGTTTTTTTTGTTTTGTGTAATAAGAATAATTTACTTTAGTTTTTAAATGTGGTTCTTATTAAAAGTGAAGGGACTGAGATTTTCACCTGAATGAAAGGTCCGTTAAAAATTAAAGCTACTGTTAACACAATACACAATACTGTCACCACAATAAGCATCTGAAATGGTTTTATTTACAACATATGCATCGCTGTTGTCGGAAGAAAAGCTCGTATCTCCATTTTTGATGTTTTTCGGTTTTTAACATAATATGAAAATACCTGTTACCCTTTATATTGTATGTAAATTTCATGATGAGTGGAGTAAAAGAAATGACCTAAACTGACTTGGAAAAGGGTCAGGTTGCACTGACTTACATTAAAAATAAAGTATGTTTTTTCCTTCTCCTGTCAAGTTACCATTTTGGAGATACAAGGTTTTCTTCCGACAACAGCAACATGCATGTATGATAAACTACTACAATGATTTTTATTCACTGTTTTACAAACTGCACCACACTAAATCCAATTAAACTAGTTTGAACATTTCAGACATCCGTAGTTCCAACCTGAAGCCCATCTGCTCATTTGCTGTCGCTGTGACTCTTTGACTGTAGCTGTCTTTCATATACAACTTTTAAATGCCAAGTTCTGTCGATGGCTCTCTTATGGTAAAACCAAAGTTATTTCCAAATACTGTGATTCTGTGAATTTGTTTATCTCCAAACTACATTGAGTCTGAAGAGCGATTTACAGGTAAAACACTACAGATACCAGCAGTAGCAGTAACTGGGCAGACTACGCTGGACAGTGCTAGCAAACTCCAGGTCTCCTTGAAACAAGACGTAATGTATAGTGAGGCACTAATAAATATGTAGAACCTTAAGAAAGGAATCCTTTATTAGTCCCACAGTGGGGAGGTTCTCAGTGCTACAGCAGCAAAGGGAGAGCACGGCACTCAAGAAGTAACAAGAAGAGAATGAATGAATGAATTAATTAATTAATTCACAACAATTAATTAGAAGCAAGTAATTAATTAAAAAAATAAGATACAAATATAAACTCTATCCTTCACAAAAATGAACAATATGAAGAATCATAAATAAATAAAAGCAAAAATATTTATTTAATATCTGTTGGTTGTCAGTTGTGCCTCAATATGTTGAGCTGATGGCTTTTGCTAAACTCTCTGAGGTTAAACATGTCAGTGTAATCCTGCATTGCTCATTTTATTGCACTCCCTTTGCTCTCTAACAGACCCATTTCAACCTCTTGAAGCACTTCATTGGCTAATGTTGAATCGTGTGTTGGGGGCAGTAAGTACGTTTAAATGTGCAGTGCATAGGGAGTCCAGGAACAGGTCTGGGAAACACTGACTTAATGCAATAATAATTACGTTGGCAGACACAAAGCCATACGATGAAAGGAAGAGTCACAAATATGTCTGTGCTGGCCAGCTTGCATATGCACCCAGTGTCTGTTACAGCCATGATTGACGAGCTGGTGTGGAGCTGGTCAGTGGCAGCTTCATTAGTCATAATGAGAGATGCCCACAGGGAAGAGGAAACCACTTCTCTAGCCATTACCCTTCATTCATAACTGCAGCAGAGTCCTGGTCCCAGAGAGACAGCAATTAAAGACCATCATGTAAAATAGATGAGTGAACAAGAGTTATAAAAGCACAGAAGATGTATCCTCCAGTTCTGTCTAAAGTAAGGGAGAAATCCAATGCACATAACAAAAACATGGGAGGCTTTTATATGTCTATTACCTATTACAAATTTATCATTGTTATTTTAAGCACTGCAACTAAAAGGCACACAAAGGGTAAATAATACTCAACAAAAAAGGCCAGGCATGAACAGACTGAGATACAGCAAGATTTATGATATATATGGTATATATGGTAGTCCACAATATACAGAGTGATTCAAGAAGATTCATCCGATTTCAAAGCGCCATATTTTTTACAACCGAGAGGCGCCTAGGAACCAATCACAATCCAATTGAAAGAGGGAGTCATAGAGTTTCTGACTGGCAGTATGTCAGTGAACCTCCAACAGCTCAGAGCATTCGTCGTTGGTACCAACAGTTCCAAGAAAAAGGTCACCAGCGTCACCAGATCTCACGCCCTGTGGCTTTTGTGGGGTGCGTTAAGGATTCTGTTTATGTGCCACTCCCAACAACACTGGATGATCTCTGAAATTGCACTGAAAGAGCCGTGAGTGCAGAGAGACCCAACATGCTCAATCGGGTTTCAGATGAATTTGACCATGACGATATTGTCCGTACAGCTGGAGGAGGTTCATATTGAGCACTTGTAAAATTCCATAATAAACTTTATGCTCATTTAAACCATTTACAGTTTACTGCATTGTTCTGTAATGATTTACAAGTTAAATAAATTATTTTGAAATTGGATGAATCTTTTTGAATCACACTGTATTTGTTTTACCCTCTGCTTTTCATAGTGAACCTGTTGCTTTTTTTACACTTTTGTGCTGTAGCACAAGCAAGATGAGCTGTTTTGCTGCCATTGTGACGCACATTTGTTTGGACTGCATCCATGACTTTAGAGTTCAGATTGGTCAGCTTGATTTTAATGCTTCTCCACAGCGCAGATAATTGAGCTGGCTCTGATTACGAACGCAGCGTTGCAATCAGTCAACTGATGTGAAAGATACTATCAATATGTGTGTGGTCATTTTCTAAACTTGACATCTTTATTTTGTCCATAAAAAATGTTTATTTTGATGTTTTATATTAACAATTCTCTCTGTCTGTCTCTCTGCCAGGACCCGCAACCTGTCTGGTTCTCCTCGGCCGCGCTCCCTGAAGAAAGTCCATTTCATTAAGAACATGAGACAGTATGACACCAGAGGCAGCAGGTGTGTGCAAGTGTTTGTTATTGCGTGTTTGTTATTGCTTAATCCTCTTTATTGTGGGTTTCGTGCCCGTGATAACAGCCTTAGGCTGAGTCGTAATAGAACCACTTATTAGAGGCTATATATTACTCTCTTTGTGTGGGCATGAAAGAGTATGGGTGTGTATAAACATGACTGATTTTCCCACACTGATTCAATGTAAACAACTAAGAGGCTGAGTGCCTTTTCTTCTTCTGTCTGTAGAGCTGGGCGATATGGCCAAAAATGTTATCACGATAAACAAAATTCGTATCGTTCGATATCGATACATATCGCGATAAATGTCCAATCATTATTTCTTACAAGTTTGAAGGCTGATTTTGCTCCTGGGTGGTTAATTGTGGTTTTAAACTATCACTTATGGTCCGATCATGACAAACACTCGGCAAACAGTGGAACATTTCACAAATCTGTCTTGGGAGAGTGGGAGAAAGTTTCTGAGCTGTTTTTATCAGCTTGAAAAGCACAGCTGCAATTTTTGTAATAGTCATAATTTAAGAAAGAAAACAGATTATTTTTAGCTGTCTGGTGACGAGCGCTCGGCTACCCCGGTACAAATGCTAAACAAGTGGCCAACAACAGCGCTAAACTCTTTAGTTTCTCAACAACGTCAACTCGGTTCGGTAGGTCACTGCGGTCACTCCTACCACATCCATGTCAGAGCAGATCACAGTATTCAGACACCAGCTAGACGGCTGGGTTTCTCTATGCTATCGCAGTAGTTTAAGGGGTGAACCGCAGTATATCTGACGCTCGCTGTGTAAAAGCATTATCTGCAGTGTGAATCTCTCACACCAGTCACAGAGTCCTCCTTTTAGGTATGTTTAAACTGAGAGCGGTGCTTTTGTGTCTTGTTTGATCTACAGTATCATCAGTTCACCGTGTTGTGACGAAGCACTGCTGCAATTAGCCAGCAGCTAAAAACAGTTAACCTGGAAAGACAGCGCTCTCTCTCTTCCCAATGCCTCACAGCTTCCTCAGTTTACTTTCACTTAAATCAGGGCTGTAATTTTCATGAATCCACGTCTTTCTTTCACTTTCGTTGCTTAGGAATGCACTAATACTAAAATATGACGGTTTGGCGCTGTAACACGGCGCTGCAGACGTGATTTAACGCTGCTAAAGCTTGTTACGATGTTAGTAAAGAGGTGAGTTCGCTGTAGGACAGTACAGATACGCCACTGACCTCGTCACTCACACTCGGTCACAGGAGAGCAGATCGCCGGTCGCTCCACTCAAACAGGGAATGTATAACTCCGTGTTTCAACCGTTGCTAAAGTATATTTGGCGACCCTTTTTTTACTCGTGGCCCCCTCCCTCTCTAATCAAGTCGAAAAATCCGAGTGTGCGCCCTCTCCTGGCGACAGCAGAGTAGTGTCGCTTTCCTTGCGCTAAAACGTGGAAGTGTGAGAAGGGTGTATTATATCGAACATTTATCGAACATGTTGTATCGCTCTATCGAGGAAAAGTTATATCGCGATACTTATCGTTTTATCGCCCAGCCCTATCTGTCTGTCTTTCTGTTCTGTGTATCTGCTGGATTGCCCTTGTTGTTGTTGCTATTGTTGCATAAGTGTAATAGATGAGAGGTCTGTGTGCAGACAGACAGAATTGATGATACCCACCTGTGCTTAAAATGAGCCTTATCCTGTCTGGTGCTTTTCTGCAGCAGGTTCTCACAGCGCAGACAGCTCTTTCTGTTACCCCTGTACTTGTATGTGTATGCATGGTGTATATTTATCCATGCAACAGCACTGGGACAATGCCTGTGGAGTCCTAGAACTTACTTGGTATAATGTAGTATAGCCCAGGGGTCGACAACATGCAGCTCTTTACTGTCCTGTTGCAGCTCCACAGCAGAATTAGATTTTTAGGTAAAAATATAAAGCTCTGCTGATCATTCTAACACAGTTTTAACAATAAATGGTTTTAAACGCCCAAGTTAATGTAGGCTATGTCTGCTAATTCATCAACCTTTAACCCTGAAGATTGCTGGTCACCATAGCAACGACAACAATCTCACCTAACCAGTAGCTAATGAAACAGCAAAGAGAAAGAATTAAGACGAACATCGATAATTCGGAGACCATTTGACTTATTTGCGTTCATAATCACTCCAGCTAGTTTCCTGATACATTTAATCTGCAATGAGAAACTGTCAAACACTAAAAAGTCGCAAAGCTGAAGTCGGTTTTTCATTCTAATGTTTCCGTTCCACCTTAAATGGCGCAGCAGTTACATTCTGGTGCCTCAGACATCATTTAAGGTGGAACGGGAAAATTTGAACAAGAAGCTGGCGAATGAGAAGTGACTTCAGCCTCATACAAAACGTTGAGACAGATGCGAGAGAAGCAGCTATAGCTGAGCTAGAGTTTAAAGCAGAGCAAAGTAAGTCTGCGTTTTCGTTTATGTTAAATCTGTTAGCCTACACTAGTACATTAGCACATACTGAGACATATTTACAGACAAGATGGTAAGATGGGCATAAAATGTTGTGGCTCCCAAAGTAGTTTGATTTTTGTTGAAGGGACAAAATGGCTCTTCTTAACATTTGGGTTGCCGACCCCTGGAATAGCCCCTTTACTTTTAATAAGAGCCATATTTAACAACTGAAGTAAATTCAGTAGTTTTACAGTGCGAAATAGTGAGAACAGCACTGAACAAGATATTGACTAAGCTGTGGTACAAATGCATAAGCACACAACAGTTTCTATGGGCCCAGCAAAAACAGTCCTAAATGTTGTTTAACATCCAAATTTCTGAAGTAATGTTTGTCTCATACGTGTGTTCTGTACAGTCTCTGACATCTGCAAGCATCAGATGGTGTTGGAGTTCAGTAAATATTACAGCTCTTCATGCTGTCAGTAGCAGATGATGAGCCATGGATGTTGTCTGGTGTAGTTGTCCAATGGTGACGCCCTGCAGGTGGTGTTAAAGGATACAGAAGTTGCTAGGAGTTGCTATGCTAAAGGCAAACTCTAGGCTAAAGGCTCGTTACCCCAGGTGACCATCTGTTCCTTCCATCTATCTCTCCGGTGTTTGCTCCCTCGGCAACAACCTGGACTAACATTAACTCAGATTGCAGCTGACTACACAGCTAGAGATGATGGATTGCTGAAGGATACCTGACTTGCCTGACCTTGCTAGGCAGGGAAAGGAGCAATGCATGTTTGCATGTTTTGCATTGTGTATTTATTTCAGGTTATTTGTGCTTATTGGTGACATGCCAGTGAACCTAATATACCTCTTAGAAAGAATATATATCTATATATATATATATATATAATATATATATATAGAGTATATATCAGGGTCCATCTACTGGCACACATGCATGACCCTGTCAGGCACATATTGATTCAGGGTTTCAGTGTCCTCTGCTGAAAATGCTGATACTGTATTTAAGTGCCAGTATTGGCACCAATACAGTATCATTATCAGTGCAGCACTAGAGCCCTATAACATTTGATTTTTTTTAGTGTGTTAAAAAAATATTACTGGATATGTCTGGATATCCTCACAGATTCTGGCTCCTGTCATACGTTGTGTGACTGCTGTGTGTGTAGTCAGGCATGCTAGTGTTTCAAGCATCAGTCAGTGTTCAGCTGACCAGTGGAATGGGCCAAATGAATAACCTACTGACTTTAAACGTTGCATGATAGTGATGCGAGTCGTGTTTGTTCTAGCATCTCCAAAACTGTTGTCGTTCTGGCCTTTTTGCCTTTGGCTTCGAAATTTAATCAAGTATAAAAATCAAGTGTAAAAATCAAAAAACTGGTAAGTGATTGGAGATCAGGTGGATGAACATGCTTGTGGATGAAAAGGATCAAAGGAGAATGGCCAGAGTCACCAACACAACAGCCCACAAAGAGTATAACGTCTCAGTTGCGTGGTAGGACAAAACCAGGTTCATTTTGCAACATGCTGATATAAGGATCAGAATTTGGTGCAAGTAACCTGAGTCAGTGAAGCCATCCTGTTTGGTGTGAACAGTACAGACCGGTGGTGGCAGCGTGATGAGTGGGGAATGTTTTCCTGGCACCCATTAAGATCCATGATACCCACTGAAGAACATCTGAACAGTGTGACACATCTGAACATCACTGCTAATCAGGTTTGCCCCTTCATGACTACAGTTTATGCCCACTTTTAGCATAATCAAAAGTAGAAATGGACCGATGAATGTTTTTGGGGCCGATACCGATCGTCGTTCATTACAATCTACCGATAGCCAATACCGATCGAGCCTGGGGCTGGAGGCCACATTTAAAGATGCAGCAAAACACATACACCCCTCCCTGCGGTGCTCCTTCAGAAGCTCTTCCCCACTTTTTTGTGGCCATAAAACCCTTCACAAATGTTGTACAGTCAATTGCCATGATATAACATTAGAGCAAACAACAGCGTAAGTAATGTAACGTTAACTAGGTTGTGGGTTAGCAAACGTACTACAGTTGCTACTGTGAAGTTAACCACAAACATTGGCAAATGGGACAAAATAGTACTGACCTAGTTAATTAATGTTAATTAATGTTAAGTTAATGTTATCCACATGTCAAGCAAAGCAACCTTCTTATCCATTTTAAGGCCTTTCAACTCTTTCAACTTTCATGTTCTTCCTTAAATGCTAGCATGGTCATTGACATAACCAGGGCCTACACAACCGGCGCAGCTAACAGGGCAAAACAGTCCTCCTGCTTCACAGATGGGCTGGTATTCTCACTCTCACAGCCCTGAAGATCACCTGTGTTCATTAGAGTGACCATATGATTTACCTTTAACTCCACATCTTTCTCATTGACTCGTGCACACACACACGTTTCCCAACTTCCTACCACAGAAATTGCTCATGTTTCCGTGGTTCCCACATAAACACACACAGCACTGCACCTGCGCACTCGTTTTCAGTGAGCTATGCGAGAACTGATCTCAATCAGGCTTCTGCACCTGACCCTCTCTCTTTATATCATGCGCGCAAACACACACACACACACACACACACACACACACACACACACACACACACACACACACACACACACACACAACATATCCCTAAGAATGCCCTGACTGGGAAATATAATCAAACCTGTTGCAGTTGGCTTTGGGATCATATTAGCTTTTGCTGGGTGAGCAGCTATAAACTATATAAAAATGGTTTGTTATTAGAAAATCAAGTCACTCAGAGTTAGGTTTAGGTCAAGATTTGGCCACCAGCCAGTGGAAAATATCTAATCAGCCTCTCCAATCACTCATTTCCCTTTCCTCCACTAGCCGGAGTATGACAGCCTGTGCAAAAAAAAGCCAAAGCTTGGGAAAAAGCAGTGGAAAGTGTCAGTAACAGTGTGGGACTGTTTATAATAAGCCTTTAATAAACATAGCTGTCGTTCCATGGCTGGAGGAACCGCAGAGCTCAGGGGATAAGAAGCATAACACAAACCCTCAAATCCCCCCGACTCAAACCCTCGACATCTGTCCCAAACCCTTTCCCCTCCTTCCTCCTGTCTTGCAGCTGAGGCTGCTTGCCAGCCACAAACAAACAGAGCACATCAGCACTGCGCTGCAGGCATTGTGGACCTAAGAGTGAGTTTACGGGGATGTTTTTGGAGAAAATAAACACACAAAGAGATTTGATGCTAAATTATTGCCAGCCATAAGTGTTATTACTCATAGCAATGGAGAGTCATGAAAATTATAGAGACTCCTATGCAGAGAGGGCTCTGATTGGCTGCCCTGTATTTCTGTATTATGAAAAAGGAGAGAAATTTCGTTTTCTATGATATTGACACTTTAAATGTACATATTTCAGATTTGTGGGTTCTTTTGGATTCCTGCTAAGACACACACACTGAAAAACAGCAGCAGTGTTGATGTAACGTATTTAATTAATGTTCACTAATGTGCGCTCAGAAGCCACTGTACTAGGTACACCTTGTATCTACACTCACTGTCCATTTTATCAGATCCACTTACCAAATAGGTGCCCTTTGTCAGACTAACAAAAGCCTCTACTACCATTCATCAATGGTCAGCATCTCCACAGAACCACCACTGAGCAGCCTGTGCAGACTGCTGAAGCAAAGAAACATAACCATAGTCTTACCATTGAGTGGCAATACGTATCTTGTGGTTAGAGATGGAAGGATTGATCGGAATTGGCCGATTTTCAGCCCAAATATGCGATCAGCCGATATCTCTCTAACTTAGCCGATCCCAAGAGCTGATCAATGACGTGAAACACATGAGCCATATTTCGCCTGAGGCGTCAGAATGTACCTGCTGCACCGTTTAAGGTGGAACGGGAAAATTCGAACAAGAAGCTGGCTAATAGGAAGCCAACTTCAGCCTCGTCAAATCTATTTTACTGATGTACAACGTTTTTCCTGAAGTATATTACATATTTGGCTTCTAATTTGCTGAAAACGTGTTGTGTGAACAAGTATAGCTGTAAATAACGTGGTTTGTTGTCAAAGCTTTGAAGATTTGTTTTTGTTAGCACAATAGCATCCAGGCGCTAATTTTAGCTTAGCTTGCACTGCAGTAGCTTCATGATCTACGGCTTTGGCATCTAAATTTAAATTTACTCTCACTCTATAAATGTAAATTTAAGTGTATCTGTCAGTGTGTGCCAGCATCATCTTTTGCCTACCACTAAAACAGGCGCACATTGGACGCACTCTGCCCGGCGTGTTATGAGCGAAACCTGCGGCGGTTAGTTTTGTGTTGATTTTCCTTTTGAAACTAGACTTAAATTTGCATTAGGGCCTCAATCATCTCGTGGGCCAGATGTGATCTTGTAATGAGTACATTTGTGGACAACCATTAGAACATTTGGGATAAATGTGCGTGGGAATGTGAAAGTGGAGCTCAAAGTAGAGGGCGATGGTGAACTCGTCAACGTTTTCAGATGGAAAACAAGCTTATCGTTAGTCCATAACAAGCTGTTGTTAGCCCATATCGTAGCCCATGGATGTGATGTAAGTTCCCCTAAGAACCTAAGAATTGCAAAATAGTTTTTTTAGCTTTTTAGCTTTAGAAGACATCAGATAGCTAAGTGACTGTCTCCAAACAAAATATTTGAAGTGTTTTCGTAGAACTGAGCACATCTGAGATTTTTGTGCCCTGAGAACACCGCAGAAAAAACTCAGTGTAGCTGAAACACTAATCTTGAACAGTGTATAGCTAATTATAGCTTTTCACTAGCTTGTTTTGCTTGTGTTTTTAGTTGGGCATTAAGAGGGTATAGGATTAGAGAAGGTCCAGCACTAACAGTTTAACAAGCTGTTCCCAAAAGTGTCCTCTTTAAGTGACCGCGCCTGGCCCCGCAAGACTAGAATCTGAAAAGACGTGTTGAGAGACGTTAGCGATGACAGACATAGCGGTTAGATGGAGGAGTGAGCTTAGGACACACGCTGAAAGAATGTTTACATCAGAAAACCTGTTTAAACTCTTATGACCAGAAGTGTTTTGTGAGAAGACACAGTGAAAAATGTGTTGTGATGCGGCTGCAGTGTGTGCCTGTAGTCAAATTCTGCTTTCTTAGCTGAAGTAGACACCCGTGTGGAGTATTTTGGTAGTACTATTAAAGAACTCTGATCTCACAAGTGAACAGTAGGTGGGAGAGGTGGGCGGTATGTCGCTGTAAAAGTGAATACTGGTATTATGTTCTCTCCTGATATGAATTTTGCGGTACCGTGGTTACTGTGATTAGCCCAAACACAGTGAACCACAAACAGCACAAACAAAATGGTGATGTAGACAAAACTGCACCACTGACTGCTGCTTACAGTCGCTCCTATGTTAATCAGTACAGGTTAACACAGGCGTGCGTATAAAGTGAGTGTTGTTTGGTGTGAGCCACGTGCACGAAGCATCATGAACAAGTTCAGTTTTGCCCGTAACGCTGCGTGTTTGCACATTATTTGTACTTTTTTGCGAGGCTTTCCATTTGAACTCTTGGTTATCTCTGTTGAGCAAGGACCTGGCTGTGTGTTGGACAAAACAGATTCATCCTGTCGTTCTGGGTTGCCAGATTTGCCGTTTGCCTGACAAATCCAGCTACATTTAAAGTGCAGTGTACATAAAATTAAACAGTGGCAAGGAACATGTTTGTTTGTTTGTTTGTTTGTTTGTTTGTTTGTTTGTTTGGTTGTTTGATTGGACTACTCTCCGTGACGTGTACGTTTAGTCACATTTTGGGTATTGAAGACTGCTTGAGCTCACATGCGCTGGTCTTCCACACGTTTGTACTGCTGAGTGGGGCAGCAAGAAAGTTCTACAGATATTCTTTAAGCAAATGAATAAATGGTCAAATTTGTCACAAATGAACACAGTGCTTTTTTTTTTTTAACCCTGGACAGCCTTCTGATTGAGCAGTCGTGTCAAGCCTGTTAAGCACGACGAAGATGAACCAGTCAGCTCATAAACGCGTCCAACGGGCACAGAGTAAACTTCATGTGATAAACTTAGCCCACCATTCCAGGCTTGTTATCTTTTTTAGATATGGCAAACACAAATACAAGGTGCAGAATGAAGCTAAGGAGGACTGATAAGGTAAAGACAAACATGAGGAGAGGATGCAGGAGAGAATGGCTTAAAACTGCTTCTATACTGAAGAAGCTACTGGAGTGTGGTAGTATTTACACAGTTGCTATTGCTGCAATAATAATAATAATAATAATAATAATAATAATAATAATAATAATAGTAATAATAATGGAGGCGGCAGTAGCAATAATAATGGTGCTAGCATTATTATTTTATTTTTGTTATTTTTACTGTTACTATTGTAACTTTTTTCACATTGTACATACATACATCATTGTGGCATGCGCCCGCCCCCCGGGCCCCGACGATGACGGCCGCGAGAGAGCGGCGACGAACCTCGGTCAGGGCGGCAGGAAGAGAGCCGCGAGTGTGGAGGGGGCGGAGCGAAAAGCCCGAGCTCTTCAGAGTGGCGCGAGTGACGGCGGGAGGAGGAAGACGACGACGGTGCCGGTAACGAGAGGCACCAGGGTGTGGCATGCGCCCGCACCCCGGGCCCCGATTATGACGGCCGCGAGAGTCGGCGGGAAGGCGGGGCCCGAACACCCAGCGGCGACGAACCTCGGCCAGGACGGCAGGAAGAGAGCCACGAGTGTGGAGGGGGCGGAGCAAAAAGCCCAAGTATTTCAGAGTGGCGCGAGTGACGGCGGGAGGAGGAAGACAACGACGGTGCCGGTAACGAGAGGCACCAGGGGAAGAAGCGAGTCCCGAGCTCCGCCACCTGGGCCCCGCCCCCTGTTACGCAGCGAGGCCGCTCCACTACACCTCACCTTCGACCCGGGCGGCTGAGCCGCCAGCTGGGGGCGGTGACGAGGAGGCGGAGCAGCGAGCGAGGAATTAAAGAGATGGCTGCTGCAACCCTAAACCCTGCCTCCAGCGTCCTCCTTGAGCCCGGGGTAGCACACGCCGTGCTACAATCATCTAAACTGCTTATCATTCTGGGTCACGGTGGGGTGCTGGAGCCTATCCCAGCTGTCATTGGGCGGAAGGCAGGATACACCCTGGACCGGTCGCCAGTCCATCACAGGGCAGACAGACAGACAGACATACATACACCTAGGGGCAATTTTAGCATGTCCTATTGGCCTGACTGCATGTTTTTGGACTGTGAGAGGAAACCGGAGTACCCGGAGGAAACCCACGCAGACACGGGGAGAACGTGCAAATTCCACACAGAAATGACCCTGGTCACCCGGCCAGGAATCAAACCCAGGCCATTCTTGCTGTGAGGCGACAGCGCTACCCACTGCGCCACCGTGCCGCCCACTTTTTTTTGTATCGTCATTGTCTGAATAGTAAAAAAAATACCGTAATATAAATTTAAGTTCCTATCACCCACACCTAGCAGATGGGTGAGGCTACATGATAAGCTGCAGTCTTAGTAAATCGAACGTTAATGTCACACATTGTTAGTATATTACGGTCACATCAAGACATGTTTTATCTCTGCGCTTGTGCACAAACGTTTTTCTGACCCTGAAAGAGAAAAAGTTGAGTATGTGTTTTCTAATGTGTGCCTTTGTCTGTTGCAGGATTGTGCTTATCTGTGCTAAGAGATCACTGTGTGCTGCATTTTCTGTGCTGCCATATGGAGAGAGCTTCCACATAAGGTACCAAATACACGCATACAAACAAAATATCTCTGCTGTAACAAAAATCTAAAATTTTGATTTTATGTGAGGAGGAAACACATAAACCTAGTAGAAGACCCTGTGCTGATTCTGCAATTTAAGACCCTTTGTGTTGGTCCATTTGTCATTAAATGCAGGTAGTTAGAAGGTCATTAGTTTAAAAGTCTTACATTTTTATATTTTCTGCCTGAGGTCATCTGTTCGTCTGCAGTTTATTACATTGGCAAAACAATGTTCCCTATTTAACCACAAATTTTACCACTGATTTTACTTTCCTTAACATTATTTATTATACATGTGAAACGGCAGCCAAGAATCCATCTTTTTTTGCTACTGATTTCAAAATTTCATTACAACTGGCTTTAAAAGATCTTGAAAAGTCTTTCATTTGCATAAACCTGTAGATGCCCTGAACCAAGATCCACAGCACTTTACACAGACACTTCCCAGGACCTTTCAGCCAAGCGCTTCTACCAAGCTGACTGATGTTGTTATAAATCCTCCCTCCTCTTGTCACTTTTCTTAGTGTCCTATAGTCCCACATTGTCGGTTAGTCAGTCTGTCTTTTCCACATTCTGCACAACTATTATCTTTCCTCTCTAAAACTTTTCTCTCAACATTTTCTGTATATAAACAACAGCGGCCAGACGCCACATAAACACAGAGAGCAAGAATTAGAATGTGAATCCTGTGTTGAGCAGGATATCAGGGCTTTCCTCTTGGGATTCAGTAGCCAAACTGGACGAATGAGTCAGGCAGGAATGTTTCCCACAGTTCCGAGCCCAGATGGGCATGACCTGGCCTGCGACCTCCCTGCCCATTCCCACCCTTTGCTCCACTCATCCTGCCAGATCTGCTCAGTAAAGCTCAGGCGAGGGAGGGAACAGGCTCTAGGAAGCGAAGTACATCTGTTCATTTTTCTCCATCCTTTATTCGGACATGCAGAAAGAGAGGAAATTGCACAGCTATGTTACGTTACGTAAACGAGCGAGAGGTTTTTCTTCTCTCTTGAGGTCTGATAAAAGGGTAGAGATGGATGGGGGATGGACAAGTCTGTGGTGATGATGGTGTCATACATTTTTGTGTGTGTGTGTGTCTGTTTTGGTACATTTTTGAGGACAGAAATCTCCCGACTTTCAGAAAAATAATATCCTCTCAAAAATGTCCTGACTTCCCAGGAACTTAACAGGGCTAACCTACAACATCAGGACCAACAAAATGGAACTTGCTTTTGTACAAAAATGGCATGTTAATTTCTTTAATCCGAAAGGAGAAAATCCATAATTCTTTTTTTAACTGAGATTAGGGTTTTGTTTTTTATGGCTTCTAATTTTGACCTCTATGTGCCCCTTTTGCTTTAATTAACAGTATACATAGTTTGCCCAAAAGCCTCTGATAAGTAGATCTGAGTGCACTGAGTGAGTTTACATGCATTTAATAATCTGATAACTGCAGAAAATCAGATTTTGTCAGTAATACATTCAACATGTTTACATGCACTTTAGATAATCAGATAATGTGGAAACTCTGGATCTACATGAGTCAGACAGTAATCGGATACAACCAGCCAATAAACTCACAGAAGAAGACGTGACGTAAACGTAACGAACTCAGACTTCATGACTTTTTTAAAAACCATCACATCACTTGAAGATGAAGAATATTTAAATCCTTCATTTTGTCGAGAATGTAGTTGGTTTCATTATCGCTCCAAAAGTGTTTTGCTGAGTCTGACGTCAACGCTGTTTGCTTATTTTCAGTCTGTTTTGCGCATGCGCAGACTGAGAAATATGAAAGAAATCAGAGTAAGAGTTTACATGCACTGAAATCTGATTACTAAACTAAAGTCCAGCTATGTTTAACGGATTTCTTAATCGGATTTCTAGATCCGAGTGTGCTGTTTACATGACCATTTGAATAATCAGATAACTGCAGAAATCCGATTATGTTTAGGTTATTGAGTGCATGTAAACACACTCATGGTGGGTCATTTGAACACATGTTTCGCTGGAAGGCATAAGACTAATTTGCTTAAATTTAAATAATGACCTAGAAATATCTCATTTTACTTGTCTTTGTTTTAATTTTTTAACATTTTGAAACCTTCTGTTTATTTCCAGGTTTGAAAAAAAAAAAAGTAAAAAAAAAATAAATAAAAAAAAAGATCATGGTGTCAGACTTTTAAACTCTACTGTGTATTTGTAATACATACGTTAATATCATACAATGTGCTATCATTGCTGTCTGAACAAAACCTTGTCTTCATTTTTGTTTTTTGTTTAATTTTATTTCATTTTTTTTTTTAAACATATTTAAATATAATTGAAATGTGTGAAAGAATGTGAGAATTGTGTGAAAGTTTCATGTTGGATAAACTAGTAGAAATGGTCTGCTAGGTTTTTGTCTGACATACATAATAAAAAATAATCAATACTTAGATGCATCACAATTCTCTCTCTCTCTCAAAAACATCTTAACTGGATTTTAATATAGGTCTGCGTTGCCACTTCTGTAAAATAAACGCCCAGAGACTTTACAAAGTAGGATACTTTGGAACAGCCCGGCTTGAAGGAGAGAAAAAAAAAGCGTGCGGGATCTGACTAATGCGCGCATGTTTGCCGTCACAAATTTGGTCACAAATTTGGTCTGGATGAGGTAAAACGGCCCTAAACTAGAGTAAACATCATTGAATCAGTTAATGTTATATCGTAAAATATATCTCGCTGTTGTCGGAAGAAAACCTCGTATCTCCAAAATGGTAACTTTACAGGAGAAGGAAAAAACCTACTTTACTTTTAATGTAAGTCAATGGAACCAGACTTTATTCCAGGTCATTTTGGGCCGTTTCTTTTGGTCCATTCATCATGAATTTTACAGACAACGTAAAGGGCAACAGGCATTTCTGAATCATGTCAAAAACTAAAAAATGACAAAAATGGAGATGCAAGGTTTTCTTCCGACAGCAGTGATATGTCTGCTGCATAAGTTGTGATGTATAAAAAACGTAATGTACTTAACCCCTTAAAATCTCAGGCTTAATACATATTAAGGCTTAGTATTTAGTAACTACAGAGACTTCAATGCAAACTGGCTGAGCTGCTCTTAGGTTATAGAAGTGTGTAACAAAACTTTGGGCCTGCGGGTGAGCCCTGGCCATTTAAGGGGTCAGTGGATTTCCAAAATGCAGATGCGTCAGGGTACATCAAAAGCTGTTTTATAAACGCATCCTGGCCCCCTGAAGCTAAATCAAATAGAATCATGTGGTGCCTAGAAATTCACGTCTCTAATATGCATCACGTCCTGGCTTACAATAAAACCGCTTGTGTGTGTTTGTGTGTTGTGTGTGGGGTCAAGACAGCCTCAGTGTTAGACAGACTGATTCAGGTCAGTTTCTATGCCCATCTGTCAGTGTGTGAAGAGCTGCTGTCTGTAGCCTGTGGAGGCTGTACAGCCCCCAGTAGGACAGAGAACTCAGTCTGAGCGAAGAGACAAGCAGCAAGGAGCGAATTATTTAGAGACTCTAGACGTAGAAGGTGCTGCGTGATAGGTGAGCCCTACTGAAATGTGTGCGTGTCTGTCTGAATGAGCCTATTGAAGCAGGGTGCGTTAGGTGAGCTCGCTGAGGCTGTACTGGAATGAATGTTATCAATGGAAGCCTGTCGGCTTTTTCAGCCAAGGGGCTTCAAAAGACCAGCTTCTGTTCTGAACTGCTACTGTCCTCTCTTTCTTCACTCTGTCCTCTCTCATCTCTCATCTTTCATCTCTGTTGCAACACTATACAATAGATAATCTCTCTCGCTCTCATGCAGAATTTATGATGATCTGGTCTATAAAGAGCTCCTCTGCTCCTGCTGCCGTGTTTTACGTGTGACTAAGTTAAGCCAGATGTAGAGATAATCAGCTTTTTTCAGGGAGTTTTCTCCTTCTGAGAATGATAAAGCTAATTACTGACTGAGCACACAGGAAAACTAGAGTCTCTCTCTCTCTCTGTCTCTCTGTCTGTCTCTCTGTCTGTCTCTCAATGTAATTTTCTTTTTCTCTCTTTATCTCTCTCTCCCTCTCTCTCTGTCTCTCTCCTTCTCTCCTTCTTCTTTCACTTTCTTTCTCTCTAAACCTCTGTCTGTCTTTCTCTGTTTTTCTTCCTCTCACTATGTCTGTCATCCTTTTTCTGTCTATCTCTTCCTCCCTCACCTTTCTTTCTTTCTTTCTTTCTTTCTTTCTTTCTTGCCCTTGCCCTCTCTGTCTGTCTTTCTCTATCCCCCTCCCTCTCTCTCTCTCTCTCTCTCTCTCTCTCTCTCTCTCTCTCTCTCTCTCTCTCTCTCTCTTTCTCTCATTTTTTATCTTTTTTCTCTTTTTCTTTCTTTCTTTCTTTTTCTTTCTTCCTTTCTTTCTTTCTCTCTTTCTCTCTTCCTCTCACCCTCTTTCTGTCTATATCTCTCTGTATTTTTCCCACACCCTTCTTTCCTTTGTACTTTCTTTCTTTTTCTCTTTCTTTCTTGCCCCCCCCCTCTCTCTCTCTCTCTCTCTCTCTCTCTCTCTCTCTCTCTCTCTCTCTCTCTTTCTCTCTTTCTCTCTTTCTCTCTTTCTCTCTTTCTCTTTCTCTCTTTCTCTCTCTCTATCTGTGTCTCTCTCTCTCAGTGACCCAGCGCTGAACACCCAAAGGCGGAGGCACTCGTCCGGAGGGATTTCCACACTGGACATGTTTCCTGGGCTGGAGGGTGTTGAGTTGGGCATGTACGGCAGGGTAAGAGCTCAGCCAATCACTGGATTAATCCAGACGTCAGTGGAGCTGTCATAGCCGGCACGGTGGTGGTAGCGTCGAGTGACATGTTTGATTGACAGCCTGCTGAGTGCTGAAAGGCTTATTTCACTGATGTTTGATGGGCCTTAGAAAGCTCCTGGTGACATCTTAATGTATAAAAATGAAAGACTGACAGTGGTTGGTTGATTTTGGGGATTCAGTGATTTAATATACATGTGTGTGAATTATTTATTTGTTTGTTTGTTTATTTTTTAATTCTATTTATTTATCCATTTAGACGGTATCCTATGCCCAGTTCCTGTACCCCACTAATGCTTTAGTTCGTGAGAAGCCACCAGAGATTGCTCTACAGATCCCCTACTCCAGAAACAGCATCCCACACAGCTTCCCTCCATCACGCCTCAACAGCACTGTAGGCTTCGACCTGGGTACGACACACACATTAACACGTGTACATATGTCGCTCTTCAGTAGCTCTGGAACTGGATAGAGCTGCCCATTATGTTGGTTTTTAATTGTTCTCACAATATTGGCCTTTTACTGATATTGTAGAAGGCAATACACAATGCACATAATTCCTGCAGCCCAGTGTTTCTCAACCCAGTCCTGGGTGCACACTACACTTTTCCATGTTTTTGCTCTAACTTAAGCCACGTTAAAGAGAGCCTACTAATCCGTTAATTTTCAGACTAATAGCTCAATCAGAATAGAATACATCCGATTGAGGTCATTCGGAATTTCTGTCCGATTGAACGAGGTGATTAATCCTGTAAATAATCCCATAAATAGAAGAATAACAACCATGTAAATTTCTGTATCAGATTAGATTCCCAATCTGAAGTTTTAAGTATGTTCTGATCATGTTCGTCACGTCATAGTGAAAGTTTATAACGTTCAACATGGCGGAGCAGAAACTGGTCTGCAGAGGAGACAAAGTTTATGCTCTGATCTTTAAAAGACCGCGGTGGGACGGACGTCCAGCTTACGTGTCTCAGAACACGACGTCTTCCTCTCGGCCTTCTTTAATAAGGACATGTGAAGGACGTTTTCCTGAGTCTGACATCATTTTAAAGCAGTTAAAAACACAAGCACTGCTCACTGCTGCTCATCTCACTCTGACTGGACTCACGTGATGCTCGATGTCATGGTAACATCTACACTAAGTGGTTCGTTTTGGATCAGATTACTTGTTGTGAGCATGTAAACAGAGATTTTCCATCAGATTGTTGAGTAGAGTGAGCATAAACACCTCAGTCTTAATCTATAATCGGAATGTATTTAATCGGATTGGCAAAAGCCTTTGCATGTAAACACAGCCATAGTGTGTTATGCAGGTACAAGCCTGATAGAGCCACACTGTCTCTGCCTTTTCAGTCACATCCCTTATGGTTAATATGTTGTATTAACATGAAATTCCTTATAGTTAATATGTTGTATTAACATGAATTTGATATGCAAATGCCTGGAGTTACAAAGAATTGTGTAGTCAGTCAAGCAAAGCTTACATAGTTCTCAAAAAAAAATATTCATTCTTTATGTGCTAACATCATTAGAATTAGCTACTTAGCGAACAAATAAACAAACATCACTCGTCTCAACCCTGCAAACGTATTATAGGACCAAGTTAACTGATGCATATCAGTGAATGTGTTTCTTGCATTCTTTTTTGTGGTTATTTGTCTCAACCAAACTGATGAAAACACCCAATTCACATCCTGCTTGTGATGCAACATAATCATAAAACATAATGTCTATGGAAAATAATTGTAATAATCTCAGATAACTGTGATCAGGTGATTTTGTAATAATTGTGACAGGCCTAGCTGTGAGCGTCCTGACCAATCACAGATGATCCAAATGCAATTCTATGGTGTCTAGAAGGATTCAGGTCAGGAATGAGATGAGGAATGAATCTAAATTTTGTTTAAAATAATGCAGGTTAGTCACGTTACATAAAATCTTCAACAGTGTATTTTTAATATACTCTAAGGCAAATCACAGTATGTAGGTATGTAAATGTAATATGCTACTTTTTCTATATTGTGCAACCACTTTGTTCTCACTACAACAGCACTTTGCCTTGGACCAGGGTAGTACGCATCTATATCTCCGTCAAACAAATACGGTCATGCTCTTTATAAAGAACACCTTTGTCACTGTGTGGTCCTGGCTTGTGCTGGATTTATCAGATTTTTATCTACCTGTGACCAAAGCTAACATGGCTATACATGCAGTCCCTTGATCCTTCATGAACTCTAATAATGGTCATCTTGGTGCCCTATTATTTTGTGAGTCCAAAGCATCAAATGAAGCCTGTTTCCTTGTGCTCAAGCACATACACACACTTCGAGACAAACAAAAGGGACACACTAAGGAAGCTTAAAATAGGTCCCAGTGTGTTGTGTGACTCACTGAATGGGGAGGGAAGTGGCAAGGAACCTGCTACAGCTGGTCATTAATATAGCACTTCAAGCAGAGCAGCATTTGTGTGCGTATCAATCTGTCCTTGTGTTTCCTGTATGTGTCTATGTGAGAGTGTGTGTGTCATTGACACAGCTCTTATCGCTCTCTGCGTCCTTTTCCCAGATTTAGCAGCCCTTCATTAAGAAAAACACGTGACGGCTCTGTGTGTGTGTGTGTGTGTGTGTGTGTGTGTGTGTGTGCGTTAGGGTCAGTGAAGTGTATATTTGGAGGCAGAGCAAATACCCAAATAAAGTATTTGAATGAAAAAGGGAAAGCTTAGCATAGTGCATTCAGTACATGCAAACGTATAAGCACAGTGTATTTAGTACTACACATTCAGCTTATGCATATATATACACTGATCAGGCATAACATTATGACCACCTCCTTGTTTCCACGCTCATTGTCCATTTTATCAGCTCCACTTACTATATAGGTGCGCTTTGTAGTTCTACAGTTACAGACTGTAGTCCATCTGTTTCTCTGCATACTTTGTTAGCCCCCTTTTACCCTGTTCTTCAGTGGTCAGGACCCCATGGACCCTCACAGAGCAGGTACTATTTGGTTGGTGGATCATTCTCAGCAGTGCAGTAACACTGATGTGGTGGTGGTGTGTTAGTGTGTGTTGTGCTGGTGCGAGTGGATCAGACACAGCAGTACTGCTGGAGTTTTTAAACACTGTGTCCACTCACTGTCCACTCTATTAGACACTCCTACCTTGTCAGTCCACCTTGTAGATGGAAAGTCAGAGACGATAGCTCATCTGCTGCTGCACAGTTTGTGTTGGTCATCCTCTAGTCCTTCATCAGTGGTCACAGGACACTGCCCACAGGATACTGTTGGCTGGATGTCTTCAGTTCTCAGTCCAGCAGTGACACTGAGGTGTTTAAAAACCCCAGCAGCACTGCTGTGTCTGATCCACTCGTACCAGCACAACACACACTAACACACCACCACCACATCAGTGTTACTGCAGTGCTGAGAATGATCCATTATTATGTATGTATTATATTATGTTCATTACTGTGTACATTCAGTACACATATGTATAAGCATTCAGTATTATGCACATTTACTACACACATAAACCATAGTCAGGCATGACTAAGATGTTGTTTTGTATTATATCTATAGTGATTCTGGACTGTTCCAAAGATTCTTGATAAACATATCCAATTTAGAGCCAAAATAGGAGCGTTTTTGATCCATGTAAAGCAAACCATTTACGGTCTGAGATGTTTTCTGCATTCCAAACGCTGCTGCAATTTGCCTGAAGATAATTTTCTCAAGAAAAGAATTTCATGTTAGAAAATTGGCAAGTGTTCTGCAAAGGTTGATGAAGACAAACAAACTTAAGTCCTGGATTTTACCAATCCAAAAAGGGTAAACAGAACAGACCTTAATAAACAAATTTCTAACCATTTATTTGATTTTTAATAAGTGGCTTTGTGTGACTAAGAGATTTAAAAAGATTAAGATGGTAAACCTTGTTGTGCTGTTTGGCAACTGTGACACATCACACACTCTCAGAAATAAAGGTAGTAAACTGTCACTGGGGCAGTCCCCCTCTTGTCAATAAGGTGGTTCCCTCAAGGGGATGTATCAGTACCTTTAGTCAGGGAGCATAACTGAACCATAACTGTACCATAATCCACTGAAATTATATTTTCTAAGCTGTACTGACTCCACACACCCCGTCTCGTCTCCAGGCTTTTTATTTTATTGTTCTGTTTTAAATCATTAGATTTTGAAAAGGTACAAATACAAACTTTTCACCTGGAAAAACTTACTTAAGGTGCATAGTTGGACCTTAAAACCACTGTTGTACCTTTTGAGGGAACATTTACATTGTTTGTACCTTGATGAACAAAAAATTAACCTGCACAGAACCTTTATTTCTAACAGTGCACAGCACTTTTGCAAAGTTGATTTATTGTTCTACATCATACATACTTACTAGACCAGATGTTAAAAAAGTCCTTGTGAAGCCTAATAGGCACAGAAAGCATGTACTTTAAATAAAGATTATACTATAGTTTACTTAATCTAAAGTATATTCCTTAGATTTATTTTTTTAGATTAGATCTTATGAAAGCATGTCTGAAAAGTCTGCAGATTGATCCTGTAGATGTTCTAAAGAAGCATTGCTGAGAGTTTTCTTTTTTAAAGTAAAACTATCCCACCTTCTCCAGCTTTAGACGACTGACAAATTAAAGAAGAAAACCTGAATAAATGAATGGAGAAAGATAGCGCAAGTGCAGATGCCTCCAGAGAGGTGAACTGCATGATACAGTTTAGCAATTAACATCCTGTCATGCTGTGTGTATAAAAATGCTTAACCAGTTAAGCTGACCTTGATTTTAAATCAAGTGGAAAAGATCTAAATGACTTTGAAAGAAGGTTCATTATTGGGGCCTATTGGCAGGAGCCTCAGTTACAAAGACTGCTCAACTGGCTAGTGTTGCAATAGGAACAGTGACTAAAGAGACTGCACTGGAAAAACATTAGCAAATAGGGTTGGTTGGGAGAGTATGTTCAGGGGTCGTAATGCGTGGGCTTTTGTTTAAGATGTAATGAAAAATAAAAGAGCAACTGTTTCTCAGCTGACTGAGAATGTCAGTGAAGGATGTGATCAGACTGTGTCAGCAAAAACAGTTTGTCCACAGCTATATAGAGAAGGATATAATGGAAAGGTTACAGCATGGAAACTCCTCATTACAAACATGAATGCACTTTTGAGAGTTCAGTTGGGCAAAAACCGCAGACATAGGTCTACAGAGATGTGGAAAGTAGTGGTCAGATGAGTCATCTTTCAGTATTCTCCACAGGTGGGCGAGTGCATGTGTGGCGTACATCAAAAGAACGGTACAGGCTTGACCAGTGGCTCTGTAATGCTTTGGGGGACATTTTTGCTGGCATGGTTTGAGTCTGCTTGTCCCCTTAGAAGGAGAGGGTTCTGCAAATCACTACAAAGCTGGAAAAGAGAGATATTCTCTGATCAATCTCTGAATATAGCTGAGAGTTGGAGAGAGAGGCAGGTGAAATCAAACCTCATGCCTTAGTGAAGTGTCAGATGTAATGTTGTCGTCAACCAAGAGGGTTTTGGCCAGAGAGAACAGAGACCTGCTGGAGACATCTTTCCATTTTTGGATTTGCATGAAGAGATGAATTTCTTAGACTGAGCATCTTTTGAACTTATTTGAAGCCTAAGTCTGTTAATGATTCTCTTGTTAAAGTCAACTTGAATCGGAAATCAACACATTTTGCTTCCATACTGTCCATATTTCTAAGTGAAATGCAGTATAAGGGAGGGTCTCGGAGCCAGGTACACTTAAATTACAGGTACTTTAACTCGTCTTTCTGTGTGGGGACAAAATTTGTGAAAAAGTCCTGTGTTGTGGGGACATTTGCTTGCTCTCCAACAGAAGAAAATCCATTCCGTTTTACTGGATGAAGTTACATTAGCTTCAGTGTGTGGGCAACTTATTAAATGCAATAAAGATAAATTTGTTTTTGTTGTTTTTTTTCCAGGTCTGGATGACACTGATTACGATCCCAACCTGCTAAGTGACCCGCAGTGGCCTTGTGGGAAGCACAAGAGAGTGCTGATCTTTGCCTCCTACATGGTAATTGAGAGGGAAGGATTTGGGGATTAAAAAGAGATATAAATGATGGCATGTACGCAATATGAAATAAGGATGTCTGAGCTTTTTAATGTGGTATTTCTATAGATGCTAAACTGTAAATATGGACTGTAATAGGGCGTACGGATTATTGGTACTGGACTGTAATTTTCTTATCAGTGTACTCATTAAAGGAACTGGTCAACATGTAAACATTTGGTGCTCCAATTTCTATGAGAAGGACCTGCTATGGAGGCTAAATGAACGTAGCATTTTTGGTTGAATTACTTGAAAGAGCCACTCTTACTATACCTGATCAGTTTATCTGTTCATGCTCCAGCTACACATCTTTCATAGTGAGTTGCAAGGTTGGACCAGCAGAATGCTGGCAAAAAATGTTATTCAGTTTAATGATAGACTGTAGCAAAGAGCTGAGATTCATAGTGTGTTATTAATTTCAAATGATATTTCTTTTGTCTTTGAACAGTCACAG
The DNA here is from genome assembly GCF_904425465.1 of Colossoma macropomum. NCBI lineage: Eukaryota > Metazoa > Chordata > Actinopteri > Characiformes > Serrasalmidae > Colossoma > Colossoma macropomum. The sequence goes on along the minus strand of NW_023494802.1, from coordinate 16,213,642 downwards.
TTGAAAAAAGGTTGGATTTTTTTTTTTTTATGATGTAAGCGAGTTAACATTAGGATGGTAGCTCAGAAGGGTATCATTTAAGACTGTAAGCTCAATGTAGGGCTGGGCGATAAAACGTTAACGTTAAATAATTATCGCGATATAACTTTCCTCGATAGAAATATAAGAAATCTTCGATATAATAGAGAATTCTCATACTTCTATGTTTAGTGACTGCCCTGGTGGTATTTTCTACTGCAAGGCAAGTGACACTACTCTGCTGTTGCCACGAGAGGGCGCACTTCCGAGTTTTTCTACGTGATTAGAGAGGGAGGGGGTGACAAGTAAAATGAGTCGCCAAATACACTTTGGCAACGTCTCAATTGGTGGAGTTATATATTCCCTGTCTGAGTGGAGTGACCGGCGATCTCTTCTCCTGTGATCAAGTATGAGTGATAAGTGGTGTAACTATACTGGCCCAGAGCAAATTCACCTCTTTCCTAGCATCCTAACAAGCTTTAGCAATGTAAAATCACATCTGCTCCACACAACTAAAGCGCTCAGTCATATTTTAGTGTTAGTGCATTCCCAAGCAGCAAAAGTAAAACAAAGAAATGGGTTCATGAGAGTTACAGACCTGATTTAAACAAAAAAAAAAACTTGAGGATGCTGTATGTGTACCATTAGAGAGTGGGAGAAGGTTAGCTTCCCAGGCTAGCTGTTTTTAGCAGCTGGCTAACTTGAAGCAGTGCTCTGTCGTTCACACAGCATGGCGAATCGATGTTACTGTCGATGCTACTGTCAAACAAGACAAAACCGATTTCAGTTTAAACGTACCTAAAAAGGACTCTCTTTGTCGGGTGTTAGAGATCCACACTGCAGTTAATGCTTTTACACAGTGAGCGTCAGATATACTGCAGTTCACCCCTCAAACTACTACGATAGAATAGAGAAACCCAGGCGTCGCTAGCTGGTGTCTGAATACTGTGATATGCTCTGACATGGATGTGGTGGGAGTGACGACAGTAAGGCGGTGTGATCCATCACTGACGTACCGAGCCAGATAATGTTTGCTGTTCTTATTAAGCTGACGTTGTTGAGAAACTAAACAGTTTAGCGCTTGTAACCAGATAGCCGAGCGCTCGTCACCAGACAGCTAAAATAATCTGTTTTCTTTCTTAAATTATGAATATTCCAAAAACTGTGGCCGTGCTTTTCAGGCTGGTAAAAACAGCTGACCCGAAAATTTCTCCCACTGTCCCATGACAGATCTGTGAAATGTTCCACTGTTCGGTGAGTGTTTGTCACATTCTGACCATAAAGGATAACTGACCACTCAGAAGCAAAATTCAGCCTTCAACCTTGCAAGAAATAAAGATTTGACATTTATTGCGAAATGTATTGATATCAACTGATATGAAATGTTTTATCTTGATCATTTTTGGCCATATCGCCCAGCTCTAGTTCAGTGTTATGCAGGGACTCCAAACAAAGTGCTCTACAATTTGTCATTGTGCTGAATAGGACTTTTGGCCATGTTCTGTAAAGCTTATTCAACCTTGCAACCACTGGGGGGGAAAAAACATTTGTGGGCAGAGCATCGTCAGTCATTCTGCTCCGACACTCTCCAGGCTTCCTGTCTGTCTTTCTCTACGTTGGCGTTAGTAAGGAATTAGACCTTGACAGCAGTCTGTGACTGGTTTGTTTTGGTGTCTTTGAGGGGGTCATATTCGGGTTGATCCGTTCTCTTGTACTAACCCTACCGCTCCATCTCTCTGCTCTGTTGTTTAGCCTCCATGCTGTGAGGTTGAGCTGCATATAGATTCAGGCTATATTTTAGCCAGGGCTTCTCTGACCTACAGACACAGATATATACACCAGTTAACGTCATCACTGAGCACACCCTAATACTGCTCGTTATAGTATAGCAGGTTTGTGGAGGCTGTGACGAGAACGTATTTAATATTTTTCTATTTGTGTTTAACTCAGACACTTTACTTCCTCTCTAACTTTCACTCTCTCTTTCAGACTACAGTGATAGAGTATGTGAAGCCGTCAGATCTGAAGAAAGACATGAACGAGACCTTTAAGGACAAGTTTCCTCACATCAAGCTCACACTCAGCAAGATCAGGAGGTAGGCCACACACATCCACACAAAGCACACAGGAAGGGCACCACTCTACTTCTGATATACAGCAAAAACACAGATCAGCAGTTAGTAGAAGTGATGCACTGATTTGAAGTTGTATCTGTGCGTCAACCTGCCTCGTTACACCAACCCGGTGGTCCTTAGTGTTGTGGCAGAAAACTTTTCCCTGTAGTTCTAGATCTTTACGTCAGAGGGGTGAGCTTTCCGGATCAGAGTACTTTCTTCTTAACTGCTGTGAATTAAGATTGTTTTTAAAACGGTTAAGATAACTGAAACTCAAGGCACTTTGGCTTTACATGGTGTCACTAGGTTATAGTGTATTTTCACACATTTTCACTTTCCATCCTTTTGATTTGAGCTGCAAACCCATCAGTGGGTGAGGGTTGATCTTTAGTTTACTTGTTCTAAATGTATTCATTAGATTTGTTTCATACTGGTAAGATTTTTCTACGTTTTCACCTGTATTTATATATGTACATATGCTTCTCTTTGGGTGCTTATCATGCTTAAAGATGAAGGTGTAGCCAACTGGCATAGATCAAATGATCTTCTGTGTTCAGTTCTCTGTAATTATGTTTTTTGTCTAATGTTTTTGCTTAAAATGTTTTAATGAAGCTCCTGTCAGAGACTTAGTCAGAGAAGAGTATACTTTTTTTTAGTTGATTTATTTTTTTAGATTAGAGCTCATGAAAACATGTCCGAAAGGTCTGCAGATTGATCCTTTAGAGGTTCTAAATAAGGAATGCTGAGAGTTTTCATTTTTTAGAGTAAAACTATCCCACCTTCTCCAGCTTTAGATGACAAATTAAAGAAGAAAATAAATGAGTGGAGAAACACAGCGTGAGTGCAGATGCCTCCAGAGAGGTGAACTGCATGATACTCTGCGCTGTGGCATGTATAAAAGTGCCTAGCAAGTTAAGCTGACCTTGATTTTGAATCAAATGGAAAAGACAAAAAATTCAAGTCACTTTGGCTTTACATGTTGTCACTAGGTTACAGCGTATTTTGACATTTTTCCACTGTCCATCATTTTGATCTGAGCTGCAAAACCCTGATTGAGTGATGGTTGAATTGATCTTTCGTCAGTCAGTATTAAGTATTAGTATCATGCAGTGTTCAGCATTAATAATTGCCTGATTCGACTAGGGCAAGTAAAATGTCAAGTGGGGACAGCGGCATTGAAAATCACTTGCCTGGTTGGGCTGGCTGCCATTTTCATGTTTTTGAGGATAATTGATTCAGTGAACAACATACTTGATTTCACTTTCACCTCGCCTAACCTTTTTTAATCTAACCAGTCGCTTTGGTTGTTGATAATCATCTGTGGTACAAGGCTTTGAGTACTTCTGTTTCAGCATTTTGACAAGCGAGACACTTTTAATTAAATTCCTTTGTGGAAAAATCAGTGTCTTTGGGTTGATTTTGACCAGTCAGACGTTTTACACGGTATGTGGGACTTTGCTGTTTATAGAGAACAGTTACTAGATTGTTATAAAGAATCCTTTGGTGATCGCACATGAATGAGCGCCCATCATCAAAGCTGGACACGTGTGTAAGTGGGATGTATACAGCAGTGCTTTTATGTAATAATACAGATGACACACGTTCCCTTTCTCTCTCTATCTCTCTCTCTCTCTCTCTCTCTATCTCTCTCTCCCTCTCTCTCTCTCTCATGCAGATATCAGTACATTCACTAGAAAAGAGTTCTTTGCAGCACAAATGTATAGATGCTTATTGACAGTATATGAAGAGTTCCACATTATAGAACACTTAAGTTTTTCTTTTTTTCTTTCATATACACATTGTTGAGTGTGGGCTTTACATGTGCAAAAATATTATTTGATATATTATGATTAATACCACCTTTTTTAGAGAAATATAAAAATAAGTTTGCCATTAAACATCAGCTGTTATTCTGTCACTTATATCTAAAATTGTTACAAGTAAAAGTACAGCATATGGGAATGAAAGTCTAAATGATAATAATGCTTTTTTTAAATATCGTTCTAAAGAAATGTATGTGTTTTTATATATTAAAAAAATGAATTTGAACAAGATTTGAATAAAGAAAAGTAATGACCGTAAACATGCTGTTGCAGAGTTTTCTAATGACACTGGAGCTGGGAGCCGGGAGGAGTTTTGAGCTGTATATCTCACTAAAAAAATCCACCTGAATCCCTATAAGTGAAACAAAATTAGATTTTACAGGGATCAGAAAATCCCTGCAGAACTAAAAACTGCATTTAAATGAACTCCTCCTTATTTGAGACCTTTTGTAGATATAAAGATATTAAATGTTAACCGGACATAATTTTATATTGCAGTAAAATCTCTGAAAGTTGATACCTGTGTTAACTCTGGCTCTTAAATGTTTCTTATTTTCTCTGTCTGAGTCTTTCTCTCTTTGTCTTTTGCATGATCAGTCTGAAGAGAGAGATGTGTGTTGTGGGGGAGGAGTGCAGTCTACAGCCGGTCACTATAGCCATGGCATTCGCCTACTTTGAGAAGCTGGTGCTGCAGGGCCATCTGAACAAGCAGAACAGAAAGCTGGTAGCAGCCGCGTGCCTTCTGCTGGCAGCCAAGATCAGCAGCGATCTCAAGAAACAAGAGGTCAAACAGCTGATTGATGTGAGTACACGAAAAAAAAAAACTATACAGTGGGTGTAATGATACACATATCTTCAGGTTTAATACAGTTTGGGATTCTGAGGTCAGTATTCAATACAATTTTCAATATTTTCTATGTAAAAAAAAAAAACAATTGCAATGATTTGCAAGTTGCAAGAACATTGAACACATATCAGATGTTGAAAGTGAGACATTTTACCATTGCATGAAAACTTAACTCATTTACAACTTGATGGCAGCAACGCATCTGAAGTGATTTTAGTCATGTTTTCATATTCCAATAGTAACTTTAATTGGGAATTTTCACAGCAGTCGGAAAGATATTTCTCAGTGTTCATCTTTTTGTACCATAAAAGTGATCTTTTTCATCTGAAGCATTTTTTGATTACTGAGTTGTGTTTTAATCAGAATTCACTCCTGTACTGTTTTATTTGTTGCACTGGTGGCTGTAATGCAGCACCATTTTGGAGCATGTAAATCACTGACAGGGTGGGCTAGCCAGGATAAAGTACAGCCTTCACACAGTGATGTTTTAGCACAGTTTTGAATCAAAGTCATCATCCTCCCACAAAAATTCAACATAGTCAGTATTTTGCAAGCTTTTATGCAGATTCATCAAAAATGTGCTACAGATGCCATGATAATAAAATTTATTAAAATTTTATTGTGCTAAAATGTGTTGAGTTTGTGGTCAAAAATACAATTGACACATTCAACGCAGCCTCTTTTAACTAAACATATTTAATTTGTTGAATATATATTGTATAATGTATAATGTATTGAGGTTGGAAAGCTCATCTGGTTCTAAAACCCTAGAATCGTATTGAATTAATTATCTTTTGCCTTAATTTACCAGATATTTTAGTGACTGTTACAACTAGTGCCCTAAGTCTATCACAACTAATCCCATCTATGGGAGAAGTTGCTACATGTCGACTTACACCACTTTGGGCTAAATTGTTCATAAACAGTAGGTGCTGGAAACAATGTTTACATTTTTATTTGTAGCTGAGATGCGTGGATTGCTTCTTCTGGAAAGAACAGGGTGATCCAAAAAGATTCATCCGATTTCAATATGATTTATTTCTCTTGTAAATCATTACAGAACAATGCAGTAAACTGTAAATGGTTTAAATGAGCATAAAGTTTATTATGTTATTTTACAAGTGCTCAATATGAACCTCCTCCAGCTGTACAGACATCAACACCATAGTCAAATTCATCCCATACTGGATTGAGCATGTCGGGTGTCGCTGCACTCACGGCTCTTTCAGTGCGATTTCGGAGATCATCCAGTGTTGTGGAACCAACGACGAACGCTCTGAGCTGTTGGAGGTTCACTGCCCACTAAAATCATGATACACAGTTATGACGGATTCACTCTTATTGAAGTGGAGAACGCAGAACGCTTTCTGTTCAGGGGTCTCATCTCCTCTCAGACTGAAGGGAGCCATCTTCCAGTGACAGTCAGAAACTCTGTGACCCCCTCTTTCAATCGGTATGTGATTTGGTTCCTAGATGCCTCATGGTTTTGAAAATATGGCGCTTTGAAATTGGATGAATCTTTTTGATTTGTAAATTAATCTTGCCTAAATACTTGAATGATCAAGCAAAAAACAAAATATGTTTATTGCTCTGCCCTACATTACGGAATTATTTTACGAAACTCTGAACACAAACGTCTTTGACGTTGCCATTTTTGAGCTTCAGGACGTGAATTAAGGGGTTAATTTCTGTATTCCGTTCTTTTCTTTCCAGAAACTAGAGGAGAGGTTTCGTATCAGCCGACGGGAGCTGATCTCAGTCGAGTTCACTGTGCTGGTGGCTCTAGAGATGGCCCTCTACCTGCCTGAAAGTAAGGTCATGCCACACTACCGCAGACTGGTCCAGCAGGCCTGAGCCTCAATACAGCAGCTCAGAGAAGTACTAAAGATCCCCCTGAACAGGAGGCTGCAAAACGTGATGTTGCTGTGCGTTGAATTTTTTCCGTGTTCAGCACTGATGTATATCTACACTGAGCTCTGAGGAGGGGGATCTATTTATAGACTCCAGGCCAGCACTGAGCCTTTGTGGTTTTTCGTTAAGATTTGTTTTTGGTTTTTTTTTTTTTTATTTCACATGGGACTAATTCGAGAGATGAAATGGCAGTGGATGTGAAGAGGACGCTTTAAATCAACTCTAAAGACTTTAAACGTCAAGGGAAAAGCTTTTCCCAGATCCTGTGTGGACGTGTATGTGGGCACATAGAGTTTTTTGTTTGTTTGTTTGTTTGTTTGTTTGTTTGTTTTCTAACATTCCGTGGCAGTTTACCAAACAAAACAACTATTTATAATTTAAAAAAAAAGAACTCTCCTTTTGTAATCACTTTACTGCATATTATATTTATACCCACACTGAAGCAACTCGTTTAACTTACTATTACTCTGTATTATTGTTAGATTCAGGTAATTCATCCATGTAATCTTATGCAATGAGTTTTCTCGCACGGTATTGATCACTGGTAGCACACCCTGGTAGCATTGTGAGTGACCAGTATGACCGTATTCTGTGTTATGAGATTTATAAGGCCTTGCACTAAGGCTCTAATTGTGAAGTGCTCTATATTAGAGCTAATTCAGACTAAAGCACGTTTACTGTGCTTCGGTATTCAATTTTCTTTCCCCTTAGACTTTTAAAAATGTGGTTTATATTTTTCAGTGCCGTGTTTATGATGGCTCCAGGATGTAATATATATATATATATATATATATATATATATATATATATATATATATATATATATATATATACCCTGGCATTTTCATCTCTGCTTTGAAAATGTCACTGTGGTGTCTGTGCTATACTTATCAAATGTGGTAGCCAAAATGAAACCGGCAGAGTGCTTCCTCCTCTTCTAGTATACTAAACACACACAAATTAGGGAGCACTTGCTCTCTATACTGTCTGTTAACCAACTTTAATGGAACTCTCTCTCGATTTGCTCCAAGCATATCTCGTCACTGTGATTGACCCGACACTCCACAGACACTCTAGAAGTCTGTGTGGTGGAAATTCTGACTGCTGGTTCTGCTTGTGTGGAGATTTCGGTCCTTTGTCACATAAAAAAGCTTCCAGCACTGTGTTAATGTGTTTAAAGCAACAGACGTGTCCAGTTAAGGTCCTACCTGTTGTTTTGAACACATCTATTTTGAGAGTGCAGTTGATAAGGGTGGAACTGTCAGACTTAAAATCATGATGATTAGAGTATCTTGTTCAATTCCTGTCTTCCAGCACTTTTTGTTTTTTTATATTTATTGACGGTCATTAACAGTTGTCTCCATACATGTGCTCAATAACTGTTGTGTATTGGTATTTTTATATATATATTAATGTTAAGTAAAAATTACATGTATGTTCCCTGCACACAGTATTGTGCAAAGGTTAGAGACCACCATTCATTTATTTAATATCCACTCAAAACAGTCATTAAACATATATTTGATATTTTTCAGGTGATATATCTGAGGAGATTACAAAGGAGATAATCCACTTGCATAAGGAATTGGAAAGCAAAAAAATATTTAAAGATACACAAAAAAAATTGGACTCTATTGGACTCTAATTGGACTCTATTGGACTGCCTTCTACGCTGTAGACTAGGATTCAGTTACCCGCCTGGGGAAGCAGCCTACACTATTCCAATAAGAGTCCTTGGGCAAGACTCCTAACACTACCTTCACCTACCTGTGTAAAATGATCAAGTTGTAAGTTGCTCTGGATAAGAGTGTTTGCCAAATGCTGTAAATGTCAGTGGTAGACCACAACTGTCACCATCAGATAAACAGTACCTAACCCTTGTGTGGTGTTGATCCACCTCATTATTGATTATTAAATCAATACAGCCATAACAATTTCTGTAAAAATACCAGATGTTTAAAATATCACAAGTGTCCAGCGTAGGGTTCTCCTTTAGCCAATCAGCAGCCTGTCTATGTTGTCCACCCTCACACACAGACACATACACACTAACAGCAGGCCATGTAGGAGGAGAACAGAGTGAAGGACACAGCACCTCCAACTTCTATTCCCCACGGGTTCACCCAACACCACATGTGTAATATAAATGTGTGGGGGGTGAACAGAGTGAAGACACTGAAAATGGGTTTTTTATGTGTTCTTCACAGAAAATGAGCAAAAACCAAGGAATCTGAGGTTGAAATAATTAATAATAATAAATCGCATCATTTTTTACTTTTGGGCAACATTGAAAATGGATCCCACAGACCTGAACACCACACATGGGTTACAGCTTTCATCTTTGTGAGATGAGCAAGCCAATCTGATAAAAATCTGAACTTTGGAGGTGTGGAAAATATCCCTGCAGATTTCTTCAAAAAACTGAAATCAAGTCTGTATTAAAGGCAAAGAGTTAACACACTAAATATATTATATTTATATATATTTAGGTGTAATTTGCTGTTAAATATAGGTTTTCTTCTTTTTTTGTCCCTGATGTTTAAAAATCAACTTGGCTTAATGGCCATTTTGACTGGAAGGGTGGTCTCTGACTGGCATAATACTGCATATACTGTGATCAGAGACTACAACCAATTCAGACCTTTGCACTTTAGCTGTGTGGTGTGTTTAAGCTGTATTGTAGTATTAATGTCCCAGTAAGGAATTGCTGAAACTGGCCTTGCTGAGTTTATGGTAAATATACACAACAGAGTGTTGTGTATATGGGTGGGTGCAATTCCTCTTTGGGCCTTAAAGGGACTGGTATGAGGTACTTTCTCTCTCTACCTAAGATATTTATCATTATGCAATACCTGTGCGAAATGAGACTTGTGTTCACAGTGATATTTTGTAGCACTTCAGGCACCATCTTGTGGTAAACGTTGGCAATAACCATGTGCGTCATGCCACTGAGGAAACAGCTGATAAGACAGTTTTGCTTTGTGGTGTGAAATCTTTTTCCCCTCTCAGGTTGTATATGCAAATTCCAGATGGTTCAGATAAAGTACTTTGTTATTTGTTTAAGAACTGCTGATCAGACTGAGAGAGTCAGTTTCGGCAGAGTAGTGTAAAAAGCAGACTTTTTGACTGTGGATTTGTGCCCTAGGTTAACCCAGACTTGGCTTCATAATGACTTGTTGTAAGTGCCTGATGGAGTTATTGATTATTTGTAAATATGAGGCTCTGATTCCCAACAGTAGCACTATATTTATTTAATCCTCAAGACTAATTCATGTGAGTCCTGCATTAATGAGTAGGCAGTATAACACCTAGTGCTGTCGAGTGAGATGCATATGTGGAGGTTGTGAACAAAAACTCAATGCTATTGGCTACTTCAGCTCATATAGTGCAGCTAGATAAGCTAGGCTGATGTGGAGATACAGTATATTGTTTCACCCAGTTCCTCCTGTGATTCTATAATTGTGCTCCCAGTATTTTGGACAGGCTGTTTCTTTAGACTTCCAGTCCAACAATAATTATTAGATTATAATGGTCAGTTTATCGTGCCCTTTTCAAATGATGTGTTGCAAATTGTGTATAAAAAGTGGAACAAACAGGCACCTCACTATGTGCTCGGCTGAATTTCTATTTCTCAACTCATTTATGTTCTGTATTAGTCATTACGTTTTCCTGTGATGAACACCTGCTTTCATATATATTGTACCTGTATGATAAATACTGTATTGTTTTTATTGTTTAATATATAATACTAAGAGCACTTTTGAAAATATATTTTCTGAATCACTGTTACGTTGAATAAGTGAATTATTCATTACCTTCTTTATTAGGGCCATTCTTTCTATGCTGTTTACAGTGGTCTCTCTACATTAGGGGTTGGTGGAGCCTGGTCGCACCAGATGTCGCTGTGGAGCAGCGCACAACATGATCAATAATTCAGTATAACAACTAATATACATGTATATATTTTTTTTCGGAACTAACATTGTTGCGCGTTTATTACATATGACAATGCTGGGGCTGTCCATACATTCCAGATATCTTCCTGTACCTGTTGTGTAAATGGCAGCAGTCAGCCTATTTCTCCTAGCAGTCTTCGTTTGCTGACTGACACTGTCAGCGTTCGTCTAACCGAGTGAGCTGTTAAACACTGCGCATGTTCGACGCGCTTTCAATAACCAGCTGTGGAGCCGGTCACGCTGGCCCCATGCTGAAGGTAGACACACACACATTGCCTACCCCAGCTGTCATTGGGTGGAAGGCAGAAATGCCGAATGCAGCCAGTAAAAAAAATGACACATCCAGACGTTTAGTAAACGTTGTTTACAGTGTGGACGTTGCTACACAGCCAGCCATTGTTCCTCATTAGTTGTGGTAGCCACTCATAATAGCAAGGCAATATAATGAGTCAATAAAAATAATTTTGTACCAGCCATTAGAGCAGAAATTAGAGGTTAGACGTTTGGGACACACCAGCCAGAGGATTTCAACATCTTTCAGTCTGGAAAGGACAAAAACTGCTCCTTCAGTGCAGAGAGGTTCAACAGAAAAACATGGCTAACTGAGTTTAGCTAAAAACACTCCCCTGCTTTTCTTGCCTGCTCTTGTTACTGTTGAATTCATTCATGGATTGGTGGACTTTGAAAGTTTTTGACAAGTTTGCCCAGATGAAAGATTGTCGCACATCTTTTCTTTTCGAGCAGTGACCATCACTGGTGAGTCATTCTGCATTATTACAGGTCGTGTTATTCCTAATGCCTGGAAAGCGTGTTTCTCTGCTTTGATATGTTGCTTTGAATATGTATTTGCAGACGACAGTGATTGTTACTGATAGATAACTTTGGATTTGTAATGTGATGCTGTATAACAAGGTTTTGTGAGATCTAATGTTATCATATCATTCATATTCCCATCTCCACTCACTCCTTCACCACGTTATGTTAATTTGAGAATGTGTGATTTCAATGATAGTGTTTGTGTGTATAGGCTTGTGTGTAGTTTCATTGACAAGTCATCTGCTCCCATAGTTCATTTTGCCCCACCAGGCTTTCTGTGCCAGAGACACCACTGGCTGTGATCTATGATTCTATTCCAGATCTCTCCAGATGCTTGGAGTCTTCGGTCCTCACTTGTGGAATCTCCTCTGCAGCTCAGCCCACAGGATTTGTGGTGGGGTTAGTGATTATTCTTTGTGTGGATATGAAGGTATCCCTTGCTTTATTGTCCTACTATAAGGTCCAACCACAACCCCGTCTGAGCTTCTTGACTGAATTTTAACCTAAAATGTAATATTTGATATTTGAGTCCACGATGTTATGGACACCATACAGTTCTGGGATCACAGCTGCAAAATCAAAGGGGACTGACCTTAATGGTGGAGCCAGTTTAAGTGGAGGCTGACCACATCCTCTTCCTCCCATTATCACATGAATAAAAGCATGAAGGCAGAACATCGGAGGGTACCCATAAAGCAGCTCCTCAAGGAATGGGGGTAAATCGAGCCAAACAGCTAAAAATGTAAAAATAAATATTCTTCTAGGTTTTCACACAATGTTCAGTCATCCATAGTACTATTGAAGTTCATCCCCGTTTCATTGAGGAGCATCTTCGCCCAGTCCTTAAACTCGGCAGCTATTCTGAACACACCTGTAGACTATAACGTTATTAGAGATACATACATACATACATACATACATACATACATACGTATTCTTTCAAATAAAGACAAAACTAGTACATGAAAAAAAAATGACTCACTTGGAAACAAACCTGAGCCTTAAAAGTAAAATATTGGCCCAAGACCTGATACTTTGTTGGGAGCTTTTGGCTCAGGATAGCCAGCAGACCTTCAGAGCTCAGTCTTGTGTGACTGAAAATTTTTGCCAAGGGGCATTGCTGAGGTGCCCACCAAGTGAACATTAGAGGGGACCCTTTAACATGACTGGGGACCTTTATTAGTCCTATAAGTGAAAATAAAGCATTCCAAATTTATGTCAGTGAAGGTGTTGAACGATTTTATGCTGTTAAGAGTAAATTTGTGTGTATGAAAAGTATTAACCATTTACAAATTACAATTTGCACAAAAGCTCCATAGGAGCCTATTTATTTTGGACTCTCTTGTGAGCGCCCTCTAGTGTCTGAACCCGGAAAACATTATTCAGAGAAAGTTTGTCTCCCTAAAATTCTCTTAAGGGTCATCCAGAACAATTCAGATGAGGTACATGTGTTCTTCATGTTTTATTCGGCTTTTTGAGGACGTCACCTGATCCTTCTAATATCCTTCTCTTTGATGAGGTTGATTCTTATTCTCTCCCACTTAAAGAGATGAATGGCTGTGTGTGTTGAGCCTTAATGCTGTGAGGTTAAAGCAGGCTGTATATAGATTCAGGCTATCTTTAAACCAGGGCTTCTCTGACCTACAGACACAGATATACACAGTCTGACCAGCTAATGTCATTACTGAGTACACCTCAATGCTGCTCATTATAGCAGCCCACAGGCTTGAGGAGGCTGTGACGAGAACGCATTTAATCTTTTTCTATTTGTGTACAAAGTACAGACGGGTAACTCTCTCTTAGAACACAGTGAGGTAATCGCATACAGTCGCATGACAAAGTTTGGCCGTTACTGGTCAAATGACATGGTTTTGTTGATTTTCTAGGTGAAAATAAGTTAACACATCTTAAACTGAGAACACATTTCTGCACATTTTAATGCACAATAACTGATTATTTTATGAATTTAACATATTAGGGGGACAAAGTAAAACTTAATGTAGCCTGTGCAAAAATGATGGCATATTTTACATTGTTTTTTTGTTTTTTTCTCAGCAAATACATAGAAATTGTGCACTAAGTAAAGACATTTCATAAAGAAAAACAAAGTGTCAGACAATATTAGGATGAGATTTGTTGAGCTTCAAATATTTGCCTGACCAAATATGTAGAGCTTACAATATCCGTAACTGCTCACATCAGATTTGGTCAGCTTCCGGCATCATTTTCCAGTTGTGTATATATCAGCACCACAGCTCATTATGGAGAGTTTATCCAGACGATAAAATCTTGGGGGTTTTGTTCAAAACAATTGCTTGAAGAATACATTTGTTAAAACATGTCTTAAGCTTCATTTGGGACAGTCGATTATTGTATTATACCATATTCATTTATATTGTTTTGTTAAACAGTCTTTTAACATTCTGATTGTTGGGAATAATAACTCATTTGTGAACTGATGTGCATGCAGTCGGCGGTAGAAACGTTTCCAAAATCCACAAATGAATGCAATCGATTCATTGGGAAAACAAATTTGTGAGTGCCAAACACTTTGGAAGCAACGACAACAACATTTGTGAAGCAATTATTTGTGAAATAGAAAAATACTTGTCTTATTTATTTGTTAATTTTCTTTTGTGAATCACATGCTATTTATTTGTGATCATTTTTGTAGATCTCCTGTTATATATTTTCAAATTATGAAACAAATATCACCCCATAGGGTTTGGACTTCCACCAGTTGTCTTCCACTGCCGATCTCCACATTTAGAAAAGTAATAAAGGGCTCCTGGGGTGGGGACCGCCAGGCCAAGCCAAGTCGGGACAGCATCATATCAGGAGAAATCGGCAACTTCAGAACCATCCATTGAAAGATACCGCTCTAAAGAACCATTTTGCACCTTTATTTTAAGAGTGTGCAGGTAGGTACGCAGCTGGAGCTCATATTCATTTTTAAATACTGAAAATCTAGAATGAGGCCGTCATTGTTTTATGTGTTTTTGATATATTCTGTTAGGTTATGTTTTTCGGTGGTGATCTGGAACCACAACCAAGATGAATTTCAGGAAGGTGATCTGTGGAAGTGCATTCTCTTTTCTCCTTAAGAATGAAGTTTTGCTGCCCTCTAGCGCCAAGACTGAGGAGCCACCACTCACTACTCCCACAGTTACCCATCAGTACTGTATCTCAAAAATTGATTGTACTTTATCTCCAAATAGTTAATGTGTTCTAGAACACAGGCCTGTGTTAATGACCTTGAGGTTAAGAATTACGCCAAGTCCCTAATAAACATCTGGATTTTTCTAGTGCTGTCTAACTAAATGATCTAAATGATCACAGCAAAATCAGCTAGTTACAATTGCAAGAGTTAAATATCAGGGGTTAATGAAATGTTTGAGAGTAGAGAGTCAATCTGACTGTTGCCCGAGTTAATCCAGCTCTGATTTCACTCACAGTCAAAGTGTTAAATTTGTCTTCAAATTATCTCAGAATAAAATGAATATTATATATATATATATATATATATATATATATATATATATATATATATATATATAATAGAACAAATATTTAAAATGTAAAAATGTAACAAAAAATGTTTAAAATGTATTGAATATAGCTTTTATGTGGATATTATAGACTCTGGAGGACCCAAGCTGGAACACAGTTAGACACTAAAACAGATTGGTGTGTGGTGCTTTTTCAGTTTGGTGGTGTAAAGCAACAAAACATTTCATCATACTCTGCTAAATGAATAATCATGAGCAGAACTGGCTCAATACACTCATCATCAAAAAAATAGTTGCACTCAGAAGGAAGTGTCGGACTGCAATGCTACTCAGAAGGAAGATAAAGGTACCAGGAATGATAAATGGTTAGAAATTTAGACTGATCTAGGCAATATTAATTGAGCTACACATACAGAAGTAGTGTCTCAGTATGGCGTCTGGGCCGCCATGTTTGCAACATGCCACACGTCTCGGCATGGAGTTGTAGAGATTCCTAATGATGATGGTCCAAATAGCCGTGTGATAGTCTGTGATAATCCACCCCCTGCATCTTGAATATTCTCACGCAGATTTTGCGGTAGGGGTGAAGTGTTGACAGCACGTCCAATAGCATCCCACACATTTTTAATCAGGGATAGGTCTGGCAATGTGGCTGGCCATGGCACAGTATCCGTGTCTTCAAGACAAGCTCTTGAGACGGCAGCAGTGTGCGGGCGAGCGTTGTCCTGTTGGAATAGCGCACTGGAGCGTGCATTCAGAAAAGGTAGGGCCACTGGTTGCAGGACCTCGTTGGACTGTCAAAGTGCCTGTAATGAAGGTCAAAGGTGACAAGGGTGCGATATGCCAGCTGTCTGTACCAACTGTAAATAACCCAGTTAATCTGAGCTTAGTTTGTAATAAAGATGTTGAACCGATTAAGTGAGGATTCTTGCGAGTCTCCATAAAACTGCTGGTGTTACATCTGATTCACGTTTCCCTTCACAACTCGGACTCTCGGGCACGACTCACTGAACAGACATGAACGGCAAGCAACACTTCAACTACAGAAAGCGAAATGGTTCCGAATAGGTTGAGGTTAAATGGCCATTGTGACTGACTGTGTCAACCTCTCGTCCGTACAGCCTTTTTCAAAAATTTTTCCCACTTTCCAAAGTTCCAGTGTTGCTTGCCATTGATTTATGTTCAGTGAGTGCGGCGCTGAGGTTTCAGTTTATTAAGGGTAACGTGAATTTGGGGGGGGACTGAATCGGATATAACACCGGTAAGTGCCATGAACAGCTTGCAGAACGTAAGGATTTAGAGCCACTGCAGCAAACCCTGACTGACCGGTGATGCCATCTGCAACCTGGATGTCAAACAGAATGAAACTTAGACAGAGTTTAAAGAAATCCACCTTATTCATTCGGAATTCAGTGCATCTAAGTAATCAGGACTCGGGTTATATTGAATATGGACCTGCTGAACAGATGATTAGAAGCGAACTGTCACAGTTTTAGGGAGTGTTCTACCGTTTGGACACCTCTGCTGTTCACTGTTCATCATTTTCTGGCACTGTGTTAACTCTTCGGCGACTTGAGTCAGTGGCTCATACTGTTAAGGCTGTTCCAGTGCTGTGGGCCTGCTATTGAGAGAGCCTGGTCACCCTTTAGCTTTTTCTTTGAATGGGGAGCCTTTAAGAGATGATGATCTGAGAACTTCAGTGCTCTTGACTGCATATAAAGCTGAAACAAGTCTGATATATAAATGAGGGGAAGGCCATTCAGAGCTTTAAAAACCCACAGTGGAAACTTCATTCTGAATTGAACTGGAAGCCAATAAAGGGATTCTAGGGTTGGTGTAATATAATATAGTTCTTGTAAGGACTCTGGCTGCAGCATTCTGGACTTACTGAAGCTTGTTAAGGCAAAAGGCATTGCAGTAATCCAGCCACAAGGTAATAAAAGCATGAATTAGCTTTTCTGCAACCTGTAGAGTCTTGGTTTTATATCTATATATCTATATATATATATATATATATATATATATATATATATATATGTATGTATGTATGTGTATATATATATATATATATATATATGAATGTATATATACATACATATATATACATATATATATATATATATATATATATATATATATATATATATATATATATATATAATATATATATATATATGGCCCAGGTTAAGAGAAGAGTTTGTTATTGATGAAAGAGGCTGGGTTGTTTCTGGTAGAAAACTTCTTTGAGTAAACTTGTAGGAATTGGATCTTGTATGCAAGTAGAAGGTTTTAAGGAGGAAACCATTTTAACCAGCTGTTTGTTGAAGTAAGGTAAATGATTCCAGCCTCTCTCTATAGTTACACTGTGCTCAAGATCTGGATAGGCTTTTTAGGGCAGCAGGTTTGTAGCGGTTAACTGTGTGTTTTGAATTTTTTGCTTAATGGTTTCAATCTGAAATTGAAAAGAAAAGAATTAGCGGCTACTTTCTGATTAACGCCTAAGGCACTTGTATAAATGGTTGCTATGCCTCCACCTCGGCTGTTTAAACGAAGGCTGAGTACATAATTGTAGCCTGTGCGGGTGGCTTCATTTAGAGCAAGGTATTCTTCAGGGCTGCACTAGGTTTCTGTGAAGCAGAGCGCATCAAAAGCATAATCAGTAATGATTCTAATTACAGTGACGGCCTTAGGTGTAAGGGATCTTACGTTCAGCAGTCCTGGTTTTAGGACTGTCGTTGCAAACCGGTCAAACTAGTCTAATATTAATTATGTTAGTAAAACACATTTTTTAAGTTTTTCTGAAATTTCGTTTCATTCAGGGAACAGACACAGTCTCAGTTGAGTGGCACCTGGCATCTCAAGGCAGCTAGTAAACATTCGGTTTAGCCAGTATATCCACTGCCTGGCCTTAGACCTCGTTTGCCAGTGACTGACAGAATACATGCTATACTGCATGAAATGAGAACAGCAGCCTCCTGCGAGGGATAGATACTGTCCCAACTCAAAAGACCAGGCTTGCCGTCAAGAGTAGACCAATTTGTCTGCAAAGGACATATTCGATATGACACCGGAATCGGATATAACACCGGTATGTGCCATGAACAGCTTGCAGAACGTAAGGATTTAGAGCCACTGCAGCAAAACCTGACTGACCGGTGATGCAGTCTGCAACCTGGATGTCAAACCGAATGAAACAGAGTTCAAAGAAATCCACTATTCATTCGGAATTCGGTGCATCTAAGTAATCAGGACTCGGGTTATATTGAATATGGACCTGCTGAACAGTTAATTAGAAGTGAGCTGTCACAGTTTTAGGGAGTGTTCTACCATTTGGACACCTCTGCTGTTCACTGCTAATCATTTTCTCTCTTCGGCGACTTGAGTCAGTGGCTCATTCTGTTAAGGCTGTTCCAGTGCTGTGGGCCTGCTATTGAGAGAGCCTGGTCACCCTTTAGCTTTTTCTTTGAATGGGGAGCCTTTAAGAGATGATGATCTGAGAACTTCCGTGCTCTTGACTGTCCAAGTAGCACCCAGAAAAGAAATATTTATATATATATATATATATATATATTTCTTTTCTGGGTGCTACTTGGACAGCCAGCAGTTTAGCGACCATAACCTGCTGTCACCATGTTGAACAGGGATGGACCCAGAGCATAGGCATCAAACATGAATAACTATCCTAGAAAACCTACAGTTAGCTAACAGGTTCAAGGTCCCTCTAATGATTCTGATATCATCGTGCATCTCTACACTGAAAGCCTGTGCAGTTTATTTCAAGTCATGTGTTAAAACAGGTAAGACAGATAAGAGTGTCATTTAACACACCACTCTTTAGAGTGTAAAACACCAGTGACATACATGTGGCAATCTTGATTTTTTCAATAAAATATCAAAAAATGCATTTCACCTTGCCACTGTCGCCACTGGCTTGCTCATGGGGGCTCGGACACGGTTTTCTTTCTTTAATGCTGATTTTTTTTGGCAACACCTGTTGTAAAAAGCGCTATATAAATAAACTTTGCTTGCTTGCCTTTGCATTAAGCTCTGCTCTCAATAACAGTGTTAACAAAGAATATTCAAAAATATCATATGAATTTAAGTTTGGCTTTTTTTCCATTCTAAATGCCACCCTGTTCAGAGAACTCATGACTCCATCACACTAGATGTTTGGACATTGCTGTGAAGATTTGATTGCCTTCTGCCACGAGTACATTAGTAAGGTCAGGTACTAATATATGATAATTAGTACTGGATCACAAACAACATTCCAGTTCCCAATGGTATTGGATGGAGCCTTATCACTCCGGGGACTGCAGTTCCACTGCTTCACATCCCACTGCTGTGGGTTGTTGTACACCTCTAGCTGATGTTTGGCTTTAGGCATGGTGAACTTTGCCTCATGTCCTGCTGCTCCAGAGTATCCCATTCTATTGGTAATGCATTTCTATGGAGATGAGACAGTCATGTCTGTGATAGTGTGTCTTTGCATGCATAAATCCCCATCATAGTAAGAGAGCCTGCAATGATAACAAGGCAAAGTCACAGTGGAGCATGAGGCCACTGGAAATTGCAATGTGTGAGACAAAAATTTATGTTTATGGCAGTGTTCCCCTCTTTTTATCATTTATCCTTCAATTTAGAGATGTTTTCTTAAGAAATCTTTACACTGCTTTTAAATACATAATATTGCTATCATAAGAAAGCCTTCAAAATACTAACTGTCTAGATGGAAAAATGTTCTTAAAACACTGGGATTTTTGGGTTTACAGTATTTCTATTGACTCAAAATGGTGTAAAAGAAATAAAAACTGGAGGTTTTAGCATTTCTTATGACAGTGACAATAAGTATAGTATAAATATGTATTAATTTAAGTTCCACAATTAGTTAGCAGTAGAGATTTGTGAAATGTCTCAGGGGTAGCACAACACAAACTGAACTCTTGTGCACTTCTTCTGTCTGCTGCTGTTGCGTCACATAGCTACGTGATGGATTCTAAATGGGTTTTCCGGTCTCCATGAAGAGAGGTTCTGGCACACTGGAGATTCGAATTGTCCCGATGATTATGAGGGTGTGTACCAGTGCACAGCTACTAATGAGTTTGACTCGGCTGGGTGCTGACACTCTCGTTTGTGCGTCTCCAGTAAGTCTCAACAATACAAATTAATGTACAAACTCCTATAATTTTTTAAAATGAATGTTTTTTTTTTTAAATGTTCTTGGCTTAGGCTTATGGTTCTACGAAAAAAATGTTAATTAGAACCTTTACATTAGATTTAAAGGCTTCTTCACTCTCAGACGTCTCACTTACAAACATTCATTGAAAGATTCTGTAGGGAACCGAAAGTCGTTCTTTCTGCGTTTATTTTTACAAGTGTTCATGAGTCAGAAAGAGAAATGAACATTAAAATAATTTCATAATCTCCATCTCTAATATATTTCCATCTCTCTTTTGTTATGAGGCTCGTACGTGGCTGAAGGAGTATTTGGAGCTGGCGTCCGTGTTTGTGGGATTTCCTATTATTCTGCCCTGGAATCCTCCAGTAGGATGAACAGCTGTGAGCACCGACTGCCTTCACTGTGAAAGAACAATGGTCACAGTCATGTTTAGAATAGTGCCAAGTCATTTCTGATAGGCCCAGTAAACTCTACAAAGGTTGAATGAAGTGCACTAAACTCCCTTTTCATTCCTTTCTTTGTGCCGTGCTAGCAATGCTACCAGTCCAGGATCAAAACTGTTCTCCAGTATTGTAGCTGAGGATTCACTTACAAACTACACCTGCATGGCTCGTTTCCCAACTCCAGCACCGTTCAGCAGAAGACTCTTCTGAGAGCACTCATCCTTCAGGTGCTCACAGGTTAGAGTAGCTTTTTGGCACTTATTCACATTTTCCCCTGCAGACTTTTACGTGCCTGATCCACTATTGCACCCATCTTCTTGTCAACCTTGGCTTACAGTAACCCTGAGTGATGAGGGGAATTGCACTAGGTAGTGACATCCTATCAGAATGGCTTGAGGCTTTTGGTGAAGTGAATTATAAAACCTAAGCTGACATGCAGTGATTATATTTCAATTGACATATCATCACAGCAACACTTACGGCCCCAAGCCTTACACTTAGGGCACATACACAAAAAGTCCATCACATGAAAGTGCAAAGACCGAATGTGAACACTAATCCTCCCCTTCCTGTCCTTCTCTCAGAGCCCCCTTCTGACCTATATCCATGTCAAATCCATAAAAGAGGAGAGTCAGACTCATTTGGACTGAGCAACTATTGCCCTATTAAAGGTAAACACAAATAGTGTGCTGAGTGATTTATTATAGAGCCATTTATTACTTAAAGGAATAGTTTGGCCAAACATCCTATATACACAAGTTTCTTCTTATCCCAAATTTAGTTGATCAACCAAAACATTTTTGCTGTCTAAAGTTTCTTTTTTAATTTTACGCTGGAGCCACGAGGCATCAAAGACTGGATTTCCTTGTCAGTGTATTTTGCCTGGTGAGAAAAATGTCCTTGTCTTCGAGGTCAGAGTCTGCCAGTGTGTTATCTGAGTTGTGCAGACTGATATCAAACTATTTGCTGAAAAAGAAAGTGATTCCAGCATCAAGATGGATGCTAGCCTGGTGATGTGTAAGCTTACAATAGTGCTTGGCAACCCAAATGTTAAGAAGAGTCATTTTGTCCTTTTAACAATAATCTAACCACCTTGAGAGCCACAACATTTTATGTCCATTTTACCATCTTGGCTGTAAATATGTCTCAGTATGTGCTAATGTACTAGTATAGACTAAATATATAAAAGAACGAAAATGCAGGCGTACTTTGCTCTTCTTTAAGCTTTAGCTCAGCTATAGCTGCTTTTCTCGCATCTCCAGCAGGAAACTTTTCCTCAAAAGTAGAACAGTTCCTTGTAAAATATCTCTCAACATTTGATTTTTTAAGTCAGCTCTCATTTGCCAGCTTCCTGTTCCACCTTAAATGGTGCCTGAGGCACCAGAATGTAACTGCTGCACCATTTAAGGTGGAATGGGACAATTCAAATGAGAGGCTGGCAAATGAGACGTCGAAACTTTTTAGTGTTTGACAGTTTCTCGTTGCAGATTAAACGTATCAGGAAACCAGCTGGAGTGATTATAAATGCAAATAAGTCAGTTTGTCTCCAAATTATCGGTTCGTCTTAAATCTCTCTCTGTTTTTTTTGTTAGCTACTAGCTAGGCCAGATTGTTGTCTACGTTGCTATGATGGCCAGCAGTCTGTGCGCCAACCTTCAGGGTTAAAGGGTGAATTAGCAGTTCTACATTAACTCCAGCCTTTAAGACCATTTATTGTTAAACTGTGTTGAACGATCAGCAGAGCTTTATTTTACTGTAAAGGAGGATTAATTTACAGTAATTTAACCTAAAAATCTAATCCTCCTATGGAGCCACAACAGGGCAGTAAAAGAGCAGCTCCGGAGCCACATGTTGCCGACCCCTGATTTAGGGTAAGGAGAAAATTTCATTTTGGCCAAACTGACTCTGATGTACAATAGTATGTAAAGCAACATGCAGTAAGTTAAAGTGAAATCTCCCATTGGCTATTGGCTACCAAATGGCTAGAAGAACCTGACCAGTTAGTCTGGCCACATGAACTGTTGTGCTAAAACCTGTGCACATGTTTGTTTAGTACCAGTTTAGAGTCATCTCTATTAATGTCATTGGCCCCAGCAGACCCAGCAAGCCATTCATCTATTATGAAACTGGTGGAGCTGGTGATTAAAGCTACCCCTGTGGTCAGACCCATCAGACCCAGTCTGCTGAGCTGTATTTGCACAC
The DNA here is from genome assembly GCF_904425465.1 of Colossoma macropomum. Classification (NCBI taxonomy): domain Eukaryota; kingdom Metazoa; phylum Chordata; class Actinopteri; order Characiformes; family Serrasalmidae; genus Colossoma; species Colossoma macropomum. The sequence continues at coordinate 16,190,824 of NW_023494802.1, read as the reverse complement.
TATAATTTTACTGTCATATGCGCTGGATTGACATTTGGAACAGTAACTGTCAGTGGTGCCTGAGCAGTATTTGAGGTAGTAACTGTCCAAGAAATATCAATACAGCAGAAACTGAACTGGACTCAGCAGTCACTTAAACATTCCTCTGTAAAAAATGATCCATTCCATACAATATTTTAAATACTTGCTAAATCTCCGAGATACCTTTAATTAGCCTGAGCAGAAACTACAAATGTAAGTTTGCACAAAAGGGTTCCACATGATAATAGACTGCTGTTAGGTTCTGTTTATGTAAAATCAGTTGTAACTGTTGTGCCCAACCCTGGTCCTAGAGTTCACCCTGCCCTGCACATTTTAACCCCTTTAATGGCCAGGACCCACCGGTGGGCCCACAGTTATATTACACCCTTCTAGAACTTTGTAGATTTGAGATGTAACTGCTGTCAGTCAGAGTGCACATTACATTGCAGTGCATGCTGGGAACTGTAGTGCAGCGCATTGTGAAACAGGCTAATATTAACAGAAAATTAAAAAACTTTTGCGGGCCGGGCCTTGTGTTAGACACATGGGGTTAGATACAAGTTAGGTGTACCAGGTAAATAAAATGGCTGGTTTTTATACACCGATCAGGCATTATGACCACCTCCTTGTGTTGTGCTGGTACGAGTGGATCAGACACAGCAGTGCTGCTAGAGTTTTTACACACTGTGCCCACTCACCGTCCACTCTATTGGACACTCCTACCTTACCAGTCCACCTTGTAGATGGAAAGTCAGAGAGGATAGCTCATCTGCTGCTGCACAGTTTGTGTTGGTCATCCTCTAGTCCTTCATCAGTGGTCACAGGACGCTGCCCTCAGGACGGTGTTGGCTGGATATTTTTGGTTGGTGGACTATTCTCAGTCCAGCAGTGACACTGAGGTGTTTAAAAACTCCAGCAGCACTGCTGTGTCTGATCCACTCGTACCAGCACAACACACACTAACACACCACCACCACATCAGTGTTACTGCAGTGCTGAGAATGATCCACCACCCAAATAGTACCTGCTCTGTGAGGGTCCATGGGGGTCCTGACCACTGAAGAACAGGGTAAAAGGGGGCTAACAAAGTATGCAGAGAAACAGATGGACTACAGTCTGTAACTGTAGAACTACAAAGTGCACCTATATAGTAAGTGGAGCTGATAAAATGGACAATGAGCGTAAAAACATAGGTGGTCATAATGTTATGCCTGATTGGTATATACAGCAACTAAGTGGGCACTTGTACTGTCTAAGAGCAAAGAGGCAGGGGCTCAAACCTCGCTGGGGTCTATCTGTCCATAGCTGTCATGCAGTGCATGCTTCTGATTTCAGCCTCATCTCCAGCCCATTCAGCTGTGTTATTACATTAAGAGTGTGATGTCTACTTTTACAGAATTCAGATACATCTACTGATCAACCAGAAGCGCTTCACAGCTTTTTCAAGTGAACCCAGATAAGCTATTTTTAAATAAAACCTATTCACAGAGTCTCTTACCAGACTAAATCACTCTAAATGGTCCTTGTGTGGGTATCAAATAGGCCGCGTGTGTCGCACCACCCAGCATTTAATACAATCAGTCAGGCAATAGTGTATTACATTACAGAGACAGGACTGCTGGATTCGTCCGTGATGGCTACTGGTGGGTTATGTGATACAAGCTGCTGTGCGTTAAACTGGTGTACACAGTGAATCCAGTGACTAGAATCTTATGTTGGTGCACATTAGTGGAGGCAGTTTGACTTTTTGAGGACTACCATCACCATCTTTCCACCTATACACACTCCTATCAAAGAGAGAAAACAAACAATAGGAGAGTATTAATTTCATCTAGTTTGAGAAGTCAAATGTAAAATGACATTAGCCGGTGTGAGGGTCTAGTGCATATATGAGAGCATTACAAGACATAAAGTTTGAACATCCCTAGTCATGCCTGGCTATAAAAATAGCATTTTCCTGTGCAATTTAGTGAAATTGAGTTGAACATGTTGGAAAAAATAAAATATAAAAAGTGTCATTCATTTCCAACATTTACAGTCATTTCACGCAGTGTCTGAAATCCTTTACTACCTTCACAGATTCAGTTCCCTATTAGTGTTAAACAGGTATAGTGATTAGGGGACCGTTTCAAACACAATTGTCTTTTCAGTCTTTTTCAATCTTTCCACCTATCCATAGTCCTATCATAGAGAGAAACAAACAGTAGCAGATTAAAATAACTGTAAATGGGAAAAACTGTTATTTTCAGTTTAGGTGTTTGAGGAGCAGGTGGAGCAGCCCACTTTTGTAAACAAGAGCAAATATGCATTCATACCCCCAAATTTTATTCAAAAACTGACTTTGTCAATGTAATTTTGAGATTATTAAAGTTAAATCTTAAATTATGAAATAATGATTTATTTACTCCCCTAAAATGAAACTGTCAGGTGAGGAAAAGAGCAGTCAAGGTGTCTCGAATGTTTGTAACACAGAAGAGTGGATTCGTAGTTTCACACGAGAGACAGTGAGTGATACCAGAACACAAGCGGAACTACAAAGGTAGGTCGAATTTAGTGTATTTAGCTTGGAAAAGTGCAGCGCAGATTGTTTTGGCCACAAACAGTTTAAGTACTTTCAGTTAGCAGTCTCGCTAGCATCCTGCTAACATTATCCTAACGAGTTAGCTAGCTAGCTAACCTAGTCAGATAGGCTAACGTAAGCTGGTGGTGTTGTTTCAGCTAACATTTGGCTAGTTAGCTAGCATAAACAAATTTTGCTAAGATTCTTAAGACTGTTTATGATGTCATTACAATCCAGAAACTGTCAGCAATAAACTTTATCATTCATTACAAACGAAATCCATTAATGTTATTGTCAGAGCCGGTTTATGAGGAGCCTGGCCACTTCCTATTTCCCCCATTATATAAAAAACAAGACTGCTAAACAGCAGAGGGCGCCCGCGAGTGAGTCCTTAATGAATGGGAGTAAAAGGCGCTCAACGGCTAAAAACAAAAAGTAGAAGGATGTATTTCACTAAAAAGCAAAGGAATTTTACCTGTTTCCTTTTTTCTACAGCAAACAGGTTTTGGGCGACAGAACACTGGCATGACTGCTACTGAGTGCTGATTGATTGGCGAGCGGAGCAGCTCATTGGCTGTTCAGGCTCACAGACATCATGGACGTACATGAGGCTCCTACAACTCGAGTTTAAAAGCTCTTAAAAATATAACAACAGTGTTAAAATGTTTTATGCTGTCGTTTTTGATGCCATTCATTTTGGACTCGCTCGGGAGCGCCCTCTAGCGTTTGAGAAACCCGGAGGACATTGCAGAGTGGTAATTCTCCTCTTTCTCTGCTATTGTAACTGAGAAACATTGTATGTTGTGTCGCAAACTGTAGTGAGTTCATTTTTAAGGACCCCTAAAACGCCGTGGTTTGAAAAAAAGACCTCGCCTTGTCTCTAAATATTTATGCATTACCTTGAAGCTGCAATGGATTTTGTACGGAGCCCCGCTGGTGACGTCCTGTATAAATAAAAATAATTTGTGGCTACGACCTAGTAAGGCGTGGGAATGAGATCCTAATGCATGGCCATGACTTAGTAAGCCGTAATCTTGTTCCCACGCCTTACTAAGTCAGGTCACGCATTATTTTTATTCATTCACAAAATTCACAAAATCCATTGCAGCCTCAAGGTAATGCATAATTATTTAGAGACAACACAAGGTCTTTTTCAAACCAGGGTGTCTTAGGGGTCCTTAAAAATGAACTCGCTACAGTTTGCAACACGACATACAAAGTTTCTCAGTTACAATAGCAGAGAACTTGTAGAGAGGATTACCACTCTGCAATGTCCTCCAGGTTTCTCAAACTCTAGAGGGCGCTCCCGAGCAAGTCCAAAATGAATGGGTTGGTATGGAGCCTTTGAGCAAAATCAAATGCTTAAACCTTTTTAATGCTAATCCTAATCCACGCATTAGGATCTCGTTCCCACGCGTTAATATTTATACAGGATGTCTCCAGCGGGGCTCCGTAATTTTTGCGCAAACGTTTACGAGGGAATGCAACCATTTTTTCACAGTGGGATCAGTAATTTTTCAACAGTCATTACAGGCAATGCTTTTATTCCCTAACAAGATTAAGATTTCAATGGTATTATTAAAAATAATGTGTGAGGTTTTCACTGTAAATGTGCAGAGATTAACTCTTATTGAACAGTATAGTATTTAGACTCTCTCTCTCTCTCTCTCTCCCTCCCTCTCTCTCGCTCTCTCTCTCCCTCTCTCTATCTCTCTCGCTCTCTCTCTCTCTCTCTCTCTCCCTCTCTCTATTTCTCTCTCTCTCTCCCTCTCTCTCTCTCGCTCTCTCTCTCTCTCTCTCTCTCTCTCTCTCTCTCTCTCTCTCTCTCTCTCTGCTGCATGCTGGGAGTGGGCGGAGCGTTGGCGAGTGCGTGTGAGTGAGCGGTGGTGTGTGTGAAGGGAAGTGTGCCTCTTCTTTTTCCTAGTTTTCCCTGGTTTTGAGGGTTTTCTATATTTCTGACTGGTCACTCTTCACTGTAGGCCGTTTTAACCGCCAAGGGCGGCGAGTGGGTGGGTCATGGCGTCTCGCCTTTCGGGGGGGACGCCGTCTCTCTCCCGCTCGAACGGGTTCAGGTGTGTCCCGCCGGCTGAAGCAGCAGTCGAGGACGTGCTGCTCGCGGTGGGGGAGAAAGTTGGTTACGACCAAATCTGCTCTGCATCTAGAATGAATAAAGCAGTAGTGGTGTTTGTGAAGGAGGCGCGCTTAGTGAATGAACTGGTGGAAGGGGGAATCTGGGTGTTGGAGACTTTTGTGCCGGTGTCTCCGTTAGTGACGCCGGCAACGAAGGTCACCGTCTCCAATATTCCTCCTTTCATCTCAAATGAACTGATCGCCAAGGAGCTGAATCGCTTTGGAAAGTTAGCGAGTGAGATTAGGTCGATTCCGCTGGGCTGTAAGAACGTGGCACTGAAGCATGTCCTGTCCTTCAGGAGGCAGGTGTTTATGTTCCTGAATAGCGCGGATAAAACGCTCGAGGCCGCGTTCCGTGTGTCTCATGGCGACGGGTCATATATGGTGTACGCCAGCACGGACGATCTGAAGTGCTTTAAGTGCGGGAGCGTTAAGCATAAACGGTTTGAGTGTCCGTTAAATGAGCGCAGGAGCGCGCAGGAGAACCGGGCCTCCACTGCAGCAGAAACGAGTGGGGCCCCGGAGGGGGGTACTGAGAGTACCGCTCCTGAGGAGCCAGGTGAGGGTTCATCCACTACTGCAGCGTCAGGAGCAGAGCGTGGACAGGAGGTGAGTGAGCGCTTAATGAACAAGTTTTCAGATGATGTGGGTGTTCAGCAGCAGGCTGACCATGGTGAAAGGGTGGTTGATGATGGGGTCAGGGGTCAGGTGGGTGCTCAGGTGAGTGACGAGTTTAGTGCTCACTCAAGCAGAGGAACAGGTGAAAGTTCAGATTGTGGGTTTCAGAATGGTGCTCAAGTGAGCGGAGAGGCTAGTATTCAGGTGTGGGGCAAAGTGGGTGCTCTGGTAACTGGTGAGGCTGGTGATCAGGTGTGCAGAGAAGATGGTGCTCAGGTGCAGGTTGGATTGAAGGTAGGGGGGAGCAGTGCTGAAGAGCAGGAATCTGAGCCAGTGAGTGATGCTCAGTCAGGTTTACTTGTGTCTCAGGAGGAGGGTATGGAGGAGGACAGGATGTCTGAGGTGTCTGATGTGGGAGGAAGTCAGTACAGCAGTGAGATATTATACTCTGTTGATCAGATTAACTCTTTCTTAGATGAAACCAAAGGTAAGTCTGTAGATGTAAGAGACTTTTTCCCTGATTTGGATAGATTTGTGTGTTCGGCATTGAAGGTGCAGAAGAGTGTTGGTTATGACATTCTCCCAAAGCAGAAGCGGTTCCGTTTAAAAAAGCATATAACCGCAATCAGAAAGGCAAAATGTGTAAAGATGGGCGTGCAACCCGTTTTAGACCAGGACAATGTATGAGCACAGTGCACGTAGGGGGAAGGTTTTTCCTGCTTTCTCAGCCTGTTTTCTGCTTTACTGCTTTCTCTCACTTTTCCCTGTCTATATGGGGGTTTTTAGGGTAGGCTCCTTAAATGTTAATGGGTTCAGGGACAGACGTAAACAGGCCCTCTTTTCTGAACTTTGTAGTTTAAAAAAGTTAAATGTGTGTTTTTTACAAGAAACTCACAGTGATGATAATACAGCTTCTGAATGGGGTTTATGGTGGGAGGGGGAGTTTTTTCTGAGTCACGGTTCAAATGTTAGTGCTGGTGTTGCCATCCTGTTCTCACGATCAGCTATGGTTAATGTACTGTCTGTTAAGGAGGTTGTAGCGGGACGCCTACTAATGCTAAAAGCAAAGGTCTGTGACCATGTCTTTGTTTTTATAAATGTGTATGCCCCAAACAGGGGACCAGATAGAAATGAGCTGTTTATTAGACTGAACCAGTTGTTGCAGTCACTCCCCCCAGAAGACACTGTGGTGTTGGGAGGGGATTGGAACTGCACTTTAGACTTTGTTAAAGACAGAAATGGAGAAGAGCCACACCCTCAATCTGCTCTTACTCTAGCTAACATTGTGTCCCATTTTGATTTAATAGATGTATGGCGGGAAAAATACCCTTCTGTGAAACAGTATTCTTGGGTTAAAATTGTTGAAGGGGGAGTTTATGCAGCGCGCTTGGATAGATTTTATGTCTCGAAGGGTGCGCGGAATATGGTAAGTCAGTCTAGTATTCAGCCCACTTCTTTCTCGGATCACCACTTGTGTACCGTGGAATTTTCTTTTACATTTCACACTTTTGGAAGTTGTATGTGGTATTTCAATAAGGTACTTTTACAAGATAAAGGTTTTTGTGAAAATTTTAAACTTTTTTGGGGGGAATGGGTTGGAAAAAAACAAGAGTTTGAGAGTCTAATGCAATGGTGGGAAGTGGGGAAGGCTCAGATTAAGGTATTCTGTCAAGATTTTACAGCTTATTCTACTTCCAAACTGAGGAATGCAGTTGGTGCTTTGGAAAAAGACATTACACGGATACACAATGAAATGATAAATCAAAATGTTTCTGATTTGCGGACAGAGCTCACAATGAAGTTACAGGAGCTGAGTGACATTTTGTATGAGAAGGCAAAGGGAGCTTTGGTCAGATCCAGGTTCCTGTCTGTGAAGGATATGGACGCTCCCACGGCTTTCTTTTTTAACTTGGAAAAGTCTTCCACCCACAATAAGACATTGCTGTCAGTTCGTAGAGATGACGGTACAGTCACAACAGACCCAGTTGAGGTGAGGAAGCTGGCTGTACAGTTTTACTCTGAACTGTTTGCGGCCAGTGCCCTGGATCAGCAGTGTTCCCAGGCCCTGCTTGAAGATCTGCCTCAGCTGGATGAACAACACAAGCAGGAAATGGACAGTCCATTGACCTTTGATGAAGTCACCAAGGCTGTTTCTCAGCTCACTTCTGGGCGAGCGCCTGGTGTGGATGGTTTGCCAGTTGACTTTTATAAGGCGTTCTGGGGGATCATCGGGAGGGACTTGTTTGAAGTTCTGCTGGCTAGTTTTAATGCTGGTGTGCTTCCGAAAAGCTGTCAGCGTGCCGTTTTATCTCTCATACCAAAGAAGGGAGACCTCTGTCTCCTGAAGAATTGGAGACCAGTGTCACTTCTATGCTCAGATTATAAGATTCTGTCACGCTGTATTGCAAATAGACTAAAAAGAGTTCTGGGAATGCTGGTAAATGAAGATCAGTCCTACTGTGTACCAGAAAGATCTATTTATGATAATCTGTTTTTAATCAGAGATTTATTTGATTATGGTAAAATGTCTGAATTGGAGTTTGGTTTAGTCTCCCTTGATCAAGAGAAGGCTTTTGATCATGTAGATCATAACTATCTGTTCGACACTCTGACGGCTTTCGGGTTTGGGAATGTTTTTATGTCTTGGGTCAGGTTGTTGTACACAGGCGCCTCTTGTCTAATTAAGGTGAGAGGGGGTTTGAGTGTCCCTGTTCTAGTGCGCAGGGGGATTAGGCAGGGCTGCCCATTGTCTGGACAGCTGTACTCAGTTGCAGTTGAGCCCTTACTCAGTTTATTTCGGAAAAGTCTGGCAGGTCTACAGATTAATGATAGTCTAATTAAGGTCTCTGCATATGCAGATGACATTACTGTAATAATACGCCACGAGCAAGATGTTGTATCCCTGAAAAATGTTTTAAATATTTATAGTTTAGCTACTTCAGCAAAACTAAACTGGGAGAAAACAGAGGCTCTTTGGTGTGGTGCTAGTAGTAGGAATTTTACATTACCTTCACTTCCAGGTGGGGTTCAGTGGAGTAGGACAGGGCAAAAGTTTTTAGGGGTATGGTTGGGCACTGATGAAGCAAAGGCTAGGAACTGGGAAGGGCTAGTGGAGAAAGTCCGTGCCAGGTTGTCAAAATGGTCTTGGATGCTACCCCGGCTATCCTATAGGGGTCGAGTCCTGGTCGCAAACAACCTCATTGCATCTGCTTTGTGGCACAAGCTCACTGTTCTTAATCCACCAAGACAACTGATCCATGATGTTCAGAAGGAACTGTTAAGCTTTTTCTGGAATGGACAGCACTGGCTGAGAGCTGCAGTCCTGTATCTTCCTGTGCAGGAGGGAGGACAGGGACTAATAGACATTCGGTCCAGAGTGGCTGTTCTGCGTCTGCAGGCGGTGCAGCGGTTGCTGTATCATGGCCGTCACAGCTGGATGGATGTTGCCTGTGCTCTCCTGAGGGCTGCTGGAAGACTGGGCCTGGACAGACACCTGTTCTCTCTTTCTTTGAGAGCAGTGGATTTAGGTGGACTGACTGCTTTTTACTCAGCTGCTGTGGAGGCATGGCAGCTCTTCTCATTTTCTAGGGACAGTGGTGCTACACCGTCTATGTGGATTTTTGAAGAGCCTCTGTTTTTTAACCCAGTGTTTCCAGCGCTGAGCCAGGTTTCAGGGGCTCTGAGAGTGGCCCTGCTGGAAAGAGGCATCTCCAAAGTCCGCCACTTACGGAGAGGTGTGGACTGGGTGTCAGCAGCACAGCTGGCGGAGATGGGTGGCTTCAGGTCAGTGCGACTGGCGCTACAGATGCTGAATCGGCTGAAGTCTGATCTGTCTTCTCCTGTGCGGGACTACCTGGACATGACCCCTGTAGACCAGTGCCAGAGTGAAGAGCCTGTGTTTCCTGAACTGGAGATAGATTTGAGAGATTCGGAGATGCAAAACTGGCAGGAGGGTCAGGGGAAGCTCTTGTCTTTGGGAACACTGACTCTTGGTCTCTTTAGCTCTCTCACCAAGAGGGCTTTGTACATTGCATGTACTAAAGTACTGCACTTTCACAGCTTGAGAGACGTGCGAGAGTCTAAATGGACAGAGGTTGTTCAGGCTGGCTCTTCCCCGAAAGGTAGCTGGCGGTCCCTGTACAAAAGACCCATCGAGAAGAGGGTGGGTGACCTCCAATGGAGGATTGTACACGGGATTTTAGCTACAAACAGGCACGCGGCGCGGATTGATCCATTAGTGGGAGATGGGTGTCCTTTCTGTGGGACGTCAGAAACAGTTTTTCATGTTTTTCTTCACTGTGCACGCTTGGGCCCCATTATGGGTTTAATTAAGGAATGGGGTTTGAAGTTTTTAGGCTTTTTTGACAATGTTCTATTTATTTATGGTCCAAAGTACACCGTTTCAAAAAGAAACATGGTAGTTCTTTTGAATTTTTTGTATGGTGCTGCTAAGTTAGCGATCTGGTGTACTAGGAGGAATAGAATAGAGAACCGTGGGGGTACTGACCCAGTACTGATGGTCAGAGGATTGATCTTGAAAAGACTCCTTGTTGATTTTACCTACTACACTCTTATTGACAATGTGGACTATTTTTTTGCTGAATGGGGGGGAGGGGGGTTGCTTTGTGAACCTGATGAACTCAGTGGGTTTGTGTTGAATGTGTGAACTGATCTCTGCAGCTCCGCTGAGCTGGTTTTTGTTTTATTTGCTTTTTTTTCTTCTTTGTTCTATTTGTGATTTTATTTCGAGTTGGTTGTGATACTCTTACGCTGTGGACAATGGTTGATTAAAGGGGTTTTAAAGTCAAAGTCTCTCTCCCTCCCTCTCTCTCGCTCTCTCTCTCTCTCTCTCTCTCGCTCTCTCTCTCTCTCCCTCTCTCTATCTCTCTCGCTCTCTCCCTCTCTCTCTCTCTCTCTCCCTCTCTCTCTCTCGCTCTCTCTCTCTCTCTCTCTCTCTCGCTCTCCCTCGCTCTCTCTCTCGCCTTCCAGTCCTGAGCGCTGCCTTCCCCTTTAAGAAGATCCAACGTAGCGTTACGCAGCTGCTTTCATCTCTGTCGTCTCTCTTCCTCACGCGGCCCTCTGGCCAGATCTCACGCGCCGGCCAGCATCCCTCCCTCATATTGCTGCACTGGCCCGTACTCTCTCATCAGCCAACCGGCGGCGAGCCGCTGCTCGGGGGGTGGGAGAGGACCGCGGCGGCGATGAGGAAGCGCTGAAGGAGCCTCGATCAGGCTCTGACAACGAGCGACGTCGTCAGGGGGAAGGATGCCACGGTCATCTCTCCGCGTGTAGGGCACGCGAAGGACTGGCGCGAAGGACACACCGCTGGCCCTGCCATCTTTAACATGCACGCAGCGCTGCAGTCCGGCTTCATGCATTTTGTGCATCGTCAGAATCGCGCAGCGCGCGTGCAGCTGACACTGCGGTGAGTGCGCACAGCAGATGTTGACGTTCGCCTGCAGCGCGCGCGCGCGCGTGTGCGCGTGTGTTTTATTTTCCAGGTGTAGCACGTGCGTAATGTGACGCGCCCCGCTGCTGCTAAGCCAGGGCTCGTGCTCTCAGGGGTGGTTTCTCGGTGCGTTGCTGGTGCGCTGCTGGTCTGAGGGCGCTTGGGTGTCCGCTGTTCGCTCGCTCGGTGTGTCGTGACAGGTGCAGGATGCTCTGCGTTTTTCAGGGCCTGGTGTGACCTTGTGGAACACACACAGCAACATCCCCAACGCTGAATAAACATTTACAGTGCTGAAGGTTTTCTTCTTGTTGAATTCTCTCTCACAGTGGTCATTCATGTCCAGCTGGGCTCATCTAAACCAGGGGTGTCAAACTTGAAAGGGCCATATTAAAAATCCCAACAAAGTCAAAGACCGGAAAGCATTTATATTTTAATATGCCTAAACATCAACAGCAAAATATAGCTGCTTATAATAAACCTTCCAATATTACTTTATTGATATATTTAGGTTACATTAGATACAGATATAAGTCTCTTTAAATGCCCCCAGGATGTAGGTCTTTTAAACCTACCTGTGTCCTCTATCTGGACACCTGACATTTTTCTGCTGCAAGTTCATTAATTCTTGACCAGTTTCTGAGCTGCTGAGTGTTTATAGTGTTTATAATGTTTATAATATTCATAGTCTTTATGGTGGTTGACCTGCAGCTGAAACGCAGCTGGTGTGTTTGGTAATATGACGTGTGAAATTAGGGAGAAAACTGCTGTCCCATAGATTGTTTTTGGGGATTGGTGCCAGCGCAAATTACATTGCAGTGCATGCTGGGGATTGTAGTGCAGCTCATAGTGAAACAGGCTAATATTACTAGAAAATTAAAATAATTTTTGGGCCTAATAGGATTGTGCCACGGGCCTGATCTGGCCAGCGGGCCTTGTGTTTGGTATAGTGTAGTGCGTAACACCTCTGCCTTCTATGCTGTGGACTGGGGTTCAGTCCCCCATCTGGGCAGGCACCCTGCACTATACCAGTAAGAGTCCTTGGGCAAGACTCCTAACACTGCCTTCGCCTACCTGTGTAAAATGATCAAATTGTAAGTCGCTCTGGATAAGAGCGTCTGTTAAATACCGTAAATATAAATGAGATTTGTGCTGTAAATATGCCCTCTTTTCCAAATGTGCCATCAGCTTAACCCATTAACATTCACAAATGTCCACATCCTAAGGCTTGTTGCTCAGCGGCTCTATGAAAACGCAAAAGGATTGTGTTGTTGTTGGGTTAGGAGTGAGTGATAGAAGTCTGAACCTGTGGGTTCGTAGCTATATTGGCACATTAAACTGACTGAGCGTGTCCTCTTATCCGGTATTATTGGTCAAGCCCCTTGAATGGTGGGCCTATGTAAAGTCTCACATTTTCCTTCCCTGCTTGTCTTTCTCATTCAAAATCTCATCCTCCAGAGCATTCTCAAGATTGAATGATTAGTATCCACTAGCAGAACACACTGAGAAACTGTCATTGCATTTGGGCAGCTCACTTTCCAGAATAGTGACCGTCTCCATGGAGACTCTTCTCACCTTCTCAGTGTTTTTCCTGTCCATTTTAGAGCTGTCGATGCCAGTTATGAAACTTCATATCACGGTTGTCATAGCAAAACCTTGTACCTTCATTTTTGTTGTTTTTCAGTTTTTGACACAATTCGAAAATGCCTGTTGTCGTTTACATTGTGAGCGAAGTTCATGATGACTGGACCAAAAGAAACGGCCCAGTATTACTTGGAAAAAAGTCTGGTTCCATTGACTTACATTAAAAGTAAAGTATGTTTTGTCCTTCTCCTGTAAAGTTACCATTTTGGAGATTTTGTTTTGTTCAGACAGCAGTGATATAAAGTCCTCTTGTACCTCTCTACAGTGTTTTCTACCAACACTCTGCACTTATAACTAGGGCTGCAAAATAAAGCATATTTTGATATGCAGTCATTCATGTGATAATCAACTTGATAATCAACTATTAATCGATTAATCAGCCTGTAAATGTGAAGAGCTGTAACAAAATGTTTAGCAATGTTCTGACAGACTGAGGTCGTGTTCACCAAGAGCTAAATTTCCCCTATGATAAAAACACATGGCGCTTTATTTAAGCCTGCCTGTAATTTTGAGCTGCAGTAAGTAATAAGCTATAGCTGAAATTAAGAGTTATAATAAGCAGTATACAACATTTTTTAAACACTTTCACATTTTAATGTGGTAGTTCACTCGATGAGCTATATTTGTTTCCAGGATGATCGGGTGTCATTTTCTTACACATGAAAACTGTCTTTAAAATGAGTTGTACTTTAAGCTAATTAGCCAGTTGTACATAGTCTAGGTAATGTATGTAAGGCTGAGACAAGATGAGCTGCTGAACGTTTTTGAAGGAACCTGCTAAATACATCCAAGTGGTGGCCGAAGGTAACGTTGTGCAGACTTTTAGATGTTGTGTGTGACTGTATTATTTATTTTAAGAAAATGTTTCCAGACTTCTTTTTTAAACTTTCAGCCATAAATGTTCTTTCGTTCACTATCTGCTCACACTGGTACAGCGCTATAAGTAAATTGCTGCCCTTTTCAGGTTAAGAGTTAACTCACTCTAGGTTGGACGTCACAAAATGTAAACAAACAATAAAACAATAAAAGTATTGACTTTATTAATGATAATTAATCAAATATTTGTATAGCTCTGTTTTTATAACCCTTAATTGTAAATTAAGGTGCAATGCAAAATAACCTATTGATAAATGTGGCTATTTAACCCCTTTACCCCAAGCACCTGTATGTGGGCTCACATTTAAATTCCTCATTCTTATAATGAACTAATTTACATATTTCTACTGTAAATGTATAGTAGTTACTGGATAATAAGATTAATAACTAAATAATACATCTGCAGTTTGAGGCTTTAATCAAAGGTTCAGTTTGGACATGGCGCCAGTAATGCATCATTTTTATAAGAGAAATGTAGTGGACCATCAGTGGTCATTTACTTGATTAAGGATCAACTCTCCCTTGTCTGCACGGTCTACATAAACATCACAATTCTTGCTCAGGCATCTTTGATGAATATATTCAGACAGGCTGCTCAGATCGGTTTTATTTTCGGCGTATCTGATTTGAGCAGGACAGATTTTCTGCAGCCTGAACAGCAAAACGTCACATGAAATCTGACTTTTTCCCATCAGATTCAAGTCACATTTATAAGTGGTTTTGAATCTGATTCAAATCAAGTTTCTGGATATGAAACTCAGTTTGACCGGTTAGATCAGAGTTCTTTTTTTTTTTCTTGGCATTGACGTTCATGTCAAGTCAGCGGTGCGTATTCACATATTACAGCTCAAACACAGAGAGCAGAAGCTTTTAACTGCTGTTTAGTAAACATATTTTTTACTTTCTGTAGTTTGCAGTGACTGCTTCATTAAAGGATTTGTACTTGAAGCCTGTCTCTGAATATTACTGCTACAACCAGCAGCTCGTTAGCAGTCTGTTGACCAGGTCAGCCTACACTAATGTCATGTTCTGTTCATGCTGTAGTATTGAAATATTGTCGTGAAACAGTAGTTTGCTAGTTATTGTCATTAAGTTTGCCAAGTTTTGCCACTACCTGGTCAGCACATGCACAAGTGGGTCATTACTATGGCAATCAGTGTTAATATGCAAGCAAGTGTGACTACAGTCCAACCATTCAAATCAGATTTGGTCACTTGTAACCTGAAATTTGCACAGTTGGTCAAAAATCAACAAATCCAATTTACCCTGCAGTGTGAAGTAAATAACATAGTTTATTGCACATACTAAAAATACAGGGTGATTCAAAAAGATAAATCTGATTTCAAAGCGCCATATTTTAACAACCATGAGGCGCCTAGGAACCAATCACATACCAATTGAAAGAGGGGGACATAGAGTTTCTGACTCTCACTGAAAGATAGCTCCCTTCAGTCTGAGAGGAGATGAGACCCCTGAGCAGAAAGCGTTCTGCGTTCTCCACTTCAATAAGAGTGAATCCATCATAACTGTGCAGTGTGATTTTCGTGGGCAGTGAAGCTCCAACAGCTCAGAGCGTTCGTCGTTGGTTCCACAACACTGGATGATCTCCAAAATCGCACTGAAAGAGTCGTGAGTGCAGCGACACCCAACATGCTCAATCCAGTATGGGATGAATTTGACTATGGTGTTGATGTTGTCTGTACAGCTGGAGGAGGTTCATACTGAGAACTTGTACAATTACATAATAAACTTTATGCTCATTTAAACCATTTACAGTTTACTGCATTGATCTGTAATGATTTACCAGTGAAATAAATCATTTTGGGATAGGATTAATCTTTTTGAATCACCCTGTACTATGCCCTATTTTTCACATAGGCTTTTATTCTTTTAGCTTTTTCATTTAATGACAGGGCACATTGCTCTGTCTGATGTCTTTGTTATGAAGGATGCTGTGAAGAGCAATAAGCAGAATTGATCTTGCTTCCTTCTTCTTCTCCTGCTTCACTGAAATGGGGGCACTATGAAAATAGTCTCCGATTAAAGCTTGCGTACTGGGTTTATAGTTATTGTTTTAGTTTAAATCCAGCGTGCTGAACAATACTGAATGAATAAATTAAAAATATTAGGGACGTTTTAAAGGCCTGTATCATTGCCATAGGCCTTAGGTGTGGTTTACTCTGGAGTGATGGTCAGAGGCAAAGGCAGCAAGACAGGCAGTGGTCAATGTGAGGGCACATGCATGTGAGATTCTGCAGCTGTAAAATGAACCAAATATTGAACAAAATACGCATCACCATGTACCTCAGATCATATACATCACAGTAACATTGTCTGCTCAGCAGTTTTAGCAGCAGCAGCACAACACTAAACAGCTACACTGATCAGGCATAACAATATGACCACCTCCTTGTTTCTACACTCATTGTCCATTTTATCAGTTCCACTTACTATATAGGTGCACTTTGTAGTTCTACAGTTACAGACTGTAGTCCATCTGTTTCTCTGCATACTTTGTTAGCCCCCTTTTACCCTGTTCTTCAGTGGTCAGGACCCCCATGGACCCTCACTATAGCAGGTACTATTTGGGTGGTGGATCATTCTCAGCACTGCAGTAACACTGACGTGGTGGTGGTGTGTTAGTGTGTGTTGTGCTGGTATAAGTGGATCAGACACAGCAGTGCTGCTGGAGTTTTTAAACACTGTATCCACTCACTGTCCACTTTATTAGACACTCCTACCTTGTCAGTCCACCTTGTAGATGTAAAGTCAGAGACGATAGCTCATCTGTTGCTGCACAGTTTGTGTTGGTCATCCTCTAGTCCTTCATCAGTGGCCACAGGACGGTGTTGGCTGGATATTTTTGGTTGGTGGACTATTCTCAGTCCAGCAGTGACACTGAGGTGTTTAAAAACTCCAGCAGCACTGCTGTGTCTGATCCACTCAGACCAGCGCAACACACACTAACACACCTCCACCACATCAGTGTTACTGCAGTGCTGAGAATGATCCACCACCCAAAAAGTACCTGCTCTGTGAGGGTCCATGGGGGTCCTGACCACTGAAGAACAGGGTAAAAGGGGGCTAACAAAGTATCAGAGAAACAGATGGACTACAGTCTGTAACTGTAGAACTACAAAGTGCACCTATATAGTAAGTGGAGCTGATAAAAAGGACAATGAGCGTAGAAACAAGGAGGTGGTCATAATGTTATGCCTGATGGGTGTATATAAATAAATAAACTAAATGCTGGTCGCCGATCACAGCAGGCTACAAACCAAGAACTCTCTAGAGCTGTTAAACAAACCATGTCCATTAAAGTAAACTTAAGCACACACGTAACAAGGTGTATACATGCTTTAACAACAGTTACTCCATTCTTTTACACAACAGCACACAATAAACTAATGAATTAACTCTGCTGTTGTTTGTTTCTTCTGAATGTGCAATGCGCAGAAAGGGCCAGAGTACAATGCCTTTACCAAAACAGCCTTATATGAATACTAATAAATGAAGAGCAGTATGGCTAGCTATAAGAGCTTGAGAGTGCAGTGTGCTGCTTCACCCAGTAATCATTCATGCTTACACACTGTGGACAAAAGTGTGCAATAGTATCCAGAAATCTGACATTGGCTTTCGATTGAACTCAATATTCAAAGATCCAGTCAGCAGAGCTGTTTGTGTCTTCCGTGCTGGGCCAGTAGCTGCATGGCCGGCTAATGGAATGAAATGAAGATTTAATTAAGTATAAATATCAGATTTTATTTGATGTACTCCCATCATTTGGCGTACCATGATTTGGGAAGCAATGACTTTACATTAACACCAGGCTTCACACAGTACTTGTTGGTATTTCATTGATTTTTGGTTTTTGTTCTTCGTCTGCTCACTGTTGTATTATGAGATACCCGAGTAACTGAGTAACACTCTGTGTGGTGTCTCCAGTGAGGGACTGTGAAGCCCTGCCAAACAGGAGAGCTGTGAATACTGTCACAACTCGGCTTCCTGATAGCGGTGATGTAGCAGTCCGGATAAGACAGCAGCTTCATTTTTTGTATATCACCACTGTCAGAACAAAACCTCGTATCTTCATTTTTTGTTATTTTCCATTTTTTTTTACATAATTTAAAAGTACATGTTTGCCTTTATGTTGTGTGTAAATTTCATGATGAATGGACCAAAAGAAACGACCCCAAATGACTTGGAAAAAAGTCTGGTTCCATTGACTTACATTGAAAGTAAAGTATGTTTTTTCCTTCTCCTGTAAAGTTACCATTTTGGAGATACGAGGTTTTGTTCTGACAGAAGCGATATATGCAAACATTTGGGCACCTCTGGTCAAATAGCACGTTTTGTTGAATTTTTAAGTGAAAATAATTACACATCCTCAACAGACAACAATCCTCTGCACATTTTAATGCACAGTTACTGTTTATTCACTGAATTTAACATGCTGGGGGCAATAATTGAAACACAAAATGTGGCCTTTGCAATAATTATGGCACATTTATTTTTCTTATCAAATGCATAGAAATTGTCCACTAAAATGTGCGGAAAATGCCAGGAAAGCTATTTTCACTTAAAATGTGTAATTTGACCAAGGGTATTCAAAGTTTTGTATACGACTACATATTATCAGGCCTACATTTTGCCAAAAATGGAATTTGCCATTAACTCACTGTTAACACAGATCTGGAGTCGTGAATTTTTAATTCAGACTCAGAACGTTTTTGGTGAAATTCCCCTCATTCTATTAATAAAATATATGCTCAGAGGGAAAAATCTGGTCTTTGTGGCTACTGGGGGGAAAAGCAAATGGCGTTAGGAGACCTAACATTCAGCCAGTGTCTCACTAAGACAATATATTTTGAACAATATATTTATAAAGCAGTTTTAATGCAGTTTTAATAGTGCAGTTCATATACATTGGAAGATTAATTCCCAACTGGCAGAACTGGCCATCAGCTGGCATCTTCTGTGATTGGGATTGTAGTTCAGTTAGCCTTCAATTCGCCTAGGGGTTTAACAGCTCATGTCTGTGTCAGACATGTGTAAATTTTGTTTTTTTCATTAGGTACTAAAGCTAAGTAGAGAGGAAGATGCATCAATGCCCTCTCTGAATGCTGAGCAGCATAAGTGAAGTAATACAGTTACTCTGTCTGATTTACTGCTGAGGTTTAGTGGAGAGGGTACTTGCTTTTTAGCTGTGTAAAGCTATGGGTATTTTGATTTGCTGTAATGATCTGACATTTTCTATAGAAGCATGACAGTCGTTGCCATGATTGTTACAGTAGCAATACTGTTTATTTAAAAATAATGGAAAACCACTGCAGATGGTGTTATTCCTCACTGTTGCATGCTCATGGCAATGTTGGACCTGCACATTAATGCTAGACCTGTACTTTGTCATTGAAATTGTATGCAGTCCAACAGCTTATTTATTATTGGAGACTGTGGCTGCTTAAGTTGTCATACAGTGTAAGCACAGTGTAAGCTGTTATCAGTGTAATCTCTTTACCCAGATCCTTTCTGCAAGAGAACAAATACATCACTGAAAGACAACCATAATCATTCCCCCGCTGACATGCTAACTAGCAAAATCGCTATGATCCATAAACCACTCCCACAAGGCCAGATTAACCCCAGTCATTAATTAAGCAGCCGTTTGAACAGAACAGTTCAGAGCAGAATTAGGCCAAACACTCTATAATAAAGATGACTAAAAAGGTTTTTTGAGTGATGTCATAGAGCCAGGGTCAGCAAGCCAAATGTTAAGAAGAGCCATTTTGTCCATTTAACAAAAGTCAAACTAACTTGGGAGCCACAACATTTTAAGTCCATTTCACCATCTTGGCTGTAAATATATCTCAGTTTGTGCTGATGTACTAGTATAGGATAAAAATATGATTTTTAAGCTTTAAGCTTTAGCTCAGATTTAGCCACTTTTCTCGCATCTCCAGCAGGAAACTTTTCCACAAAAGTAGTAGTAGTAGTTTCTTGTAAAATGTCTCTTAACATTTGATTTTTTACAAGGCTGAAGTCGCTTCTCATTCGCCAGCTTCTTGTTCGAATTTTCTAGTTTCACCTTAAATTCTGCCTGAGGCGCCAGAACGTATCTGCTGCGCCATTTAAGGTGGAACAGGAAAGTTTGAATGAGAAGCTGGCAAAAGAGATCAGGAAACCAGTTGGAGTGATTATAAATGCAAACAAGTCCATTTGTCTCCAAATTATCGAAGTTCGTCTTAAATCTTTCTCTTTAACTTTTTGTTGGCTACTAGCTTGACGAGACTGTTGTCTGCGTTGCTATGGTGACAGTCTGCGTGCCAACCTTCAGGGTGAAAGGGTGAATTAGCAGTTCTACATTAACTCCAGCGCTGAAGACCATTTATTGTTAAACTGTGTTGAACGATCAGCAGAGCTTTATTTTACTGCAAAGGAGGATTATTTTCTTTTTACCTACAAATCTAATTCTGCTCTGGAGCCGGAACAGGGTAGTAAAAGAGCCACATGCAGCCCCGGAGCTGCGTGTTGCCGACCCCTGGCATAAAAGAATCACTATTGGTTTTCTAAAAACCTTTCAATGAAGTGGAGAAACATATTGAACGGTTCTTTACAGAAGGTCGTTCTTCATTGAAACATTTTAGGTCCAAAAGACTGGCCGTTATTATGTGTTTGTGTGGATAATTTGCAGTGTGAGGTGTGCAGTAGTGCAGTCTGGTAAAAGCCCAGAGGGTGCCTGGCTCGCAGTCGTTAAGCTTCAGCTGTGTAGTCTCACAAACACTGCCTGTCTTTGACTGACCTGTCTGAGGTCACTCTGCCTTCCCTATGATGAATCGTGACACAGCACTTCTTAATGATGGAGTGTGTGGTGAATACGGCTAAGGGATGTAAATCTGTAGGGGTGCTCTAGAGGTGTTGGAGAAACTGATTGGCTGGATGTTTTATTAACCTTCCAAGGTCATCCGAAGCATTTACACCTTGAAATGCCTCTTCTTACATGTTGTTGAGTTATTTCTCACTCGTAACTCATTGAAAGAAGCAAATTGCGGTTTCTAAACCTGCAGTCAGTACCACATTTGTTTTTGTTGTAAATGCTTTGCTTTTGTCATTTTTAAAGCACCTAATTGGCTTGGCTTGTAACTCACTCACTCATTCACTCATGGTTAGCAGGCTAAAGATGCTCCACAAGGGCTCTTCGGGGGTGTGTCTTGAGACTGGTGTGGCATACACAGCAATTGCCCACTGAAGCTGGTAGTTGATTATTGGTTGTTGTTGGTCATAACACTGTTATGCCTGGACAGAATTGGGTACTATCTGGCACTTTTTTGGAAATTAAAGAAAATTTATGTGCTCAACTCGTCTCGATTCATCTCAATTCTGAGCACATGTTAAGCTTCAAACTTCACAACTTTTACAACTTTAACTTCAAGGAATGTTTCTATGTTGCCATGTTTTGTGAAAGGAATTTTGTTTTGTTTTTGTTTTTTTTTTATTTTTAGGAACACCATTTGCTGCTATCGCGATAGCCACTATTCTTCCTGGGGTCCAGTAGACATACTATACATTACAAAATAGTGCAATAACAATCAACGAAACAAGTCATACAAAATGAGCAAAAAATAGAAGAAAAACAAAAAGAAACTGAGAGAAAACAAAACACATAAAAACTGGAAAATAACATAGTAGCACAATTTAAAACATATATAACAGCAGAAAGATGATTGAAAATGGAAAAGCCACACTGAAAGAAAAGGTCATTTGGTATTTCTCAGAAGGAACTTAGCTGACTTCATTCTGGTAAGCATCTACATCCCTGGCCACCATGAAGCTCCACCATACCTCCACATCTACCTAACTGGTCTGTAAATTTGTTAAATAGTGTTTTTTTATCAGTTTTTTAAACATTTTTACTCTCAGTTTTAAGCAGTGAGACCAGTAGGGAATTCCACTCCCCACAGCTTTATACATTACTGTTCTATACATGTAGTTAGTTTTATATTATATTTTATAATAGCACTCTTCTTCCAGCAAGTGGCAAAAACAGACTCACAGAACTGACATGTTGCATGATTTTCAGTTAGTTAACTAGCTACATCAATCTGACTGGAAGTCCTGCTGTAGGTCAAACCAGCAAAACTGTGTAGAATTGAAAGATGAAGAGCTCATTACTGCAAAAACCTATAAAATATCAAACCCAAACCCAAAAATGTTTGGACAGTAGGAAAAATGTTAATAACAACAGACTGCAATAATTTTCATTTATTTGGCCTGTATTCAATTAAAAACACTACAAAGACACAATATTAAATATTTCCTCTAATTAACATCGTTAAGTTTTTAATATATTCTTATTCTAAAGTTGATGTTCTGAAACAGTTGTGACAGGGCCATGTTTAATATTTACCACTGGTGGCTCATGACAGCATTACCTGTTCACCTGTTAACATGTGGAAAGTTCCAGAACTGGTGTTTATGATCATTCCTCAAACTTCCTAGCCTTTCACTGCCCCTCTCCCAACTTTTTTAGGACTCTGCCACAGGCATCAAATCTGAAATTAGCGTATATATATATATATATATATATATATATATATATATATATATATATATATATATATATATATATTTTAAGTTCTGTTTTCAATTAAATACCTGTAAAAGAGTTTACAAATCACTGCTTTCTGATTTTATTTGCATCTTACCTACCGTCCCACCTTTTTTGGAAGTGGGTTTGTACTTACCATGGGTATATTAAACTATTTTAATGGGATGCTCCTTTACCTCCCTTTGATGCTTCACCTCAGTGACAGTGTGTGTTCTTACTTGACAAAAAAAACAGGTAAAAAGTGCAGAATCAAGCTTGTTGATACAAAATGCAAATTAATAATGTTTTTTAATTTGTTATTGTAATAATAATGTAATAATAGTGTAATTCTGTAATTATGTAGACATCATACTAATTATTAAATAATGTAAATTGAATCAATAACAAAGTGTCAATCATAACTTTAGACATTTAAGAGTTAAACATGTTGAAGTGTTGTGAAATTTTCTAAATGTTATGATGCTTTAAAGTAATGGTCATCAACCCTGATCCTAGGGAACTGCCTTCCTGTGGAATCAGGTTCCAACCACAGTCTGGCACACCTGCTCGAGCTAATTAACCCTTGTGTGGTGTTCAGGTCTGTGGGACCCGTTTTCAATGTTTACCAAAATAAAAAAAATGGTACAGTTTATTATTATTTCAACCTCAGATTTTTTGTCCTTTGCTCATTTTCTGTGAAGAACATATAAAATAACCCATTTTCAGTCTTCAGTCTTCACTCTGTTCACCCCCCACACATCTATATTACACATGTGGTGTTGGGTGAACCTGCGGGGAGTAAAAGTGTGGAGATGCTGTGTCCTTCACTCTGTTCTCCTCCTACGTGGCCTGCTGTGTGTGTGTGTGTGTGTCTGTGTGTGTGTGTGAGGGTGGACAACATGGACAGGCTGCTGACTGGCTACAGCTGCTAAAGGAGAACCCTACGCTGGACACTTGTGATATTTTAAACATCTGGTATTTTTACATAAAAGGCTGTATTGATTTAAATAAAACAATGTGGTGGGTCCACCAGACCACTGAGTAACAAACACACCAACACCTTCTTCAGAAGTCTCTGGTTGGCTGGATTGGATGTGTTAGTGTTAGGTAAGTCAGGCAGCATGTTAGATGCTGAATGGGACTAAACTCTGCAGGACAATGCCCAGTTTTAACAGGCTCTTGTCCACTTGTCCTCGTCATTTCTCCTCATGGGAGAGGAGCCATCAGCTTCCATTACTTCATTGGCTCAAGTGAAGGATGTTAGATGAGCCCTCGGAGGAGAGGGAGATTGAATGAACACGAAAATCAACTTAACAGAACTTGCCCAGAAATCATTACGACCTGATGCGTCTGAAACCCTGAGATAAAGCTGGACAAGGCTGTTTAAAATGCTTAACATTTCAAAATCATAACGTTCAGTTTGCTGGGCTTTAGGTTGCAAACTAATCAATCTGTTATACATGGCATCTCTTCAATATCACTCTCAGAAATAAAGGTACTAAACTGTCACTGGGGCAGTCTCCCTCTTGTCACTGGGCTGAGACCCTCAAGGGTCCATCTCAGTACCTTTAGTCAGGGAACATAACTGTACCATAATCCAGTGAAATTATATTTTCTGAGTTGTACTGACTCCACACACCCTGTCTCGTCTCCCGCCTTTTTATTTTACTGTTCTTTTTTAAATAATTTGGTTATGAAAAGGTCCAAATACGAACTTTTCACTTGGAAAAATGTATTTAAGGTTCGCAGTTGGACCTTAAAACCACTGTTGTACCTTTGAGGGAACATTTACATTGTTTGTACCTTGATGTACAAAAAATGTACCTGCACAGAACCTTAATTTCTAACAGTGTACTTCACTCTACTACCTGGCTAGTTAGCATGTTAAAGACTACACAGCTAACAACAACAAAAAGAAAGGCAGTAAATGGTGCCTAGATCTCCAGGAGGAGGGCTGGTGGCTACTTCTCATTGTAGTGATCTTGTGCAGCTTTCAGGCTAAAATGTGGATTGGCCACAAAAATGCAGGGATCAGTGATTTTGTCTGTGTATACTATTGTAAGCACTAAGCAAAGAAAGAGCTTGAGAGACAGAGAGGATCAAGCTGTCTGTTTCGTCTTCTCTCTGGTGTTTGATTGTATATGATCCGTCTGCAGCTGGTACTTGCTGTGATTCCACTGAAGGACAAATATAGCGTTACTGTGGCTTTGTGACTCCCTCGGTGTGTACGTGAGGCGTTGGGGGGGGGGCGGTTGAGAGTGACTCAGTCTTTCTCTGCATGGTTTTGAGTCGTGAGTAGGGAGTCCCAGTGAGCATTACTGCAGTTGCTGCACCCTGATAAAGGTGCTAAAATTACTCAAATCCTCTTTATTTCTCACCTAAAGATACAGTTAAAGATGCCATAGAAGTCTTAATGTACACTCATAATCACATAAATAATCCTAATTATACAACAGTTATTTCCGGCCACGCAAGCTGATTGGTTGAACGTTTTTACTTTTTACGTTGCCACAAACAGAAAATGGATACTTTTAATATTACATTTGACCGACAGCCGATTTGGTCAGACTCTGAACTGTCATCACCACTGAGCAGCTTTTCAGTCGGCAGCTGTGACAGAAGAACTTAAACAACCTGGAATCAGCCAGAAATTAACCAAATACCATTCGCCAAACTAAATGGGCTGTAAGATGCTTTACAGACTGGCTGGAACAAAACAAGGAGCTGGAAACTGAACTGCCGGCTGTGCAGCGAGTGAGCGGAGTTCGTTACTCTGACGTAGCAACAAGCTGCTTGTTAAGGAACTATAATTTGGCGGAAGGAACTGCGAACATTAAAACATATTAAATGCTGCATTCACGGCCCAGCTTATTTATTTCTTACTTTATTTATTTAACTGTTGTACAGGAAGATTCACTCGAAAGAGGCCCTGAATATTCTGTTGTAACTCCCATTAGGATGAAGCCATGTGAACCCAAAAAACACACTACATACCTTGATGTATGTGTAAAAGATTGCCTTACATGCGATGCTGGAAGTGATCTCCGTTTTCTGCCAGACACATAAAGGGGTACGGGGGTCTGCACCCAGAAGTTGCAAATGGAGGTTAAACATTCCGAAGGCTTTCTGGTGCCTACCTGATGCAGGGGCATCCCAGCTTGTTTGAAGCTCCATATACTGAGGAGGACATTGCACATTGTTTCGTTCAGATTGCTTCATCCTAGCGAGAGTTATTACAGAATATTCGTCTCGTGTTCTGTTGCTTAAATAGACAACATTTGTCATAGTCCTAAGAACATACTGTACTTTATCCACTGCAAATCCAGGTCTAAACCAAAGGACAGCTTTGTTATTTACACTGTTGAACTGGTATTCAGTCTCCAGCTACTTAGAAACTACTGTGTTTCCTGCTGTGCTGTCGTATCTGTCACAGTGTAAATAATTTAGACACATCTGCACTGTACATACTCACACAGTCCAAAAGCATGCAGTACGGCACAGTAGAAATACAGAGAACAAAATGTTTGCAATGCTGAAATTCATCTGGACAGTCACAGATAGGGGTTTAAAGATATCGTGGATATCATCTGTACTTAAAGAACATTGACCAACTCCATGTTTCATTACAAAGAGGGCTTAATTAGGCCTGGTTAATTGTATGTAGCAAAGTGCAGTATGTGAAGTGTTAAATAAAATCCTTGCACACCCCTCACATTCATGCATCTGTATAGTAAATATATGCAAAATTAATTGTTATTCACTCCATTAGTGTTGGATTGACAGTCAGTATTGTCAGGGGAATTCAGCTGTTGGTATTGGAGTACCAACAACACCTGGAGTGTTAAATGCCCCAAAGTGTTAATTATAAACAGGACTAGTGTGTGTAATGTTGTACCCTGCAAGTGTTCTTTTTGACAATGTTCAGTGTGATATTAACGCTGCACATTTAACAAGTTTAATGTATAACAGTATGGTTTTTAATCTCTGTAGAGTAGGATTATTTAAAGTTTTTTTTCTGATATACATTATTGGTAGTGGGCTGAGAAATATCAATGCTATATTACGATTAATATTGCCTTTATCAGAGGAGTACAAAAGGGTTTTTATCATACCTCATCTGTTGTTTTTTACAAATGTATTGGGATAAAGCTCTTCATATATGCTCCAGACTCTTTAGGTGTAGATTTAACACTGCTGATTTTACTGTGTATAAGGCAGGTATGCCTAATGTTTTGTATACTCAGTGCCAGATGTACAAAACCAGAAAAGCATGCATGTTATGTACAAAACTGGCTTACAAGCCTAAATTCGCAGTTTATCTTCCTTTAGTCTTGCAAGCCAGATGTTTCCTAATGTTTCACATAAAGCTCTGAAGTCGGGCCTCATTTTGTAGTCTGCGTAATGCACATATTAGCAACTCCGGGTCTAAGCTGGATTTCTTTATTGCAGAAATGAATGGGCTTTTCAGGTGGGTAGGTTTAGGTGAATTTCCTCCTCTTATTAAAACAATGCAATATTTTCTCATGTTGGAAGACTTCATTTAACCATGACAGCACATGCAGCACGAAGGCATCAGCCTCAAAGAGGTGCTAAAAGAATATTTAGCAAAAGAATAACACTGTTTCATTGATTTAGAGTTTTCATGTTTTTATTTCCTAAATACAACCCCATTTCCAAAAAATAAAATGCAATGATGTGTAAATCAATTCAATTAATCAAATTCTATATTTCTTTGAAAATGTACATAATATCATTAAATGATTCAGAGAATCTGAAGAAATCTCTGTATGCAAGGGACAAGGCTGAAAACCAGTATTTGCTGGCCATAATCTTTGGGCCCTCAAGCGGCACCTCATCAAAAACAGATATGATTCTGTAGTGGAAATCACTGTATTGGCTCAGAAACACTTCTGAAAAACCACTGTCTGTGAAAACAGTTCATCACTGCATCCACAAATGGAAGTTAAAACTCGAAAACACAAAGAAGATATCATATAAACAGGATCCAGAAATGCTGCCACCTTCTCTGGGCCCGAGCTCATTTAAAATGGATTGGGGTGAAGTGGAAAAGTGTTCTGTGGTCCAACGAATCAACATTTGAAATTCTTTTTGGAAATCATGGACATTGTGTCCTTCAGGCTAAAGACCACTCAGCTTGTTATCAGCGCACAGTTCAAAAGCCAGTATTCATGATGGTGTAGGGGGGCATTAGTGCACATGGCATGGGTGAGCTGCATATCTGTGAAGGCTCCATAAATGCTGAAAGATATAAACATGTTTTGGCAACATCTGCTGCCATCCAGACGACGTCTTTTTCAGGGAAGGCCTTGATTATTTCAGCAAGACAATGTCAAACTACATTCTGCATGTATTACAGCAGCATGGCTCCATATTAAAAGAGTCCGGGTGCTAAACTGCCCTGCCTGCAGTCCAGAGCCGTCACCACTGAAAACATTTGGTGCATTATGAAATGAAAATTATGACCGAGGAGACCCTGAACTGTTGAGGAGCTGGAATCCTATATCAAACAAGAACAGGAAAACATTTCACTTTCAAAACTACAGCAATTGGTCTCCTCAGCTTACAGAGTGTTGTTAAAAGAAGAGGTGATGAAACACAGTGGTAAACATGCCCCTGTCCCAACCTGTCCTCTTTGGAATGTGTTGTTGGCATCAAATTCAAAATGTGCATATATTTTTCAAAAAACAATAAAATTTCTAAATTTCAACATTTGATTTGTTGCCTTTGTACTATTTTCAATGAAATATAGGGTTTAAATGATTTGTACATCATTGAATTTTGGTTTTATTTACATTTTGCACAGCGCCCCAACTTTTTTGGAAATGGGGTTGTATTATTTTCCGAGCGGAAGCAGAATTATGTTCCAGTAGAATGACTTTTTGGGAAAATAACTTCATTGACACTTCTGTCTCTTTGTAATTGAATGTATAATTTCTCTTTTGTTTCAGTGATTATTGATATATATAATAGTTAGGTTTGATATTATAAAATGTTCTGTTAGTACTGATTCAGAATAGCAGAATTTTTACCCCTTTAAAATCAGTATCGGCCACAACATCGTTAACGTTGGTCAGGCTCTACCCAGAGCCTCACAGATTCACATGATCAGTGTTAGTAAACTGAACATTCATTTCAGATACATGCACAGCAAAGGGGCTCATCACTCTTTCACACAAACTGCATAGAGATTTCTGTGACGTAAGATAATTCAAGGTCGGTTGTCTGAGTGTAGTAGGACATGTTGACGGTGGAGATTGTTGAGGGGAGGGTTAGCAGAGTCATCGAACCAACCATTTCCAGCACTTTTGCACAGTTAAGGCAAACCCCTGTAAGAAAGTGCTGCTGTAGCGTAAATGGATGAGTGGTATAAATAGCTTGACTCATGCTTCCTCTCCCTCTCCCCAATCAGCTTTGAAGCTGTATACAGCAGGGTGTGTGCCTGCATCTTTGATGAGGTCTGGTTATGTAACCGGGCTGTGCAGGTCTTGTCTCTGTGCATAGAAGACATCTGCTTCACAGCCTCTTAACAGAGGCAGATGTTCCCCTTCATCTGAAAATGAAGCCAGGATCTGTTTCTTTAATGTTTTGTGTGTGCATTAACTCTTTTAGATGTTTTGTGGACTGGGTCAAGAGCATAATCTGTGCTTCAGCTTTCTCAGAATGATGATGACTTCAGCTGCTTGCTTAATTTGTTACCGTGACACATATCTGAGTTAGGATTAGATTATGACGCCTCACCACAGTACGGGAAATTGTTTCTCACCTCATTTTCATCAGCAAGATTTTATCAGACACTCTACTCAGCATTTTCATTTCCTCGATGCGTCCTCCATCGTCTGAGCATGTGTTTTCTTGTCCAGGTGGGCTTTTAGTTTTGTCCTGAATAGTATAGTTGACAACAGTTACAATAACATAAAGCGAACGTAACTCAGCTTTGTGATATTTTGGATAAATTTCACGCTTTGTCTTTTAATTTCTCTGACCAATATTGCCTCAATGGTCATGTGCTCAATTAGAAAGTCTGACCAGATTGACTCAAACCACACTTAAGCCAGAATGCTTAAGCAGACTCTTTTAGAGCTTGGAATCATAGTCAGTGTCTCAGGAGAAGGCCATTTTCCTGGATGGTACTGGAGAAATGGAGCACAAGCTTTACTAATAGCACCTTCATACCTGGAAACAATGACCTTCTGCCCTTCAAACCTGAACCAGCAGGCCAGCAGAACTGTCCAGCAGGAGAGCTGCAGGCTGACCTAGCACCTCAGCGTCAGTTCTTTTTTCCCCTTGAATTCCCTCTTCTTTACGCAAGTGCATTATCCTACATCTAGTCTCATCACAAACAGCTCTGGAAAATAAATAAACGAAGGGGAGTCTCTGATTTCTGCACACTGCTGTATGTTTTAGTGTTTTAAATTGTATAAATACGTCACAGAGGGATTTTTTTGCCATTTGTTTGATGTGTCCACCTTGCTCTTCAGTAGCCGGTGCATTTCACAGTCAATATGTTGAGTAAAAAATAAATGAAACTGATAATTAACTTAAAATAAAAAAGTTAGCAAATACAGTGGGGTCCAAAAGTCTGGGACCACATTAAAGGCCTGGGGTTGTGTTCGTTTTATCCTGAAAATACACACCAGAACATTTGAGAA
Organism: Colossoma macropomum; assembly: GCF_904425465.1. NCBI lineage: Eukaryota > Metazoa > Chordata > Actinopteri > Characiformes > Serrasalmidae > Colossoma > Colossoma macropomum. The sequence continues at coordinate 16,161,275 of NW_023494802.1, read as the reverse complement.
TTTTGAAAAAAATAAAACAATGAAAAGTAAAATTACAAAGAAATGTTCAGGACTCTGCTCTATTACTAAATCTTTATTCATATTCAAGCAAATTTGTGACACTGAGCATGTTTATGCCTTTGTACAATAAGGTTAGGGTTTTTTTTTTTTAGTTTTATCCCTGTTATTGAAGCTCATGTTCAGGTGACTCTCAGATGGATTTGATCTACTCATCAAAGATTTTTGCCACTGTTAGTGACCAGAGTTATGCTAGTTAGAGTGCACACTGGTATTTAAGCATAAGGGGAACAAACACTAAGAAATTCTGAAATTCATGTACAACCCCATTCCTAAAAAAGTTGGAACGCTGTGCAAAATATAAATAAAAGCTGAATGCAATGATGCGCAAATCATTTAAACCCTACATTTAATTTAAAAAGTACAAGACAGCATTTTAAATGTTGAAACTGAGAAATTCTATTGTTTTTTGAAAAATGCATGTTTTGGATTTGATGCCAACAACACATTTCAAAATGTTGGGACGGGGGTCTGTTCACCACTGTGTTTCATCACCTCTTTTTGAACTGAGGAGACTGATTGCTGTAGTTTTGAAAGTGAAATGTTTTCCTATTATTCCTTGATATAGGACGTCTTATTTAAGGGTCTCCTTTGTTATATTTTTATTTATATTTTTATTCATATTTAAATTTCATAATGTGCCAGTGTTTTCAATGGCCGACAGGTCTGGACTGCAGACAGGTCAGTTTAGCACCCGGACTCTTTTACTACAGAGCCATGCTGCTGTAATACATGCAGAATGTGGTTTGACATTGTCTTTCTGAAATAAGCAAGGCCTTCCCTGAAAAAGACGTCATCTAGATGGCAGCATATGTTGCTCTAAAACCTGTATATACAGTTCAGCATTAATGGTGCCTTCACAGATGTGCAGCTCACCCATGCCATGTGCACTAATGCACCCCTATACCATCATGAATACTGGCTTTTGAATTGTGCACTGATAACAAGCCGGATGATCACTTTTAGCCTGAAGGACATGGCATCCATGATTTCCAAAAAGAATATCACATTTTTATTCATCGGACCACAGGACACTATTCCACTTCGCCTCAGTCCTTCTAAATAAGCTCAGGCCCAGAGAAGATGGCGGTGTTTCTGGATCTTGTTTTTTTATATATGTTTTTTTTTTTTTAGCATAAACTTGCCTTTATGGATGCAGCAACAAGCTGTGTTCACAGACAGTGGTTTTCAGAAGTGTTCCTAAGCCCATGCAGTGATTTCCACTACAGAATCATGTCTGTTTTTAATGCAGTGCCACCTGAGGGACCAAAGATCATGGCCAGCCAGTATTATTTTTGGCCTCATCCCTTGCATACAGAGATTTCTCCAGATTCTCTGAATCTTTTAATGTTATTATGTACCGTAAATGATCAAATCCCCAAGTTCTTTGCTATTTCATATTGAGAAACATTGTTTTTGAATTGTTGCACTATTTGTTTGTGCAGTCTTTCACAGGGTGTGGAACCCCTCCTCATCTTAACCTCTAAAAGAGATGCTCTTTTTAAACCTAATCATGTTCCTGACCTGTTGCCAGTTAACCTAATTAATTGTGAGATGTTGCACTAGGTGTTTTTTTTTAGCATTACACAAATTAACCCATCTTTTGTTACCCCGTCCCAGCTTTTTTGAAATGTGCTGCTGGCATAAAATTCAAAACGGGCATATATTTTTCAAACAACAATATAATTTCGTAGGTACATTATTTGATCAGTTATCTTTGTACTATTATCCATTAAATATAGGGTTAAATGATTTGCATATCATTGTATTCTGTTTTTATTTACATTTTGTATACCATACCAGCCATTTTGGAAACAGGGTTATAAATATTTCATTTCAATATTCTGCTGTTCACTCAGACTGTTGTGCTGGTCCTATAATTTATAATGGAACATTTTGTATTAAATAAAAAAATGCAACAGTTTTCACTACTGCTCTCAGACCTTTGGTCCCCACTGTACATAAATAAAGATTTAAATAAACATAGTTAGTTGACCAACAGAATCTTAGTGGACTGGGAATGGTACGACAATTATTCGACTGTTTGGCTTAGAGGAGTCAGCCTTAGTTTAATCTCGAGTCTTATATGTGGTGATTTGATCTCTGATTTGGATGTGCAGATTTTGCTGTTGCTGATGTTGCAGGTGTTTGATGTGTGTAATGGATTATTCTGAAGTGAACAGTAGTGGGTTAGACAGAGAGGTACAGAGCTGGTGCTTTGTGTTTCTCAGGGTGCACTTACAAAATTAAAAATAAATCAGCGCCAACACTGTACATTTAAGATCACTGGTACTTAAAGCAATGGCGCTTTAGTTTGAACCCTCCACATTCCCTTTATACCCCAAAGCTGCCTATAGATACAGGTCATTCTACAGAAACGTCCACTTTTTTCTATTCGTAAGAGTCACTGGTGTTACCGATCATCACTGGTGTTACACATAAGAAAGGTAACACCAGAGACATTTTTAATAAAAAATACATTTTACAAATTGGCTGCTGCAGCGCATCAAACCACATGTTACCAATCATGGAATATCCACTAAAACATGTAATTTAATCCATTTGTATTCTATTTTTTCACAGTAAAAATAAAGTCAGTCACACCAGTGACTTCAGCTAAAAGCTTCATATGAAATCATGAGCTAAATGAGAAAATCTCTGATAACTGAAAGACACAGTGGACTCACCATGAGCTTTTCTTCACAGATCCTCAGAAAATAGGTAAAAGGAAGTTAAGTGATGTCATCAGTGTGACTTTCTTTTTTTTTAATAAGAGATTTTTGTTAAGCAGTAACACCAGTGACACGACTCCTGGGGACAACAACTTTCATTATATATTTTATAATATTTATTTGTCATTTGTTTTCTTTATGTCATTTAATTAACATATTTCATAGTCATGTATTGCAGTTAAAATTGCAGAAAAACAAGGCACTCAGCCTTTACACATGACCGTGGGGACGAGCTCTTCTGTGGTGCTTGGAATTCTATATTATTGATTTAAAAACCAATGTTGCTAAATTGAGACTCAAGAAGGTGTAATTGTTAAAATAACTTATTGTTTTATTTTAAAATATAAATAAATTATAATCCTAACATGTTTTTCAAGTGTACTATATCTGTAAACGCTAGGGACACAAAAATGGACGTTTCTGTAGAATGACTCATATTGATGCTGTGATAGAAATTATCAATTGCATATGAAAGAAAAGGATTATGTTGAAAGAATAAGAGGCTTGAGTGATCACATGCACTACTGAATAATCTGATTCTGATCAAACCGTATGAAGAAGAGAATTGGTAGTCAGGCTGCGCATGTTTTGGTGAAATCTGTAAATGTGAGCAGAGCAGAAGAGCAGAGAAGGTCATATCACACTGAAAGACGCTGAAGCTGATGATTTGGGGCTGTAAAAGGAGCAGATGCTTGACTCAGTGTGGACATGTGAGAGAGAAAGAAAGGAACGAGTGAGATCGAGAGAGGAGAAACAGCTGAGCTGGGCGAACGTCTAACAATTAATTATTCAGCAATTAATCCCTCCTTCCTGAGGCTCACTAACAGGACTCACTTCAAAGCCAATATGACACATGTAAGCATCACCTTCATCCTGCATGTACAGTACTTACAGATATAAGGTTAATGTGTAACCCAACTACACAAGCAAAGGAAAAAGGAAAAAAATCTTGATTTTGCTGGGTGTCTGTTCATCGTGGCATTTCAGTTGGGGCTGCATGAGATGGAAAGAATACCATTGTGGTTATATTGCTTAACATTGCAATTGCAATTATGATTTACATTATGTTGAAAACGTGTTTGAACCCTTGATATAACATGATTATAGAAGTACCTGTGTTATTTTAACCAAAGTAATTTATCGTCACTGTCCCCCAAAACCAACTTCATTTTTGGTGTATTTTACTTTTTTCCATAATTTGAAAGTCTAGTAACTCTTTGCATTGTATTACAATTTCATGATAAACAGGCCAATAGTAATAGTCCAAAATTACATTTACATAACTTCCATTACCAGGTTGTAATGTTTCTTCCTTCTCCTGTAAAGTTACCATTTTCCAAATTGAGGTTTTGTTTTGACAGCAGTGTTATATTTGTTGTGTCATGTGAATGCCTCTGCAATATCAGTATTATAAAAGGGCGAGAGGTGGGCAATACGATGCATATCTCAGGGGTCGGCAACCCAAATGTTAAGAAGAGCTATTTTGTCCTTTTAACAAAAATCAAACCACTTTGGGAGCCACAACATTTTATGTCCATTTTACCATCTTGGCTGTAAATATGTCTCAGTATGTGCTAATGTACTAGTACAGGCTAAAAAATGTAATATAAACGTAAACGCAGACTTACTTTACTCTTCTTTAGGCTTTAGCTCAGCTATAGCTGCTTTTCTCACATCTCTGGCAGGAAACCTTTCTGCAAAAGTGGAACAGTTTCTTGTAAAATGTCTCTGAACATTCGATTTTTTACGAGGCTGAAGTCACTTCTCATTTGCCAGCTTCCTGATCAAATTTTCCCGTTCTACCTTAAATGGTACCTGAGGTGCCAGAATGTAACTGCTGCGCCATTGAAGGTGGAACGGGACAATTTGATCAGGAAGTTGGCAAACAAGACACTGACTACTGCTTTGTGACTTTTTAGTGTTTGACAGTTTCTCATTGTAGATTAAACATATCAGGAAACCAGCTGGAGTGATTATAAATGCAAATAAGTCAGTTCGTCCCTAAATTATGGATGTCCGTTTTAAATCTTTCTCTTTGCTGTTTCGTTAGCTACTAACTAGGTGAGATTGTTGTCATTGCCGTGGTGACCAGCAGTCTGTGCACCAACCTCAGGGTTAAAGGGTGAATTAGCAGTTCTACATTAACTCCAGCATTTAAGACCATTTATTGTTAAAACTGTGTTGAACGATCAGAAGAGCTTTATTTTACTGCAAATGATGATTATTTTATTTTTACCTACAAATCTAATTCTGCTGTGGAGCCACAACAAGGCAGTAAAAGAGCTGCATGTGCGTGTGTTGCTGACCCCTGGCGCATCGCATTATAAAGAGAGCATTATTAGTTGTCTTTGAATAGATTCAGTGCAGCACATGTGAAACATTACCTAAAAATCTTTGTACCCACAGTTTTTTGATGTTAGTTCTTAAAAATCTTGTACCACTAGCGAATTTTTGTGTGTATCTCAAAATATTGTGATACGTATTGTATATTGTGAAAATGTCATTAATTACCCTGATATTTCTTCCATATTGTCCACCCCTACAAAGGCCTACATTTTGTTGTAGAAGTGTTTTGTTCATCTCTTTGCCTGACTCTTACAGAGCCCATATCATGGGAAACTACACATGCATGTCATGAGTGGACCATAAGGGGAAAATAAATAATACAAGACAAATGTTGGATATGTGCCCTATAAACTAGTGCATTCTCAGCTTGGTGATCAGCTCTGCTTCTGTGCTATTCTGTATCCCTCCAAGCTATGCAATCTCATTAGGTCTAGCAGTGCCTAATGCTTGAACTAATGTTGGCTGAGATGTTCCTGGAATCCGACAGGTCTAGATGGACTGTACATTTCTATAATACACATTCCTGGTCCAGTGACCCTGTACAACTTAACAGTAGTACTTTCATTTTCATTCTAAGCTGCAAGAAAATAGGGAGGTGTTGGCTTCTTGTCTCCCAGTGAAAACTCTTATTTTCTGCCATTGTGTTTCCTTTTCCAGGCTGGCTGCATCTGAGATCTTTCAGCTGTGCTGAGAGGACTCCTGGCAGAGAAACGGAGGGAGGAGTGAGAGATCTAGCTGGCCTCCATGTCTTCACCTGTCAATAAAAAATCTGGCTCTGGGTCTCGCAGGTATGGCTCAACTCTTTCTTTATGCAGCTGTTTGGCTCTCTTGTGTCACCCTTTGAGGCAACACAGCCAGCAATTCCACTTCTTGTGTATTCCCTGACTTCTTTTGCCTTTCTCCTTATCTTATCTCTCTCTTATCTATAATCCTTTTCATTTTGACTACATGAAATGCGACATGTATCTTAACCCTGCTTAACATGTCTTTCTCTGATTTATAGATCTAGTCGTCGAAGTTCTCTCTGATGGATTTTCTTTGAATATAAAATCTTAGACATGCATTATGATTGTAGGATGGACACAATCAATATATATATTTAACTGCAGTTTTTTTTCCTTCATCTTCATCAGCCTCTAAGAACCACAAGTGCTTTGCCAATGCTAACAAGTCTCTTTTTCTGTCTCTCTCTTTTACTTTCTCCTTTTTTCCTGTGCAGTCATGGCTAAGCTCTTTAATACTGACCATTTTCTCTTTCCACCTGAAGATTGATTTCACACTGGGCAGTTGAGGAGCTTTAAACCCAAGAAAGCGACGTTCCAGGAGACTCAGCACTAATGCTAGCAATCTCATCTTATATAAGGCGCATTAACTTAATTGGGAATACAGTTGCTTTACCTTAGCTTTGAACATTTGCCACTTTATGTAATCACCATAGAAATCATGATAGATGGAATATTAAAACTCTGTTTCCAAAAAAAATGGATGCTGTGCAAAATGTAATAAAAACAGAATGCAATTGTGTGCAAATCATTTAAACCCTATATTTGATTGAAAGTAGTACAAAGACATATTAAATGGTGAAACTGAGAAATTATATTGTTTTTTGAAAAATATATGCCTATTTTGAATTTGATACCTAGTGTAACATCTCACAACTAATTAGGCAACAGGTTAGTAACGTGGTTGGGTATAAAGAGAGTCTTTCAGAAGTAAAGATGAGGAGGGGCTCATCACTCTGTCAAAGACTTTGTGAGCAAATAAGATTTCTTAACATAAAATAGCAAAGAATTTGGGGATTCCATCATTTACTGTACGTAATATCATTAAGAGATTTAGAGAATCTGAAGAAATCTCTGCATGTGAAGGACAAGGCCAAAAACCAATACTGGCTGGCTGTGATCTTCGGGCCCTCAGGTGGAACTGCATTAAAAACAGATTCTGTAGTGGAAATCACTTCATGGTCTCAGGAACACTTCTGACAGCCACTGTCTGCGAACACAGTTCATTGCTGCAAGTCAAAACTCAACCATGCAAAGAAGAAACCATATATCCACAGGATCCAGAAACGCTGCCACCTTCTCTGGGCCTGAGCTCATTTAAGATGGACTGAGGTAAAGTGGAAAAGTGTCCTGTGGTCTGATGAATCAAAATTTGAAATTCTTTTTGGAAATCCTGGATGCCACGTCCTGTGGGCTGAAGAGGGTAGGGACCATCCAGCTTGTTATCAGTGCACAGTTCAAAAGCCAGCATCCCTGATTATATAGGCCTGCATTCGTGCACATGGCATGGGTGAGTTGCACATCTGTGAAGGCACCATTAATGCTGAACGATATATATACAGGTTTTGGAGAACATATGATTCCATCCAGAAGACGTCTTTAAGGGAAGGCCTTATTTCAGCAAGACAATGCCAAACCACATTCTGCACGTATTACAACAGCATGGCTCCATGGTGCTAAACTGTTGAGCAGCTAAATTCCTATTTCAAGCAAGAATGGGAAAACATTTTGCTTTCAAAACTACAGTAATTGGTCTCCTTAGTTCTCAAACAGAGTGTTGTTAAAAAAAAGAGGTGTCCCAACTTTTTTGAAAAGTGTTGCTGGTATCAAATTCAAAATGGGCTTATATTTTTCAAAAAACAACACAATTTCTCAGTTTTGACATTTGAAATATTTTGTCTTTATTCTATTTTCAACTAGAGTTTAAGTGATTTGCTCATCATTGCATTCTGCATTCTGCATCCCAACTTTTTAGGAAACAGGATTGTACATGGCAGATCTGTATAGGTTTGGAGTTGCCTTGCAGCTAATATTGACTCTGTTGTAATAGAATTAATGTTTACAGAATCAGTGCTTAATTGATTTTTATAATAATAAGTTATATTACACATAAACCACACTGGTAGTTATGAAAGTGACTGTAACCTAGAGCAAACTGTAGCAAACTAGCATGTTTAGTTGCAGTGTTAGAAACAGAATGAGCTAATCAGACAGCAATAATTAGCAGGACTAGCATCTTTGCTTACAGTGGAGCCCAGCGCTGTGCTTTTCTGTCTTGTCTCTCTCCTCAGATTCAACCCTCTGAAGGCCCTGCAGCCTAAATGGCGCTTGCAGCAAATGTTGTCCTCCCCCTCCGCGGCCCCTCCGTGAGCCTCAGATTCAGTACCCTACATAGGGCATGGCTGTAGTAGAGAGCACTGCTGCTAGTCATAGAATAGTCTGTGCACTGCTCAATAAACCAGGTCCAATCCCAAACCATCCCTTGAGCACTTCCCCTAAGACATGGATGGGCAACTTGCATGTCCCAGGTTAAATGCGGCCCAGGCTACCATTCAGTGTGGCTAATGGTTAAAAATATGATTATTGTTTGACCGTATTGTTTATCGACGTTTATCAAATTTACTACTACCCTCAATTACTAAAAGGTCCCTCATAGAACAAGACCTAAGGCATCGGCTAACTGTAACTATCTGTACACAGTTATTGTTTAACATGTTAACATCACCTTCTAAGATTTACATGCAATGCACCCTCACCCGTTTACTACTGCTTTAATGCTAATGGGGTCCCTGTGGGATTTTCAATGTTATGTTAGCGCCAAGCCAGGGGTGGTATATGTTCAAGTCTGGTCGCAGCTCAGCTTTCAACATGAACATTTGAAGCTTGCAACATAAAAGTGATTTTACTTAAATACTGGCATAATATGGTAGCATTTTTCACAGACTGCAATGCTGTAGCCAGGGATTTATCACAGGGGTGGTGAACTGTGGTCCTGGTGGGCTAATAAATAAGTAAGAACGTTATTTTTAATTCGTTTGGAGACTTTACAAAATAATTAAGCTTTCTAACTCTGTAATTCACTTTCTAATTAGTCAGATTATTATTTGCACTTGCCATTTTTCAGATTTCATACTGTTAGGTGAAGCTGAAAGTTAAAGTGAAGACTTCTGAAGACTCAAAATAGCTTTTGAAGCTCTGGAACTTCGACATTTGGGTAATAAAAATTAAACTAGAATCAGACTATGTGACTCGTCAGTTAGGGGTTAGAGAATTTACTGTGTGGGAGTTCTCATCTGTAGTTTTGGCCTCTAGTATTGAGGATAAAAGGTAATAGGCCCTCAAAATCGCCCATCCCTGCCCTAAGCCACTAGCATAGAGATTTGAAGGACTGGATATTTGGGGGCAGAGGTATTCGTTTGATGCTTATCCAAGTCTTCTTAGCCCTGTAGTGAGTACTGACGAAGGGCCAGGGACTGGTTAAGGACTGGACCTACAGATGGCTTCCACTCACAGAATGGAAACTGTACTGCTGGTGGCCATCTTGTCTGTAGCTGTGGCATCTTAACTAGAATCTGTGCGACAGAGATACAGCATTTTTGGAAAACCCAGAATACAAAACAAATGGCCCTGTAGAAGCTTTTCCTTCTCTGATGTACTTCAGTAAATATCAAATACCATGATATACAAAAAAGTTTTTAAGTAGTCTAATCAAACTAATCATACTATTATCTAATTTACACTTTTAGGGAGTAAAAAGAAAGGTGTCAAAATGGTTCTCTGGAGTGATGCCGCAGAAGAACCACTCTTGGTTCCCTAAAGAACCTAAAATTTCAATAGATGGTTCTTTAAAGAACCATTTTTGTGAATGAGACGTGTGAAGAACCTTTTTAAAGTTAGAAGAACCTTTATTTTGAAGAGCAGTCAAGGTCGTTTGGAAAAGCAAGAAATGGACGATTTATCCGTACTCTAGATTCTAATTTCTCTGTTTGCTTTTATTTCGCACAGCTCAGTAGAACATCTCTTTCACACAGCGTCATTATCACTGCGCTTGATCCAGTCCATCTTGTAGAGCACAGTATGATGGACGTGTCCTGGTGTCCCCTGTCCCTGGCTGTCTCTCTCTCTGCTATCAGTAATGATACCAGATCTTTTCTCTCATGTTTGCTTTCCATGTCTCTGCTTCACCGTCTTGTTTTGCTTTTCTTTTGACCTGATCCATAAACACAACCTGCTAGACACGGTACAGGCCACCCTTTCTGAACTGTGGTTGGAAGAAAAGGCATGTCATTCCGAGTTACTGTAGTATAATCACATGGAATGTTGGGGTGGGAGGGAGAGCCATCCTGTGGTTCATTGGGCATCAGAAACCTGATGGGTCTCACTGATATGATTCGAATTTTGTTGTATAAATTGGTTAAATTGGACTTAAACTAGGATTTTAATATCCTACTTTAAAGAAACACAATCTTACTTCTGATTTAAACACTCGTTCAACCCCTTTAACCGCACACACAAAAGAAAACAGTGTAGCCACAACATCCACTGGCTTATCTCTTTCAAACCGACAACAAAAACCAGTTAACAGTTGGAATTACAGCCTTTTTGGCATCAGTTTGAAAGAGATAACAAGAAAAAAGGCTCTGTTACCAATTGGAAATACAGAACTTGCCACAGTAGTGATGGTTGACATCTCACAACATGTTTATACTTTCAGGACGTATTTAGAAGTGACCACAAAAACATGTAAATTTTAATTTTAAGTTCACGTTGGAAGTCACAGAAGGGAGACGAAAGCTGCTGCAGCACGAGAGGGAAAAACACAGTAAAGTATGAATTATGAATGCAAAATGAATTAACCTCAGTACACTTCAGGTAACTTTAAAGGAACTCTGGGAGATGTAGGAATCAAGTTTTATAGGTTCTAGAATAAAACAGTGCAATACCTGTAGATCTACAGTCCTCTCCACAATTAAGTAAATTTATTCTGAAATTAAAAAAAAAATCCCTCATCAAGATTTTTTTTAACAAAGCTACCTGTGCCACAATTATTGGCACCCCTGGAAATTCTTAGAAACAAAACATAACTGAAGCATTTTTTCCATTTATATTTTACTTTTTGGGAAGCTGATCAGTATCTATGAACTTTCAAGCAGTAATACATGACTTTTTGTTTCAGTGGGGTGTAAATATGAGGTGATACAGAGGTCAAATGATCTTTCTTTGTCTTTCTTTAAAATGGTAAAGACAAGACCGCACACAATTCAAATAGAGGAAAAGTGTATTGATGTTTATAAGCCATGGAATCACTATTAAAAATAACTACTTGCCTAAAAATGCCCATATCTACAGTTAGGGCATCAATTAAAAAGTTCCAATGAGCTGGAACTGTGATAAACTTGCCTGGAGAGGACCCAAGTTCATTTGCCCCCACAATCAAGCTTCTGCCATAGCCATCTCAGTCCCCTGATCAAAACCCCATAGAAAACCAGTGGGTGAGCTAAAGAGGGGAGTGCACAAGAGAGGACCAAGGACTATTAAATGCTGTGGTAATAACTGGGGCACATGGTTTTGTTAAAAGTAATTATTTCTTGATGAGGGAATTTTGTTTCTCAGAACAAATTTACTTCAATTAATGGTTGGATTTTCCTCATTTATTCAGTGTGAGATGAAGCTAATTCAACAAAAGCATGAATTTCTTATAACCCTGTTTACTCATCTTCACCAGGGGTGCGCACAACTATTTGACACCATGACGAGTCCCCTTTAAGTGGTATTTCACTTACGTAACAGAAAGCATGTCTGCCTGTTTAGTAATAGCGTAGCACTTGGTTTTGTAAATGTCCAGTGATCCACAGTCCAGCACGACCATGTCCCCATAATTCCCAGTCTCTCAACCTGGAAATAAACACTGCTTCCATTCAGCTTGTATCTGAGGATTTGGTTCTCCTCTGAAAGAATGCTTTTGGGGGATTTAGGAGAATTTATCCTTTAAGCTTTCTCTCAGTCCACTGGTTGTCAAATTTGCATTTGCTTGAGTATTGCCTGATTTAATTGCCTGGGTTTTTTTTTTTTTCTTTGGATAAGTCACATCTGTTTGGGTTCTGCAGACTGATCACTTTTGCCCAAGGGGGCTAGAAAAGAATGCACCTTAATGCAATATTTACACTCTTATTTCCTCAGCAGAAAAGATAGGAACAGACTTTCAAACCCAGGACAGAATGGAGGAATACAGCCAGTTCATAGGCACAGTTTAAACCTGGTTGTAGACTAACTTTGAAACAAGGAGTCCTGATTGATTTAGGTGATTTAGGCCAAGACGAGGCTTAAGGAATATTTCAGTGTATTTTAAACTAATTTCTATCTGCTGTATCTGTAAGACACAGTCAGTTACCACAGACAATAAGTTAGACACGTTTCTCTGTACTTAGAAAAGTATAGGAAATCTGTTGACTTAAAGCACACTTACAATAGAAGCCGTTGGACAGTTGCAAAAACCAAAGCCGGTTTATGAGGAGCCTGGCCTCTTCCTGTTTCCCTCATTATATCAAAAACAGGACTGCAAAACAGCAGAGGGCGCCCTCGAGCGAGTCCTCAATGAATGGGAGTAAATGGAGCTAAACGGCTAAAAACGAAAAGTTAAAATAGTTTCTAATCACTCGCCCAGAACGTTTCTTTAATTTTAGAAAGTAGAAGGATGTATTTCACTAAAAAAAACAAAGATATCTTACCTATATATTTCCTTTTTTCTACAGCAAACAGGTTTTGGGCACACTAGCGTTACTGCTACTGAGTGCTGATTGGTTGACGAGCGGAGCAGCTCATTGGCTGTTTGCGCTCACAGACGTCATGAACGTACATGATGCCTCGTTTTAAATTCCTATAGCTCGAGTTTAAAAGCTCTTAAAAATATAACAGCAGCGTTAAAATGTTTTATGCTATTTAGTGTTCAGGAAATTGTTGTATTGTTTTTTTTAAAACTGTTAAGCAATTATAAATTATGATTTTGCTTAAATGATCCATCTTGACCCATTCATTTTGGACGTGCTCGGGAGCGCCCTCTAGCGTTTGAGAAACACAGAAGACATTACGGAGTGGAAATTCTCCGCTCTACAAGTTCTCTGGGAAAAGCAGTGAAGTTATTATTTGAAATTGGCTGTACCATAGAAATAAGGTTAAAAACGCCATAATATTCCTTCAATCTGTGTCAGGAGAAAGGGACGCACAGAGAAAATGTCCAAAACAGATGTAAAGAGTTTAATCTTTTTAAGTCAAAAACTGAACATGTTACAGTGACAGAAATGATGGGCGTGTGGCAGGGCGGAGAGTAGAAGAATATGAAGAGATAAGTACACTGTATTTTTTTCTGAGCGGTGAATCTTATCCGTTCTTTGGCAGACCAGTGACATTTTTACAGAATCTAAATGTCTCTGACTTAATGTCCTCCTTCTTCTCACTCCTCTTTCCTCACTGTTGACCTTATCAGGGTAAATCTTCTAGAAGGTGCCACACTGTTTCAGGTAGCTTCTCAGTGACAGTGCAGTTTGTTTTCTTTGATGCGTATTTGCCAGGAGCAGATTTTCCGCAGAGTGTTTATTGGGTGTATTTTAAGGCTGTAACGAATATCCAAAGAATTTGAAGGTCCATCCATAATTCTGCCATGACAAAGCAAAAACACAGTTCACCTCTGGGCAGGTGTGTGCGCGAGTATGTCCCCTGTGTAATGGTGCATTCTTGTGTGTGGGTCAGTTTTGACTATTGCAGGTTTATAGAGCTAGACTACACCCCCATGGAGTCAGGCATTATGGTCTCTATGAGGCAGAGCCGAGGATTTCTATCCCCCAAGTCTCCGGAGCGTCACTGTCGGTCAGCACATCATCCCTCGCCCACCCATCTCTCAGTCTTTACCTTCTTCTCTTTTACTCTCTCTCTCTTTGTGTCTGGCATGGATTCAGTCTCCTCACTTATATAGCAGTTAAATTTGACTGACAGAAACACTTAACTTGTACTTTCACTCATTGGCCACTTTATGAGATCCACCTTCTATAAATCTGCTATATTTAAGTGATAGAACACAGAGGGAGTGTGTTATGGCGAAATAATATCACGGCTGTGATTTGGTCGCTGTAGATCATCACAGCCGTGATGTCATTCGCGATAACACGACCTTGAGTGTTCTATTGCTTTTATACAACAGTTAAATAAATAAAGTAATAAATTAATAAACTGGGCCGTGAACACGGCGTTTAATACGTTTTAATGTTCGCAGTTCCTTCACCAAATTATAGTTCCTTAACAAGCAACTTGTTGCTACGTCAGAGTAACGAGCTCTGCTCACTCGCTGCACAGCCGGCAGTTCGTTCTCCAGCTCCTTACACTGAATTCCCAAACTGTCATCACCACTGAGCAGCTTTTCAGTCAGTAGCTGTGACAAAAGAACAGCTAAACAACCTGGAATCAGTCAGAAATGAACTGAATACCATTCGCCAAACGTGTAGTCTGATCTTCAGAGTCTGACCAAATCGGACTGAGCCATAAAACTGCCGCAATATCAAGTTTAGCTCAGTTTTGTCAGTTTTTTCCAGATCAATATTAATGTTGTTTTGTTCCAGCCAGTCTGTAAAGCATCTTACAGCCCATTTAGTTTGGCGAATGGTGTTGGGTTCATTTCTGGCTGATTCCAGGTTGTTTAGCTGTTCTTCTGTCACAGCTGCCGACTGAAAAGCTGCTCAGTGGTGATGACAGTTTAGGAATTTAGTGTCGTCTCATCTTCAGAGTCTGACCAAATCAGCTGTCGGTCAAATGTGATCTTAAAAGTGTCCATTTTCTGTTTGTGGCAAAGTAAAAAGTAAAAATGTTCAAATGGCTTGAGCATCTCCTACAGCTGTCAAAGTCGTTGCTTAGTAACAGCGTCTCAGCGGAGTGATACAGTGTTTGTGAAAAAAATGTGATGTTATGGCAAAATAACAGCACAGTTAGAGCTCTTCTCAATCAGCTTGCGTGGCCAGAAATAACTGTTGTATAAAATTATATATGGCTCTGTGGGCAGAAGCTGACCATTCTTCATGAGCTACAGTCTCTAGCCCTGTACCAACAAAGTTGACCTACAAGGTAGGTGTTTGTAATAAAGTGGCCAGTGAATGCAGTTCATTTAGTTAATTAGTTAAAGCTGCACTATGTAAGATTTGTTTGAGTCAGCAGGGAAATAAAACATGTCTGTGCTCTGCTGTGAATCATGTTAAGCCTGAAATAACAATTTAAAAGGTATCAGGTCAGATTTTTGTTTTTCAGACCACACCATATGTGTTTGTGTAATAACATGACACACACAGCCTCAGAAAGAAGGTCCAGCTCAATATTTAGGTGTAACGAGACAGGATGAATCAGACTCATGCGGATTGTAAGAAATGAAGAGGCTTTGCTAGTTTGAGGGTCTTCCGAATTCATAGTCAAAAAACAGGCCAAGGTCAGTTCCAAAACCATCGAACACCAAGAAAACAGCATCATAACAAAGTCAAAGAGATAAGGCAGAAAGGCAGAGTCGAAACAAATGGGCAAAAGGTCAATAAACAAGAAAAACAAACCAGAATACACAATGAAACGCTCAGTAGCTCTGGTAACAGCAGCAATAACCCTTAAAAAAAGGCTAAGCTAAAGCCCAGCCTTAAAAAGCTAACTAAACAGATCGCATGACAGACAAACCAGGTGAACATAATCAGCATTCAGGCGAGGCTGATCTCAGACAGGTTGTGTGTGGAGGAGACAGTCATGTGATCATTCAAGGGGTTATGGGAATTGGAGTCCATGCTGGAGGGATGCAAGGTCTCAAATGCAAAATCAACATAGTAGATAATTCACTTATGTTGCTTATGTCGCTTATGTAGTTCTCTTTGAGAAATTCTCTTATAACATGCTCACAATCATCGAATTCATTGCGTGCAGTTACACATTTCCACCAGAGAGGTCTCCAAATCCCCAAAACTTACATAGTGTAGCTCTAACGTTTCACAAAAACAACAATGTGATTTGCATGGGATTATAATAACAGGGACAATTACTTTAATTTAATTAGTTACTTTAATTAGTTTTAATGCACTTGAATGCACTGTAAGCAGGTAACTATATTCTAGGTTAGAAACCGGCTCTGATTGGATCTGACAGTGCTGTACATGGTGTGCAGAATGAGTCCAGACAGTCATCAGATTATCATGCCTCCACATCCACTGCTGACTGAACTGCTTGCTCAGCTTTTGCCACCTGGCCTTGATTCATTTCATTTGGCAAACATGATCTGTATTCGTCACTCTGACGAATCCTTCCTTTCTCTGCATATTTGCCATATTATAGCTCATACACGTCTGCCTGCATCATTTCTCTTTTTGTTTGCTTTTATTTTAGCCATTTTTTCTGTCTCTTTGCCTGTGGTGTTCTCTCGTATCTTAGCAGATGGTACTGTCTATTGAGTTAATGAATCTGTGTTGTGGCATGTTGGTGGTGTTCTGCAGTGTGGGTGGGCATGTGGTGTTGTCATGCTCTGTAGGACTGTAGATTTTGGCTGGTTTTGATTTGGTATTAGTATTTATAATGATCGACCCAGACGTGCTGTTTTGCAGTGCCCTATAATTGTGTGATTATTGTGCAAGAGCTGCTTTAATGCTGTTGCTCTGTTGTGCTGCAGGCGAAGTCCAGCGCCTGTCAGTAATCGTGATCCTTATGGCAACGCGTCCCTCAGCAGCAGCAGCACATCAGGCTCATGCAAGGGCAGTGATGGAAGCCCCACCCCCAGGTAGGACGCGTTTTCTGTAGTATGGTGCTGGGGCAAAAACACCAAAGACTCGCTCATGTGGGATTTTTGGACCGTTGCTGTTATCTATGGTCGATTTACCAGTCTGCCAATGCTGATACTTAAACATTTATAAATCATTAGCGGCACTAGATCCACCACAATTAACATACATACATGCGTCATCTAAACGGCTTATCCTTCTGGGTCGCGGGGGGGGGCTGGAGCCTATCCCAGCTATCATTGGGCGGAAGGCAGGACACACCCTGGACAGGTCGCCAGTCCATCGCAGGGCAGACAGACAGACAGACATACACATTCACACACCTAGGGGCAATTTAGCATGTCCAATTGGCCTGACTGCATGTTTTTGGACTGTGGGAGGAAACCGGAGTACCCGGAGGAAACCCATGCAGACACGGGGAGAACAGGCAAACTCCACACAGAAATGACCCTGGTCAGCCGGCCGGGAATCGAACCCAGGCCATTCTTGCTGTGAGGCGACAGCGCTACCCACTGCGCCACCGCGCCGCCCACAATTAACATTACAGAGCAAAATTAGTTGAGTTATAAATGCAGTAAAATGAATAAAATGGACGCTTTATAATAGCAGACCCCTATGAATAGCCTCTATGTAATCATTGTTAATAATAGTGATTAAATAATTGTAACTTGTTCATTTATGAATGCTACCATTTAAATGATTAATAATTTGCTTGGTCACATACACAAAATTAAAGCATTGTAAATACGCACACACACACACATTTTCTAAGCCGCTTCTCCTTCTGAGGTGTGGGGGGAGCTGTAGCCTATCCCAGGGGTCATTGGGCGGAAGCCAGGAAACACCCTGCCAGTCTGCATTGTAAATATTCTTTCATAAATTTATCATAAGTGTAATAGGTATTCCAATTCATATTTACAAATACATTAGAAAGACCCCTTATAATTAGAGAAGTCACGTTTCACACAGAGAGACAGGGAAAAATGTTTTTATTTGATTATATTATTTAAAAATATCTGAATCTGTTTTTATTCCACCAGAGGAATGACCACTAGGGGGCCTTCAGAAAGAGTATTTAAAGTATTTTATTTTTGAGTTACAAGTATCAAATGACAGTAATCTATAAACTTTAATGAATTGCTAGATTTCTAGAATTCAAATTTATGATTGATTATTTATATGTGACTACGTACACTGTAATATACTTATTAATTTGCATTAGCAAATTAAGTTGTCAAGTCATGTCAAGTCAAAGTTTATTTATATAGCACATTTTACAACAGGTGTTGACACAAAGCAGCGTTACAGAAAAATACGGGTCCGAGTCCCCATGAGCGCCGCCAATGGTGACGATGGCAAGAAAAACTTTGTAAGAGTAAGAGGAACAAACCTTGGAAGAAACCAAGACTCAAAAGGGGAACCCGTCCATAGCAAACAATAACATAAGAGCAACATGAACAGAGAATAAGGTTTTAACATTAGCATAAAATATTAAAATATAGAAAAGGGGAAAAGCAGGTTAAACAATGTATGTGATTAAATAGTTTGAGTCTGATTATCAGTGGCATCAACAGGAGGGTCAGTGGCAAGTGAGGTCTGGCCAGTGTTGTTCATTTGAGCTTGTTTTTATTAGTGTTTTGTAAGCGTTGCTGACATGTTAGTACAGTACCACAGCATTGCCTAAACATTACGGTTTTACTTGAGTACAATAAATACTTCATACATCAGTTTGAAGTGTATCTGTCTGATGCTGGTCATTTTTTAAAGCAGTTATCTGCCCATATCAATATGATTCTGATGTCATCATGCAACCATATTTCCATATTAATAACATACTATTACATGTTAAATTGGACCAAAGTATGTTGCACAGCTAAACAACAGAAGTAGATGCAATTTTGAAGCCTAAATATTTGTGTTTCCAACCATTTTACATACATGACATTATGTCATACAGTTCCAGAAAACACATAAGCATGTCTATTTGAGATTACTTAAAAACTCAGTACAGTTTGAAGAAAGTATGTGATATCTTTCGGTTTGCAGTGTAAATGAGATTTTTTTTGCCAAAAAGTTCACCTTTTCCCTTTTTCTCCTCTTGCTCAGGCGTCACATGAAGTACACCTCCTGCACAGATAACCATGGCATCAAACCCCCTCCCCCGGAGCAATACCTGACCCCTCTGCAGCAGAAGGAGGTATGCATCAGACATTTGAGGGCGCGGCTCAAAGAGACCATCGAAAGACTACAGGACAGGTAAAACTTAACGTGTTAACTGCATTACCTATATACACCGATCAGGCATAACGTTATGACCACTTCCTTGTTTCTATGCTGTCCACTTTATCAGCTCCACTTACTATATAGGTGCACTTTGTAGTTCTACAGTTACAGACTGTAGTCCATCTGTTTCTCTGCATACTTTGTTAGCCCCCTTTTACCCTGTTCTTCAGTGGTTAGGACCCCCATGGCCCCTTACAGAGCAGGTACTATTTGGGTGGTGGATCATTCTCAGCACTGCAGTAACACTGATGTGGTGGTGGTGTGTTAGTGTGTGTTGTGCTGGTACGAGTGGATCAGACACCTCAGTGTCACTGCCGGACTGAGAATAGTCCACCAACCAAAAATATCCAGCCAACAGTGTCCTGTGGGCAGCGTCCTGTGACCACTGATGAAGGACTAGAGGATGACCAACACAAACTGTGCAGCAGCAGATGAGCTTTACATCTACAAGGTGGACTGACAAGGTAGGAGTGTCTAATAGAGTGGACAGTGAGTGGACCAGCACAACACACACTAACACACCACCACCACGTCAATGTTACTGCAGTGCTGAGAATGATCCACCACCCAAATAGTACTTGCTCTGTGAGGGTCCCTGGGGGTCCTGACCACTGAAGAACAGGGTAAAAGGGGGCTAACAAAGCATGCAGAGAAACAGATGGACTACAGTCTGTAACTGTAGAACTACAAAGCGCACCTATATAGTAAGTGGAGCTGATAAAATGGACAATGAGTGTAGAAACAAGGAGGTGGTCATAATGTTATGCCTGATCAGTGTATATAAACAATATATATATATTCTGTGTGGATGCTTTGCAACTTTATTTCAGCTACAGCAACTGTCAGATCCTGAATGTATAATGGAGAGATTACGCTCTGATTACAACTGAATATTTGCATGGAAATTGCTTTACAATTTGTTATTTACTCCACATCATAAGAGGTCACACATTTCTCATGCATTTTAAACTGTTTGCACATCAAGTCTAAGCTGCATTATTTAGTTACATCACTGCTAGTTACATCACAGCTAGTGTTCTCAGAAATGCTGACTAATCCTTCTTCTCTAACCTCTTTTTTTCTGTACCTCTCTTCACTCTTTTTATTCAATGGTCTGCTCTGCTCTCTCTCTCTTCCTCAATCTTTCCCCAGGGACTCAGAAATCGATGAGCTGCGGACTCAGCTGTCCCGGATGCAGGAGGACTGGATTGAGGAAGAATGCCACCGCGTGGAGGCCCAGCTGGCCCTGAAGGAGGCACGCCGGGAGATCCAACAACTCAAGCAGGTGGTTGATGTTGTGCGTTCCAGCCTGGGTGACACAGACACAGGCGTGCAAAAGTGCTTCCAAGACATTAATGTCCAGAACCACAAGCTGGAGACCCTCCTGCAGAACATGGAGCTGGCCCAGGCTGGAGGGGCCAAAGAAGCTGAGGCTGTGGACTCCGGGGGAGGGGTGGTGGGGGCAGGGCTGGGGGTCGGCGAGGGTCTGGTGAGGTCCTGTGAAGGCTCCCCAGCACGCTCACTGACCCGCAGCTCTACCTACACCAAGCTGAGCGACCAGGCAGTGGTGGAGCGCAACGGAAGCGGTAGCGGCTCGGACTTGCCGTGCCTGTCAGGAGAGGGCACTCAGGACAGCGGTTTCGTGTGCTGTGGAGAGGCTTCTTTGGGTCCAGCATCCCGGGCCGAGCTGCTGCTGGAGGCTGCTTGCCTGTCAGAGGAGACAGCCTCACTGCTCAGTGCCTGCTCACGCCTGCCACACTCGGCCACTTACGAGGGGCTGTGCTGCAGAGATCGTCGGGCGCTACTGCTCCGCTGCGGCCTGGGCGGGACGACGGGAGTAGGAGGAGGACCTGGCGTGAGCCTCAGCCACCCCTGCCTGTCGCACCACCACCTGTATCTGCACCACCTGCGAGAGCAGGCCATCCAGACAGAGTATGACCAGGGGCCAGCATCTGCCCCAGCCCATGGCCCCAGTGCACCCTTCAACACTGACTTGGACACCATCACTGAGCGCACCTTCCGCTCTCAGGCCTGCAGCCCAACTTCCACCTGGTTGTCAGATGAGGGGGATGACTTGGACTCGGTTGCCACGGAATCTGTTGTCACGGCCACAGTTGCCATGGAAAGTGTCTTCACAGACTCCGTAGCCACCGAGTCCATGCCAACAGCAGGTGCTGCCCTGCAGTCCACCTCCTTGCCCCCTAATGCTGTGGAATCAGCTAATCAAGTGGAGTCTATGGTTCTGGAGGACGTTGTGACCCATCAGCCTGGTACCTTGCCATCTGTTGCAGAGGGATCCGCTTCTGTTTCTGTCGAGTCGATTGTTACAGAGAATGTTGCTGCAGAGTCTTCGTCTGTGGCAAGCATAGCTACAGCAACTGATCCTGCTGCTGAGGTTGTTCCTCCTGCTTTAAGCCCACAGCCAAGCAGCCCAACTTCTGTCCCCTGCATTATGCAAGTAGCACCAACGGAGGACAAAACGGAGCCCACCCCACAGACCTCACAGCCACAGAGCACTGCTTCCCAGGGAGAGCAGACCAGCATCAGCGGTGTCACTGTGGTAGAAGTGGAGGAGGACATTGACGATGAGCAAGCAGCAGAGGCTGAAGCAGACGACTCCAGGTCTTCTAGCTGTGGTGTCCCCATCAAAAGCTACTGGAGCCGCCACTTCCTGGTGGATCTTCTGGCCGTGGCGGTGCCGGTGGTGCCCACGGTGGCATGGTTGTGCCGGGGACCACGGCAGGGTGGCCAGCCCATGTACCACATAGGGGCCCTGCTGCGCGGCTGCTGCACTGTGGCCCTCCACTCCCTGCGCCGTGGGGGAGGCATGCGACATTACCCTGCGGGGGGAGGAGGGGCAGGGGGCGTGAGTATATGATATCATGGCCCTGGAGCTCCTTACAGCACTGTTCACGGACTGGACACGCACACAGATCATGGAGCGCTATGAACATCCGAAGTAAAGCCAAGTTAGGGGTAAAACTGGGACTGCATCGGTCAGCTAATAAAACATCTGTTGCCATGGAATCCTAACCATAACAGCTCTGGTCCTGCTATAGTCTTTAAGAAAGGATGGGAAGAGAGAAGGGAGAACGGTATTTACTAGCAAATCGTAGTTGAATTATTGTCAATCCTTGTTGGCTTTTGAAACGGTCGCCCTTACCTTTAAAACCTCACCTGTGACCCCTTTCTCCAAGACTAGTTGGCAGGACAAGGAGCTGCTGTGTATCTGACGCACATCTGATGGACACCTGACGGACATGTGACACACACTCAATGCTCCCACGCACACTTGTGACACAGAATACTCCTTGTTTGCCTGACACTGATTGTACCTTCCAGGGAGTGAAGAAACAGCGAGAAAAAGGACTGAATGCCTGGTTCTCTGTCTTCCTTCTTCCTGCCCCTTAGTTTACCCCTCTGGCTGGTATGGTTTAAACCAGTAAACCAGTAAAAGAAGGCTGGTTTGTAATACCTTATGTGTGCGTTAATACATGTGAGTGGGTGTTTGTGTTGTGTTCTCTGTGTAGTGTAGCCAAAGCACCTGAAAGATTAAAGGAGGTTGTTACTGTAGCAGTTCTACATAGGGTAGTTCTCCCATTATGCCTGAGTGACGGCCTTTGACATATGCTGGTCATTTTTCCCCTTAAGGAAACAGGCTAGTCGCTACTACCAAGCTATTTAAACGCTTTGCATATACCACCCGTGTCACTGCTAGAACTTAGTCCATAAGAAATGCATTAAAAATATTATCTTTATAAAAAATAATATCTTTATTCTGTTATTTAAAGCCAAAATTAGTAGTGTATGGTAAACAAGGATTCCTGCATTTTAATGATGTTTTTGGTCTTTTGATTGTTACAACTGGAAGGATGAAAGAGGTAAAACGATGCATGGAAAAGAAGCAATCATACAGAGTTTATAGTAATACTGGCGCTTACTGACATGGATCAGGATTTGAGGACTGTACCAGGTCTATATGAGGTCTCTGTGGGTACATTTCTTCTTGTTTTTGCACTTTGAGAGACTGTCAGTGTGTGTATTCCCTTTACTTTGACTGTAATGTTATTGTGTCACTTTTCAACGTTCTGTGTTTCTGAAGTTCTCACCATCTGAAAATCCCATGCCAATCAGAACGTGTTTGAAATGCTGTTGTTTTTCCACTGTAGAGTAACATGCTGACATCAATTGCACTAAAATTCACTTTATTGGCAGTTACTTGAACTTTAGCGTGTTTGTGTATCTAAAATCCAGTGCATCTACGTGTTTGCAGATCAGATGTTCAACAGAGAACACCGCTTAAAACCGAAGAGTCATCAGTTGTGTACGCCTGCGTTCATGCATCAGCCACTTCATTAGAAAAACCTACCTAGGTCCATCCTGTAGGTGTCCAGTTAGAGACTGTGGCTCATCTATTGCCATGCAGTTTGTGTTAGCCCTTCAACATTTTCTGTATAAACACCAGCAACGTTAGGGTGCTGCAGTACGCCCACTACCACATCTCTACCATGTCCAACTCAAAATCTTATATTGTCACCCTAATCCTTCTGGCATGGGTGTTGAGAACGGGCTCCCACCCAGATTGCATCTGGTCAATACTGGCCAAAAGGGTATAGAATGGCTGACAGACAGATGGTCTACAATGTGTTATATTTAAGCTGTAAATACAAGGGATTTGTAAGACAGGTGGTCAAAAAGCAGCCAGTGAATGGAAGTCAAAGTTTCTAATGAAGTGGATGGTGAGTGTAGATGTACATTTTTGAAATAATAAGGGTAAAATCAAACAGTAAGGCCCAGTCCCATTTCTTCTTTTTACCCCTACGCCTTGTTTTTGAGTGTCACCCTAACCCTTTGAAACTGAGTTACAAGGGGTAGTGGTTGAAATCTTGCCCTACGAAATGGGACCCTCAAATAAAAAAAAAAAATAAAAAAAAAAACACTTTCATTAACAGCTACTAGAGCCGCTCTGTAGGCGACCCGGCCCGTCTTCAGTGATAGCAGAGGAGGGTAAAGTTCAGCTCCTCACTGCTGGGCTTTAGTTACATTTAGGGCATCATAAGCTTTCAAAGAGAGGGGGACAATTATTTATTATCACCCACCCCTAATTCTTCAGTGATATGAAGCTGAAGTCAGATATTCACCAGCTTCTTGTTCAAATTTTCCCGTTCCACCTTAAATGCTGCAGCAGTTACATTCTGGCGCTTCAGGCGTCAGAACTGCTGGACTATTTAAGGTGGAATGGAAAGTTAGCTAGCTAGCTACCAAGACATAGCATACTATTAGTGATTATTTTTATGCTTGTTACAAAGAAAACGACCATAATACATTGAAACAACATTAAACTGAGAGAATACAGTGGTTATCGTAATTTTAAATGGAGAAAATTCTCACGTTTGTGGGTTTCTTTGGTTGCTTGTTCAGCCATCTTGCCGGTTTTTCTGTTTTTCTCATAACACTGTTTGGAGTCTCTGAAAAACCTCCGTTTGGAGGGCCATGTAGCCCCAACACTTCACCCTACCCCTCTATCTCAACAAAAACTGGGACACCCTAATCCTAGACGTGAACACGCAAAACAGGGCTAAGTGGTAGGGGTGAGGGGTGAAATGGGATTGGGCCTATCAAGTAACCTATAGAAATCATAACGCTCTGGACTTTTTTTTCTCTGTTAGCCATCAGTGACAGTTGCCTTTCGGTCTACACTCCCCTCCCTGATACGTGTGGAGTGACTGTAGCTTTGTCTCGCTGTGCTCTGGCTTCTATGTACTGTACTGTGCATTAAGTGAGTGTGGCCCTGCAGGGTTTTCCAGCTTTTGTGGTTGCTGTTTTCACTTGAAATCACATGACAATCTTTTTTGTTGCGCTTTGTGTGATGACAAATATTCACCACTTCTTCGGACGTGCAGTTTTGACTGAATACGCCGGCCTCGTTCAGGCTATTCTAGCACTTACGTGTGATTGTATGATGATGAACGTATAGCATAAGATTATAAAATGTTATAATTGACTTAGAATGTTGTCTTTCAATGTTAAGATTACGAATGAGTGGCCTTTGTTTTTGTTCTGATGTGATGATGATAAAAAAAGACCCAAAAAATCCATTACCTCTAGTTAGCCATTCGAATAACAAATGACCTTAGATGCTGTTGCAAAGCCTGACGTTTGTACTGAAAGCGACATACAAGGCCTTGACATGCTTTTCTTCAAGCCATATTCTACTGGAGGTGTGTATGTAGACCCTACGTTCTGGTCAGTAATAATGTACTTCTCTTATTCAATGTACGGCTCCTCACATGGTAGTAATGGGGGGTCTATTAATGTATGTGTGCACCTCTGTGTGTTGTGTAAAAGCCTGAAACAACCTGGAAATGCTTAGGGATATTTTTGCTGCATCTCAGTCTTTTCGTTCCCTTCAACGCCTCATTTCTCACAGGATATTATAACCTCTGAATGATAGAGATTTATGAGTCATCATATTGTTAGGGTTGGCCCCAGACAAACCAGTATTTACAGTAATTAATTCATGTCCTAATGAATTCATTAATAACCAGGAGAGAGGCTTCAGCGAACCATCGTAAAGCCACAAATCATTACATCCTTAAATGGAAGTATTTATGCAGTCAATTCACCAAATACTGCAAAGCTTCTGGAATAAAGGCAGGCCAGCGTTGCTTACACTGCTACGCTGTGGGACATAATATAGAGCTGGCATCTTTCTTTTGAGGCTGAGATTTACCTTCTATATTCTATCAGTTTAGCAAATGGGTCATTCTACAGAAACGTCCACTTTTTTAGCTATGTATAGGAGTCACTGGTGTTACCGATCGTCATTGGTGTTACACATAAGAAAGGGAACACCAGAGAGGGTAATACCAGTGATATTTTTATAAAATGATATATATTTTTAGAGCATCAAACCACATGTTGTCAATCATGGAATATCCACTAAAATATGTAATTTAATCCATTTGTATTCTATTTTTTCACAATTACCTCAGAATAAAGTCGGTCACACCAGTGACTTCAACTAAAAGCTTCATGTGAAATCATGAGCTAAATGAGAAAATCTCTGATAACTGGAAGACTCAGTGGACTCACCATGTGCTTTTCTTCATAGATCCTCAGAAAACAGGTAAAAGGAAGTTGAGTGATGTCATCAGTGTGATTTTTATTTTAAAATAAGAGATTTTTATTACGTGGTAACACCAATGACTCGACTCCTGGGGACCGCAACTTTCATTATATATTTTATAATATTTATTTGACATTTGTTTTCTTTGTCATTCATATATTTCATAGTCATGTATAGATTATTGCAGTTAAAATAGCAGAAAAACGTTTTTTACCTCAAAATATGGCCTCAGCCTTTACACGACTGTGAGGACGAGCTCTTCTGTGGTGCTTGGAATTCTACATAATTGATTTAAAAACCAATATTGCTAAAATGATGCCTCAAGAAGGTGGAATTGTCAAAATAACTTATGGTATTATTTCAAAAATATAAATAAATTGTAACCCTAACATGTTTTTCAAGTGTAGTATATCTGTAAACGCTAGGGACACTAAAATGGACGTTTCTATAGAATGACCCATACAGTAGAAAAAAAGTTTGATAGGAGGCACCTTGCATAGGTTTAACTTCATATCTTCTCTAGTAACTTAAAAGAACATAGAGCAAGATAATTAATAATACAATTCTTAAGACTGACTGGATTGATAAGACTGGGGGTTTTCAGCTTCCCATATTAATCTATAATTCCTGCACTTACTGCAGCTCTCATTTAATGAATGTTACAGTGGTTTTTAATAGACCTCTTTGATCGTCTAATAATCTGGATTCTTCATGTTGACCATTTTTTGTGTTTGTTCTTTTTGAGTCAGGCTGTTCTTTCAGATGTGGACATCATATTCAGCGTTTTGTTTCTGTTAATGTTAGTGATATAATCAGTATATGAGTTCATTCAAGTGGCTTCTTTGAAACACCCCAATAGGGAAGTGTATTAATGAGTCTATTCACGTTATCAGTGAGAATATACAGTTGTAAATCAGCTATTTTAATAGCAATAGTAGTGTGTACAGGCATCACTGTTCATAGCTATTATTCCATTTTCACTCACTGCTCTGTAGAAACCAAAAGCCTCTATATTAAACAGCATGGTGAATATTCCTCCTCTCCTCTGCTGTTTTCCTTTACACTGTCTGCAAAGTGTCCTGAGTTTGTTATTTGATATTGGAAGAACATACAGAGAATACATAAAGACTTATAGTATATATGTTATAAGCATTCTCTCATTTGTGGCTTGTCATTTTAGATGATGCTATTCAACCAACCTCTTATTCACCAGGGTATATTCTGGGTTGTCCATCTGAATTTACATGACCAAATCGTAAGGCAAATTATTAACTGCATGAAATAAATGTAAATTTTACTTTATTTCTTTATTTATTTTTGGTAAAAGCTCCCTTCAAATTAACAGAAAATGTGTTTTATATCATATACATATGGCTATATGCTTACAATTTACTGCTGAAAGCCAAAAATCTTAGATGCTCTTTGTATTAATTTCTAAAAATAATTTTTACAGAGCAGATCACTGAAGAGACGCCATCTGTTTATAGTTTATAGCCCAGATTTGTGGAAAAATGGGTCGACTTTCAGTAGACATAAAAATTTTAGTTCAGCTTCTTTTATTATAAGGGTTTAAAATTACATCACCCATCTATTTGACTGGAAAGAAGACAGTTGCAGCTCTCATATGACCCCCCACCTTTTCAGTGAAGCTTATGAAATATGAAAGTTATGAAGAATATGACAAAGTGCAGTTTGGAACCACCGGTGGTCTCAAGGAGCTAAAAAGGTTAAAGAAACAAATTTGTTTTAAAAATGTTATACCACTCTGAATCACCAGCATGATTATTTATGTTTATTTTTTATAATAATTACAGTATCTTGAGGCTACATTCATATATAAATTTCTAGGGGTCAATGAATTTACAGGATGACAGCACAACGGGTTATCAAAGATGATATATATTTTTTTTTAAAACAAGTTGAAATGAATAACAGGAATGAAATTCTTTAAAAAAACAAAAAACTGATCAGTCCGACCCTGTTTGCAGTCTGGCAGTGCAAGTCCGTCTTGGCACATCGATGGATCCTCTGAATTCTAAAGAGAGACTGTGGCAACCCGTGCATAGTATGAGACATCAAAAATAGTTTTGGGAAACTGAAATCAATGCCCGCAATCCTTTTCTTTCTTCGGAAGCCCTGGAGCAAACCTATAGATCTTTTTTTTTTTCTTTGTCCTATGACTAATCTAAAAAAGGTGCAATGTTAAAAGTAAAACTCAAAAGACAGTAATACTCGATGATAGCGATGGGTTATTATCATTACATATAAAAGACAACAATTAAACAATGGCAACAGTGACGAGGAAGATAGAAAAAAATGAACTAGATATACAAGAATGTTCAACATCTATAGTAGAAAAAAGGCAATTTTCTTATATGTTATAAATGAGCATGATTGAAAGGGAATATCTGCTCAGCGACACAGACAACCCATGTGACAGAAGGGTCCAATGGGAAGGCTGGAGATTGTAGGCGTTCTGAAAGGGGCAGCACTGCGTGAGAGGCTCAGACCTCAGGCACAGAGTGGTCCATGGCTGACCTCAGCAGGCCGCTCGACATCCTGCCATAAACAGAGAGAGAAAGGAATCAATATCCTAACACATGCCTAACACTTGGTTTCTTAAGCATTCAAATGCATTACTACACTTGAGCCTAAACATCTGAGTCTATAACTGTGCCGATAATAGAAGCTGTGTTTGAGGTTGCACTGAGCCTGTAAAGCGAGTTTAAACCTAAAGAAAGTGTTGAGTCTGCATGTTCACACCCCTTTGGTCTAAACTTTTGTGCCATATTGTGATGAATATGGTTCTTTTATTCATTTCCTGCTGGTTCTCACCATCTGATTCTGTAAGAACAAAGGGCCTCCATAACTCTCCTTGAGCCTTTATAGAAAATCCATCATCAAATCTGCCCCTTCATTGTCCTAAATCCCAGACTGAGGCTTTAAATTTAAGGTTCTGAACTGAAATCCAGCAGTGAGAGTCAGCAGCACATAAAATCAAGTACACTGCCCTCCTTCACAGTTTTCACATCCTCTTAAGACAAACCTGCTTGTTTTCCTTCCTTTTTTTAGTACAGGTAGCTTCTCCTGGGTTGATTAGTTTAATGCTTATAAATGAGGCCATTAAACCTTCAGTCTAATGGACAGAAGATTGCTTCTCACATCTTTGGACAGAATTCCTTATTAGGGTAATGAATCTTTGAGCTGACAGCAATTCAATTCATGATTCACTGGTTTTCAATTTGATTCAAAAGTAATGTTTACGTGAATTAAGACTTTTGATTTTAACTGCTGATTCCATTCAGCGATTCAAGCCTCTTTAAGAAATATTATAACGCATTAAAAAGCACTCCAAAATACTTCCGTATATGTTTTTTAGGCAAACCTAAATCAGTGAAATGACTTCATGAATGTTTACTGCAACACAGGTAACTGCAAAGGAATGAACTCCAAATAGTTTATTAATAAATTGTGATTTATTCAATGTTTAGGATTTAAAACCGTTTTTTCTTTGACACATGAAAAAGATTCAATACTATTTTCTTTCCTTTTACAACATGAGCAGCTGCATCAGGAGGAACTACAAACAATGCATCGAGAAAATAAATCGTTACACCACTCTGCCTTATGTTCTGTTTCAGTGTGCTCTAAAATCATTTTCACATGATTCTAGATTTTCTTCTTCAGAGCAATCGTGTTTTTGGCATACGCATACTTGGAAACTGTGTCTGAATTATGACATCAAAAATGTGTGGAGCTTACCTCTTAATCATGTGCTCATAAATGATCTTGGGCATAACAGTGATGGTCATGGCAGAGGGAGATGAGGTCAGGATGTCCTTGATCTGAGGGTCCTGGGGACACATGTAACGTGAGAAATTAGTAAACTGTTTGATATCATTTTGTATTACATCAAACAGCCAGCTTTGCTCTTTAATGTAGTAGTATGTTTCCATTACTGCAACAACAGCCTCTCTCACCTTGAGTCCGATGACATTTTGGCCATTGATCTCGCAGATGTAATGGTCAGTGAGGAGACCGTTGCGGGCAGCAGAGCCGTCTTTCACCAGAGAAGTGATGCGGCCAGACTTGAAGATGAAGCCAACGTGGCCAGAGCTGTCCTTGTGCATGGTGATTGTGCGCTGGAAGGGCCTATAAGCAAAGCAGCAAGAAAAATATAAGTTCCACAAGATGGCCGGTGCCGATAAACACCAGGCGTCTACAGTGCAAATATATCCATATTATCTAATATCTAAAAATCTGGAAATCTGTAGATTTACAAGCATTGTTGCTTCAAATCAGTCCAATCTGAACAGTGGTACTGTCCAAATTCCATATTGTGTGTATATCAGTGTGGAGGAAGCGCACTGCAGATGTGCTGCTCATGATAGAGATGTCCACACGAAGGCGCCAGAGCGACTTTGAGCTGTGTGCAACATCTCAAGCTGCGCAGTATTACTCATGCTGGATTGCTGGGTTTTTGTCAGCCACTCGTTAAAACTACAAAACCACATTCAGTAAAAGTTGGTTCTTTCCTTTCAGTGTGTTTTATATTCACTGTGCCATCCAGTTTGTCTATATTCTGTATAAATGTGTGTTATTGATCAAATAATTCACTGCTGACTGCAAATATCAGGACAGAATCCAGTAAACCTTTATGCTCCCTTTACTAAGCTTGAGAGAAACAGAGGTCAAAACTGCTCTATCCAGTCTAACCTATTAACCCTGATAGATCTGAATGAACTGCATCCTTAGACTATTTCACATCTCTATCTGCTGTCAGCTCACCTGTCACGGACCACAAGTTCAATGCGCGTCTCAGATGCTGCCTTCAGTGCCTTGTGGGCCTTGTCTGCGCTCCAGCCAGCACAGTTCTGCCCGTTGATCTGCAGAACTTGGTCTCCAAAACGCAGGCCAGCCAGCGCCGCAGGGGAGTTCGCCTGCACCAGCTGAATGAACATCCCCTAAAGAAGAGAGAAAGGCTGGTTTAAAACGTGTGTTACATGGAATTTATAAGACCTTGATTACACCAAGTGTTGAGCACACTTGATGTATACTACTGACGAATAGCCAGACTCTGTTCTGTGTTCTGTGATGAGATTTACTCACATTGTCGACGTCTCTCAGCCGAAGGCCGACCTTGCTGTCCTGGTCCTTGCAGAGGATGACCTCCCGCAGACCTTGGCGGATCTCGGCCCTCCTGATGCCCACGTCAGCACCTGTCACTGGGCGCACCATGCCCCCTACACCAGACGCCACAGCCACCTGCTGCAGAAAGACAGAAAAACAGCAGGTGAGAAATCGAGACGTGTCAGGAGGCGTAGTATTCGTCCATTACTGTGTGTTCTTATGTGATCTACCACTGTTTGGTACAGAAATAAAGATATTCAAACTCGTAATAAATTGCAATGTATTGTTGGTAAAGCTTCAAAGATAAATTGGATATTTTATCCTTCAGCAACCTTAAAGCTTAAAAACAAACAACTTGTTTCCAGAATCTTCTTTCCTATTGCGACATTTCTCCCTAAACTCTTCTGAGAAGAGTTTGTCTGAAAGATTTCCAGCCTTTGTAAGAACGCACTGATAAATTATTGTGTAATTTCCAATGGTTCTCTTATACTATATGTTGTATATTGCATATGGTGTTGTACACTGTTTACTCCATCTATGTGTTGTTTGTATGTATTGTGCTACTCGCATTACATCTTGATGCACTGTAAACAATGACCACAGACACCCTGTGTGGCAAAACAAGAAATCAAACTATCAATTAACTACGTTACCACAGTAACAGACTTTAATAAAAATGATTAACAGATGGTTTAAAAATGGCAAGACCATAACTATTCTGATGAAACACAAAAATATTATATTTCATCCCTGCTGTCCCAAAAACATGCCTCTCAATCAATTCTCGTTTTAATAATTAGTTATTTTATTCCATTTTAACTTCTACAGTATAGACTGATGTACTATAGACACCAGAAGGGAACAACAGGACTTTATAAAACAGTAAATAATATATTGTAATTATTTCATTTAATAAACCATGTTTCAAATACGAAGCGTTCTGGATGGTAATTTTATTATAGCTTCATTCCAGCTTTCTCAGCAAACATCTATGGTAAAATTCAGTGTAAAACTCTTTATAGAAGCTTCAAATACCAGAGTTGTAAAAGTAAAATTAAACATTGTGTAGGTACAGGCTAACAGAAATTAGCACTATACTTGCAGACAAAAGGCTCATTACAAAGTGAACATTTCTACATGAAACACTGCTCTAACTTTGAGCCTTGACCTTGCTATTTAAATGTTTATGACTATATTACAAAAATAATAAATTAATGAACTTACTGGAATATGCTGTGCTTTATATTGTTACAGGTTGTGCTAGGAGGTTGTGGAGATGACTGGGGTGGGTTCGGGGACCCTTTTCTTTAACGAGTTCTTTTCATCAGCCAAAGTAGAAACAGCTTAAAAAAAATGCAGTTCTCATGCGCTTAGCTGGCTCATATTGTCTACATCATTCAATCGTTTAAATCTGACGAAATTATCTGAATAAACTGGCCAACTGATGTTCACATCTGATTCTGTCTGATTTTGATCGTGCACTCCTGCAGTTTGTACAGCCTCTTAAGCTACGTTCACATTTCAAGCCTCATTGCTCAAATCCGATCTCTCTGACAGGATGGTTCACACTCGTTTAGGTAAGTGATTCAAATCTGTCATTAATGTGACGAACCGGCGTCCTGAAATGACCCACATGAGCTCATCCTACTCAGTAACGTCACGTGAATGAATCACGTTCATCATCAGCACAAACTAACGAGCAGAACGAGCTTCGCTGAGAAGATAATTGACTCTGATCAGCTCTCAGCTTCATTATTAGAGCGAGACGAAGGTGAAAAAGGTGAGATGTGTTGCTTTTCCACCGTTTACAGGCTTTAACTTCTGCTCGGCGCTGTTGCCATGGTAACGCTGAACGATGGCGCGGGCGGTGGAAAAAAAGCACATGAATTCCGATCTGAGCGTCACATTAAGGTTGCATGATCACAAATCAGATACGTATCTGTCCTAGGACCACATATGAAAGTGGCTCAGGTCGGATTTGAAAAGATCAGATTTGCGTGTCCACACAGTCCTGAAAACATCAGATCTGAGTCACGGTAGGGCAAAAAATCTGGGCCTTACAAATACATAACATATCAACACCATATAATGATTAATACCACCTTTATAACAGAACTAAATATGCATCAGGAGTTAGGCTACGTTCACATTACCAAGTTGAAGTGACAAAAAAAAATCTGATTTGTGCCACTTAAACCTGGTAAAGTGAACGTAGCCTTAAACATAACACTCTGTAATTACTTCCAAAAACGATTGAAAGATCATCCTTCTGCTGTATTTTTATAGAAGACTAAACTGTAGAAGCACGGTTACAGAAAACAGACACATCAAAATGTGTTTCTGGTATTGCAGAGCGAAGCTTCTACGCAGCATTTGTGATTTCTGCTCAATCTCCTGCTGTCTTGTGCCGTTTTCCATTCAACAAATTACAGCCAACTAACTAACTCCATAAGAATGTATGTGAGGCGGAGGTAGAAGACTGTAAATGCATGTGTGTTTTAGGGGATGTCTGGATTTTTCCCGTTTTAGATGATTATGTTCAATTTGTCAGGATTATTTCCTCTGCTGTGCTATGTAAATGTGTGTAAATTTGTTCTTAATGGGCTAAATGTGCCACACTGAGGCAGTCTGTGAATCACATGCAAAGGCCAATTAAGATTTCTGAGAATCAGCCAGTGGAAGAATGTCGGTGTTTAAAGACACTCCCCTAATTACTTCAAAGAGCGTTTGAAAGAGCATCCTTCTTCTGTTTTTTATAGCAAACTGAACTGTAGAAGCACAATTACAGAAAACTGACATGTCAAAGTTTGTTTTAGGCATTGCAGAGTGCTGGTCAATCTCCTGAGCCTTGTCCTGTTTTCCATTCAAAAATTACAGCCCACTAACTAACTGCATAAGAACGTATGGGAGGTGGAGGCAGACTGTAAATGCATCTGTGTTTTAGGGGCTGTCTGTGTTCTTAGGCAAAATGACTCAGAGGGGCCGCAGGCTGTCTCCACAGCCCACAATTCCTTGCTGCACTGTGTTCTTGGAAAGAGAGGACACAGACTGACTCATACAGCGGGAGTGTGTGAGCTGGGTGAACACGGGTGGGTGGGTGTTTGTGTGGGTATGTGTGTGCACAGAGTCCGAGATGGCGTTAGTGTGGGAGTGAAGCTTGCATTTGCAGTGACTCTGGCCTCGTCCATCTGCACTGACTGATCTCCCTCATCTCCTTTTGCCATTATTGTGTACTGATATGTGCTACTGCTCAACTTTAGCTGACGATGATGAGATCACTATAACCTGCCACCGTCACAAGTTTGGTTATGACATTACTCTGACGCTGATGAGCGGGACTCTGCCAATATCAGAATTTGATCACTCACTATAACTGCAGCCAAAATTTCAGAGCTGTGCTGGAAGATGGTGTGTGATCAGGGTGAAGGTGTCGGAGAGATTCTGATCCATATTATAAACACTTTTTTTAAACTAGTCAAGTTTCATTCACAATCTGCTGAATTTTCATAGTCTATTAAGAATGATTCTGGATGGCTGTAGCAAAAGGAGAAACGTTAGATTAGTGTTCAAAAGTTCAAGAATTATGATGCTACTACTCTACGACTTCACTGAATTCACCTAATTTGTAGGAGGATGTAAAAGGACAAAATGTGTCAGATGAGCTTTGAGCCTTGAATCTTGCTCATTTTAAATGTTTATGACTATATTACAAAAATAATAATAAATTAATGAACTTGCTGGAATATGCCATGCTTTATATTGTTACAGGTTGTGCTAGAAGGTTGTGGAGATGACTGGGGATAGACAGTGGATAAAATAGCAAGCCTGAAATGTACACTATAAAACAGGCGTGTTGTTCATCTCAAACAATATATAAAATGTTCTGTTCCAAAATGTATTAAGAGTATGTTCTTTTTTTCCCATTAGTTGCATTATTGGGAGTGGGCCTTACAAGTACATGAAATATCAACACCATATAATGATTAATACCACCTTTATAACAGAACTAAAAATGCAGCAGGAGTTAGGCTACGTCCACATTACCAGGTTGAAGTGACAAAATGTATCAGATGAGCTTTGAGCCTTGAACCTTGTTATTTAAATGTTTATGACTATATTACAAAAATAATGAATTAATGAACTTTCTGAAATATGCCATGCTTCATATTGTTACAGCTGGGCTAGGAGGTTGTGGAGATGACTGGGGTGGGTTCGGGGACCCTTTTCTTTAAAAAGTTCATTTCATCAGGCAAAGTAGCAAAAAGTGTGCTTAGCTGGCTCCTATTATCTACATCATTAAATCATTTAAATCTAACGAAACGATCTAAATAAACTGGCCAACTGATGTTCACGTCTGATATTTCATCTTAAAGCTTGTGTATGAATACTAGCGGAGTAACCTATAAGCAGTCTTCCGAGCTTGTTAAATAAAATCATGTTTACTCCTACGGTGTGTTTACTATGACCCATCTTAGAAAGGTGCAGGGAAGGACATACAAGAACCATGTTAGTACAGCATGATACCTATGAATATTTATGCTCCTCTGAATGCACTGTCTCAAGTGCATGCAAGTGTGTGCATCTGTTAGGACTCTGTTTCATATCAGTGAAAACATCAGTTCATATCAGCTGTTAATTTAGCCTGCAAAGTGTGCATTTCAGGGGAAAAAGTAAATTAATAATGTTATTATCCATGTTGCCTGTTACGTAAATAAAAACTGGCCCCAAAAAAATGGTCCTCCGGTCAATAAGGCTGTAAAGAAACTGGAATAGACCATAAAAATTCATGATTGGTGCATCATTACTGCATTTCCTGCACACACAAACTTACATTATCTGCAGCTGGGACGAGTGCCAGGTTCCTCTGCACCTCATCGCTGTTGAGACTGAGTCCCATGTACTCACCCAGCTCCTCCAGATTTGGGTACAGACCTGAGAGACAAAGAGACAAAACATTATAGGTAAAATATACATACAGTAGCACTTTTGCATTAAACATGGCACTGACAACACTGTAGTCAAATGCTGGATGTCACAGCATTTTTGCTCAAGTTTCCATATGAAAGCATCCATAATAAAACAAACTAAATCAATGAATATACAGGGTGTCCCAAAAAAACTGACATCATTTGAGATGATGTCCTACATGTCCTGGCAAACGAAATTAAATAGGCTTCACGTTGAACAACACAAGATTTATTTTTCAAAATTCAAACAAGAAATTCGGAGGGATGTAGATTTTAGAACCGATTTCACAGCTTCACAATTGTAATATCTTCCGATACTGGTGGTCGTCCAGATCCCTCTGCCCTGCACAGACAGCCTTCCACTTTGAATTTTTTTGTGCCAAATCTGCTTTCCAGTTGGTGCATTTTTATTGAATTGTCTCAAAAATGCACGCTGCACACTCTTGTTTGCCTGTGTTCGAGCTTATTCTAACACACAAAATGCCTTTTCATTTCTAGTGAACGCCATTCTTCAACCTGAAAAAAAACATTAAAAATTAAACTTGGTTAGCTGAGATCATTTGAGGGAGAATTGGCTGTTATGATGTCAATTTTTTTGGGACACCCTGTATTTAAATCATTCAACTTCAAAAGCACTCGGCCCCTCTTCTCTCTTTGGCCCCATGAATGTTTACATAAAGTAATCAGTAATGACTTCCTGAATTTAATCATGGCGACCGGGGCCACATTTCCCTGAGGCTCCACCTCCCACAAGTTAGCCAGAGCTTAGATAGGAAAATGTCAGCCTCTGCCCCGCCACTGCTAAACATGTGCAGGCAGTGACCACCATTTTCACTGCACACACTTCTGCGAACCTGTAGGACAGGCTAGGAAGTGCGAGAGAGTGTGAAAAAGCACACAACCCTACAGCTAAAGTAAACATAGACATTTACTAAGAGGACAGCCCCCTTCTAGCCCAAATGAGTTGAGGCATTATTTACATGTAGACCAAATACTCAGACAGTGGATGAAACAGCAAGCCGAAATGTACACTATAAAACAGGCGTGTTGTTCATCTCAAACAATATATAAAATGTTTTGTTCCAAAATGTATTAAGAGTATGTTCTTTTTTTCCATTATATACATTGTTGGGAGTGGGTTTTACAAATGCATGAAATATAATGATTAATACCACCTTTATTACAGAACTAAAAATGCATCAGA
Organism: Colossoma macropomum; assembly: GCF_904425465.1. Lineage (NCBI taxonomy): Eukaryota > Metazoa > Chordata > Actinopteri > Characiformes > Serrasalmidae > Colossoma > Colossoma macropomum. The sequence goes on along the minus strand of NW_023494802.1, from coordinate 16,123,861 downwards.
AGTTAGGCTACGTTCACATTACCAGGCTGAAGTGCCACAATTTGCCCTAATGTGATTCAGATCTGATGTTTTCAGGGCTGTGTGGACACGCAAATCTGATCTTTTCAAATCCGACCTGAGCCACTTTCATATGTGGCCATGCGACCTTAATGAGACGCTCAGATCAGAATGCATGTGTTTTTTTCTCATTGCGCGTGCGCCATCATTCAGCGTTACCATGGCAACAGCGACGAACAGAAGTTAAAGCCTGAAAATGGTGGAAAAGCAACACATCTCACCTTTTTCACCTTTATTTCCAATAATGAAGCTGAGAGCTGATCAGAGTTAATTATCTTCACAGTGATCTGCTCATTAGTCTGTTTGCTGATGATGCACGTGATTCATTCACGTGACGTTACGGAGTAGGATGTGCACATGCGGGTCGTTTCAGGACGCCGGTTCGTTCACATTAATGACAGATTTGAATTGCTTAACTAAACGAGTGTGAACCATCGTGTCAGAGAGATCGGATTTGAGCAAAAAACCGGATTGGGACAAGTTAATGCTAATACTCTAAACTCAACATTATATAGCAATACCAACTCTAACTCTGTAGAAACACTGCAGAAGTGTGACATTAATAATTCATGCATTTTTAAAATACAGGTTTTCTCCAATTCTCAAGTCTCATTAGGTTGAATTTTTGCCAACATTCTGTAAAGCCTCTCCAACCTTCCAATGGCTGCTACAACAAGAACATTTTTGTGGGTGGAGAGCAGAAGAACAGGGCATTTACTGTAGCACAGTGTTTTTAAATTATTATTTTTAAGGCAAAACATACAGATCAGAACCAGAGAGCTGCTGGGAGATCATACTGCAGACGTGGCCAAAGCATTAAAGGCACCATATCAATCACTTAATGCGTCTTGTGGACACTGGTGTGCCTAGGATGGAATCCAGTGGGTGGAGTACAGAGGGGAGGAGGGAGTTATTACAGGAAACGAAAGAGAAAACAGACACAGGCCACAGTAACAGAAAGAGTGAGGAAAGGTAAAAGACTTAAGCGGAAATGGTGACATCGCCATTGGTTCGCAGCCCAGGCAAGACCTCCGCCTGCTGCTCTTTTCTTTCTCCTTCTTTCCTGTCCACAGGCCCAAACCCACCAACACCACCACAAGCCTGAAAAGTGGTCCCCCCTCTCTCATACATGGTGCTGACAATGAGGTCACCATGACTACGCAGAGTTATTTCAGCTGACAGTAAACAAAAGCCCCACAGGCCCTGAGGGCAACCAATCCTAGAGGAGAATGTGAGAGAGGTAAACAGCAACAGAGAATGAGAGAGAGAGAGAGAGAGAGAGAGAGAGAGAGAGAGAGAGAGAGAGAGAGAGAATGAGGAGGAAGAAAAAGGGGAAGTAAAAGAGAGAAGTGGAGAAGAAAGCAAATGCTTGATTTATAGGGGTGTAACGATACATGTATATTCAAGTTCCACACGATTTCATTTGGTTTAAAAAAATAAGTTTTATTTCAAAAGCTTCTGAAAAACAGATAAACAGATCTAGATGCTCCTGTTTTTTATAGCTTAGTTGCCCTATAAAAGAGAACAACTAAGCTATAAAAACTAGGAGCATCCAGATCTCGTATTCAGATAAATGTGAAAAATAACAACAGTATATGATTAACAACATTATTTTGTCGTCTGGTAATTTTAAGACAGGCCCTAACACTGAAGCAGGAGCAAACAGTGATGGCGTGTGTTCAAGCTTAATCTTTTGTCAAACAAAATATCCTATAAGTGCAGCTCAGTAAAAGTTGTGGTTGTACTATACTGTCATCTGCAATTTGGCCACAAAACCCTAATTTTTCTAGTAATAAAGAACAGAATAATGAATGTCACACAAACTTTACTGCTTATCTTAGCCTGGTGCCTCCTTCTCTAAAGATAATTCACCTGAAGCTGTTAGAAACAGGCTGTCCTGCCTGATATACGACATCGGAGACATGATTTTACAAAAGCTGAAGCCGTTTTGTCTGTCTGAAATCTGATGCTGTGGTCTGAGGATGTCTTAAAATGTGCTTTGCACCATATACGTAGCTTTTTGGACAGGTATCATACCTGCCTGCAACAGAGAGCAACCAGTGGGGCTCAACAGCTGTGTTTCTACAAGAAGCTCATCCATGTTAGGTTCAATAAATGTGGTATTATTGTATCACTCAACAAGTTTAAGTTCAGTGAATACTCCTGTCGTCCTATGATTTGCCTAAAAGAGGTCAATAAATGAACGAAGTGCTGGCGAATGAGTTTATACTGTCACTGGGCGCTGCTTCCGCAGTAACTCGATTAAACGTCAGCGGGCAAAGGCTGCTATGTCTGTTGCTAAGATTAACAATAGATATGATACTCCCCGAGGCCTAGTTTTGATCACTGACAGTGGTTTCCACAAAATACAGCAAATATTAGTCCCTCAAATGAGATGCAAGGGTGTCAAACTGTTTTTAATTTCAATATACTATTGCCGTTATTTTTAATGTTCATTTTTCAAATGTGTGTTGAAATTGTTACACTCTTGTTTATCTGTTTCGATCCTAACCGGCACACTTTCTCTTGCTTATCATTTTCTCTTCCTTATCATTTTCTCTTCTAAGAGGAGTTTTACTCATGGGACCAAAATGGGCTCTCCTGGAATTCTTTGCTTGCACTAAAAGTGAGTAAAGTGAAGAAAAAAAGGAAAGTGAGAAGAGGAAGAAAGAAAAAAAAACAAGCTTAAAAGAGGAGACTTTTCAAGGCTTGTGGGTCTCAGAGCTCCTCAGGCAAGTCTTAATCTGTTATCGTACAACCACAGTACAGCCTTGTCGAGCCTTTCATCTCAGTGTCTCACTCAGCCTACACAAAATGAAAGCAAGCACAAAAGAGGAAGGGAAGGAGGGACAGAGGACCCACAAAAAAGGGCAGTCATCTGGAATCTTACAACATGAAGTGAAAAAGCAGGCTGCATAGAGCCTGGGACTCACTTGAGCTCGGCATCCCCTGCGTGGCAGGCTGGTATGCGCCCTCAGTGATGGCCGGGGCAGTGGAGGTGGACTGGGCAAACTGGGACTGTGCCTGCAGGAGAAGAGATATTCATTCAAATACTGTCCAGCCTGCATTCACAAAGCAACTTAAAGAGACAGCCAGACCAGCACGCTAACAACAAATGGAAGCTGGTCACCAGTACTCAGCATGACCTCTGACTAATTCATTGCTTTGATTCAACTGTTCCTTTAAATATGCCAGGACTTATAAACAGAGCTTTGTCACTGTGTTGTTAAAAGCAAAACTGATTCAGAAAAGGATCTTGCAGACAACTTTATTGTGAAACTTGCGTGGTAAAATGTCAATGTTTCATATTAGTCATAGATTTCACTTCATCATAATAAGAACATTATGAAACATCAACTTGCCTTCATGACCTTGTCCACCTTCAGGTCCTCCAGTGACGGATACAGAGACATCCTGAGAAAAAGGGGAAAGATGATGAGAGTTGCTAAATGAGAGGACACTAAAATGCTTATATTTCACAATATGGAAAGTTCCAAAATGCAGGACTATGTAAGCTACATGTATAAATACACTGATGTACAAACAAGCAGTTCTGTTCTTACTCTGACTTGACATGAAACATAAGTAAAACACACTAGAACAAATAAGTAAACCAATTATTATTATTATTATTATTATTATTATTGAATGTTTACTGAACAACTTCCACTAAAAACGGGTGATACAAAATGGATACTCAAGGTCCTTAAGATCTATCGCCCTTTTCCAAATGATCCAATCCGGATCCAGCTACTCAAGTTCTTTGAGAAGGGTCTGGCTGCAGACATGCAATCTCTGCCTGACATGCACCGCCAGCCTATTAATGATGACAGTGGACGCTCTGCCAGTGTTTTTCGGTTTTATGAGGAAAAACAGCGAACTGTTGGGCAACAAGAGTTACACTGAGCATATCGCTGCTGTCGGAAGAAAACCTCGTATCTCCAAAATGGTAACTTTACAGGAGAAGGAAAAAACATCCTTTACTTTTAATGTAAGTCAATGGAACCAGACTTTTGTTCCAAGTGATTTTGGGTCATTTTTTTGGTCTATTCATCGTGAAATTTACACACAATGTAAAGGGCAAGAGGCATTTTCAAATTATGTCAGAAAACTGAAAAACGGAGATACGAGGTTTTCTTCCAACAGACGTGAAATATTAACGCTGTCATTCTTGTAATAAGGTAATTAAATATAGAAACTTCCAAAATAAAACCACAACGATAAGCATGAATGTCATTTTTTTTTTTCAGAAAAAAACAATCAGGCTACCATTAAAACTCATGAAAGCCATGCTGAAGATGATTAGAACCGTTAGGAATAAAACCTTTTTGCTTCCTAAAGGTTTTGGCTTGATGGTCGCCGTTAGAGAAACAAATAAATGTATCTTGAATCAGTCCCAAAACACCCGACTAAGGCCCAATCCCATTTCACCCCTCGCCCCTACTACTTGGCCCTTAGCCCTCTGTTTTGCGCATTCACGTCCAGGGTTAGGGTGTCCCAATTTTTATTGAGAATTATCTCTGTTAAAAAATATGATAACCACTGTATTATCTTGTTGTTTCAGGGTATTATGGTCGTTTTCTTCATAACAAAAATCACTAATAGCATGCTAATGTCTGAGTAGCTAGCTAACTAACTTTCCCGTTCCACCTTAAATAGTCCAGCAGTTCTGACGCCTGAAGCGCCAGAATGTAACTGCTGCACCATTTATGGTGAAACGGGAAAATTCGAACAAGAAACTGGTGAATACCTGACTTCAGCTTCATATCACCAAAGAATTAGGGGTGGGTGATAATAAATAATTGTCTTAAACCCCCCTCTGAAGGCATATGATGCCCTAAATGTAACTAAAGCCCAGCAGTGAGGTTGCTGAACTTTTCCCTCCTCTGCCATCACTGAAGACGCGCCGGGTCGTCTACAGAGCACCGCTAGTAGCCTCTTAATGAAGCAGTGTTTTTTTTTTGTTTTTTTTTTTAATTTGAGGGTCCCATTTCGTAGGGCAAGATTTCAACCACTACCCCTTATAACTCAGTTCCAAGGGGTTAGGGTGACACTCGAAAACCAGGGGTAGGGGTAAAAAGAATAAATGGGATTGGGCCTAAATGATTTGAATCCTTTACACCGTAATATCAACCCATCAGGAAAACACAGAATACCATTAGAGACTACTGGACACCACCAGGAACCAACAGACACTTTTTATGGGTTCTATAACACAAAAATGGAGTTCACTAGCTGTGTTATGGACGAAAAATGGATTAAGTGATGATATCGCTAAGCAGAAACAGCCAAAAGTTAACAATTGGGCTGCTTCTGCTGTTGTGGCAGAGACTGCATGTGCACGTGACGTCACCGGGGCTGAGAGTGCATCTGTCTGAGAGTGCACGTCTGCAGCCAGACTCTATTGAGTTCTTTAGAAGCATCTGAACATTAAAGCCAAGAGTGCAGGAAACTCTAAACGTAACTTCTGAAAATCCATTAAGAACCACTGGGGAGCGATATGCATTAAATACACAATTAGAAGAGAGCACAGCAGGTCAGACACTTTCACACTAAAATGCTGCCAGCCTGCGTCATAGCTTCTTATAAAGACCACAGTACAGACTGTCCATCAGACCTACGCAGCAAACAAAGACCCGTATAGGTTTCCTCAACTCACGTCATGATTCATGATTCTAACAGCCACGTCCCTCAGGCATTTGGTTCGCTGTAATGTAGCCGTCATGTTATGAAACATCCCACCTGTGAGACCATCTGTGTACCAGAGAAATTAAAATGCAAAACCACCCGCTACCTATTAACACCGCTTTCTCATTAAGTCTGTGAACATTTGGCATTAAGACACTTAGGTGTGCTAGTACCACTACATGCTGAAAGATAGCAAAAGCTGAATTTTGATGTCAAACCGCATGTTGTTTACTAGTAGTAATAACATTTACTTGTTAAATTACACTGAAGATTTCAAAATAAAGTCAGCTAACATGGCTTTTCATACGGAAGTGTATTTTGCAATGATTTGAAAGGTAAAAGCTGCAAGCTCACATATTATATAACAAGGTTTTGACGAAAGGTGCCAATTTCAAACACAGTCAAAACACTGGCAATGCAGATACACAGGGTGATTCAAAAAGATTCATCCGATTTCAAAGCACCATATTTTTAGAACTGTGAGGCGCCTAGGAACCAATCACAATCCAATTGAAAGAGGGGGTCATAGAGTTTCTGACTGTCAGTGGAAGATGGCTCCCTTCAGTCTGAGAGGAGATGAGACCCCTGAACAGAAAGCGTTCTGCGTTCTCCACTTCAATAAGAGTGAATCCGTCATAACTGTGCAGAGTGATTTTCGTGGACAGTGAAGCTCCAACAGCTCAGAGCGTTCGTCGTTGGTTCCACAACACTGGATGATCTCCGAAATCGCACTGAAAGAGCCGTGAGTGCAGCGACACCCGACATGCTCAATCCAGTACAGGATGAATTTGACTATGGCGTTGATGTTGTCCGTACAGCTGGAGGAGGTTCATACTGAGACCTTGTAAAATTACATAATAAACTTTATGCTCATTTAAACCATTTACAGTTTACTGCACTGTTCTGTAATGATTTACCAGTGAAATAAATCATTTTGGGATAGGATTAATCTTTTAGTCACCCTGTACACTGTCAGTTTCCACTTTAAAAATAGTTTGACGCGGCACACATTTAGACTGGATTGTATCAGATCTGATTAAATATGCCTGGATCAGCATCCATAATAAAGATTTTATCACATACATTTCTATCAGCAGATTTACCACCCACACTCCCTGCCAACATTTATGCAATAGTGGTGTTGTCCAAGATGTCTCCTGTTCCTCTCGTCAGGCAATTCTGGCCAAGTCAACACTAACCAAACACGGACGACATGAACCAAACATTTTGTTATTTATTGCATCAGATTTCCATTTGTGAAAATATTTTCTCCCAGGGATTTTTCTCCCAGGCGTTTTTCATCCAGTGCTTAAAGGCAGCACATTTTAGTGAGTTTATTACTGTTCTCCACCTCGTGCTGACTGTCCTTCTTTTGCTAGAACATGTAAAAAGCCTTTGGAAAACTCCTATGAGGAGTTTCTGGCTGTATCTGAGCTGAGATGGGAAATGACACTGCAGATTGGATGGTTTTCTGTTTCTTTTTTCAGGGATTTTTTTTAAAAACAGTCAGCAGATGGCCCCTTAGTGGTTCTCCCACCGCATGCGCTGCACAGCAGAGCAAAATCTATGCTAGTGGCAAAAGACTAAAAGTGGTATTAACGCTCACTCAGCACGGTTCAAAGTATTAGTCGTTCTGTGAAGATAGCATTTCACTGGTGCTCTGAAGTACTGAAAAATTCATGATTTTAAATACGTAATAGTATCAGCACTTCATGATATGTATATTGAGTATTACTACTCTTTGCTAAAAGAATTTCTTACACAGTTGGCAAAGCCTGTTTCACTTGGATTGGTTTGTTTTATTTTCCCATTTTAAAATTGCACCAAAGGAGTCAGTTATGGTTCCTTACTGCTATGCACATGCATAAACAGAGCAATGACGACTCGTAGGGAGGCACTGATACCACTTTTCCCCTCCGTATCACAAATAAAACATACTCAGCTAAACTAAATCACATTTACTTCTTGTATTTTAATATTACTACTTTACTTGCAATGTAAGTCAATGGAACCAGACTTCTTTTTCCCTAGTCATTTAAGGTAATTTCTTTTGGTCCAGTCAAATTTACATACATTTACATGTCAAAAACTAAAAAACAACAAAAATGGAGACACATTATATATGTGAGATATATAATATAGAAAGAATAATGTGATGCTAATGATAATATACACATTATGTGATGCTTAATAAACCCAATACTGATTTTTTAATCAGTATTTACTATTATGTAGTTGGTAATGCTCAAAATAGTTAAAAACATCAATATAAGCTAAGGCACACATAAGCATGCGGCAGTTTCTCTGGCTCAGCAAAAACTGCTAAATGTTGTGTCAACTCTGAATTTCTCATTCATGTGACCCGTTTGTTTGTGCTTACATCTCCTACTGTCAGACTCTGAGTTCAGTAAATATCACTGTTATTCACACCGTCAGCAGCAGCGGCTTTCTCCTGGCTTGGTTGAAGCAACTGGACGTGAGAACCCACAGCTGGGTGATAGAACTGACCGACGAAGGCGCACCACAAGCGGGGCTAGTGGACACTTAGCTATGCCAAAGGCCAAATCAAGGCTAAGGGCTATAATTACCCCAACAGACCAGGGGTTCCTTTCATATTATCTTTCTAATGTTCACTCCCTCAATAACAACCTGGACTAACATTAACTCCAACTGGTTCTGAGAACACAGCGAGAGATGAGGAATTATAGACAGAAGCCATTTAGGTAAGGGGCTCCCCTTAGCATGCTTTACACTGTATGTACACTGTTAATACCGTCTTATTTGTGGGGTATCAGTGAGACTAAAACCTTCTAGAAAAATTCTAGTACATCACTCACTACCATTGCCATCCCACAAAATACTGGCATTACAGATTTCACCATGAGCATTTTTGCTGCTGCTCGTCATCCCACACTGCCAACGTGTTGTTAAGCTCCGTCTACGGGCAGAAACTGCTCACAGACTAGATAGTATTACTATAAGTAATAAATTATCTGTAAACTAGGTGCAAGTCTACTTTTAGGCTATTAGATTATAGTGCAGCACTGAGGTATGAATTATGGCCTTGTACATTTCTAACTTGGAATAGTTTTGAGAGTGTGAATGTGGTTTTAATCTCGTGCTGTAGTATAGTCTTGTATTGAGCAGTGCGATACTCCACTTCTGTCCTGAATCCAAAGTTCTGAAATTGTGACAACTAGGGTTGGGCGATAAAACAATAGCGATAATTATCACAATGTAACTTTCCTCGATAGAAATATAAGAAACGTTCGATAAAGGTTCGATATAATAAACCTTTCTCACACTTCCACGGTCCAGCGACGGCCCTGGTGGCGTTTTCTACCACAAGGAAAGCAACACCACTATGCCGTCGCCAAGAGAGGGCGCACTTCCGAGTTTTTCAGTATGATCAGAGAGGGAGGGGGTGATGAGTAAAATGAGTCACCAAATACACTTTAGCAACATCTGAAACATCTGATTTATTCCTTGTTAGAGTGGTGTGATCGGCGATCTGTTCTCCTGTGACTGAGTGACGAGGTCAGTGGTGTAACTATACTGTCCTACAGTGAACTCGCCTCTTTCCTAACATCCTAACCAGCTTTAGCAGCGTTAAATCACGTCTGCTCCTCACAACTACAGCGCAGTTACAGCCCTCAGTCATATTTTAGTATTAGTGCATTCCCAAGCAACAAAAGTGAAACAAGAAGTGGGTTCGTGCAAGTTACAGCCCTGATTTAAACTAAAGTAAACTGAGGACGCTGTATGTGTGGCACTGGAGAGTGGGAGAATAGCAACTTCCCAGGCTAGCTGTTTAGCAGCTGGTTAACTTGAAGCAGCGCTCTGTCACTCACACAGCACGGCGAATTGATGTGACTGTAGATCAAACAAGTCAAAAAAGCCCTAAACAGACAGCTAAAAATGATGTTTTCTTTATAAATTACGACTAATACAAAAATTGTGTCCGTGCTGTTCCATCTGGTAAAAACAGTCAACCAGAAATTGATATTATTTGATATGAAATTTTTTATAGTGATAACATTTTTGGCCATATCGCCCAGCTCTAGTGACAACACTAATTTGCAGGTGAAATTAGACCTTTTATTTGGGTAACCATGAGGAAAACAACTGCAGTAAGTGGTTAAACCAGGACTCCTTCCCTTCAGTGGATTTTTTCCTCTGTTTAACCTTTTATTTCCATAAAATGTTAACATATTTTCCCACCAGCAAACACAGAAGCGAACACAGTGATACCATGCGCTGAAGCTTAATCTTTGTGAAATAAAAGAATATATTAGCGCATTTCAGAAAAGGATGTGGTAGTAGTATACAGTCATATTTTAATCTGGCAATGAAACTGTAACTAACATAGTAAGAAAGAATAAAATTGTGAAGGGAAAAAAAATCTACACCAAACTACAGGTAGCTTTTTCTCCAGTGCCTCTGCTGGAACACGTTCGACCAGTGCAGCTCAACAGCCACGTGACTAGAATTCTGTAATCTCATCTATGCTTCAATCATCTAATCTATGCTACGCACATTAAATGTGGCCTTAAATGATTCTTTTAAACATCACTCAACATGTCTAAAAGTTGTGTTGATGTGGGGGAATACTAGTGTCTTGCTATGGTTTGCTTGAAATAAATCAATAAATGAACAGTGAGCTTTTACAGTCACTGGACACTGATACCACAGTAACTCATGGTCACAGACACCAGGCACAGGCTATGTGAATTGGACAAAAGGAGTTGGCCAGCATGACTTGTTTGCATGGTATCATAACAAAAACATTTAGATGCCTGATACCATCTCTGAAAAACACAATGAGTGATACTTTCACTGTGGAATGCAGCAGACTGAACCACGATCGCAGAGAGACCCACGGCTAATGGAGATGAATGAGGGGTAGAAATAATCACAAATCCATTCGACTGAGAGAGAAAGAGTGAGAGAGAGAGAGACAGGTGATCCTAGAAGAAGCAAGTATAACAGTGGCCTACGTCATTCTAGCACATGACCATGAGTAATACACACCTGAGGTGTAGCAACAGGAGTGTCACTCAATGAAACTCTTAGCGGGTCAAGTTTCCTAATGTACACTTAACATCGGCCAAGACAAACATCAGGCACAGTAAAAGGATAATAAAATCTTCCACAACTGCCGACGGGTAATACACTTACAATATCTAAACTGCTGAAGTTCACCCTTCTGATGTGAACAGGTTCAACATTAAGGTTACCCGCTATGGAAAATCCAGCCCTCAATCCTTATCGTAGTACGTGCCTGAATATAATTTCCTTTTTATGATCACAGACACATGAGAACAGATCACGGGTTGTAAAACAGAGCAAAGGGAAGCCGGAACAGTAAAAAGGAGACAGGAAAAAGTCTCCTAATCCAGTTTAAATTGACCATCCAGCACCACATACAGCACGGAAAAGAAGAGCTCTCTAACGTGTAAATAAAAATAGGTATTAAATCTTAGACGTTTTTGATTCACGTCAAGAAAAACTAGCATATAAGCAGTTCAGACATTCAGATACACAGTGCAGGTTTGTTATTCCTAAGCTCACCTGTGCAAACAGGTTACTTTAACACACCTAATCTAATGACTGTATCTCTAATTGATTAATTCTGATTTTCTGACATGGAGAGACAGCAACAGGCTCCAAATGCGATTCTGATTCCACACCTAGAATGACTCTCTACGCCATTTGTGAGCTCTTGCAAATGAACTAATCAAGCAACAACAAGCAGCCTGAACAAGAAACAACTGGGCTGCCATTTGTCTAATTACTTATGGTCACCTAAAATGGTTAAATAACCCAAAACAGACGCAGACAAAATACCCCCATTGATATACATAACGCTGCTGTTGAAAGAAAACCTCGCATCTCCATTTTTGACGTTTTTCGTTTTTGACATAATTTGAAAATGTCTGTTGTCCTTTATATTGTGTGTAAATTTCATGATGAATGGACCAAAAGAAATGACCCAGAACAACTCGGAAAAACATCTGGTTCCACTGACTTACATTAAAAGTGGAGCAGGTTTTTTCCTTCTCCTGTAAAGTTCCTATTTTGGAGATACGAACCTCAATTGGTTCCATTTAAAATTCAGTATGATAGTGTAAATAACCAAAACGATCTCTAACCAGGTTCTTACAGACTGTAGCTTAGGACGCTGAAGCCTGTTAAACTGTACCCTTCCTCCACACACAGAATGAGAAAAAAGAAAAGGAAAACTCTCCCACACATTCTCATGAATAATCTCCCACAAAGCCGCCTAAGCAGAAAAACTTTCCTCCCACATTGCAATCCTATCCACACAATACATCACACATCTGCTGTCAAAAACGAGCTCTCATTCCCAAAAAATATATCTGAACGGGATTTGATTCAGAACTGCCAGCACTGAGTCTTGTGCACACGATTATCAGGTCTGTAATGCACTTTGTCCTTTAAACATTACTAGTTTATTAGTGATGATGTTTTTTGTGATTTGAGCTCTAATTCAATAATTCTACATAGGACTAAACGATTCATCCAAAGGTTTATTACACCACGTGAACGAAGAGCTGCGTCACACAGTGCCATTATTCTCTCCAGCACACCTGCAATAAGCTACTATATAGTTGTATGGAAATGTTTGAGCAACCCTGTCAAATTACACGTTTTGTAGATTGTCAAAGTGAAAATAAGTATAAATCCTCTACAGAAAACAGCTGAAATTTTTTAATTACTGTTTATCTACTGAATTTAACACGTAGGTAAAAATAATAAAAACAAAAATGTGGACTACAAAAGTTCTGGCTTATTTTATAAATCGCTGCGGTTGGAACAAAATCTTGTATCTCCATTTTTGTCGTTTTTCAGTTTTTGACATAATTTGGAAATACCTGTTGCCCTTTACATTGTGTGGAAATTTCAAGAAGAATGGGCCAAAAGAAACGGCCTAAAATGACTTGGAAAAATGTCTGGTTCCATTGACTTACATTAAAAGTAAAGTTGGTTTCTTCTTTTTCCTATAAAGTTACCATTTTGAAAATATGAGTTTTTTTTTCCGACAACAGTGACATCATAATCTAAATGGCAAACGGTCAAAACTCAGTTTGTGCCTCGAGCCCTTCGAGCTTCAAGTACAGTTCAGTTTGACCCGCCATCCTTCAAGACGCATGGAAGACAAGCATCGAGACTCTTCTCTGTCCTGGCACCCAGGTGATAGAACAAACTTCCGCTCCCTCACTGTCTTCGAATGCAAACTTAAGACCCATCTCTTTCGGAAGCACTTAAGCAAACACTAATAAAAGTACTTATCGAAATGCACCGTACTGCACTTATGCTATGTTTACTTCTGTATCTTTCTTTCTGGCAGCATCTCAGCTTAAGGGTAGCTTGGACTTATTTGTACTAGCTAGGATATTTTCTCTGAGTAGACAACAAAGCACTTTTGTAAGACACTCTGGATAAGAGCATCTGCTAAAGGCTGTAAATGTAAATGCTAAACTCAGTTATTAAACAGAAACTGCACAGTAAAATTTGCAAGAAAATTTCATATTTAAGTTCTCTGTAGAAGACATTTTAACTTCTTTGTAAAAAAAATCAACAAAATTTCACAATTTTGCATACAATTTTATGTATAAATGCCTTCTGTGTGAATGTTCCATCTAACTCTGCATTTAGAGTAGGGCAAATATATCATATATTCTCATATATTTTAATATACTGCCTTTCTTTCTAATACTCTCAGCCCTGATGCTGTGGCTTATAATTATAGGTTTGGGTCTTTATAACTTGATAATGATCAGCAGCCAACATGCTACACAATTTACAACATAAACCCTCTTTTGCAATCAAACAAATTAACATTTACACTTATCTTTGATTTGAAAGTACAGACTAAAAATCATTTCAGGAGAAGAGGCCTGCTACACTGTCACTGGGGTGGGACCCTCAAGGGTACATCTCAGTCAGGGAACATAACTGTACCATAATCCACTGAAATTATATTTTCTAAGCTGTACTGACTCCACACACCCCGTCTCGTCTCCAGGCGTTTTATTTTATTGTTCTGTTTTAAAATATTAGGACAAATACATACTTTTCACCTGGAAAAAAACGTATTAAAAGGTGCACAACTGGACCTTAAACCACTGTTGTAGCTTTGAGGGAACATTTACATTGTTGGTACCTTAATGAACGAAAAATGTACCAGCACAGAACCTTTATTTCTGACAGTGTACGGTAAGACGCCTCTACCCTCTTACTTCTTATTTTCTTTTTAAGTGAAAACGTAATGTTTCACATTAGGAACAAGTCTCCCCAGCAATGGGAACAAAGACCACCTTACCATACTGCCCCAGAAATATTAATAAGTTGGATTTTCATCATAAAAACACAAAGTTGTCCACTCGAACTATCTAGCATTAGTGTCTCATGCTAGCTATAACAATCATTACATAACTACTCTCAAAACTACTTCTGTTTATATTCTGTTTCTATTTTACTATCATCAGTCTTTTGTCATGGCTAATTAAAAAGAAGTGGAATAACTGACACAAATGAATAGAGGAAGCAAATTTAATTTTAAACTATAATATTTTCCGTGTTGCATGCTTGAGAAAGAATTAGCTAAATTGTATTTCCTATGGTTGTGTGGAATGACTTGTTTATGTGTGGAGCCACACAAAAGGTGTACATTGGGAAGGGCAGTGCAGGATAGTGAGTCAGCTACTGTAACACAGCCACCTTTCTCAGTTAGACTGCCTAAATAAATAGCCTAAAAGAAATTCTCTGTAATATGGCGTACACCCCAGTAAACACTTAAAGCCACAAACTATCATGCAGAACAATCAAGTACACACTGCTGAATGGACAAGCGCTCGAAACACACTGGATCTTCACAAACGCTGAACTATCATCCTCTCCCCTGCCTCTCAAAGAGATGTATGCCTTCATTGTCTAGAGAAGAGGACTCTCTATACTCCACAAGTAAGTCACTATCAGCAAAAATGCAGTTTTTAGTGCCCATTTTTTCCGATTAATGACTTGGGAAAGACTCAGGCCCAAGATTTAATTAATTAATTAATTAATTAATTAATTAATTAACATGTTTACAAGCACACCAAAGGTTGGATACTTGATACAGTAACTAGGACTGCTAGCCTAAATAAGATCTGATCAAGTAAATAACAGACTATGAGCCTAATGCGACTACATTATGTGGTTTAAACCAATATTGACCAGACTATACAAGATAAATCGAGAAATATATATGCTCAAATCGTTACACTGACCCTGACGTAAATAACCTGTAGGTGTGTCAGGAAGGGAGCGTTCACTGCTGTACAGTCAAGCTAATCTGCCACGCATGCAAACAGGACTCTAAATGGACTAGTCTTATACAAATAGGCTATTTTGTGCCTGTAAACACAGTTAACGACAGTCAGTCTACTGTTATCAGAAACAAGGTAGAAAGATTTACTTATGCCGGTCCATTTTTGAATCTCATTAGAGAGTCTGTGTAATATTTAACAGTGTGACTGGGCACTTACAGGAAACAAATATAATCTGGATCAGATGTCTGTTATCCCTAAGCACACACTTGTGCTCCAACACCCCAATCCCCAGGTTTCCAGGTCTTGGCTGAGTTGATGGTGAGCTCCAACAACAGAGCAAAAACTGTTCTTTTAAACCCAGTATAGTGGGCGAGTCCTCAGTATGGGCCAAAACGAGCTATAGCCATTTCAGTAAGGCTGAATGAGTGCTATGCATGACAAATGGCTCTCCCATGGCAACAGGCTGGGACTAAGAAAGCAGGCCAAAGAATAACCTATGTGGTAGCTAGCCCCCCCACTGAAAACGCCATAGGACTGGAAACGATTTTAAACGTATCTTATAACTAAAAACCTTCATATTGTAAATTAAGCAAATGGTCAGTGAGTCAGACGCGTCAGTCAATAAAAGTCAGCTGTCCAGCGTCACTGGATCAGATGACGTCGTCGAGGGAAAGTCCCTTCATTCCTTTAACTTCAGCCCAAAATAAACTACTGCTAACCCGCGAAGCAAAGTCCAATATTCAGACTTATTCTCACGCTTAAGACTAAACCAGACTCTGCTGTTCATTACGAAGCCTGTGCGACTCCTTTGCTCGTATTAAACCTTCAGCGCCACTGAAAAGGCACATTTTTGTACTGCGAGTCCAATGTAAACAGGTAAACTCAGCTAGCCAGCTATCAGGCTTTATTCAGGAAAAACAGTGACGCTATAACGTCAACTTTAAACGTTATATCTTTGACCAGGTGCTAAACTGTTAGCTCGAAGTCAAAACAGGCAGTGTTGTCAACACGTTCATAATATAAGCTTGTAAATACATATTGAACATTGGCCGGCTAACCGTTAGCCATCTAATAAGTCAGCTACCGCCACAGACATGCAATAACAACAACCACCACAACCACAGAACTAATAATAACGTATTATAACGCTACATAACGTTAGCTGGTTCTCCTAAGTTGGCTACCCAGCCAGCTAGCTGCTTCTTCCTTCCCGTAGTAAGTTAGCTTGTTAGCTAGCTAAGCTAGCTAACTTGTTATCGAAACCAAACACAAAGCTATTGATATTTAAGCTTGCTGACTTCATACAGCAGGCTGTTTGTGAGTCAGTGTGATACATACAAAGACAAGATAACGTTGAACCCTTCTGCCTAACTTAATTTGAACACTTTGTCACTAAAGCGTCGCTGTTTTTGTACGGATAACGTTAAGTTACTTCGCTGCTAGCAAGCTTAACGTTACTTCACAAGAACTCCAGGCTAACGGTTGACTTGGCCAACGCAAAGCTTGTAAACATTAACTTACTAACTTAACTCTAGTTTTTAGCGGGCTAACTGCTTCAGTAAACGCTTCTAAAGAAGTGGACCTCATAATATCGTAATAAACAAAGCGGTCACCTCACGGAAAAAACGCTGTAACCTACTATAGGTTACTATATATAGCTACGACACACACCGTCAACTCGACTTCTTTGTTCTTAGGTTGGTTAACTAACTTTTATATTTAAAGTTAGCGGGGTTGGTTCGCCAAGTTAGTTAGCTAATACAGTTTCTAACATCCTTAGGTTAACTAACGTTGGCTAAACTACCAAGCTAGCGGACGTTAGTTGTGTCCAACGCTGTTGTTTTCGCTGACGTTAGGTTGGCTATCGACATCATTTATAGAGTTCGTGGTATCTGAAGTCATTCCGCTCTTATTCAGCTCGTGTAAAAAGTGGGAAAAATGTAGTCTTACCTTTCTTTCGATTTCAGGTAAAAGTGTGGGAAATGTAGCTGGATAATTAAGTAGGCAGAGGCGTAAGACACAGCAGACAAAGACTGTCTCACTTTTCTGTCTCTCTCTCTCTCTGCTTGGGCAACGAAACGGCAGTCTGAGAAATGGAAGTCAGCTGCGAGCTTCCTGCTCCATTAGCTGCGTGACGTGTTCGCTGACTGCCCACATCCCATCAGCTGAGCAGCTAAAGAAGGCCATTACTCACCTACGGCTTTTACTCCTATCACTGCTCAGAGGCTTTGTAGTTCTACAGTTACAGACTGTAGTACATCTGTTTCTCTGCATACTTTGTTAGCCCCTTTTTACTCTGTTCTTCAGTGGTCAGGACCCCCATGGACCCTCACAGAGCAGGTACTATTTGGGTGGTGGGTCATTCTCAGCACTGCAGTAACACTGACGTGGTGGTGGTGTGTTAGTGTGTGCTGTGCTGGTCTGAGTGGATCAGACACAGCAGTGCTGCTGGAGTTTTTAGACACTGTGTCCACTCACTGTCCACTCTATTAGACACTCCTACCTTGTCAATCCACCTTGTAGATGTAAAGTCAGAGACGATAGCTTATCTGCTGCTGCACAGTTTGCATTGGTCATCCTCTAGTCCTTCATCAGTGGTCACAGGATGCTGCCCACAGGACACTGTTAGCTGGATATTTTTGGTTGGTGGACTATTCTCAGTCCAGCAGTGACACTGAGGTGTTTAAAAACTCCACTCGTACCAGCGCAACACACACTAACTCACTACCACCATGCCAGTGTCACTGCAGTGCTGAGAATGATCCACCACCCAAATAGTACCTGCTCTGTGAGGGTCCATGGGGGTCCTGACCACTGAAGAACAGGGTAAAAGGGGGCTAACAAAGTATGCAGGGAAACGAGGAGGTGGTCATGTTATGCCTTATCGGTGTATATGTGTGTGTGTGTGTGTAAGTTTTATTATTTCTATTTTTAGATTCTTCTGGGCTTCTGGGAATAGAAATGATAAAAATATTTTTTATTATTATTTTTTTTAAATATCTATTTATATAATTAAAGTTTGGCCTTGATATTTAACCACCAGTTCTAAGCTTGTGGCATTATGGATATTAATGTTATTATAACTTCACTTTTAATGTTACACAGTTCTTTTTTTTTTGCTCATCGACACCCTCTGTCCATTATTCTGAAATCATCTAAAATGTGTTTTTTTTCTTTCCTTCAGATTCTCAGTTTCCATACATATCGCTGGTGTTGAAACAAAACCTCCTATCTCCATTTTTGTCATTTTTCAGTTTTTGCCTTTTGCCCTTCACATTGTGTGTGAATTTCATGATGAATGGACTAAAAGAAACGGCCCAGAACGACTTGGAAAAATCTCTGGTTCCATTGACTTACCTTAAAAGTAAAGTAGGTTTTTTCCTTCTCCTGTAAAGTTACCATTTTGGAGCTACAAGGTTTTGTTCCGACAGCAATAATTTATATATTATGTGTGTGTGTGAACTAAAAAGTGTGTTCCCTCAGCATCTGGAATAAAGGAGAATGAAAGCTGAGAACGTGTCTCAGTTCTGTTGGACACCAACGACACTTTGTACAAGAAAAAGAACAAAAGACCACAAAACCCCCACTCTCCAAGGTGGATAAAAAGCATTTATTGCAATAGCGCATTTTCACTTGTTCATTGGTTTACGGCCTGTTTATGTCACTCGGCACACATACATCGCGTATAAGTACTATTAAAGCCACATACATTGATGCTTAAACTTCAGCAATAGAAAACAGCATCAACTCAAGTCATTTGTTCAAACATTTGCTTTACATCAAAACTTTTTCTTTTTATTCAGCCATACAAAACACTACTGCCTCTATCCCTCAGACCAACAAAACACAGTGCTTTTCTAGGCAGTGTGGTTCTTATTAATACTAATAATAATAGACAATTTGCAAAATAATTTAAAATGTAGTCCTACCTATAATACTTTAGCTCTAAAAACTTGGCATTTGAAAAATATATATTAATGCAAAAAAGTTTTGTAGGTAGCAATTTAGTTGTAGCATATCGCAACCTCTTTTACCAGTTTTGGGCATCGAAGCTGTAATGAGAGCATCACTCCAATTTCATGTGCACACAGTGCAGAGGAAGTTGATTGTTTGCTTAAAAATGTAGCGGACTTTGATTAAATGATATGAAATGATAAGCATGTCTATAAATAGCATACGTTACTGTCATGCCAATGTCTCTTATAACAAAAAAGGTCAGAAATAAACACACATCATGGAAAACACAGACCATAATGGCTCCCAATTGTTCGGCACTAATCAAACACATCAACTTAAAACAAGCTCGCTTAACATACAGGCAGATCATTTCAGGAGCATCTTTCTGTACAACAACAGCATTTTCTGGTGTCAATATAGTATCACAGACATATTATGTAGCAGGAGCCTTTTTCATCAAAACACTGAACTGTGATAAGGTGTCGAATGTATAACTAATTAAATATTATCAACACTATGAACTAGAGCAAAGTCCACTAGGCAAGCCTAAGCGTTTAAACTAAAATAGGAGCGGGTGCTTGTTCATCTAGTCTAGGTAATTCTCTAGTCTTTAGTACTGAGCAAAAGGCGTGTGCTTTCTATTTGTTCAGTCACACAAATACTTGGCCTAAAGCGCACCAATATTCATGAAGGGCTGTTTATTATTGAATTATAACATGCAAATATGTGAATAAGTGACAATTATACTAGATTTGTTGGTAAGTCGTTGTTTGATCATGCACAACCCCAAACAAAATAACAAGGCTAGTTATATAGACACCTTGCAGGATATGTTCTATATAAGTGGTGGGTTACCTTAGACCATAGGGACAACCTTCAGTTCAACAAGGGTTCCATTACTGACTGGATGACTCGAGTTAAGAGAAAAAGAAAACATTAATTTAATCCAGGTTAGTATAGTGTCCCACAAGAACCACCACTATAGATTGTACATACAGGAGATTGAGGAGAATATAAATAAACTAGGGATAAAGTAGTGATTGAAAGGCTGGAACATTAGGCTCAAGAAAACTTAGTTCAAACCCAGATCCCTAGCAGAGTCCAAGGCTGCAAGATTTCTCCCCGTGTCCAAAATAGCTGACAAACTGTAAGGATGGGATAACAGATCGGTTAAATCTTTAAAAGAAAGCTGGTCTGACTTTTGTGTGCATGAGAATTGCTTTAAGAAGATGATTTAAAGGACTGGTTTGGTGAAAAATCTAATTAACATGACTAATTAATGTCAATTAATGTCACTTCCCCCAGATGTACTCGATCAGCCAAGACAAACGTGTGCTTCTTTAGTTTACAATGGGAGATGTTAGGCTAACATTTCTAACACTGGACTTAGACAGCCACCAAACTTTATTTTTCTGTAAAAGCCAAAATCTTAATTTCTTCGCTTCAAAAATCTATCAAACAGCTGCGTGAACAAACAAACAATGAATTAAACATTTAAGCTACAACTGGAACTACATTATCATCCACATAATGTCCCACTCTGTAACACTACTCCACTTTTAAACTGGACCACAAGGGGTATGTCGTATGTCAACATGTCACTATGCAGGTATGCAGGTATCCCACATAAGCCTTCATAATCATAAGACAGTTAGCTACAAGTTGCATCTCGAATTACAATAAAGTTATTAAACTAAGGTGTTGCCTTCCATGTTGTATAAACAGCACACAGAACAAAGAAGTCTAAGGCTTTGTTCACACAGCAGGTAAAAGTGGCCCAAATCCGATCTTTTTCTCCATATGTGACACAGATGTGTGTCTGTATGTCAGTGTGAACAGCAAAAATTGCACTGAATCAGACATTTTCAATTCCGATTTAAGACGCTTTCATATGTGGTACTGAAATCTGATATGTATCTGATTTGCGGCAACGCGACCCAGTCTGAACAGCCAGATCGGAATTCACGCGACTTTGATGTCAGTCCAACTCGACGCTTGTCAAATAACGTGCACTTTTTACGGTGAACTCGAACACATTCTGGGTGATGAGCCCAGCTGTCATTGGAACTTCATAATCTCTCCTGTGATGCTGGCGAAGACGAAACTGAAAGCTCCTGCAACAGAAGATTATATATATATATATATATATATATATATATATATATATATATATCTCTTGTGTCTTCTGATAGCGACTGGCGTTTACTGGCCGTTATGATTGTTTACCACTGGACGAGCCACGTGAAGCATTGTTCTTTTGTGCATGCGGGTCGGTTTAGGAGCTGATCTGTTCAGTCTAGAGTCGCATACAGATCACATTTAAAAGATAATGTGAACAGCCAAACAAAAAAAAATCAGATTTGGTGAGAAAATCAGCTGCTGTGTAAATGTAGCCTAAGTGTAGTCCAGTATATCACCATTCATTCCCTAATGAAGCAGAAACATTTAAACTGTGGCTTTTAGCAATAAACCACAAATTAGCAGGAGTGCAGAGTATCATGCAAAATCTCTGTGTATGAATCAAATAAAAATCTAGCTGCATTTTGAACGGGTTGAAACATGTTTTGGGGGTACGTATTTACTGAGATGAATTTGGTGACAGTCTAAGTCCAGTGTTTATTAGCAACGTTAGCCTAGCATTCCCCATTGTAAACTAAAGAAGCAAACTTCTTGGCTGATTGACTGCAATTGCTTTTTCACCGTTCCTTTAAAGCAATAGTCTGGCAAACAGTCAGATTTACACAGTTTCCCCTTACCGCACATGTAGTTCAGCATACCTGCTGTGTGAAGTTTGCTTCTTTAGTTTTTAGTTAGAGCTTTTAGGCTAATGATAGAAGCTTACGTACACCAATTAATACTGTGCAACCTGAATCATACCTAAATCATCATACACTTGCACCAAACCATGTTGAGACATGGCATGACCAGAGAACTTGTAGAGAGGAGAATTACCACTCTGTAATGTCTTCCCGGTTTCTTAAACGCTAGAGGGCGCTCCCGAGCAAGTCCAAAATGAATGGGTTAATATGGAGCATTCGAGTAAAATCATAGTTTATAAATGCTTAAACATTTTTAAGATAAAAGAATGCAACCATTTCCTGAACACAGAACAGCATAAAACATTTTAACAATGCTGTTATATTTTTGAACGCTTTTAAACTCAAGTTATAGGAGTTTAAAACGGCACCTCATGTACATTTATGACATCAGTGAGCGCGAACAGCCAATGAGCCGCTCCACTTGCTAACCAATCAACACTCAGTAGCAGTAATGCTAGCATTGTACTGCCCAAAACCCGTTTGCTGTAGAAAAAAGGAAACATACAGGTGAGTTTTCTTTTCTTTTTTCAGTGAAATACATCCTTCTACTTTCTAAAATTAAAGGAAAGTTCTGGGCGAGTGATTAGAAACTATTTTAACTTTCCATTCTTAACCGTTTAGCTCTATTCACTCCCATTCATTGAGGACTCGCTCACGGGCGCCCCTCTGCTGTTTTGCAGTCATGTTTTTGATATAACGAGGGAAATAGGAAGTGGCCAGGCTCTTCATAAACTGGCTCTGGCATGACACCATTTTTTTCTGATACCGATATTAAAACCTTAACCCTACTGAGTACCAGCCATTACAGATCTGATATTGTTTCTGTAAAAACTACTAAGCTTTAAAATGAGCTATTTGTAATTGAAGAACTTTTTTCTAAAATGAGCACTGAAAACTAGGCTACACTTTACACTTTACTGCCCCACAGGAAGAAATACACAGCTAACATCACACAGCACTTGATTTTTTTACAGGATTGAATCGCATTCATTCTTTTTTGTCAGCATTTTCTGCTACCAGCCCAACACCAACATGCCAACTCTATCTGTAATCTCAAACAGACTTGCATAAATGTTTCCACTTACGTTTCTGACAATGCGACATACTGTTATCTACATAACACGGACAAAAGAATGTTCATTGCTAAAAACAATAGCAGCATAGTGAAGACTGACTTTTGTCTGTACTTCTATTTTATTTTAATTGTTAGCTATTCTACCCTTGCAGTCACAATGTAAAAAAACTAAAGAAGCATATTTCTGACTCCAAATATTTTTGCTAATTGACTGCATTTTGGGGTAAGGGGAAAATTGTGCATATTTTATTTTTACCAAACTTTTGCTTTAACTTTAAGGGGAAAATGATTCATGTCATGTGTTTCTGCAAACCATAACAGTTTTAAAAAGGAATGCTAAAGTAAGACAGCTGAAGTACCTACCAAATAATAAAAGCATGAATAAGAACAGGCAGTGAGGATGTGTCACTCCAGACTGAGAAGCTCCACGTCGAAGATGAGGGTGGCGTTTGGTGGGATGATTCCAGGATGGCCCTTGTTGCCATAGGCATAGTCTGGAGAGCAGGTCAGTTTCGCTCGCTGGCCTACACTCATCTAAAAGCCATGCACACATCCACAAGAGCACAGACAGGTCAGTTTTACATACAATATACAACATCCGATGCTGACACCTTGTTTACGCTTAACAAAGATAGTGAACTGTCTTGGTTATGGTTATTATGTTGGCCTGCCTTATTATAGTCTAAGCTAAACAAATATCCAAACACATCTTGTATTTGTTTGCTTAATCAGATATTCATGTGTAGTATTGATATAAAAAATTAAATAAGCTGCATATTTTCATGACATCTAAGTGATCTACAAAAAAAAGTATCTGAAACAAAAAGATGACAAGTTACGCAGCTACAAGTTATCATTATGTAGGTCAACTAGTAAAATGTAGGGATGCACCAATATGGAAATTCTGGGCCAACGTCAACATATGATATTTTTCAAGTACATATCTGCCAGTGCTGATACATAAACATTTATAAAAATGTAGAAATTAGAACAGATCAGAAATATGTAGCACTTACTGATATTTTTGTGTATTTTAGTGTAGTAGCCCAGCATCGGCCAAACATTCTGCTTTTCGGGTGTATAATAAAAACATTATCAAATATTGGTTTAAAATGTCAGTCAAATCTAAGCTTCTGTCCAATGCTGATCCTTTTTTAAGCAAACGTCTGCTGATACTGATATGTTTTCAATATCATGGTGGATCCTTATCAATATGTTACATCACAAAAAACAAAGATATTTCAACAAATCTACAGAAAGATCAAGTAAGAATCACGTTTTATGCTAGACGCACCCAATAAACAAATGTTAAACCTTCCAGGTTAACGTTTTTTATTCATAACAATATTAAATGTTTTATTATTGCAGTGTTTCCCACACATAGTCTATACTTGGGCGACCCTTCGAAGTATATAGACAGGCACTCGTTTTCACAATATCCAAAGTATTTTAGACTGTTATTTGTTAAACAGTTCCCAAAATATTTTATATTGTGTCTCATATTATGCAAAGGACACTCTGTCAGGTGCAATATCAGCTGCTTGTGTTTCAACATTTCTACACCGCATGCTCAATTACAAGTCAATAACTTCTTTCTTGATTAATTAACCATGCCTGCCCTACTTGAATACCCAACTAAGTAAAAAGAATGCAGAGGTGAGTTTGGATTTCCTTATATATGTGAATAACACCACCTCCCACCACTACCCTTCTCCTCTGGATACCTCCCATACCCCTGGCTGCCCCCAAAGTATATTTCAGACCTGTGGAAAACGCCGCAATGGGTTATTTAAAGCTGTTCATCCACAAATTTAGATATTTGAATAGCAATGGTTAAAGTGCACAGCACTACTTTCTACATCTGGTTGTTTAAAAGTCCAATAAATATCCATTTACAAGACTGGTAATGTGTGGATTTCATTAATGCATGCCTTAATATCACTGCTTAGGTTTTTTTCTTTTGTCTTTTGACACAGATGGACAATTTTAATTTACCAAACCAGATTTTCACTAAGAACAGGCACTCCTGAAAAGGCTGAGCACTTCTCTAGTGTTATTCCACTAGAGTGGACACTAAAGAGCACTCTCGCAGCGGAAGGCAGCACACTGCATCAATCAGCGTTACATAAACGCTCCACTGACTCATTACTGACCCCAGCTAGCCCAATAAGAGAACTACAGTCATGAATCACAACAAGCAAAAAGGAGGACTATGCCTGTAGTAATGTTTCATATCTTCCAGGAAAGAAAGTAAGTTCTGATGTAGGTTAAGCCAGTGAAACATGCATGTGCTCCCCGGTGAGGATCACACCAAAACGTCTGAAAGAGACGGTTATGTGGGTCAGATATGGCTTTGTGACTGTCCAGTAAGAAGCACTGCACAGTGTTTAATGACAGAATGAAGAAACTTCAATTTTTCCTTATCATAAAATTTGTTTTCGGGACGAGTGGTCAGTTCTGCATCGCTATGGGGCATCACACACCTGCACGACACCTTCCTCCCAGCCACGAATCACTTCCTGTTTACCGATCTTGAACTTGAAGGGCTTGTCCCGGTCACGGGAAGAGTCGAACTTCCGGCCGTCTGTCAGAGAGCCTGGAGTTGGAGAGCAAAAGACAGGAAAAGGGAAGGGAGGTTTGTGTTGGAAAAGCCCAAAATTTCTACATCTTTTATACACAGACAGTAGACACAAACATGAAACTGGTGCCCCCTAAAGCAGCTATTATGCAATGCATCAGACCCAATCTTGAGAATTGTGCACTCAAGAATGTACAGCAGCAATCCTGAATCTACTGTACCCAGATTTTGGCCTGTGCGTGTTTCAGGGGTAGCTACATAGGAAAGGATTCTCAGTGCCACCAAAATAGCCCTGCCAGCTGTCCCACACGAATCTGGCTGTGTGTCCCCATGTTTAGCGGCAATGATTCACAGGACATGCACATCTGAGCTGCTAATTAATGTTGAATGGCTGAGAAAGCACAATGAACTCATTCAAGCAGGCCTGTATTTTACACTTCTTAGTCACACGCTAACATCCATCACAGAAGCTACTGCCTTCCTCGAAGAATCATGCAAGACAGCAATTTTCTAAAGCCACATTCGCAGCAAAGTGTCGCCGTGCTTTCTTCTTTGCCGAAATGGAGCAAAAATCAGGGGAGTATGGGCGGCACTGAACAGTGTCAATTCTTTGTGGCATGGATTTCACAACATTCTTTACAGATTCTGGCCCATGTTGACATCGATGCATCACATAATCTCTGCTACAAATCTCCCAAAGGTGCTCTATTGAATTCCAATCTGGTAACTGGGAAGGCCTTTGATTCAACGGAACCAGTTTAAGATTATTTGTGCTTTGTGACGAGGCACAGCATTGCACCACCACCACCACCAGCTTAAGACAGATTGGGTTCATGGATTCGTGCTGTTTATGTCAAATTCTGACGCTACTATCCGCATGCTGCAGCAGAAATTGTGATTCGGTAGACTAGGTCATTTACTTCCAATCTTAAACTGCTCGGTTCGGGTAAGTCTGTGCCCACCATAACCTCAGATTCCTGTTCTTGGCTGACACCCGTGGAATCTCATGTGGATTGCTGCTGTTGTAGCCCATCCACCTAAAGGTTCAATGTGTTGTGATTTTCTGATCACCACTGATGCAAAGAGTGGTTATTCAAGCTTTCCACACCCAGAAGTAGGGGTGTAACGATTCTCCAAATCCATGGTTTGGTTCAAACCTGTATTTTTCAGCCATGGTTCGGTTCATACCTCAGCTGTTTTGTTTTGTTTTTTAGAGGGCCGGTGGTGGAGGGTAAATAAGAAAAAAGAGGGTAAAAAAATTCTGTTTTATTAAATTACCAACAACTTTGAGAACACTAAAACCATGGTGGATTAACTTAACACAAATTAATTATGTAAACAAAAACAAATAATAATATAATAAATAAAAGCAATAATTTTGTGATTTACATGTATTATAGTTAATAGAGGGTGGTGTGGGCAAAAATTATATCATGACATAGTTAAGATTACTGAAGGTTTCCATATATATCATGCTATACTGTATTTATGTATATATATTTCCAAATAAAAACATTTTAAATGCTTAAGTAAATCTTTTTTGTAGATTAATAATAGTGTATTATTCTAGATGTCCCTTCATTTTTAATAAGAACTATATTTAACAACTGAAGCAAATCTAAAATATTCTTATTGGGCCAATTGTAAAACACAGAAATGAACAATATATTGACAGATATGTCAGTATTGCTTTCTAACCCTAACAAGATAATAGCGAGTGTATGTGAAGCCCACAGCAGCTTCTCTGAGCCCCACACAAATGTGACGAAGCTGAAATCAGCTTCTTATTCGAAGTTTCCCGAAAGAAGGAGGCAAATATGAAGCGGTTTTATGCCCGAAAGTCATTTGTCTCACATGTGTCTCTTACACTCAACCGTCAGATGCTGCTGGATGTTAGTAGATATTACACTTCTAAGATGGTTCTCCGAGGGTTCTTCAGTACATTAAATGGTTCTTTAAAGAACCATCAACACTCAAAGAACCCTTTGCATAATTAAAGTGTCCTTTGCATCATGAGAGGATTCCTCAGATTGATGGAGAATGTGCTGTAGATGGTTCTAAAAAAGGGTTCTATATAGCACCCAAATAGGTTCTTCTATTGTTACGAGCTTGACATCGTAACAATAGAAGAACCCTTTTGGGTACTACATAGAACTATTTTCAAAAAGATTCTACATAGAACCATCTTCAGCACATTCTGAAGAACCCTTTAAGCATGCAAAGGGTTCTTTTAGTGCTCACGATTCTCTCTAGAACCATTCTCCTTAGTAAAGAACCCTTCAAGGACCATCGTTTTGAAGGGCGTACAAGCTGTTCACACTATCAGTTTTGCGACTTGCAAGTCAAGCTTGAACAGTGGTTCTATATGGTGCTATATAGAACCATTTTCAAACAGGCTCTATACAGAACCATATACATCACATTCTTCGTCGATCTGAAGAACCATTCAAGCACAAAATAGTTCTATGTAGAACTCGTGTTTCTAAACAGAATCATTCCCTTTACCAAGGAACCCTTATAGAACCATCTTCAACTAGGTACCATATATACACCGATCAGGCATAACATTATGACCACCTCCTTGTTTCTACACTCATTGTCCATTTTATCAGCTCCACTTACTATATAGGTGCGCTTTGTAGTTCTACAGTTACAGACTGTAGTCCATCTGTTTCTCTGCATACTTTGTTAGCCCCCTTTTACCCTGTTCTTTAGTGGTCAGGACCCCCATGGATCCTCACAGAGCAGGTACTATTTGGGTGGTGGATCATTCTCAGCACTGCAGTTTTTTTTAAACATCTCAGTGTCACCGCTGGACTGAGAATAGTCCACCAACCAAAAATATACAGCCAACAGCGTCCTGTGACCACTGATGAAGGACTAGAGGATGACTAACACAAACTGTGCAGCAGCAGATGAGCTTTACATCTACAAAGTGGACTGACAAGGTAGGAGTGTCTAATAGAGTGGACAGTGAGTGGACACAGTGTTTAAAACTCCAGCAGCACTGCTGTGTCTGATCCACTCGTACCAGCACAACACACACTAACACACCACCACCACGTCAGTGTTACTGCAGTGCTGAGAATGATCCACCACCCAAATAGTACCTGCTCTGTGAGGATCCATGGGGGTCCTGACCACTAAAGAACAGGGTAAAAGGGGGCTAACAAAGTATGCAGAGAAACAGATGGACTACAGTCTGTAACTGTAGAACTACAAAGTGCACCTATATAGTAAGTGGAGCTGATAAAATGGACAGTGAGCGTAGAAACAAGGATGTTTCGCCTGATCGGTGTATACAGAGAGGAAGAAACTGCTGTTAGGCAAACAAATGACTTCATTTTCCTGCTGTCTTCTATAGACTCTTACGTCTGAAATGATTTCGAAGCTGACCTCCTGAGGCATTTCAGACTTACATAATCAAATACCAACACAGTCTCTCTCCGAGTTCCCAACGCAGAGACCACTGTCATTTTTTATCTGGCCAAATGTGAGTGTGAGGATGATGTGCTACAGTATCTAGGCTGGCTAACTACCGGCTTGCCAGACAGACTGCTGACTGGAACACAACACAACATCCCAGGAGAGCCCAGACAGACAGACAGACAGTGTTAGCTAATCCCTTCTGTCCAGCAAAGCCAGGGGAGCGGACGAGGGCTTAAAAACAGCCCTGTCTCGCCGGTCTGTGGTGGGTGAGCCCACTGTAATACAACACAGCACACACTGGACTGAACTGCAGAGACCCCATCTCCCCTCCTTCACTTCCACTATCCACTGTTTACTGTCCTCGTTCGCCAACGAGGCTGAAGTTGGCTTCTTCTTCAAATTCTCCCGTTCCACCTTAAATGGTGCAGCTGCATAGAAGGAGCTGGCGAATAGGAGCCCTCAGCTTCCTTAAAAGCACAGTAGTCTGTAGCATCTTCACTGGTCGGACTGGACACGAATATGATGCTTCGTTTGGATGTGGTGATGAAATCTGCACCACATCTCCAAACCTACCCCAACTCAGCTACTGATTCAAACAACCGACAACGGCAACTTACTCAGCTTTATGTAACTTCTATGCGGTTTATGGTGAAAAATATCACGCGTGCAGTGAAACTGTGGAGTAAAACGTTATAGTGCACAACTCACCAACATAATGCACCACACAGGTCTGTCCTTTTTTGGGAAAAGTCCTTCCTGTGAAGAGGAGAGCGAGCAGAACCTCAGAAAACACCCGGACTGTTACTGACCATAAACACAAGGGACATTTAAGCGTGACTGTCTCTGTTTTATTTACCGTCGCCGGGGGTTATGGTCTCAATCTCGACTCCCATTTTCACCGTCTGTCCGTCTCTTCCTCCCAGAGTCTCTCTCCGCTCTCTGCGTTCTCCTCTCTCAGCTCTCTCCGCCGTAGAGATGTCCAGTTCGTGAACCCAGTGAATCGCTCATTTGAATCGGTTCTTTTTTAAAATGAGCCGGTCGAGCCGACTCGCACGTCCAGCTGAATCGAATCGGGCACAACGCGATGTTTACGTCCGTGTTAACTTACGTAACATTAAATGCCACACTATAAAATATCAGACGAAACTCTTTTGAGGTTGGATTATGTATTATTATTCATATTTTTCTCTGTATAGGCCCGGTCGACCTCCTCTCTCTCTTATGTTTATTCTGAGTCTGACTCCTTTAGTGAGTAACAGGAGCGAGATCAAACTCACTCGCTGATTTCAGTGCCTTAGAAGATGCGAGTGACATGAAAATACGGTTTACTTGCGAATCAAGGAATCGTTCGACTCATTGAAACGGACGCTTGGAAAGAATCGGTTCGGTGAATTGAGTCGAACTTGTCATCTCTACAACGCCGTTGTGGAGTCACGTGACCAGCAACTCATTTTCACCACCCTCCCCCCTGTCCACCACGCACTCGCCAGAATAACAGAGCCCACTGGGCTGTAAGTCGTTCTTAAAATTGTACAGTTTTTTTTTTAGGTCTTCCCATGTTTTATAAGTAATATTCTTACCGCATTCATCATTCATTAATTTTTAACAAAAACTTTAATTATGTCTATTTACTTTATTAAATTATAGTCAAAACTTTTTATAATCGACTGGCTACGGCCACAACAGTGACAAGATAGGCAAATAACACATAAACCATGATGTGTTCACATTTATTTTTAGATTCATTGTATATGTATTTTTAGATAGGAAGCACCTCATAGAAACTAGCTTGTCACTCACTCACTCAGGTTTATCAAGCTAAAAACCCTCCACAAGGGGGCGCCACTACCTGTAACATAGCTTTTCAGGCTATAGGCTCTGGAGCCGCATGCAGCTCTTTTACTATTGAGGCTCCACAGAAGAATTAGATTTGTAGGTAAAAATAAAATAATCATCATTTGCAGTAAAATAAAGCTCCGCTGATCGTTTTAACACAGTTTAACAATAGAAGGTCTTAAATGCTGGAGTTAGTGTAGAACTGCTAATTCACCCTTTAACCCTGAAGGTTGGCACGCAGACTGCTGTTCATCATAGCAATGACAACAACCTTACCTAGCTAGTAGCTAATGAAAAGGCAAAGAGAAAGATTTAAGACGAACATCAATAATTTGGAGACGAATGGACTTATTTGCATTTGTAATCACTCCAGCTGGTTTCCTGATAGGAGAAACTGTCAAACACTAAAAAAAGTCGCAAAGTTGTGGTCAGCATCTTGTTTGCCAGCTTCTCTTTCGAATTGTCCCGTTCCACCTTAAATGGCGCAGCAGTTACATTCTGGCACCTCAAGCACCATTTAAGGTGGAACGGGAAAATTTGAACAAGATGCTGGCAAATGAGAAACTGACTTCAGCCTCGTAAAAAGCCGAACGTTGAGAGACATTTTACAAAAAACTATTTCACTTTTGCGGAAAAGTTTCCTGCTGGAGATGTGAGAAAAGTGGCTATAGCTGAGCTAAAGCTTAAAGCAGAGCAAAGTAAGTCTGCGTTTTTGTTTATATTATATTTTTAACCTGTACTAGTACATTAGCACATACTGAGACATTTACAGCCAAGATGGTAAAATGTATATAAAATATTGTGACTCCCAAGGTGGTTTGATTTTTTGTTAAAAGGACAAAATGGCTCTTCTTAACATTTGGGTTGCCAACCCCTGCCTTAGTACATAACATTTCACCATGCGATGGACCTATGAGAACACAAAGACAAGCAGGTGAAACAATATAATGCATAATATAATAAAATATATTTAAAGCATACATACAACCTATTAGATACACTATTTAGAGACCTACCCTGTTATGTGCATCTCCAACCCCAAACAGTTAGACATTAGATGGTGTGTGAGAAAGACCAGGCTAGGAAAGAAGTGAAACCAGACAAGGAAATTCAAACTTTTTAATAAGATCATTTTGAAATTTTATGTGAATTTTTACTGCATCTTTCTGCAAACGGAGTGGACGTATTACAGTCGACCACATTAGACTAACAGGATAAGATAGTAATAGGATACTTACATAACATTGAATATCATGTTGTAAAACATCAGAACAAACTCTTTGAACTTAAATTATGTATTATCACTTATAATTATTTCCCCTCTTTATGGGCCTAGCAGAATGATTTTGATGATTGTACATCTTATATTATTGAAACAGAATGCACAAACCATTAATGTCTGATAAATAACAAAACAGTGTAAGATGTGATTTGTGTGCCACAGTGCCTCATCCCTTGACCAGCATGTCATACCAGTACACTGACGTAGACAGCGCATGTGCAGCTTCAGACTTTACACCTCCCGGCAGTGTCCCCCTCTGTGCTATACTGCCAGCTATTTGGTTACATAACATGCTTCATACTTTTACTTCCACCGTAAAAGCCCACCGGCAGGAGCTGGCGCGTGGGCACGCTGAGCAAAGTGGAAGAGTTGCTTGTTACAGCTTTTCTGAAGCCAGTTATGCAGTGTGATTTATAATGTATTAGGATTTAGGTGTAGAGAGGTGTTTGTGGAGCGATGCATAACGACACACTCAACAGTATGCATCATCAGAGGGTGCTGTTGACATCGAATACCTTAGAAAAAATTGGTGTTCCTCGAAAATGAATCAAAAATAAAGACAGAATATTTATATCAGGCATTTCTCTCAAAACAGAATACCTCACTGAATCATAAACATTTGGAACATCTGCACATTTATCTCTGAAAATGTATTTGCTACAACATTACCATTAATAATACACAAAAAATCATAAAGATAAGAAGAGTTATCCTGTATTTAGGCCCAGGTCGTGTCCAGCCTTAGAAAAGAATGGGGTTTTCTCTAAACTGAATGAATAAGTAAAGAAAGTTTACTTAAGGATTTCTTTCAAAATGGCAGAATATTAATGAGTCATTCTACGGAAATGTCCATTTTTGTGTCCCTAGCGTTTACAGATATAGCACACTTGAAAAACATGTTAGATTTACAATTTATTTATATTTTAAAATAAAACAATAAGTTATTTTATCAATCACACCTTCTTGAGCCTCAATTTAGCAATATTGGTTTTTAAATCAATCATATAGAATTCCAAGCACCACAGAAGAGCTCGTCCCCACAGTCATATGTAAAGGGTGAGTGACATATTTTGAGGTAAAAACATGTTTTTTCTGCAATTTTAACTGCAATAATCTATGCATGACTATGAAATATATGATTTAAATGACAAAGAAAACAAATGATAAATATTAGATATATAAGAATATATATATATAATATATAAGATATATAAGAAAGTTGTGGTCCCCAGGAGTCGTGTCACTGGTGTTACTGCGTAACAAAAAATCTCTTATTTTGAAATAAAAGTCACACTGATGACATCACTTGACTTCCTTTTACCTGTTTTCTGAGGATCTGTGAAGAAAAGCACATGGTGAGTCCACTGAGTCTTTCAGTTATCAGAGATTCTCTCATTCAGCTCATGATTTCATATGAAGCTTTTAGCTGATGTCACTGGTGTGACCGACTTTATTCTGAGGTAATTGTGAAAAAATAGAATACAAATGGATTAAATGACATATTTTAGTGTATATTCAATGATTGACAACATGTGGTTTGATGCTCTGTAGCAGCCAATTTGTAAAAAGAGTTTTTCATTAAAAATGTCTCTGGTGTTACCTTTCTTATGTGTAACACCAATGACGATCGGTGACACCAGTGACTCCTATGGAGAGATAAAAAAGTGGAAAAGACAACTACAGTTTTAATATCACAAGGCAAAAACGTGGTCCAGTAACAGGCGTGGGTCAAATCCAAAAAACAGAGGAGGAGAATAATGATGATCATAACACCCGGCGAACAAACACAATAGGGCAGGGCAAAAGACGTGGTCGAAGTAACAGGCCAAAAGGTTCAAAAACACAGATCAGACAAGACGGGCAAAAGGACAAAAAGGGGAAAGCAAAAGGCAGAGTCAGATAAACAAAGCAGTGGTCAAAAAAAAAAAACAGAATATAGGCAATCAGAATATAAACGCTCAGTAGTTCACAGGGAAACAATACCTGGCAACTGGTTCTAACTAAAGCCCAGGCTTATAAACTAAACTACGAGAGTCATGTGACTACACACACAGGTGATACCAGTTAGCACTCGGGGGATTGAGAGCGCTGATAGAAGCGCGAGAGAGAGTCAGAGGTCATATGAGTCCCCATAGAATCCTGGGCAATGGAGTCCGTGTCGGAGTCCGGGTCTGAGGGAAGTTGCTCAGTCACGTAATCTCCTAGTGGAGTCTAGGAGATGAAGTCCGTCTCTTTTCAGCGCTTGCTGGATGCGTGACAATGTCCAATTAACATTTCTACACACTGTCTACACTCTGTACATCTGTCTGCTCCCTTTCATTGTTTACATGCACGTAATAATCTGATAACTGCAGATAATCAGATTTTGTCAGTTATTTGTTCGACGCTTTTATATGCACTTGGGTAATCAGGTAACGGGAAAACTCTGGGTCTACATGAGTCAGGCAGTAATCGGATTTCTGCTAAGCCACTGGCCAATAAACTCACAATTATCTCAGGTCACTTTAGTGGAACATATGAATATTCATCACCTAGTAGATAAAGAATATTTAAAGCCTTCATTTTGCCAAGCATTTAAGTGGTTTCAGCTCTGCTCCAAAAGTGTTTTGTTGCCATCTTGTGGGGTTTGTGTAAAACATGGCTTGCTATTTCCAGGACAGCACTCTGTTTTAGCACATGCGCAGACTGAGAAACCGAAAGAAATCAGAGTAAGGGTACACATGCACTGAAAAACCCCATTACTAGCTAAAATCCAGTTCTCTTTATCAGATTTCAAGGCCTTAATCCAATCTAAGAAATCTTAGTATGCTGTTTACTTGCATAATCTAAATAGCTACTGGAGTCCAATTATGATAAGATTATTAAGTGCATGTAAATGCACTCATTGTTTTGTACTTATTGACTGTTCAGTATTTACTGTTTGCATAGTTTATTATACAGCTGTATGCAAGAGTTTAAAAACCTTCAGTCAAATGATTTTTTTTATTTTCTAAGTGAAAACAAATTAACAAATTTCCCACAAGGAACAAACTTAAATTTGTCATTTTCCTGCTAATTTTATTGCACAGTTTCTGTTTATTTACAGTCCTAAACACGATGGAAAAAAAAAAAAAGTTAAATAAAATTGGGCCATAACTTCTGCACAGGCCACATTTTATGCTTTATTATTTTCCACCAATATATTAAATTCAGCAAATAAACAGTAAGTGTGCAGAAGTGAGCTCTCTGTAGAGGATGTGGACATTTTTTCACTTAGAAAATCAACAAAACATGTCATTTGACCAGGTGTGCCTACAACTGTATACAACTGTATTGTGCACACAACTGTATTGTGACCTGTATCATTTGTGTTTTGTAATGTTGGCTCTTAAAAAGATGTAGCACTGTGTCCCAGAGGAACTGTATTTCACTCCTCTCTCCACACGTAGCTGTGATGACAATAACAGTGACAATAAAGGACAATGAAGTTTGACTTGACTATTACAGCTGAGAGAGCGACATGAGCTGCGTAATCATACAAGCCTAGTGAGGCACCTTCAGATTCTTTGCTCTGTAGAACAGGAAGAGGAAGAGACAACATGCAGCCACATAATGAGCAAAGTAGTTCAAACTGTTTGCTTTTGTGGACCCCAACGAAGATGAGGTCAGTGATACCAAAGAATAAGCAATGAAACACATTCCGAGTCTTTCTACTAAATCAAAGTGTCTATTTGGCATGAAAGCATCAGAATGTTTGGCAGCATAAAAGTGGAACTGTGTTTTTTTTTTTTCTATCCACCCACAGGGGTTGCTGCACGATTAAAAAAATTCAATGCCTTTGAAGACCTTTTTAAGACCTCAGCAAAGGAACAATAAGACTACTTCCCTGATACATAGCTTATAAATCAAGCACTGAGAAATGTTTAAGATATGCACTCACTGAACACTTTATTAGGCACATCTACCTTGTTTCTACACATATAGGTGTACTTTGTAGTTCTACAGTTACAGACTGTAGTCCATCTGTTTCTCTGCACACTTTGTTAGCCCCCTTTTACCCTTTTCTTCAGTGGTCAGGGCCCCCATGGACCCTCACAGAACAGGTACTATTTGGGTGGTGGATTATTCTCAGCACTGCAGTAACACTGACGTGGTGGTGGTGTGTTAGTGTGTGTTGTGCTGGTATGAGTGGATCAGACACAGCAGTGCTGCTGGAGTTTTTAAACACTGTGTCCACTCACTGTCCACTCTATTAGACACTCCCAACTTGCTGGTCCTCCTTATGGATGTAAAGGTCAGAGAGCTCATCTGTTCTTGCACTCAGGAGTTCATTGCTGAATGGTTAAGAATGCCAAGTCAACACACAGAACTCCCCTTTAACAGAATACAGTCATATGCAAAGCTTGAGCATCCCCAGTCAAATTACATGTTTTGTTGATTTTCTAAGTGAAAGTAGGTCAAAAACATCTTCTACAAACTGAAGTGTGGATTTTTTTTGCAAATTGTAGTGCTGAGTTTGCAAATTAAATAAAACATACAATATAAAAAGTGCCAAAGCTTTTGCACAGGCCACGTTTTATGTTGTTTAAAAGGTGAAATTCATGCCATTCATGAAATTAACACGATATAAGTGTGTTAAGTGTGTAAATGCTGTTTTAACTTATTTTCACTTAGAAAATCAACAAAACATGTCTTGCGACCAGGAGTGCTCAAACTTTTGCATATGACTATCATCATTCAAAGGTCAGAGTAATGAAGAGAGTGGTCACTTCTAATGGCATCTAGTTGTCTCGCAAGCAGGTGGAAATAGACTTTAGCTATAACCCAAACTTCCATCGGCTCCCATTTGGGTCAGTTCTTGTTCCTGACAGTGTGTAATCCAGCACTGGGTTTAATCCATGTCCAGGAAACCAGCCCTTTCACGTAACTCTCCCACATTTAAACAACCTACTTAAATAACTGATTTATTTGGTGATGTTATGCACTTTCCACTCACTTCAGTATCAGAAAATCACCCCTAGACTGAACAAAATCCTGAAGAGATTATATCCTGTTAAAATTGCTATTTAGATACTGTTTATAGACCAGCAGCAAGCTATGCTTTGTCTACCAGAGGAGAAAACACACTACAGAGCAGGAGCAGATCCCTAAAACAGTCTACATTCTTACTTTCACCGGCTAGAAAAAGGCCTCTTGCCATAGTATCAACACAACATTTGAAAAATGCTCACGCTCAGTGACCTACAGCAGATGACGCTATAGCACCATCTGCTGGACAAAAACTCAGCTTGGCTGCTGTAGCTCCTTTCTGCCTG
Source organism: Colossoma macropomum (assembly GCF_904425465.1). Lineage (NCBI taxonomy): Eukaryota > Metazoa > Chordata > Actinopteri > Characiformes > Serrasalmidae > Colossoma > Colossoma macropomum. The sequence goes on along the minus strand of NW_023494802.1, from coordinate 16,086,511 downwards.
TTCATGATCATTTATTCAATTCAACATCAACCATAAAGTCACTTATGCTGCTTTCTGCAGTTCAGTCTGGATCTGCTGGTGCTGTTAATTACTTATGGGGTAGAGGAAGAAGAGCACCAGGCCGTCAGCAGCGGGGCAAAGAGCACCTGCAGTGTGGTGATCACTCTGGAGTCGGGCCTACACGCCCCAGGCTGGTACCCTGAAGCTGAAATGGCCAGTAAAAGGGCATTACAACCTGTTTTAGAGCAGTGGTCATCAAGAGTTCCACTGAAGATCTGCCATCCTGCAGTTCCAGTCTAGATCTCCTACACCAAACGAAGCTAAACCTTGGGCCTTGGTTGAATTGCCTGAGACAAATCAGGGAAGAAATGAAGCTCTGCAGGATGGTAGATCACCAGAAGGTGATTAGTGAGGCTGAGTTAATCAACTTTAGACAAAAAACATACAGAAGTTCTCCTGCAAACTTTTCATCGGACTCAATGAAGTTATTATTATAGAGCTAAGGTGGAAACTCCGCCTCACATGCCTCCTCCAAACTTGTTGAAGAAGGCACAGCAGGAGCAGAACATGGGCTCCAGGTTTGTGCATGATGGATTCTTTACCTTAAATTTGTCCACATCTGGCAGCATTGACCTGCAAACAGAAAAGGCAAACAATAGCTAACCTATAAGTTTCTCCACTGCTTATATAAAACATTTCATTTGTTTTATATATTTTTTCACCACCTTATTTGCAGATAGAGGGTGACAAAGACAGGAAAGTTGCTCTTCATGATTGCTCTACATGAAAATTGCTCTTATTACCCCACTTATCGGACTGTTACCTCACTGGTCCCTTTCTCTGCCATAATACACCCCTTTAACTGCTGCTGCACTCAGCACTTTAACTTTAGACCCATACTTTGCACAATGTAAGGTTTACAGGTATGACTGTGTGTGTGTGTGTGTTTGAGTGAGTGATGGTAGGAATGCATGTTTTATTTATTTTATTTTATTTTATTATATTTTATATTTATTTTATTTTATTCACTACATGTAAATGTCTGTCTGGTATTGTGCACTGTGAGCTCCTGTAACCAAAACCAAATTCCTTGTGTGCGTAAGCAAACCTGGCCAATAAAGCTTGATTCTGATTCTGATTCTGATGATTGATGTAACGACCAGAACACAAACATGGATCCTCAAAAAAATAAAAAAAAGAACACAATATTGATTCTTGGTATAACTTTTGGTAATGAAGCCCACTTCTCTGAAAATTATAGCGACTGACTGCATTAAATATTAACTTTAGCCTTTCAAATTTGTTGTTATAACCCCGTTCTGTTAATGTGCACACGAAGAAACCAATCAGGAGGAGAGAGGTGAAGCTCACTGATAGGCTGATGAAGACAGTAGTCTTCTTGCCCAGTCTGACCAACAAGTCAAGTCAAGGGGCTTTTATTGTCATTCCATCTATGTACAAGCACACAGTGGAGTGGAATGACGTTCCTCCAAGAACAACAAGGTGCAACATGGAACAAAACAGACAGTGCAAAGTGCAAACATGCAGACGTGATTGTGCAAAAAAATTAAACTAGAAACAATACAATCAATATGATAAATAAAACAGACATTAGACACAGTAAACAGACAGGATAGTGCAGCGCAGACACAGGACTCATTTCTGAGCATGAGGTAGTGAGAATAATTTGCAAAGATTATTTAATATGCTGTGATCTGTGAGTTTACGCAGTCAGATTATAACATACATGAGCACAGCAGTTCCTGAGCGCCTGCAAAACCTAGAGTAATGTCTCTGAATGGACCACTCACCAGCAACATGAGCACAAGGTGCTGGAAGGGCCCTCATTCCAGCTGCACTGTACAGAAGAGAGCAAAGTTTATCTGGGGTAAAAAGGTGTAATGGTTCACCCCTTTCACAATTCAGTTCTCAGTTTCTTAACCACAGTTCAGTTTGTTGTTTTTTTTATTATAGATTTTATGCAAGATGTTCAAATACAAAAGAAGTCATTTCAAAACTAGAATGAAATAAATTGCTTTGAAAAGTAATTTTTTAATGAAATTGTTGCAAAACAAAGTGCAAAAACAAGCAAAATCAATGTGAACGTCAACAAGAAGAACAAACATCAATTGGAATAAAAAATGTAAACAGCGAGCAAATGAAATGTAAACATCAAGTGAAATCAATCGAACCATCTCTTGTTTTTCACGTTTTACTTTTATCAGGAGAGAAGCTGGTAGAACAACTTGAGATGCTTAGCTGTACATCATGATTGCAATGAACTGTGCCTCATTCAGCTCTGCACAAAGTTCTGCCTTTGTTTCTTCGTTCATGTTTGGTACCACATATGTACTGAAATGCAGTGTGCTTGGAATTTCATACCAAGCCTCGAGCACATTTAACAGCCCTTGAAATCTCTTAATCTCCAAAATTTCTATGACTAGCAAATGTAGCATAAAACAGCTGTACACACATAAAATCATAATACAGCGTGATTCAAAACGATTCATCCGATTTCAAAGCGCCATATTTTTACAGCCTTGGAACCAATCACATACCAATTGAAAGAGGGGGTCATAGAGTTTCCGACTGTCAGCGGAAGATGGCTCCCTTCAGTCTGAGAGGAGATGAGACCCCTGAGCAGAAAGCGTTCTGCGTTCTCCACTTCAATAAGAGTGAATCCGTCATAACTGTGCAGTGTGATTTTCGTGGGCAGTGAACCTCCAACAGCTCAGAGCGTTCGTCGTTGGTTCCACAACACTGGATGATCTCCGAAATCGCACTGAAAGAGCCGTGAGTGCAGCGACACCCGACATGCTCAATCCAGTATGGGATGAGTTTGACTATGGCGTTGATGTTGTCCGTACAGCTGGAGGAGGTTCATACTGAGATCTTGTACAATTACATAATGAACTTTATGCTCATTTAAACCATTTACAGTTTACTGCATTGTTCTGCAAAGATTTACAAGTGAAATAAATCATCTAACAAAGTATGCAGAGAAACAGATGGACTACAGTCTGTAACTGTAGAACTACAAAGTGCACCTACATAGTAAGTGGAGCTGATAAAATGGACACCTTATTTAAACCTGTTAAAAGCTCAGTAGTGATAGTAAATGTGTCTTGTATCTTCCTGTAGCCTGCAGTTGAGGCCCTATCACTGTCATCTCCCCCAAAATCATGTTCAGTGAAGAGTAGGGCACATGGACTGCAAGTAAGGACATGAAACAGATGAAGTGGATAACAGGGGCACTGTGCCATCCCCTGCTTGCTATCTGAACGCATACACACTGTGTGTAACAGCAAATACAAAAAAGAGCCCATGGAGCATGTTCACTAGTTACCATAGTAACAATTCCAACTGCTAAGTGGATGCAAGAAACAACTGTAGGCCTACACAAAAGCCATGCTATGTGCTCGGCTATGTGCTTAAATCAATGTAAAAAGACTTAAGGACACTGAGTTTCCCACTTAATAGTACATTTCAACAGTGTTCTAACAACTGAGGTCCATCTGTGACTTTACCCTGTACCTCAAGTGAGCCCAGTGCAAGGACTATAAGAATGTCAGTTATGGTTATGGTGGTCTTACACTAAGGATGGTGTCCAAGAGACAGCTCCAAGTACCAGCAGAAGCTGGATGTAGCAGACATGCTGCCCTTATGCATGTACCACACCATGATGTAGGAGGACACCCCCAAAGACATGGCATACACAATCCTAGTCCCTTTCCCTTCAGTAATAGATTTGGTTTTACACTTAAAGTGATGTTGTGATATATTTTAACCCAAAGTTCTTGTTGTATGTGTTATAACAAAAGCGTCTAACCCAGGGGTCGGCAACATGCGTCTCTTTTACTGCCCTGTTGCGGCTCCACAGCAGAAGCAGACTTTTAGGTAGACATAAAATAATCCTCCTTTGTAGTAAAATAAAGCTTTGATGATTATTGATACCAATAAAAGGTCTTAAACATTGGAGTTAATGTAGCCTTTAACTGCTAATTCACCCTTTAACCCTGAAGATTGGTGTGCAGACTGCTGGTCACTGTAGCAATTCAGACAACAATCTCACCTAGCTCGTTCGAAAAGGCCAAAAGAAAAAAATTAAGATGAACATCCGTAATTTGGAGATGAATGGGCTTATTTGCATTTACAAGCACTCCAGATGGAGAATCTGTCAAACGCTAAAAAGCAGTGAAGCTGAAGTCAGCTTCTCGTTTGCCAGCTTCTTGTTCGAATTGTGCCATTCCACCTTAAATGGTGCAGCAGCTACATTCTAGTGCCTCAGGCACCATTTAAGGTGGAACTGGAAAACTCGAACAAGAAGCTGGTGAACAAGACTTCAACCTCATCAAAAGTCCAACGTTGAGAGACATTTTACGAGAAACCGTTCTACTTCTGTGGAAAGGTATCCTGCTAGAGATGCGAGAAAAGCAGCTATAGCTGAGCTAAAGCTTAAAGCAGAGCGAAGTCTGTGTTTTTGTTTATATTACTTTTTTTTGCCTACACTAGTACAATTTCATGCTGAGACATATTTACAGCCAAGATGGTAAAATGGACATAAAATATTGTTGGTTTGATTTTTGTTGAAAGGACAAAATGGATCTTCTTAATATTCAGGTTGTCAACCCCTGGTCAAGACACTTGCTACTTAATGATGTTTACATGCTGCAGGAGTCATGATCACAGTTCAAAACAAAGATTTTACTAGATCCAGCATTTGTTTCTTAAGCACTATTCAGACCGGATTACTTTTAACACACGGAGGTGAGGTTATGCCAATTTACCACAGAATGTCGGTGATGTTTATGACCAATCTGTATAGCATAAGAAGGCTCGGTATTAATGGCAGAGATGGGAGCGGCTTCTTGATTTAAGGACTTCCTTCACTCCAAAAAAAGGTAGAAAACATTTAATTTATCTGTTATTTAGCGTTTTTTCCTATCATCCCATCCTAAGTAAATGCAGTGTCATTAGTTTTTTCATTAGCTTGGGAATTCACAGCCAGCAGTCAACATCACAGCATATAATATTTAATGCTAAATGTTTTTATGTTTTAATATTTTGCTTTGTACACTAAGATGGTAAGATGGTGCATATCGGCTTGATTTTAGCCACAGAGGATACAAGTAAGCACTTCTTTGAGTGTCTCCATACTTAGGAAACTACTTTTCTACAGAATACGACAGCATTTTTACCATTTTTGTTTCTGCCCCTGTGTCGTAGCCATGTGCTTTTGTTTTGGTCATGTGCTTTTGTTTTTGTTTTTTGCCCCCCTCCCTTTTCCTGCTTTTCCATTAGTGCTCCCACCTGTGTCATTCATTTCTCCTCCTCCTCCCAGGTGTTCCCCTTTGTGGGTGGTTATATGTGGCCCTGTGTTTCAGTCCCTCTTTGTCTAGTCTTGTGTGTCTATCCTGTATCTGGTTTGCCTTTTGTGTTTCTTGTTTAAAAGCACTGTAGTATGTTATTTTAGTATCATTCTCAGTGTTTGTTTTGTTCATTTTTGTCAATAAAACCTGCTTGCAACTACATGTAGCCTCATCACTCGCCAAATGTGACAGTACTAAGCCTTGTGCTCCAAATCAGACACATTCTTCCCTCAGTAACGCAGGCTTAAACATGCAAAAAGAAAAAGTGCAAAGTACGCATCGCTTTCTCACACATATACATTTGAGGAATGGCTGCACAAAACATGATGATTGTGCAAAACGTGGGTGGAGAGGTCTGAATTGTGGTTTGTTGCATATTCCACTTGACTCACTGCAGTTTGAGCAACTCCTGGTAGCCAGAAGAGGCTGAAAAGGTCATTGTTTTCTATCAGAAATGTAATTTAAAAGAGTGCAATTTTTAAATTTGCAATAGCTGAAATTTTTATTATAGCCTGCACTATCAACAACATTGTGTTAAGGTCTAAGTGGAGAATTTTTTAACCTATTAACACAGACCTGCCTGTAGATGAGCCAGACCAATCAGTTGTAACCAAGCATCCAGGTGCTGTGACGTCACAGCCACAACTGGCAGTCTGAAACATTACATTCAGCAATCAAGCCTCAAGCCAGAAAAGGCCGAAAAACAGGCCTAGAGCTTGTTGTATGGAAAATAATCACAGATCGAACTGCAGTCATGACCATTTTGGTCAGAAAAATTGCAATTAGGTATTTTCCCTTAATCATTTAGCCTTATGTAAATTAGGCCAGACAGATGTAAATTAATTTTAAGGCCTCAAAAGTCGTGTTGTTGGGAGACTTCCTTTAAGACTAACAGCAGCCATAGCATTTACATGGAGGAAGCTTGAATATGTGCAAGAAAGAATATTGCTGTAAATCAATGAAGAGATTCAGGAGACTGGATGCAGTGATGTTCTCTATGCATGGTCACATCGTGACATCTGCCTGCGATGGCCAAGTCTGCGATCAAACAGTGCTCTGTCCATCTGCACTCTCTGTCTTCAGAGAACTTCCACAGTCATCATGCCGCTCTCCAGCCTGTAACTCCCTGATCTGCAGACCCCTCCCTGTCTGTCCTGCTCTTGCTTGCGAATCCTGATTTACTCACATCAGTACATATGTTCCAGCATTAGCTGAACACCTGTGTTCGTGACCTTTGGTGACAGAAAATCTGAAACAGAAAGGCCTGGAAACTGGTAGTCCATTCCAGACCTAAGCAGAGTGGCAGCATATGCATCTGTTAGACTGTCATAAACATAAAAATATACAGATTACTTGTAAGAAATGGTTTCCTTTGTCCCTGTCTATCCAGTCCCTTGGGCTTTCCCCAGAATTAGGTTTTACAGTTTTATCCCCACATTAGATGTAGTGGAACAAGGGCTGCCTGCTTGTTTGCGGGCTGTAGCTGCAGCTGCCCTGATGGTACTGGATACAGAAAAAATTCACGGCCAGTGACATTGTACACTTCACATCAGGTGCTTACTATCCTTAACAGCACGTTAACACACCACATGGCAGCACAAAGGCACAGTGGTTACAAGAGCATTTTGACATGCGCTAGCAATTCCTCTATTAAAACCTCTTCAGCACAATCTCTAGCATTTCATTTGCATCAAATGTTGTTTCTCTCTGATTCTGATTTTTTTGACTGTTGCATTGACATCATAGAAGAGTCTGCCTGTCGGGCTCATTTGTTGTTGTCACCATTAGAACATGGTGAAAAGGTTTTTGTAAATGGCTAATGCTCTAAGCCCTGTGATGGTGTTTTTTCTATGTGGTTATGCTGTATGTCAACTTCCTAATTTGGTAATTGAAGCACACTCGCTTCCTTATCAGTCAGCACAGGCGGCAGAACTTGTGGCCCTCATTAGGGCATGTACTCTAATTAAAGTTCAAGGCATCCCGACTAACAGCAGGTATAGCTGGGGCGTGGCTCATAATTACGGCCGAATCTGAGTCCAGCGCGGGTTTCTCACAGACGGGAAACCAATATCTCACTCCACACTGATTTCTGATTTATTACATGCTTGCACTTTTTACAGTAGACTGGCTACTGTCAAAGTTGAGGGCCATGAGTCCCCTAGTTCGGGAGAAGAAGCAGCTGGTAATTTTATACCAGATGCTGTTGCGAAACGCTGCGAAAAATGGCCCACCATGTCCATACATTAGGCAATAAAATTGTTCTCTCATCCATTGTCTACTGATCCCAGCCTTACTGATATTGCCGTAATACAAGAAAATGCCTCACAAGTAGATAAGGAATACTGGTCCTCACACAATTGTAGTGAGCGTTCTGTTGATTTTGACCTGCCCTGAGGGGCAAATCTTGTTTGTCTTTCCTCATGCAACATGCCCATGGCATTTCACATGTGGCACGAAGAGGAGTGTGTCTCTGAACTTTGATGCATGTGTGTGTGTGTGTCTTTGCTTCTTGCGCACTCCCGGAGCTCCGAAGGAGAACAAGCAGACAGAGAGCGGTCAAGGTGGGATAATAAAAGGGGACGGAGAAACAAATTTGGTAACACTTTCTATGAATGAATGAATATGGCATTATAAACATGATTATAAAAATGATTTACACTGAACTACACTTTATAGCCATGTTTATTATATATTATGAATTGTTAATATAATGCATTATAAGTAGTGCTGATAACATGTTATACTGTCAGTGCCAAAGAAGTCAGTCCCAGCTTGGAGAGCGTAAAGTAAAGACAAATACCAAGCTAACGGTGGTGAACATTACCTTTCCCACATTGGGTAAAACACTGATGGCAGCTCTAGTTTAAACTCTGACATTTGAAGCCTGTAATGTGCTTTACTGTGTATGTTTTAGTGTTTCAGTAAATCCTTCAGTAAATACTTCAACTTGAAGCCTCACTCTGAACACTGGAGGAGGCTTTAGTACAGTACGCTTCACTTTACTTAGAGTGGACAAATACGACTTATGAGCTCTTATAATTTGTTATGATCAGTACTTATAATGTATTATGTTAACAATTCATAATGCATAATAAGCATGGCTATAACGTGTAATGCATTTTTCTAAATATTTATAACCATGTTTATAATGCCTTATGAATGCATTATAACATGTTATGAATGTGTTTATAGATGCTTACAAAGGTGACATTCATAGAAAGTGTTACCACAAATTCTTACATTACTTAAACATGCATACTACTGGAAACTCAACTACTGGAATACAGAATAAAAAAACAGTATTTTACAGTATTTACCATCAGAATAACACTGTTTAAAGTCTCGGGACCAGACATACACGTGTGAGAAGATGGGGCAAAATATGCCAGGATGCAGCCACAGTGTGCGAGTACAGTCCACATTAGTGGTTTCACAAACTGTTTTCTTTTCTGCGGTAAAATAACATGCAGAATGTTTTGGTGGGAAATAAATTCTTTAATTAACAACACTATCTCTTTGTCACTTAAGTCCCATTTTCTGTTTTGTTTTGAATTATTATTTCACTCCCTCTCTTTTAAACCCTGTCCTGTACACAGTTAGTGGGCGGGGCTACACACAGTTTGTACACACAGTTTTATAAGCTGCAGTCTTAGTAAACAGAATAATAAATTCAGGCATATTGAAGGCGCATCTTGCAGTTGCATTAAAGCACATTTTGTGCTGTGCCTTTGCTCGCACATCTGGCCCTTTGTATTCCTCCCCATACTTGTGGAGGTATTGCCACAATTTCCCTGTTGACAATTCTAAGCTGTGCATCTGTGTTTTTGGTTAAGGCTTTGGGAACATTTCTGGTTTTTGCTCTGCTTTGGTTTTTAGCCTGTGGCTAATCCTGTGTTTTTCCCTCCTCTGAATTCAGTGTTTTTTTGACCAGGACTGCCGGTCCCTCCCTCTGTTTCTTGGACCGCGTATTTTGTTTAATCAACTCTGCGGTTGCAGCCACGCTCTCCTAGTGTGGTATTGCAACATATGTTGCCTTGAAAATATGTGTGGCAAGGTTGCCGAGCCTGCAGGAACAGAGCAAGGTAAACAACTGCAGGCCACTCAGCAGCAACTTGAGCAAGGTAGCTCAGTTTTAGAAGGGCTAGTTTGGCAACTAGCTATACTTGCTCCCACTGACCTCTTCTCCCCCTGTCGGGGCTCATGCCAAGTCTGCTGCCCATTGATCAGGGCAAGTTCAACCCAATCTTTGCCATTTGAAAAGAGTCTATGCAACTGGGTGATTTAATCCAGAAAGACCGCTGGTGTCCAGTCTGAGAGTGATAGTACCTGGATTGAAGGGAAAATCAGCTCTTTTTCCACCCAACATACAGCACAGAACAGCAGCACAGTACAGAAACCCCATTTGTATTAGTTTGCACTACATTACTCCGTCTGAATTTTTCTTAGCCTTCCTGGACTTTTTCAGCCCTCTGGAAAACTACAAGATAGTAGCTGCGTTCCAAACTACGTTGGGGGCAGTCGTGGGCTGGAGGATAGGGAACCAGCCATGTGACCAGAAGGTTGCCGATTCGATCCCCTGAGCTTACAGTACGTGACTGAAGTGCTCTTGAGCAAGGCACCTAACCCCCAACTGCTCCCCGGGTGCCGTGAATAGGGCTGCCCACCGCTCCGGGCAAGTGTGCTCACTGTGTGTGTTCACTAGTGTGTATGTGGTGTTTCACTGCACGGATGGGTTAGAATGCAGAGGTGAAATTTCCCCATTGTGGGACTAATAAGGGTCACTTAACTTTAACAAAGCCTAGGCTGCAGTTGAGGTAGTGCGGGTCCTCAGCAGGACTGACCGATGAAGACTTGTGTCGAGTGTGTTGAACTTGTGACGAATGCTTTAATTAATCAGTCATTTTACACTTTTTAAGGTAACAAAGACAAATTCAAGAACGTAAACAACTTACACTTTAAAACAAGTTCTGCTCCAACGGCTTTGCCTTCCCCCGTTTTCGTGATGCTGTTTTTTTTTTCTCCTTCGCGTTGTTCGTGTGCAGAGAACTGTGTGTAACCGAAGGCCTGGGAGGATACACCTGATGCATCCTGGAAATCACTCTGAACATAGGCTGCATTTATAGGCTGTATATGAAGGGACCTTCACTTTGGAACAGCCTGATATGATGTAGCGTCCAAGAAATGCAGCCCACCTCGGCTGAAGCCTGGGCTTTAGGACGCAGCTTATGAGGTGGCTCAGAAAATGAAGATGCCCCTAAAGCACTTCTAAACTTTGAAGTGGTCTAGATTAGGTGTTCTCAACCTTTTCAACCTCACGGCCCACCTCTTTATAAGTATAAAGCATAGCAGCCCACTGTGGCATGCGCCCGCCCCCTGGCCGAGGCTCGTCGCCGCTGGTTGTTCGGGCCCCGCCTTCCTGCCGGCTCTCGCGGCCGTCATCGCCGGGGCCCGGGGGGGCGGGCGCATGCCACACCCACCTAAAAACTAAAATCAAATCAACTTTTTTTTTTTTAATTCTTTTTTTTAATCTTAATTGCTCTGTCACGACTCCCTTTGGCTCTGAACTCTCTTGGACTCAATCTCCCAGAACCCCCTGGGAGATCACATGACTCCAGCCTCACTCTCACGCTCCAAGCAGCACTCCAGTTCCCCAGAATACTGATTTGTTGCACCTGTTCTTCTCTGATTAGTTTAGTTTAGAGCCAGGGCTTGTAGATAGATTCATTGTGAGGTATTGCTTCTTTCCACAGAGCTACTGAGTGTCATTTCTGGTAATTTATTCCTGTTCTGACCTGTTTTGCCTTGTTTTTGACCTGCCTTTTGCCTAATCCCTTTTGGACTGTTCGCCTGGTTATGTTTGTGTTTTTGTGTATATTGCCTATTCTGGATTTGACCAATGCCTGTGACCTGACTATGATTGTGGATTCTGTTTGCACGAGTAAAGCCTCTCTTTCACTTTTTACCCACGAGTGTCTGCGTCATTCTGCCGCGTTACGCTCACACTGAAAACCTGTGAATTAGGGCCTGAAAAAGATCAGATAGCCAATTTCACTTCAATCACAAAGACCAAAATTTGCAGTTATGTTAAAAGCATAACATGTTAAAAAACATACATCTGCAGAGATGTCAAAAAAGGGGGGGGGGCAGATGTAGATGTGGACTGTGATTGGAGCTGCAGTCTATCGTGTTTTCACTGAAAACACTCTTGTGGCTCCCACAGGAGTCATGGTTTGGTCTGGAGACGCCTCTTTAGTTTTGAGGGTTTTAGCGCCTCAATTGAAATAATCCATACTCAGGGGGTTTTTGGATTAGCGTCTTCACAATGAACAATAGTAATAAATCTTACTTGATTTCTGCTTCTTTGTTATTGGTTTATCAATGTGAGTTTAACTACAAGTTGAGAAACGCTGGTCTAGTTAACTGTGTAAGAGTGAAGATTGACCATGGTGATTAAGCCATTGTCACTCATCTGCCAAACACACTCCCTCTCTAATGTGCTGCCAGATATTCTGTTACGTAACATGTTCTATACTTCTGCTTCCACTGTAAACACCCACTGGAGTGCTAGGCAAAGTGGTAGAGTTGCTTAACTGAAGGCAGTTATGCAGTGTGATTTATAATGTATTAGGATTTAGACGTAAGTGACTGTGAAGTGACGCATAAGGACTCAAGAATATACGCAATCAGAGGGTGCTGTCGACACTGAATGCCTTGTGGGTTCCTTTAAAATTATTATAAATAAATATAGAAATATTACAACAGGAAATTCTATATACGTTTGAATACAGCACTGGATCTACGCATATTAGGAACAAGCATAAGAACGTTTATTTGAGAACACCTTCTTGCTACAACATTGTACAGATATACGCGTTTATGTCCACAATTTTCTCTGGATGTCTAAGTAAAAAAAAACACATTCATTGCTGTTTAGTGAGCTACATGAACAGCACAATCATACAGGTCCCTTCAGGCATATTCAGATCCAGTATGCATTCTTCACAGATAAGCTTCTTGCCTTGTCTCTGTTTTGGTCTCCGCTCTGTAGTGAGAGAGTAAGAAAAAGAGATGACATACAGTCACATAATGACTAAAGTACTCTTAACGATAAGCTTAATGAGGCAGCGCCTTTCAAAAGTATTCAGTCCACTTAAAAGTCACAAACATCTGGATAACAACTGATACACAGACTGTTCCAGTCAGTGTTCTTATTGCAAAGCAATGTGGCCTTAAAGTAAATCAGTCAGTCAGCATTTTTTTTTTAAAAAAAGTAAAAAATGAAAAATGCTGCTTGTGTAAGTATCCAATCCCTTCAGACTAGCGTGTGGTAGAAAAACTTTATTGCAATAACAGCTAGAAGTCTGGGTGAGTTTCTACCACCTTGGCTGATTCTTCCATTCTTTGCCCATTGTTCCAGTTTGTGCGTGTTGGTTGGAAGACACTTGTGGACTACAATGTTCAAATAGTGCATAATATTCTTGACTGCACTGAGATCTGGACTTTTGGCCATTGTAGAACATTCACCTTTTTGTTGCTCCACCACTGCTGTGTTGCTTTGGCCTTGGAATCATTATTATCAAGCTTTAGATTTTTAGCAGACTGAACCAGGTTGTCTTGCAGTATCTCCCTGTATTTTGCACCATCCATCCATCTGTCCTTCAATTTTAACAACATCCCCAGTCCCCACTGAGAAAAAGCATTTCCACAGGATGATGCTGCCACCCCCATACTTCACTGTTTAGATCAAGTTAAGTCAGCTTTATTGTCAATACTACAATATGTACAGGACATACAGAGTATTGAAATTGTGTTACTCTCAGCGCCCATGGTGTAGTGATAACATTAAATAGATGGTAAACAGCAAATGTGTGAATTAAATAGACACTAAATAAACACTAAACACTAATCGTAAAAATAAACAATAATTATAGAAAAATGGAATAATAAAAAAATAATATAAATATAAGAAGGTCCTGAAATTAACACTAAAGTGACATAAGGCACAAACAGATTAAGGTCTGTGGGTAAAAATAGTGCAATTATAAACAGTAGTGCAGTTAGACTGAGCTTATGGAGCAGTTAAAGGGTTGCGTACAGAAAGTGATGAGTGCGTAACAGTCCCTGGGAATGTCAGAGTTCAGTATTGGGGAGTGGGGGTCAGGAACCTGTGTTTGGGTCCAAACTTTGTGTGTGTGGGGGGCAGAAGGGGGGGAGGAGGGGCAAAGTAGGGAGAAAGTTGAGCATGCTGACAGCCTGGTGGATGAAACTGTCTTTGGGTGGTGTTTGTTGAAGAATGGGCAGTGTCAGGTTTGCGCCACACTTTCTGGCAAACTTCAGATGTACTTTGATGTGTTTTTTCTTCAGTAATGGCTTCTTTCTTCCACCCAAACACCCCCCCGACCCTGATCATTATTTCCTTGAGGTTCTTGTAAACCTGAGTTTAATAAAAATTAATGTATTGTTAAACACAGGAAGAGAGGGAGAGAAAGAAGCTGAAGGAGACTGACAGGACTGAAGGAGCAGATCTGATGGAGGTTAGTGATCAAGAAGAAAGCCAAGGAGAACTGTATAAGCTTTCAGTTAAAATGAATACAGAATTAAATTTAACTGAGAAAATAAAATATCATTTTGTCACCATGACTTAAATTTTGTTGCCTAGCTTATTAAACATGCCTACAGAGCAAAATCACGCTCTTTCTGATTGGACCAACCGAGACTGAACTGATCAATAATCTGTGTGTTTGAATAATATATTTAGAAGCTTGCAGCTGATCTAAGAGAGAGGAGAGAGCATTGATTGACTTCAGTATTTTTGCTTGATCTGTTGTAAGAGGATGGATATAGTGTTTGTTATACTGGCACTGTGCTTAATACAAACTACAAAGAGACACATCTACTGTGTGCCAATTTGACCAAATACACGACTGATGTACTTGACATTTTCTGGCCGTTGCTGCTCTAAGTAGGTCTGCAATCTATCGATTACTGAAACGAATAATCGATTATTCGGATTATAAATCATTACATTACCAAATGACTCTTATGTAGCTATTGGCTTTAAAATTTCACTTCAGGTTGTTTTATGCATTTGCTAACTAACAATGAAGACAATAAAAATGAATAACTTATTCAAAAATTCACTACTGTAATGAACTTTCCTGCTAATATGGAAGATAAAAAAAACTCTTTTTTCCTGTCAAAATTTAAAACCAAGGTTGTGCAAAGTAGCAGCAATAAAATATGACAAAACTAAATCAGTTTCCCTATAATCAAGTAAATAAACAAATCAATCTAAATTCTGTGACCTGTGCGTTCTGCCGTCTGTCTACACTCCGCTGAAGCTAAACTCTACAATAACAGATCTTTAATGAAACAGAGGAAGGTCAGCATCTCTGCATGCTCTTGTGAGAGTCTCGCTCTCCTCAGAGAACAGATACTCCCCACTGCGGAGAAGATGCGCTCTGACGGAGTGGATGGGAAAGTGGTGAACGTTTGTGGCAAACTTGTTCTCTATGAACAGTTAAATCTGAATGATTCTGAGTTACTTGCTTCTCTGTTCCAACTGCATTAACAATACCAGAGAAAATGCAACATTACAGCTGCTTACATGAAGTGGGACAGCTTTTAACATTACCATTAGCTAACTAGCTCTCTAGCACAACTATTGCCACGTCCCAAACCACACACTTCTGTCCTTCACATACTACACTAATGAGTGCACTTATAATGGTATATGCGCTATTTTTACACACTATTTAGTGTGCTAGTATGCGGTTTGGGATGCAGCGTATCTAACCGAGAATCTTCTTCCTTCAGTGGACTGACGAGTTTCCTCTTCAGACGCTCCTGCATGGAGGATGTGCTCTGTGCCAGCTAAGGTCGGCTTTACAAACAGCACAACTGACAACATTTTTCTCTGAGTTTAGCTCACACACTTCGGAGGATTTTGTTCTTGAGGCTGCCATCGCGCTGCTGTTAACTCTCCAGTAAGCAGTAATGTCAAAACATTCCGAGTGAGCGCGAGAGAGATGTGTAATGACGTCAGCAACTAACTGACTACTAAATTAGTTGCCAACTAATTTGGTTGCAGATTTTAGTCGAATTAAAGTCGAATAACCGTTGCACCCCTAGCTCTAAGAGTGCATTATAATCATTTTTGGGCCATTAAAAAAAGTTCTTTGGAGACCAGGCGCCCCTAGTACAGGCTTAGCCCCCTAGTGTTACCCTCTGCAGTAACACTTAACACCTCTTAGCTTCACAACTGTGACTAATTACTGCCATAGGCATTCTCACCCCATGGCTGTTTTAAGGACTTTTGCCAGAGATTTGACACCCTTGCTTTATCACACTGCTACTTATTCATGAACATGTAATATTTTTAACATGAACAATAATGTCACTTACGCTGCTTTCTGCAGTTCAGTCTGGATCTGCTGACGCCGCGTCTCATTGATGGGGTAGAAGAAGAAGAGCACCAGGCCCATTAGCAGCAGGACGATGGGTACTGGTGCGAAGAGCACCTGCAGTGTGGTGATCACTCTGGAGTGGTGTTTACACGCCCCAGACTGGTACCCTGCGAAGCTGTGGAGACCAGGTAAAGAGTATTACAGCATGTTTTAGGGCAGCAGTCACCAAGCCTTACACTGAACATCTACCGTCCTGCAGCTCCAGTTCAGATCTAATATATATATATGGTGTATAGAAAATATATATATATATATATATATATATATATATATATATATATATATATATATACCAGATCTAATATGATATATACTTAATGACGCTGAAGCGAGACGGATGATCAATATAGTACCAAATACTTTCCTTTTGTAATCCATTCCTTTCATAAAAACAGCAAGTTACAAACAGCAGTAATTTTGTTTTCCATTTATTTTATTGTTTTGAAAAATCATTGTAGCAAGTTAATGTGTATGATAGGACCATAAGCACAAGCAATATCAAAAAGAGCAATAAATTATACAGTATAGGCTGATTATTGTGTTATTTTACGTTCTCTCTTATTCAACCATTTCTTGAACCAGCTGTTAACCGAGGATGTTTTAAATATTTTTAGTGATGTCTGTATTCACTAATTTTCGCTGTAGAAATTTCCCCTTTTAGTGTGAACAAGAAGACTTCTAAAAGTATCAATATCAGGGCTGCAACCAATATTCTGTAATGTTTAATAAATTCAATAATTAAGATAATAAAAAATGGAAACGCTATTTGAATGACTGACACAGCTTTCAATTTTATGAACCCATGCATTTCCATATGTAAACAAACATTTATCAAGCCGAATATTTGCTTGTCACCAGTAGCACACAGTTACCAGCTCTGCACACTGGACTCACATCTGGACACTGTGATTGAGCACAGCTTGTGAGACAATTGAATTGAAGGACACCCACACGGACCCAAACACACACATATGGAACACTGCATTTAAACATAATTACTGCATTTCACTGAAATACTTCATCTGATGTAACTGTAGATCTGAATACCTGCATTTTTGCACATTGTACTTTAACAATGTTAGCTGCTAGAATTACTGTATCAACCAAACACTGTATACTGTATGTTGCTGTTCTGGTTGCTACCTCAGTGACTGCTACGCTCATATATGCTAGGCTATCTGCTAAGCTGCTAATATGTCATAGTGTGTTACATCCTCCTTTGCACAGCTCCAGCTACTCTCAGTACCGTGTACTGCCTGTGTCCTGTTTTGTGTTTATTGTAAGTCTTTTGTATTTATTTATTATACTGTATTGTCTGAGCTGTGTTTATTGTATTGTTTTGCCCTTGTGTTCCTGTGTTGGTCCATGGTATGGGGGACCAGATTTGCCAAATTGATAAATAAATAAAATTAAAAAATAAATGGCTCAGTAAATTAATCAATAAATAAAAAAAAAAAACTAAATAAAGTATATATTGCTTATTGTGATTGTAATTATACACACATTTCCTTTTCCTGCAGATATATATTTCTCAATTTATTTATTTCTGTACTATTTATTGTTTTATTAATGCCATTTTTATATATTTTTTCCGTATCTATATTTTTAGTAATTGTTCTCTTTATTCATTGATTCAGGTATTCATTTAATTGTTTATTTTTTCATTAATTCATTTATTTATTTCTGTATTTCGTCGTTCATATGATAATGAGGGGGCGTGTTTTTCACGTTCAGGCTCAGCAATCAAGCCCAGGAGGAGAAGAGCTGATTAAACTGTGCTTTCACTCCATAAAGAGCTGCAGTGCCACAGACAGACAAACCTGCCGATAAATAACTCTCGATGGCTCCACAGGTCGTATGTGAGAAGGGCGTCCAAATGTCTGTGTAATCTGAAATTGTTAGAAAAAGACGCTGAACCTCCTCCAAAGTTCTGAACACTACTGGGTCAACCTCTGAATCAGCAGAGGCAGCAAAATGGAAGCAGCTGTCCGCCACAGCCTCCAACACAAACAAGTAAACAATCCGGACCTGCATTTTCAGCCAGATCAGCCGAGACTCTCAGATCTCTGACTGTCCGCTGCTGTAAGAAGACACCACTGTACTGTCTGGTCCTTAGTTACCGCTGAGAGAGCAAGACATGAACAATCGATCTACAGAATCTGACATCGATCAACCAATAGGAATATTAAGATGCTGTGACATCATTGACTGACAGCCCCTTTATTAGCATAAGGACAAGGAAATACAGAAATAAATAAATAGAGAAATAAATAAATATAGAGATTAACAGTTATGGAAATAAATGAATAGAAAAACTGAAAAAATGTTAATAAAGAAACATAAATAACAAAAAAAAATAAATACAAAAACGGGAAATTACTAAATAGACATAAATAAATGCAGACATACTAATTTATATAAGATTTTATTTATTAATATATTATTTGTTATGTATATTTATTATTATTTATTATGATTTATCATCATTATTCTTTGCAATTCTACTTCATATATTAATTTACTACATCATTTCTTTTTAATTTTATATATTTTTCATTTTTGGAAAATCTGGTCCTCCATAGTCCTGGAGGAATGTTGTTTCGTTTCACTGTGTACTCGTATAAACCTGAAATGACAATAAAGCCTTGACTTGACTTGACAATCAGTTTTACTTTCAGTCCAGTTCAATTTTTTACTAGCACCTGTTAGCTGTCCAGAGCTGTAGGTAAATTATCTGGACTGGGTGTTTAAGCCAGCCTTGCTCAGTTTAGACTACGCTCTGGTGTAAAGATGATTTGAGGGACTTAAAAACTTCAATCACCCTCCCATTCACTGACAAGAGCTGACCAAAAAGATCTCATTTTTAAGACGAAGGATAAAAAGATGCTGTTTCCTCTGCTTTCCTGCACCACTAACATCTCTTCAAACCAGCCAGGAGCATGTTCAGGGTTGCCAAATTGGGTAAGAGCCCTGGTTTAGCATTTTAATGCAACCGAAATGAAAATAATTTTTTATTTATTTATCATGCTCTTTCATTACGTTGTTGTAGTACATTTTATTAAAAAGGAATATTAAACACATACATATTTATGCAAGTGTGCAAAGTAAAAATAACTATAATATTCTTTTAATCAACAACACTATAGTTATAACTATAATAGCATCAATATTATATGATGTTATTATAATTATATTATATGATGTTATTATAATAACTATAATAACATCAAGACTTTTCTCTGTCCTGGAGCCCAGGTGGTGGAACGAACTCCCACCGGCTGTCCGAACAGCAGAGTCTCATGGTCTTCGAACACAGACTGAAGACACGTCTCTTTAGACGGCACTTAAATGAGTTAAGTATTTATTGTAATGTATTGAACTGCGCTGTGTTTAATTCTGCTCCTTTTTCTCTCAGTATCAACAAGGTATTTTGTTTCTAGCAGTCTCTGAGCTCAGGACTGGCTTTCTCTCTGACCTGTTGGTAACTAGCAAAGATACTTTCTCTAAGTAGACAAAGCAGTTTTTGTAAGTCGCTCTGGATAAGAGCGTCTGCTAAATGCTGTAAATGTAAATCTAATCAATATTAGTAAAAATAATAACACCATAATAGTATTAATGAAAGCAGCATTGGGAATTTTTTACATTCAGTTATTAAAGAGAAACATTTTGAGAAACATATTGAGCTTCTGTTATTCTTTTAGAAATCGTGAATACTCAAGATAATATTTAAAAGAATATTCAAAAATAAAAATACAGGTATTGGGATACTAACTTTCCTTAAAAAAGAAAACCAGCGCTATCGTCCATCCTGAAAGCTAAACCTTTGATTTGTTGGATCAGGGTGTTAACTAGGCTCTGTAGGATGCTGGATCTCCAGGAGGATTCCTATACATTCCTGTGAATTTTAATTTTGTACTATTTATATGGACTTTTCATTCCTATTGACACTCAATTGTACTGATGTAGGTTTCGAACACTTTCAAGCATGAAGTGTACAGACTGAAACAGACCAGCAGCCACATTCAACAAAGCAGTCTGACTGAATGAAGCTCTTACTGTAGTGCTAGAGTGGAGACTCCGTTTGACACGCCTCCTCCAAACTTGTTGAAGAAGACATAGCAGGAGTAGAACATGGGCTCCAGGTCAGTGCACGACGGATTCTTCACCTTAAAGTCGTCCACCACATCTGGCAGCATTGACCTGCCAAGAGAAAAGACAATCACTACAACGAGAAAAACAACAAATGTTTCCTCACTGATGTTGACCATCACGTCATGGGAGGCTGCTGTGTGGATTATTGTTATTGTTCTTTGGATAAATGACATAAATGTAATTACACAAATGATATGCTGTTCACATGGTGCTAATTTTAGCAAGAGACCAAAACTTGGTCCATTGCAGTGTTTCAACTTGCCAGTGTTTAGGAATGTTAAAGCCTCACTCACCAGGGCAGTAAATAGAGGGAGGATAGACTGGTGCCGGCTAAAATACCAGCCAAGACAAAAATAGGAAAATTGCTCTTCACGATGGATATAATGATGAGAGCAGGAATATAAACCTGCAAAGAAGCAAAACAAGAGCACAAGAGTGATTCTAAACATGGATCCAGACAAAATATTAGCTTTAGGAGCCACTAGCTCCTAAAAGGAAAAAGAAACAGCACCAATAGCTTTTTTAAGTGCCAAATAATAATATCGCTGCTGTCGGAACAAAACCTTGTGTCTTCAAAATGGTAACTTTACAGGAGAAGGAAAAAACATACTTTGCTTTTAATGTAAGTCAATGGAACCAGACTTTTTTCCAAGTCGTTTTGGGTCGTTTCTTTTGCTCCACTCATTATGAAATTTACACACAATGTAAAGGGCAACAAGTATTTTCAAATGATGTCAAAAACCGAAAAACGACAAAAATGGAGATACAAGGTTTTGTGCCGACAACAGTGATATGTACAAAAATAGTTTTCAACACACCCCAGGTCATTTCCGTGATTTACGTATCTCTGCTTTCCACCGTGCCTGATTCTTATCATACATATTATCAGACGTCTTTGACACATCCAGTCCGCTTTTTTCATTAAAAAGATTTGGGAGGTGAATTTGGTGAAGGGTTATTCTTCACATGCTGTCATGTAGGCTGTGAATTAAATTTTAAGGTCTTTGAATTCTTTCGCAGCTGTTTTTCCGCGTGCACATTCATTCCTGTTACGAAATCCTTATTTTCCGGCTGTATTTTTGCCGCCTTTCAAACAGAATTCGCGGCAAAGTCTGCTTTATGTTATCATATCTGAGTCACGCAAATTCCTGAAGCCAAGAAGTTCTGAAATCTTTCTGTGGTTGTTCTTCTGCATGAAGTGCTTGAAGTGGACAGTTATTTAGGAATATCTTCGTGAGCGTCTTTCATTATTTGACTGGTCGTGAGTCAGACTGGGGTTGAGCAGATGACCTCTTAAGGTCTGACAGAGACATAGACTGTGTGAAAAAATCTAATTTTTTGCTTCACCATTTTTACACGGCAACATTCGCTGCAAAATCCTCCGAAGACGCAGGTGCTTTTTATAGTCGGACGCGTCCATATGACACTATAGCCCGTAACATTTTAATATGAAAAATGATAAAATACATGAAAACAAAAAGTAATAACTACAGAGAAATAGTAAAAAATGTTAGTTAATTAATTTTATTACTCGCAAATTATTAATTGCAACCCTGCTTGATGTGACTCTTGGTAATAAAGACCACTTAAAGCTTTAGCTACTGACTGTATTAAATACTAACCCCATTAAACACATCCACTCATATTTTTCATTAAATCCACACTGTCTTAATTTGCACTTGAAAAAACAGTCAGGAGAAAAGGAAAGAAGCTCACTGATAGGCCGACGAAGATAGTGGTCTTCTTGCCCAGTCTGACTAGCAGTGTCTGCCACAGAGGGACGGACACTGTGGCTGCAACCTACATTATGAGAGAAACATTTTAGTTGTCTATACAAAAATAATAAAATAAATAATGTCAAACAAAAATGAAACACGCATCCTCTGAATAGACCACTCACCAGCAATATGAGCACAAGGTGCTGGAAGTATGCCCCCATTCCAGCTGCATGCGTACAGAAGAGAGCAAAGTTTCCCTGAGCTATCTGAAACGTACATAAACCATTACAGTTATCAGCACTGTATTTTATTTTTTCAGTCAGTACCATGATATTAAATATTAGGGCTACGCAATAAATCTTATTTTTTTTCATTATCGCAATAAACACATCGTTAACCCTTGTGTGGTGTTGATGTTTTTGTTACTCAGTGGTCTGGTGGACCCACTACTCCTTTAGCAGCTGTGGCCAGTCAGCAGACTGTCTATGTTGTCCACCCTCACACACACACACATACACACACACACACACACACACACTAACAGCAGACCATGTGTGAGGAGACCAGAGTGAAGGACACAGCACCTCCTCACTTTTACTCCCTGTGGGTTCACCCAACACCACATGTGTAATATAAATGTGTGGGGGGTGAACAGAGTGAAGACACTGAAAATGGGTTATTTAATATGTTCTTCACAGAAAATGAGCAAAGGCCAAGAATCTGAGGTTGAAATAATAATAAATCACATCATTTTTTCTTTTGGTAAACATTGAAAATGGGTCCCACAGACCTGAACACCACACAAGGGTTAAGAGCAACAATGACAATAACACAGACCAAAGAACCTCATAAAGACTTCATTATATTGCCAACACAACAACACAACGAGTGCTTCTCCGAGCTGGGACTGATCCCTGCTCTCCCACACGGGAGATGAGTAATGTAACCATTCCGCTAAGTAGCATATTACGAAATACATGTATATAGCTCAAAGACTGCTCCATCCTCAACTACAAGCCTGTAAAAATCCATCAAATATTCAGATTGTTCTCACACAGAGTACTGTGTTTTAAGTGTGTGAGGCAGATGTTGATGCTGACTGTTTCTCTGCTTTTCAGTGCACAAAATGCGCTTGCAGTTCTGATGTAAGCAGCTCCTGATATTTCATTTCTTTTTATTTTGCATAATAGTGAATGACGCTTTTGTAATTTGGTATTTTGCTATTTGCTAAAAGGAGAGATTAATTAGATTTCTGTTTACCCATCCAAAAAACCTGTACTTGCGTCACATTTAGGATACGTTCACATTACAAGCCTCTTTGCTCAAATCCGATTTTTTGCTCAAATCCGATCTCTCTGACACGATGGTTCACACTTGTTTAGGTAAGTGATTCAAATCTGTCATTAATGTGACGAACCGGCGTCCTGAAGTGACCCTCATGCGCACATCCTATTCAGTAACGTCACGTGAATGAATCACGAGCATCATCAGCACAAACTAACAAGCAGAACGAGCTTCGCTGAGAAGATAATTAACTCTGATCAGCTCTCAGCTTCATTATTAGAGCGAGACGAAGGAGAAAAAGGTGAGATGAGTTGCTTTTCCACCGTTTACAGGCTTTAACTTCTGTTCGGCGCTGCTGCCATGGTAACCCTGAATGATGGCACACGCGCAGTGGGAAAAAGCACATCAATTCCGATCTGAGCGTCACATTAAGGCCGCATGGCCATGAAACAGATACGTATCCCATCTAAGGCCACATTGAAAAGTGGCTCAGGTCGGATTTGAAAAGATTTATGTCCACACAGCTCTGAAAACATCAGATCTGAGTCACATTAGGGCAAAAAAATCAGATTTGTGCCACTTAAACCCGGTAAAGTGAATGTAGTTCTAGTCAGAGGCACATTATTTAAATAACAGTTTGTCACTTCTCGTCACTGTGATATCTGACAGCTTTGTCAAACGCTGCATTTTATGTCAGTATTATACAGCCCTATTAAAAAGCCCTTATAATACACACTGTGGTTTTGGGTGTCTGACCTGAAAAGCAACCGAAGAGAAGAGGAAACCAAACACAAGCCACAGATACGGGGTATGTCTCACAACCATCTTCAGGCCAGTCAGGTACGGCACTTGTATGCGGTCCAGCTTACTCAGTGGAGCTGGTGATGAAGACATGAATATTGATGATGTTAATTAGTGCAGGACTGCAACTACTGAATATTTTCATTGTTGATAATTCTATCAATTATTACCTCAAATATTTGAAAATTGTATATTTGAATATACAACTAAAAAAGCTCAACATACTGTGTGTGTTTATCATATGTGTGTTTAAATAATAAAAATAATTATTATTGCATTCTTATTTATTATGCTTTTTAATTAGATACTACATAAAACATAATAAAAAACACTACTAAACAATTTTAGTCACAGCAAGTGACATTAAATAGTAATCTGGTGGATCCTGAGGCTGTTTAAAAACATGGAGTGGTGCAGAAGTGCAGAAGAAACACTGAGTGTGTTTACATGCACTTAATAATCCGATAACTGCAGAAAATCAGATTTTGTTAGTAATCTGCTCAACATGTTTACAAGCAATTGAGTAATCAGAACATGTGAAACTCCAGGTCTACATGAGTCAGGCAGTAATTTGATTTCTGCTTTACAACCAGCCAGTACACTACAGAAGAAGACGTTTAAAGAAACGTTTAAATCCTTCATTTTGTCGAGAATGTAGTTGGTTTCAGTGTCGCTCCAAAAGTGTTTTGCTGCGTCTCGTGGCAACACCGCTCGCGTATTTCTGGTACAGGAGTCTGTTCCGCACATGCGCAGACCGAGAAATCCGAAAGAAATCAGAGTAAGAGTTTTCGTGCCCTGAGAAATCTGATTACTGAGCTAAAATCCAGCCTCTTCATCAGATTTCTTATTTGGATTTCTAGATCAGAGTATGGTGTTTACATGACCATTTGAAAAATCGGATAACTGCAGAAATCTGATTATGATTGGATTATTGAGTGCATGTAAACACTTTTTGGTGATTTCTTGTCAGTAAGCGAGGGAGTGATCATGTTTAAGATTCTATATAGATTCATTTCGTTTTTTTAAGCCACTTGAAAGCTGCTTTACACGTGTGTATTTAAACTCAGCAGTGTCTGTCTTACTGTGTTTGTGGTCTGAAAAAGTTTGTGTTCTGGATGGACGGCTCACTAGCCAGCACACTTTTATTTATTCTCAGAAATAAATGTTGAGATCGAGCTTGCTAGCAATACAAAGCAGCAGGAAAATCATTTTGACTGAACTGGCTGCTTAAAAATGACATTATCACCTCAAGTTAGAGCTCAAATACAGGCAGTTAGGAACATCCACAACCCTGCCTCAACTCCTGCTCAGATGATGACAGAAAAGGATCACTTGACTGACACACAAAAAGATAATGCTGCTACCGTGTGCTACTGGTGACTCACTAGCATTTAGCTTCATAAACAAAACTATCAGAACTTGTATAGAGGAGAATTACTGCTCTCTAATGTCTTATGGGTTTCTCAAACACTAGAGGGCGCTCCAAAATGAATGGGTTAAGATGGAGCATTTGAGTAAAATCGTAGTTTATAAATGCTTAAACATTTTTAATGTAAAAGAATACAATCATTTCCTGAACAAAGAACAGCATAAAACATTTTAACACTGCTGTTATACTTTAAGAAGCCTTTTAACTCGAGTTAGAGGGGTTTGAAACGGTGCCTCATGTACGTCCACGACGTTTGTGAGGGGGAAACAGCCAATGAGCTGCTCCGCTCGCCAACCAATCAGCACTCAGTAGCAGTAATGCTAACCACTCAGCACTCAGTAGCAGTAACACTAGTTTCCTGCTGCCCAAAACCCGTTTGCTGTAGATATAAGGAAACATACAGGTGAGTTTTCTTTGCTTTTTTTAGTTTTTTTACATTCTTCTACTAAATGAAAAGAAAGTTCTGGGTGAGTGATTAGAAACTATTTTGACTTTTCATTTTTAGCCGTTGAGCTCCATTTACCCCATTCATTGAGGACTCGCTCGCGGGCGCCCTCTGCTGTTTTGCAGTCCTGTTTTTGATATAACGAGGGAAATAGGAAGAGGCCAGCTCCTTATAAACTGGCTCTGAAACTATTTCCCAGTGGACTGACGCCCAGACATCTATGGTTTCATAAAAAACAGGTAAGTAAATTGATTAAAATCATTTTTAATGATTTTAATTATCAAATTTATTGAACTTTTAAATATTTGTTGAAGCTCTACTTGCTGGCAGATGAGGTTCCATTGTTTGTTACCCACATTAGATGCGTAGCAAATATTGGACATCAAACGTGTCTCATTTATTGTCTCGCTGTGTCTCGCTTATCTAATATAACTGAGATAAGGGGGTGATTGTGCAAATATGCTATTTTGCTAAATATGTTTTATTGTTATACAAAAAAGGATATTTCAGGAAAGATCCATTCTTACCCAATTGCTCCTTCACTCCAAGGAACAGCACAAGGCAGCACAGGAAGTAGAGACCTCCTATCACCAATGCAGAAATCAAATACGCTCTCCTCTGTAAGATCACAACACAGGCTGGCGTTACACATTTTGTTATTATAACTGTGTATTATTGAGATCAGCAATGAGATAGAAATGCCTGCAAAACAAGAACAAAGATTTACAAACATGTATCGAAACTCAGATATGACACATATTTCCTGTTTCTACACAGTCAGGACAGTGAAAATGAGTTGGTATAAAAGTTCTGCTACACTGTGCCTGAAGGCAATGCTAAAGAGATGCTAAACACTTTTATTTTTTAGTTGAATAAATATTAAAATAAAGAATACTCAAATCTAATATTGCATGTCATTTTACCCTCAGAACTCGAGTTGTTATTAGAGCTGCTGCAATCAAGACATTTTAGCAGACAATTAATGGTAACAGAAATAATTGTAATTAATGATTTGCCTTTTTTTTGTTTACTGTATGAAGCTAGACTTGTACTAACTTTAAATACCATCCTAAAGTGGCCCAACAAGATGAATAGCTTATTTACTTAAATGTCTGCAGTGTGTAGAGAAAAAGTTTGATTTTTTCTTAAGAATATAAGCAAAAAAACACTCATTCTGTCAGCATACATACTGAAAAAGGTTAGCATTCGCTACGTAGCTAACACAAACATTACTCAGTGCTGCCCTCTAAAGGTTTTCATGTGTAACTAGAAGTTAGACTTTTTTTATTTTCATGAGTTTTAAGAGTTTTCATGTGTCTCTTTCATTTCATTTACTACTTTCATTTACACTTATTTGCCTCAACCCAAAAAAAAAACCCAGTTTACATGTTATTTGATGCAGCGTAATGTGACTGTGAAATGTAACGACTGTGGGAAACAACTGCTGTCTGCTTAAATAATTGTGATCATCTCAAGTAACTGTGTTCATTTCTAAGAACTGAGATTGGGCGATTATGTAATAACTGTGACAGGACTAGTAGTTTTTGTCATTTTGCTACACTATTTAAGTTTGATTACATGTGAGGAATTATCCAATTATGTATTGATTTATATGTATATTCAGTTTGTGTTCTGCATCAATAGAGTCAAGTCTGTATTTTTGACTTTTTTCAGAAGTTTGTTTTGATGACAAAAATATTTTAAAATGGCAGAAAAATGTTTTAATGGTTTTAAAAATGAGAGAATATTAATTTGTCAATAATTTTAATATCCATGCAAGGTAGAATTAATCAGGTTCTTTCCCATTTCGTATGAATTAATATTCTGTGCTGGTTCATGATCTGAGGCTTTATTTACACATGCAGCAGTGAGTTGTCCCAAGTTCAGTTTTAAGGATAAAAAAGTGGACTTTGATTTTTATTGTACTGAGACACACACTAACACACCACCACCACGTCAGTGTCACTGCAGTGCTGAGAATGATCCACCACCCAAATAGTACCTGCTCTGTGAGGGTCCATGGGGGTGACCACTGAAGAACAGGGTAAAAGGGGGCTAACAAAGTATGCAGAGAAACAGATGGACTACAGTCTGTAACTGTAGAACTACAAAGTGCACCTATATAGTAAGTGGAGCTGATAAAATGGACAATGAGCGTAGAAACAAGGACATAATGTTATGCCTGATCGGTGTTTATCCTCCTATTGAGGAACTTCTACAGCAGTTTAGCCCCGTCCATTCACGCCAAAGTTATGAAGAGTGTTTGAACTTGGACTGCTTTTAGAATGAGGCAACCAATCAGAACAGAGGTAATTTACATATATCTTAATGGTTTTCATTACATAAAACCACACACGTAAGTGGAGCTCAGGGTGGAAAAACTATAATAATGTATTATATGTGCCCTTTAATAACTGCAGGGTTTCTCTGAGACTAATGTGGCTGACACTGTCAAGTGCAAGGCATTACTAAGAAAAGGCACATGTGCATGTTTACTGTCGATACTGTATGCGGGGGGGTAGTTCTTCAAGCCTCACCGTGTTCTGTAGAGTGTCAGAGAGAGGAGAGGTGAAGTTCACCAGTGCGGCTGAGTGATTTCCAGAGAATGCTTCACTACCATTAAGCTGGCTGCAATCGTGCACTCTCTTAGCGTGATAGACCCCCACAATCTGACCCTGAATGGCAGCTCCCAGCAACGTCGCAAACATCTCCATCCCCATCCCTGAGGAGGAAGAGCAGACAAAGAAGAACAGAGAGATCAAATTTGTTTGAAGAGAAAAGACAACTGTGCCAATATGACCATATCAAATGACCCAATTCCCTCCAGCAGCACAGCAGAGACAGACTGGAGTCAGGAAATCATCTGTTCCTGACTGATAAAGAGCTGAGGTTTTATACAGGTGTGGTCATCCAGGGAAAACAGTACACTTTTACGACTACAACTATTATCAGCACTGCTGTAAACTACTAATCCCACAGCTCCACAATTAAACTACTACTAACCGTTTTTTAATATGTTCTTAATACAAGTTTCAAGTTTATAGTGGCCATACTGTTACACCAGTACAAGCTTCCTACTGCTGCACTGGTATCATGACTGCATTAGCATATGTATTAGATCAGGCTGCTATTACTTTTACATAATCTGCATTTTGTATCCTGTTCATCAGTCAGTGAATTGTCCTTGAACTGTTGTGTCAGCTGAACAATTCACCACAGAAGTCATTTCCTCTACTGTCCAGGAAACAGGCCTTGAGCTATATCCCAACTCCTCAGTTGCTCTTTACTCCCTATTTCCTCCTTGGGCACTTTCTGAATAGTTTCAGGCTGGTATCAATTTTTTTTTCTTTCCAAACAGATAATGGGCTGGAGATTTATAGAGGTGTGGCCATATTTATCTTTCCAGGGAAATAAAAAAATCCACCGCTGTCAGTACTACCTGCTACTACTCCCCTAACTCATCAAACTAATGGATTTACAGTACAGTACGATGCAAAAATGTGAACATCTCTGGTCTAATTACACATTTTGTTGATTTTCTAAGTGAAGAATAACTTAACACATCCTCTACAGGGAACAAACTTTTAAATATGCCATTATTCTGTGAATTTTAGAGTTTCACATATTGTGAAGAATAAAGCATGAAATATAAAGTGCCATAACTTTTGCACAGGCCACATTTTATGTTTTATTTTCAAAATGTATTTACTTATTTCAAAACATGTACTTTTGCATATAATTGTATATGCTATTATTCATCTTATCACTACTCATTTCAAGTGTGCAGTAATACTAGTACTCTATTACAATACTTCTATAATAGATCTACTGTGTCTGCATTACATGGGTGTATAAAACCAGACTATTATTACTATTTACTTATTCTTATCTAAAAAGCCCATTGTTTAGACTCGTATACATGTGATACACAACATCAAAAGTGCTTTATTTGACCCTCTTTTGTCCATGTTATTCACTATATACTGAAATTACAACATCATACAAATTAAAGACTAAGAAAAATAATGGTTGTTGGTCTTGTATCTTACTGTAGCCTGTGGCTGAGTCTCTATCTCTGTCATCTCCTCCCAAAAACATGTTCAGGGAGGAGTAAGGCACATGGTAGCACTGAGAAAAAAGGGAAAAATAACAGATTAAGTGAATAATAGTGGCAGTATGCCATCACCTTCATGTTTTATTAACTTAGTAGCTACACCCACTGGCCATTTTATCAGGTACACCTGATATAGATGTAATATGTAGGTTTACAGTTCATCTATCACCCCCTTTACCCTGTCATGGAACGGAAAGGGACCCCTTACTTGGGTAGTGTACCATTCTCAGCTTCTCAGCACAGCAGTGATAACAAAGTGCATGGTAGTGTGTTGTGTTGGTATGTCAGTTGCAGCAGCATAGCTGTTATTTTCTTTCTGTACCAGCACAACAGACACTACCACTATCAACAGTGATACCAACATAATAGAGATGAGAATCAAACAATATCTGGTCCTAAGGTGGTCCCTTTCCTTTGATAAACAAGGTATAGAAGGGCTGATAATGCACAATAAGTACCTATATAAAAGGTGTCCCTGATAAAATGTCAGTGAATGCAGGGACAAATAAGGTAGATGTAAAACTGGCAACTCAAATACAGATCAAAAACAGTAAGGTCAAGTGTAACCGCAGCCACAGAATATGCAGTAGTTACTATAATAACAATTCCAGCCACTCTGCAGAAGCTAAACAAGCTGTATGCTTGAAGCAGGGCTTTAAGTAAACCTTTTGAGCAGGTAGCACTGGTGCTATAAAAGATGCAAGCACAAATTACACTTTTTAAGTACTGAGATAAGTGGAACAGATCACAAGATCCCCAGTCATTCAGCTTCCCTAGACAGGGACACTGTTAGCACTCAAATAGGGTTTTTCAGTATCACTGAACGTGAGGAAACCGGCACCAGTGCACATATGGTTGAAGTCAAAGACCACAAGATATTAACGAAACATGTTAAACAAAATACTTTATCACCTAAAGATAAGGCTCAATTGAATATGCGATTTTAATTCTGTTAATTCTACAAATGGTAAATAGGCTAAAGGTATCAAAGGCAGGATAAAGTGACGTCTTTGGGATGACTTTTTTTTTTTTTAGCCGGCATAAAGTAAAATATTTATTCTTTGCTGGCTTTACATTCAGTGCCCTCAACAAATGTTGGCGTCCCTGGTAACCCTGAGTAAAATGAGCTGGAAAAATATCTTAATTATAGATTCTTTTTGATCATTCATTCAAAATATTAGCAAAAATCAAACCTTTACTTGAGGCATAATGAGTGAAAGAAAAAACCAAGTCTTGTCATGAAAAAACATTTTTCTTATATCTACACAATTACTATTATTGGCATGCCTAGAAATTCGTAAGAGTGAAATCTAACTTTCCATTCATATTTTATGTTTTATAAGGTTGCCTGAAAGATTAGGAACACGTCAATGGTCAGCCATGACTTCCTGTTACACTGTGGAATATATATGAGGTGAAACACAGGCCAAGTTCCCTCAGTCATCCATCACTATGAGAAAGACCAGAGAATACAGCAGTGATGTAGGACAAAAGTTTGATGGGCTGCACAAATCAGGAAATGGCTACAAGAAAACACTTAAACAGTTGAAAATGCCCCTTTTCGACATGCAGGGCAGTAATTAAGAAGCTTAAAATGACTGGAGATGTTAAGAACCTACCAGAAAGAGGATATATGTCTACACTGACCCCACATACAGTGAAGAGGATAGTTTGAGGGGACAAAAAATCCCCGAGGATCACAGATGGGAAATTGAAGACATTAGTCAGGTCTTGGGATCACAATGTATCTCAAACTACAACCGACACCACCTATATAACCACAAGTTGGTTGAGGAGGCTGCCAAAAGAAAGCCTCTACTGTCAAGGACCAACAAACTTAAGCTCCTACAGTCTGCCAAATGTCATTGGGGGTTTCAGTGGGAGCATGTTCTGTGGTCAGATGAGACCAAAATAGAGGTTTCTGGCAACAAACACCAGAGATGCGTGTGGTGTGGTCCCAAACATAGCCATGCAGAAAAGTACCTCATCCCCACTGTGAAGTATGGTGGTAAATCTGTGATACTGTGGGGCTGTTTTTCTTTCAAAGGCCCTGGAAAATTTATTCAGGAATTCATGGTATCACAGACTCCATCAAGTACAAGCGGAAATAAAATTAAAATCTGACTGCCTCAGCTAGGACTCTTAAACAGGGCCAAAGTTTGGGTCTTCCAGCAAGACAGTGATCCAAAGCGCACCTCAAAATAAACATAAAAATGATTTACTGACCACAGAATTAAGGTTTTACTATAGTCACCCCAGTCCCCTGACCTAAACCCCATAGAAAACCTGTGTGATGAGCTGAAGAGGAGAGTCCACAGTGTGGACCTCAGAATCTGAAGGTTCTGAAGAGGTTCTGTATGGAGGAATGGTCTCAGATCCTCTGCAATACATTCTCCAGTAACACCATGCATTAAAGCAGAAGACTCAGAGCTGTTATATTTGCAAGGGAGGCAACACAAAGTACTAAGTGGAGTGACAATAATTGTGGCCCACACAGATTTGAGAAAAATATTATATATTAAATAAGATTTAGTTTTTTTTCAATCATTGTGTTTTAAAAAATGCTTAGATTTTGTTAATATTTAAAGATCAAACGACTAAGCAATAATGAATTTTTTTTTTCAGCCTGTTTGGCTCATGTTTACTACGGGTGCCAATATTTCTGGAGAGCACTGATAATACAGTGATATTACAGCCTCAAACTGAACAACTCTTTGGACATAGTGAAGCCCTTTGTTTACAAACACTTGGATTCATTCTGTAGTGACAAATTACCTAATGGACTACAACTACCATAAACACTAGAACTTACATTGTACAGACATAACCAAGAAAAAAAAGGCAGCATCTTCTATTGACTCAAGTCCATTTGTTACTACACCTATGCCCAGGTAAGCCCTGAGAAGCAGTGCAGCAGCTGTGGTAATGTGGGTGATAGTGATAGAGGTCTTACACTCATTAAAGTGTCAAAGAGACAGATCCATATGAAGTACCAACAGAAGCTGGAGGCAGCAGACATGGTGTCCTGAGGGGTGTACCACATCATGATGTAGGAGACCACTCCCACAGGCATGCTGTACACAATCCTGGGAGGAGAGAGAATAACATGTATAACATGGAAGTAATGGCATTATATAATCAAGAAGTACATTAAATGAATGGGAGAATGGGTGCATTTAAAAGGTGTGGCTAATGTTCAAAATATCACCTTTTTCAGTTTCTGTCCCTTCAGCAATACAACTCACCATCACATTCACGGCTTTATGTGGCGATTTACAGCAGTAAAATTAAGAAACTATGCAGGATTCTGGATCTCCATGACCATAATTGATCACCACTGCTTTAGCCTTAGCCTGAAACAGTGTACAGTACTGCGCAAAAGTCACAGACTACCCTTCCGTTTATTCAACTTCCAGTCAAGACGGTCATTAAGAACAGGTTCTCCATTTTTCAGTGTCAGTAAAAAGGACATGAAACATATATTTAACAGGAAATTATGCAAAACCCTCAAACACTACAATATCAAACCTATTCGTACTTACAGCAAATACCCAAATAAACACAAGCTGCCTTGAAGATTTCTTTTAAGATAATCTACTTGCATAAGGAATATGTGAAAAAACAGGGTTTTAAAAACTGAAGTTCAAAAAATAATTAAAAGATATAGAGAAAAATTAGACTCCTAACAACTGTGTATCTGGTAGACTTGTTAAGTTCTACTGTCACCATCAGATAAACAGCACTTAAAGCTTTCATCTTTGAGAGAGAGGAGAAAATCAAGCTGCTTCAGATCTGAAAACAACCACAGCTGTTTCTGTCCATCCTTCCACTGTGAGGAGACATCTCAGCGCTATGGGTCTGAAAGGATGTGAACTGTCAAGAAGGCATTACTGAGAAAAGGAAACAGACAAAAAAAGGAAGAAAACTTGCACAAAAACACCAAAACTGGGCATCTGAGATATTGAGTAACATTTTATGGACTGATGCGTCTGAACTTGAGGTCTTTGGAGGTAAGGGAAGGTAGTATGTACATCACTGAAGTAATAAAAGACTCTTCAACCATGTGTACAACCATCAGTCAAGCACAGTGGAGGACCAGTGCGTTATGACAACATCTGGTGCTGGTGATTTGTTTTGAAGGGATCATAAATGCTGATAAGTACAAACACATTTTTATACATCATGCAATACTCCCATATTTGACTGGGAAGATCAAGAAGCTCTTAACAAACAAAGAAGCTGCTGGTGTTCTCAGAACAATAGACTGGCCGCTCCACAGTCCAGACCTCAATATTATTGAATGTGTTTAGGATCACTTGGAAAAAGAAAATGCAACCAGCTTCTAAGACTGAACTTTAGAAGTGTGGAAAAATATACTGAAAGCAAGGCTCCTCAAAGAACGGAAGTTGTATCAAAGGCAGAAGGTGGACACATTAATTGCTAAAAAATGTTTGTATTATATTAGTTGTTGAGGTTTCTGTGTAACTGTTAACCCTTGTGTGGTGTTGATGTGTTTGTTACTCAGTGGTCTGGTGGACCCACCACATTTTTGTGTTTTTTGAATCAATACAGCCATAACAATTTATGTAAAAATACCAGATGTTTAAAATATCACAAGTGGTCAGCATAGGGTTCTCCTTTAGCAGCTGTAGCCAGTCAGCAGCCTGTCCATGTTGTCCACCCTCACACACACACACACACACACAGACACACACACAGCAGGCCATGTAGGAGGAGACCAGAGTGAAGGACACACCACCTCCACACTTTTACTCCCCGCGGGTTCACCCAACACCACATGGGGGTGAACAGAGTGAAGACACTGAAAATGGGTTATTTTATATGTTCTTCACAGAAAATGAGCAAAGGCCAAGAAATCTGAGGTTGAAATAATAATAAATCACATCATCAGATAAGCATTAAAACGGGTCCCACAGACCCCAACACCACACAAGGGTTAAATATGTTTCCTGCTTTTGTCCTGATGTTGAAAAAAGTGAACTTAACTTTAAATAAGACTTGCTGACTTTTGCACAGTACTGTACATCATCCCTCTCACGCCAAACTGCACGTCTTATATCCTGCTTTTTCTTACCACGGAATGAGTTTGCCAAAGCGGGTGCGGCCACTCTTGCTAACAGCATAGCCCACCAGAGGGTCAGTAATGGCATCCCAGGCCCGCCCAAGGAAAAGGATCACGGATACATAAAAGGGCTTCATCTGAAACAAATGAACTTTTAAAAGACTGAAGAAACAACATGTTTACCAACTGAATATAAAAACAGTACTACGTTTTTTACCCCAAGCTTTCTTCCTGTAAAGATATGCTCGAGGGAATTAATTACAATTAATATATTTTTTGCGGCATCCACGTCACACAGCACTGAAAACCTTTCCACTAAAAGGAAAACAGATGCAAATATGCACAGTAAGATGCACGCAGGGCATCAAAGACCGGCCCATGCAGGAGCCTGTTGCTTCCTTTTGATGTAATCAGGTTTACATGTTAGCTTTGTGCACAGAGAGATGCCCCCACAGATACGTTCAGGGTACCGCACAGGCTTGTAGAAAGACCTTATATTAGAAAGAATAATTAAGGCTGCGGCAAATGCAATCAGTCACATATCTGAAATCAACTTAACACACTTCCTCAACGGACAACACAATAACATTGTACAAACGATACTCCTAAACAAGCAATCATTTGCTTAATGGTACGCTATTTCCTGTTGCATGTTTTGCCAGGATCCATTGAAAAACTTCCGGGGGGTTCATTAGGTTCTTACAAGCTAATTTTATGTTGCATATCTTGCTTTTTACATCTATGGTTGTTCAACACAGACACTCATTTTGATGACTTGGCCTGCATTGTGAAACTGATTATAGCTGCAGTTTCTGCAAAAGGGTTACAAAGGAAGTTAAGACGGCTGACAAGAACAACTTAAGGCATCTGTTTTGAAATGACAAAGAATAATGACACGGCTGTGCAATGTTCCGTTTCGTTCTTTTTCTTCCTTCCCTTTGTGTCAGGACAAATGTTACTCACGTTGTACTGGATATGGTGAAAACTGAACATCGTGAACCAAGGAATATTGTGAAAACCATTTGATGACGTCCTACTTTTGTCAGACTTTTTGGGGTATAGGCCCCAGTCATCAGAGTTTTTGGGGTATAGGCCCCAGTCGTTTAGCTCTGTATTGCACATTTTACAATAGAGACACTTAAAATTAATTTTAGAAATGCCTAATTAAAATTAGAAATGCCTAAGATAAATTAAAGTAAGTAAAGGCTGTAGACTGAACTAAATGAATCCTTCTACTTGCTGACGTGAGAGACAAAGTGTTAACAAGAGAGGATGCAAAAATTATTAGGATGCAAATCAATTTCCATATGCATCCCTCAGGGAAGGTTTCCTTAATTCTAGCTCGAACGCATTTCCTTCCTCTACAGTAAACAAAGACCCGGTGACGCTTTCAAATTGAACCCCATGATTCTGATAAATGGTGTCCAACTAGAATGATTAACATATTCAAATCACGTGGTTGTTATGCTGACGTTTTCCGTAAACAGTTTCTGGGGAATTGGAGTGAGCATTCGTCAGAGTGTTTGTGTGTGTGCCTGATGACCAAACGGAAGACATAGCAACCTGAGGCTGCGCAGAATATAAATAAAAATAGAATCCAATGATCTGCAAATCATTTGAACCATATTTTTAAAGGAAAATACTACAAAGACAAAATATCAAATGTTGAAATTGAGAAATGTTATTATTTTTTGAAAAATATATGCCCATTTTGAATTTGATGCTAACAACACGTTCCAAAAAAGCTGGGATGGGGCATGTTTACCACTGTGTTTCATCACCTCTTCTTTTAACAGCACTCTGTAAGAGTTTGGGAACTGAGGAGACACTGCTGTAGTTTTAAAAGGTCAAATGTTTTCCCATTCTTGCTTAACAGTTCAGGGTCTCCTTTATCGTATTTTTCATTTCATAATGCACCAAATGTTAGCAGGTCTGGATTGAAGGCAGGTCAGTTTAGCACCCGGACTCTTTTAATACGGAGCCATGCTGTTGTTATACATGCAGAATGTAGTTTGACATTGTCTTGCTGAAATAATCAAGGCCTTCCCTGAAAAAGGCATCATCTGGACGGCATCAGATGTTGCCAAAACATGTATAGATCGTTCAGCATTAATGGTGCTTTCACAGATGTGCACGTCACCCATGCCATGTGCACTAATGCTCCCCTATACCGTCATGAATACTGGCTTTTGAACTGTGCACTGATAACAAGCTGAGTGGTCTTTAACCTGGAGGACACAGTGTCCATGGTTTCCAAAAAGAATTTCAAATGTTGATTCATCAGACCACAGGACACTTTTCCACTTCCCCTCAGTCCATTTTAAATGAGCTCGGGCCCAGAGAAAGTGGCAGCGTTTCTGGATCCCGTAAATATATGTTTTCTTCTTTGTGTTTTAGAGTTTTAACTTGCATTTGTAGATGCAGTGATGAACTGTTTCACAGACAGTGTTTTTCAGAAGTGTTTCTGAGCCCATGCAGTCATTTCTATTACAGAATCACGTCACGGCCAGCAAATACTGGTTTTTAGTCTTGCCCCTTGCATACAGAGATTTCTCCAGATTCTCTGAATCTTTTAATGTTATTATGATATTATTAGATGATGAAAAGCAAATGTTCTTTGCTACTTTATGTTGAGAAACATTATTTTTGAATTGTTGCACTATTTGATCATGCAGTCTTTCACAGAGTGGTGAACCCTCCCCATCTTTACTTCTGAAAGACTCCGCCTCTCTGAGATGCTCTTTTTATATCCAATCATGTTACTGACCCGTTGCCAATTAACCACCAGGTGTTTTTTTAGCATTACACAACTGTGCCAGCCTTTTGTTGCCCCCGTCCCAACTTTTTTGGAACGTGTTGTTAGCATCAAATTCAAAATGAGCATATATTTTTCAAAAAACAATAAAATTTCTCAGTTTTAACATTTCATTTCATTTTATGTTGTCTTTGTACTATTTTCAATGAAATATATGGTTTAAATGATATGCACTTCATTGCATTTAGTTTTTATTTACATTTTGCATCCCAACTTTTTTGGAAATGGGGTTGTATTATTATGCTGTTAAACATAAAAGAATAACAATCAGCAAGATGATAAAAAAATTGGGAAGCATCACAAAACCCTCTCCATAAAGCATATTCCTTTGTTACCTGCACAACATCCAGTAAGAAGATGGGCATAAAAAAGGCCTTGGCATTTGATGTCATTTGATAGGGCATTCCACCGACAGCGTAGCATAGTTTCTTCAACAGTGGGATGCCTGGGCCTTTCTGTAAAAGAAAAAAAAAAAACATCTGCATTGAAGAACCACATCTGGTTTTAATCATCATCTTTCTACTGTCCTTTTCACAATAAAACACCCTCAGGCCAACATTCAACTATGTTCAACATAAGGTTTTATATAATGGCTAGGTAATAGCATATGTTACGTAGTGTTCAAGTATTTCATAACAGAGTTGGGTGGAAGTTATTTTTAATCAGTTCCATACACTTGTAATAGTGTGGTTTTAATGGATGTGTGCTTTGCCTGACTGTTTTTAAATGGTGTTTGTACTCAGGAGTGGAAAGGAATCTGTTTCCATGTTTACTCAGATTTTATGGGTTTTATCTACATGTATATTGTGTTCTGTTGGCCTGAACTCCTTCATATCTTTCACTTTCCAGCTCTATTACTTTATTTTCAGACCAAAATGTAGCATTATCAAGCACAACTGTGCCATTTTGATGTAACTGATGGTTTTCTTCTGGTTTTGACCAGAAACTTTTCAACCCTACTGAAGCTGGTATCTACTTCTATGTGGGACAGCATTTCACTGGAGAGACAATATTAGTCTTGGAATGTGGTTTAGGCTACTCTACTCATCCTCTGGGCTGGCAGCTGACCATTTCAAGCTGCCAGTTGACTCCCACTGACTCCGAAAGTGTTTGGCTACGTTTTTTCCAAGTAAAGGCACACAGACTGAAATTACTGAAATACCTTAATTCGTTTGTCAACCTCTAATCACGTAACCAATAAAAACCTGTTCTGTGCAGTTTACGCAATCATGTCCTCACTTTGCATGTGCACGTACGGAATGTACCATAAGCATATCTTCATTCAACACGTGCCTGTCAGATGTAGATGTTAGATGTAGATGTACTTCATGTGTTTCATAAACATAAATCTATCCAGGCCCAATCCCATCTCTTATTTTTACCCGTACCCTTATTTTTGAGTGTCATCTTGCCCCTTGGAACCGAGTTAAAATATTGCCTTACGAAATGGGACCCTCAAATAAAAAGAGCATCACTTCATTAACAGCTACTAGCGCTGCTCTGTAGGCGACTCTGCCAGTCTGCAGTGACAGCAGAGAAGGGAAAAGTTCAGCTCCTCACTGCTGGGCTTTAGTTACATTTAGGGCATCATATGCCTTCAAAGAGGGGGGCAATTATTTATTATCACCCACCACTAATTCTTCAGTGATATGAAGATGAAGTCAGATATTCACCAGCTTCTTCTTCGAATTTTCCAAGTTCCACCTTAAATGGTGCAGCAGTTCTGAAGTCTGAGGCACCAGAATGTAACTGCTGCACCATTTAAGGTGGAACTTGAAAAATTAGCTAGCTAGCTACAGAGACATTAGCATACTACTAGCGATTTTTAATGCTTGTTATGAAGAAAAGGTTAAACTGAGATAATACAATCATTATTGTACATTTTTATCAGAGAAAATTCTCACATTTGTGATTTTCTTTGGTCTCTTGTTCAGCCATCTTGCCAGTTTGTCTTTTTTTTCTTAAAACACTCCGTTTGGAATCGCTGAAAAACCTCAGTTTGGAGGGCCATGTAGCCCCAACACTTCGCCCTACCCCTCTATCTCAACAAACATCTGGACACCCTACCCCTAGATATGAACACGCAAAACGGAGGGCTAAGGGCTGAGTGGTGGGGCAAGGGGTGAAATGGGATTGGGCCTTTGTCTCTGGTGAGTAGTCAGTTTGGTTGTAACAATATAACTTAAACTGCTGTTAAGACAGTTATTATTCTCATAGTTGACATAAGACTACGTACCCTTGAGAAATCTTTTAGAAAGAGTTTTTTGTACATCTCAGCTTGTGATTATTATAATTATGTCAATTATGTCAAAATTCATGAGTTAACCCTTGTGTGGTGTTGATGTGTTTGTTACTCAGTGGTCTGCTGGACCCACTGCATTACTGTTTTTTTAGTCAATACAGCCATAACAATTCATGTAAAATATCAGATGTTTAAAATATCATGAGTGGTCAGCGTAGGTTTCTACTTTACCAGCTGTAGCCAGTCAGCAGCCTGTCCATGTTGTCCACCCTTACACACACACACACACACACACACATATATATATATATATATATATATTTATATATATATATATATATATATATACAAACACATACACACACACACTAACAGCAGGCCATGTAGGAGGAGAACCGAGTGAAGGACACAGCACCTCCTCACTTTTATTCACCCAACACCACATGTGTAATATAGATGTGTGGGGGGTGAACAGAGTGAAGACAGTGAAAATGTTTTATATGTTCTTCACAGAAAATGAGCAAAGACCAAGAAATCTGAGGTTGAAATAATAAGAAATCGCACATTTTTTTCTTTTGGTAAACATTGAAAATGGGTTCCACAGACCGTAAAACAACGTAGTAGTTACTTCAACTTAAAAGCTCATGTTTCTGCAACAGTATAGTTTGTCATTATATATATATATATATATATATATATATATACATACATACATATATATATATATATATATATATATATATATATATATATATGTTGTTAAACTTGTTCAATTCCATGTATACTTTCAAGCAACTTGAAAAACTGGCTTTCTAATCTTCATTCGTCTGAGGAAACAAGTTACCTCAGAAAGTTTGAGTAATCGGCACTTGTTCAGGGTTTACTGCGTACTCTACAGCTTCCACCTCTCACTTTTCAACGCTTTATTTTCAGAAAAGTGGAGGAAAAGTACAGAAAAGTAGTACATAAATGGAAGAGCGGCTCCTGATAACTGCTGATGCGCTGAGTGTACTGAGAAGTGCCGTTACAGTTAAGTACAGTTCTGTAATAAACTCAGTATGTGAGGAGTTTTTCCACCTCATACAGCACTCTGCCCTCCTCTCACTCTGCACACCCAGTTCATGGATGATGAATCCAGTCTTATAGCTCAGTGGTTTGTCAGTGTTCCCACACAAAATGTGCACCGCGCTGGCCTCAGACTTTAATCCCTGTAACCGTTCAGTGAAGTGAAGTGAGTACCTGTCGCTTGTCTTCTATGTTAGCGCACGAAGCCTCCTTCAGCTGTGCATCTCCAGAGTCTTGAGTCATGTTGTCCTCAGTTCTCCTCACACCAGCTCTCAGACCCGGACACGGTAAAGTTAACAGCGAGGTGTCGTGGAAACCGCCAGCTCTACTGAATGTAACTGTTTATCTGAAGTACTGAGGGTCCAGTAAGCTGTCCGGGAGCTCAGGTCTGCGGATATTACAGGTCTCAGATGAAAACATCCCTTCGAGCTCCATGTGATGCGGCTGAAACTTTGAGCCCCGTCACGGCGGTGTTGTGATTTGATTGGCTACAACAATATACACCCTCTGCGAAAGACTGCCGCTTCTTTCTCTGGACGCTGGCAGACAGCCACTGCCGTACAAAGAGGCTTGTGATCCTGTTTTGTGTTTTTTTTCTACTGGCATTTGGATTAATATAGATAAATTATTCTCTTTTAACAGACAGAAATCCCCACTGATCTCCACCAATCTGGGGACATGTGGTCCCCACAAAGAGCTGAATACCATCTATCTGTCTATCTATATACCTATCTATCTATCTGTCTGTCTGTCTGTCTATCTATCTGTCTATCTGTCTGTCTGTCTGCCTATCTGTCTGTCCGTCTGTCTATCTATCTATCTATCTATCTATCTATCTATCTATCTATCTATATTTCTGTCTGTCTCTGTCTATCTATCTATCTATCTATCTGTCTGTCTGTCTATCTATCTATCTATCTGCCTATCTGTCTATCTATCTGTCTGTCTATCTGTCTGTCTGTCTGTCTATCTGTCTGTCTGTCTATCTATCTATCTGTCTGTCTGTCTATCTATCTATCTATCTGTCTGTCTGTCTGTCTGTCTATCTATCTGTCTGTCTGTCTGTCTGCCTATCTATCTATCTATCTATCTATCTATCTATCTGTCTATCTGTCTGTCTGTTTATCTGCATATCTGTCTGTCTGTCTGTCTGTCTATCTATCTATCTATCTGTCTATCTGTCTGTCTGTCTGTCTATCTATCTATCTATCTATCTGTCTGTCTGTCTGTCTATCTATCTGTCTGTCTGTCTGTCTATCTGTCTGTCTGTCTGTCTATCTGTCTGTCTGTCTCTCTGTCTGTCTGTCTGCCTATCTGTCTGTCTGTCTATCTATCTATCTATCTATCTATCTATCTATCTGTCTGTCTGTCTGTCTGTCTGTCTGTCTGTCTATCTATCTGCCTATCTATCTATCTTCATTCTGTTTCCAGTGGATTGTGCGTCATTGCTCTCTGTAAAAAATCAAATCAAATCAAATCAAATCAAATCAGATTTATTGTCACATCACAAGAGTACAGGGACACAGGTGAGTGAAAAACTTGAGTGCGAGTTCCACAAATTATGCAGAGAACAGTATTTACACATAGATAAACAAAACTATAGAAACATAATAATTGCACAAACTTTTTTTGTTTACTCATTTGTTAAAATTACTAATAAATCTATTAACACACTACTTCTTGTGTAATCCTTAGATAGTTAGTTAAATCTAGTAATGATCAGTTAATGTGTTTAAGTCCAACAGACTGAAGAGTCTTGTGCCCAAAAACCTTCGCAGCATTCTGAACGATTTTGTCAGTTTCTGTTAATTAACTCTTGTTTTTGTACTTTATTAATGTAATTCTCTTTGTAAAATGATATTTTTTGCTTCATAATATACTCTCACGTTAAATGTAAAGTTTGGATGCTTTTCATATGTTGTTACTCTCACCAGGATGGTGTATTTGTGCTTAGGTGTGCCAGTCCAGCCTGGAGCCATATATATATATACACTGAATGGCGAATGTGCCGTTAGCAATTAGAGTCCTCAGTAAAGCGCGATCGATCATAGTCTCATCTAACCTGTTTATTTATTACAGTACAAAATAGACTATTTGATATAATGTACTTCTGTGAATTAATGTGAACACACTACACAAGGAAGAGCATTTGATTCAGGTTAACCTCACTAATTTAAGAGTAAGCAAGACCTGAAAAAGTAGAGAACTGCCAGCTCAGTGGAAACTGATTGTGATTATTGGACAGTTTGAGTTAACGTGCTTGAAACTGTTTACAGATCAGATAGATAGATAGATAGATAGATAGATAGATAGATAGATAGATAGATAGATAGATAGATAGAAACGTTATTGATCTCCATGGGAAAATTTGGGGGCAATAGTATCAAAAGAACATGATGCCTTATAAACACACATAGGGCAAAAACATCACTGCACAAACAAGACAAAGTACAAAAGACAACATTAACTGAAAATCAAACAAGCTCGAGCTGTACACCATCCAGCGCGTTCAGTGTACAAGAGTAGGAAGAAAGAAACATTTTAAACAAATTAAACATTCACATGGTCTAATTCATTGTACTCCAAGGAAGCACCACAACAGTGGCAAACGTTGCTCAGGTTGGCAGGACACATGGGTTACTCATCTGTGGTACCAGCAATAAGCAGTTTGACCATTAACGGCTACTGTAGAAAGGAAAAACAAAGTCAATCAGAGTGGTTTGATGTGACGAGTCCAAATTGTGCTCAGCGGTGGGGATAAGAACAAGGCGTCTGAAGAGTTGAATGCTTCTAAAAGCTCCCCCACAGAAAGTTATTACATGAATTGAATATATATACATACACACACTGTGTGGACATCCATCCACATCTACAGGCATTAATATGGAGTTGGTCCCCTCTTTGTAGCTATAACAGCTTCCACTCTTCTGAGAAGGCTTTCTACGAGATTTTGGAGTGTGTCTGTGGGAATTGTCATGAGGTCAGGCACTGAGGTTGGACAAGAGGGCCAGGCTTGCAATCTCTATTCTAGTTCATCTCAAAGGAGTTCAATGGGGTTCAGGTCAGGGCTCTGTGGAGGCCAGTCAAGTTCTTCCACACCAAACTCACCCATCCATGCCTTTATGGAGCTGGCTTTGTGCACCGAGGTCATTATGTCTTGGTCTGCTGAAGTATTAAGATTTCCTTTCACTGGAACTTAGGGGTCTAGGCCAGCCCCTGAAAAACAACCCCATTGCATTATCTCTCCTCCACCAAAATTTACAGCTGGCACAGTGCAGTCAGGCAGGTAACGTTCTCCTGGCATTCACAAAACCCAGACTCGTCCATCAGGCAGCCAGATACACAAGCATGATTCGTCACTCCACAGAATACGTTTCCACTGCTCCAGAGTCCAGTGGCAGCTTTGCACCACTCCATTCGAGACTTGGCGTTGTGCATGGTGATGTAAGGCTTGCATGCAGCTGCTCGGCCATGGAAACTCATGCCATGAAGCTCCCAGCACTTTTTTTGTGCTTATGTTAATGCCATAAGAGGTTTGGACTCTGCAGTTACTGAGTCAGCAGAATCTCAATAATACCACTCACAGCTGATTATGGAAAATCTAGGAGGGAAGAAATTTTGCGACCCGACTTGTTGCAATGGTGATATTCTATTACAGTACCACGCTCAAATTCACTGAGCTCTTTAGAACGACCCGTTATTTCACAAATGTTTGTAAAGGCAGACTGCATGGCTAGGTGCTTGATTTTGTACACCTGTGGCAATGAGACTGAATGAAGCACCTGAATTCAATGATTAAGAGGTGTGTCCCAATACTTTTGTCCATATAGTTTATATATATATATATATATATATATATATATATATATATACACACACACACACACATGTCCCCTGGTTTCTACACATTTCAGACTGAATTATGCAGAA
Organism: Colossoma macropomum; assembly: GCF_904425465.1. Classification (NCBI taxonomy): domain Eukaryota; kingdom Metazoa; phylum Chordata; class Actinopteri; order Characiformes; family Serrasalmidae; genus Colossoma; species Colossoma macropomum. Next base: position 16,041,598 of record NW_023494802.1, on the reverse strand, counting down.
ATTTTAAGAAATCTGTATTCATTGTATTACACTTGTTACAAGAAGTGGTGTGGACACGTATTATGTTACAGCGTCTTGGTGAACAAAGAAACACAGTGTAGAGGCAAACCAGACGGCTGGGCTGTGGTGATGGTCTACTCATGCAAAGTCTCTGAGTTTGACAGTCATCCACTAGCAACTTAGTTGGGTGGTTAAAACGAGAAACCAAAGTTGGTTTCCACATTTTGCAAACAAATGACGTGCACAAGTAGACCATCACCACACTGCAGCTGTCTGGTTTGCCTCTTCATTAGTAAGAAAACTGTGTTGCCCTACACGTCATGGCGCCACTAGGAACTCCAGCTTCTCTCCCCGCAAAAAAAAAAAGAAAAGAAAATAACAATTCTCTTAAAGTGACAGTACCTCATTTATACTGAACATGAAACACCACAATGGACTCATAGAAGAAACACATTTATATATTCACTTGAATGTTAGAAACACACTAGAGCTATAATAATCAAAACCAAAATATTTTAAACACAGCTGTCAACTACATAACTGGCAAGTTAACAACTAAAAATCACAGCACTGACCAGTCCAGTACTCAGCCCACACAGGACTCCACAGGACTGCAACAGCAGCAACAGCACTTCTCTCAGCTGCCCTTCACTTTCCACACCATCCACTGCCCCATTGATGCTGGCGAGGGTGCTGCTCGTGCGCACAGAAGCCCTGGCTCTCAGCCTTGGCTCTGCCTCTCGTGATTGACCTGACCTGGACGTTGGTCACCTTCCTCCCATCTGATCCACCCCCTCAGTGTGTGTGAGCATGCCTGGTCGTAGTAAGGATACTGATGAGCCTGTATCGACAAGCCCGTATCGACGAGCACGATGAGCCGACTGCTGTTTATGCTGCGCTTGGCCTATTGAGTGTTTTTGAACCACCTCCGCCGTTGAGCTTCACTGCACTGTCCCAGCCACCGTGGTCTTCCTCGCTGTCCACCTTGAAGTTCTTCAAAACACCATTGCAATCCCTGCTGCAGTGGTGCACTACCCCACCTTCTGACACCAAATTTAGCATCTTGGTGAAGAAGGAGACATGGGAGACGCCCTGATTTCTGCTACAAAAAAAGTTCTTTATTAACACCAGCAGAAAGTACACATACACAGTCACTGGAATTAGTGTAATAGCACTCGAGTCTGAGACCGGTCTCGGGTAAAGTGGACTTGTTGTCGAGACCAGCTGAGTGCGATACCTCCGTCTGAGGTAACTGGAAAATGAATTATTATTGAACATGGACAAAACCAGAATAAATAGAATAAAACAGTCCACAGAATAAATACAGGGGTTCCCAAACCTTTGCATCTCATGGCCCACACAAACGACCACAAAAGCTTCCAATCAGATTTTTTTTTCTGACTCACATAATGAAAATGCTGATTTGTCAGCTACCAAGTGCTGGATGTCAGGTTGAATAGAGGAAAGCTGCAAACGGAGTTCAGGATCAGATCCAGGGATTTAGATATCTACACCACAAAGTGACGGTGTCAGTTGTTGGGTTTCAAAGCTTCATTTGGAAAGACCCCTGAGCAAACTGCACAGAGCTGTAGTTACTTGTTTTCACTTTTCACGCATGTAGAGCCCAGAGCTATGTGTTCACCACTGTATTTGCTTTATTTTGGTTATGCTTGTACTAAAAATACAAACATAACTAGAACAATCAGTGAGCTCAGTGTAAACATAAAAGTTTTGTTTTTGTAACCCACAATATTGATCATATTTATAATTACATTTGATTAAATTTATGTATTGTAACATTTTTTTTTTCATTTAAAAATAAAAACTGCAGCACCACCACGGTCCACCGGAGGGCTGCAGCCCACAAGTTGAAAACCACTATTGTACATGTTTAAATAAAAAATGTTGGCTGAGGATCTAATTGATCATATATGACTGATTATTTGTTTGTGGATGTGTACTGATGTTCCAAAATTCAAACATCCCTGAAAGCAGATCAGAAGTTATTTTTACTATGTTTTCATTTAATAATAACAGTGGATGTAGTTTAGTTTCTGTTCTTTTGACTTTTGTGGTGATTCTGAATAAGTTAAGAGAAGAAAGTTACAGAGATTAATGTCACCATTGCTTCCAGTTACAGTGCAAAGTTTGCCTATAAGACTATGATTTTTTTTTGGCTTTATATTATTTATTATTACATTACACAAAATGTTATACACCAATCAGGCATAACATTATGACCACCTCCTTGTTTCTATGCTCATTGTCCATTTTATCAGCTCCACTTACTATATAGGTGCACTTTGTAGTTCTACAGTTACAGACTGTAGTCCATCTGTTTCTCTGATACTTTGTTAGCCCCCTTTTACCCTGTTCTTCAGTGGTCAGGACCCCCATGGACCCTCACAGAGCAGGTACTATTTGGGTGGTGGATCATTTTCAGCACTGCAGTAACACTGACGTGGTGGTGGTGTGTTAGTGTGTGTTGTGCTAGTACGAGTGGATCAGACACAGCAGTGCTGCTGGAGTTTTTAAACACTGTGTCCACACGCTGTCCACTCTATTAGACACTCCTACCTTTTCAGTCCACCTTGTAGATGTAAAGTCAGACACGATAGCTCATCTGCTGCTGCACAGTTTGTGTTGGTCATTCTCCAGTCCTTCATCAGTGGTCACAGGACGCTGCCCACAGGACGCTGTTGGCTGGATATTTTAGGTTGGTGGACTATTCTCAGTCCAGCAGAGACACTGAGGTATATAATGTATATTTAATCACAATGAATGTGCAGTTTACTACAAACAAACATAAAACGAACATGTATATATAATTCTGGTCTCAGCCTTGACTCAGACTCGACTATTAAAAGTCTTGGTCTAGAATTGGACTCGATGTGTCCCGGTCCCGGTCTCAGTCTTGACCACAACGCTAACTACAGTAGAAGGTGGACACTCCTAACCATATGCTTCCTCTCTATGGTTGAGATACACTACATACCTCACAGCCCAGCACAAAATAACACAATAAATACATTTACACACCTTCAACTCATGAATCAGTCCAAACAGCATAAACAACAACATCCATTGATGGAAGGAGGTGGGTTGTGCAGCGCAGCTCTGCATTCCACGCCTCTACCGGACACTGCAAACCGGAGCAAGTGGCCATCAAAGAAAGTATTAACTAATGACAAACAGTCCTTTGCTCTCCAGATGAGGACAGGGTTGAGGTCATGCCTATCAGCCGAACCACTGTTTTAATGGCTTCTCTTTTCTGAGTGTCTTTGATCCCCAATAGATTGCAGGCTTTTCTGAGAACTACCAGCCCTCGGCGGCCTACTTTTGTAGGTACACCCTGTGTACTACAGTCTCTCTTGCGTTAACATTCTTGGCTCTGTTCGTCCTATTGACCAGCTTTCTCAGCAAGTGGACATCTCAAGCATGTTTTCTGGATGTGGGATTATGTTTACAGTATCAAGATCCACAAAGTAAAAATTATCCCCAGGATTTTGTTCCAAGGAAGTCTGGCTTCTGTATTTTTTTTTTTTCCAATTTTACCCCCAATTTAGCCTTATTCAATTCCACTCACGGATTAGGAACCCCCAATCACACGCAGTGGTGGACAGTGACTAAGTAAATGTAATTCATTACTGTACTTAAGTAGTTCTTTCATGTATCTGTACTGAAGTATTTCCATTTTGGGTGACTTTTTATTTTCACTCCACTACATTTCAAAGTCAAATATCATACTTTTTACTCCGCTACATTTTGCAAAATCTGTCATTCCTTTTGGTTAATGTGTGTATAGAAATGTAACATGTCAAAACAAAAGAAGCGCAAAGCAAGAACTCCAATCAGGGCACAGCGCACACTTTGTTTTGAGCTTGTTTTGACCTGTTGGACATACCGACCCAGGGCAAGCATACGGTTCAACGTCAGTGCAGCAGCGTAAAATTTTGGGAGTGCCTATTCAACATAAATGATGGAAGAAACTCTTGACTCTAACCTAACTTTGTGTAAATAGACCACAATATAGAAATATGTACACACATGCAGTTGTGACTGATGTGTTTCTTTTTTCTGAATTTATACAAACACTATTTCATTTTATAGTAAATTTGTTTTTGCTAGTTTATGTTTATGAACAGAGACCTACAGATGCAGTTTAGTAAAGGAAAACTCATTTGTGAATCTGTGATTAAAGCAAGTTAAACTGAAACTTTGCTTGTTTGCAAAAAGTTATTTCAGAGCCACTCAGTTCTACCTAATGGAAATTATTTGCCTTCAGTGTTTTGTGCTTATGATAATTTTAATAGATATCAGTGACTAATTAATGACATTCTATTAAAAGACTGGTTTACCAAGAGTGACACTGGAGTGTTTTCACCTAAAATGAGTTAATGTAAGAGTCTTGTTACAATAATGGTAAAAGGACATCAGAGTCATAATAATCTTTTAGTACTTTTACTTTTAATACTTAATACAATACTTTTGTACTTTTACTCAAGTGGAGGTCTAAAGGGAGGAACTTCTACTTTTACTGGAGTAATATTTTACCTTGGGTATCTCTACTTTAACTCAAGGACATGGTTTGTGCACTTCGTCCACCACTGATCACACGATACTACTAGCACTAGGAGAGCGAAGGCTAGCACAAGCGCTTGAATCCAGCCACTACATCTTTTTGAACTGCCGCTCACCTCACACAACATCGTTGGACAGCTGAACACACTTCTCAGTTCTATTATGTCAGCTAACAGATGTCTGTGCTGGCTAGCATCGCACTGAGTGAAGGGGAAAGGGATGGCAATCCTACCTACCCAGAGAGAGCGAGGCCAATTGTGCTCTCTTGGACTCTAAGCCATGGATGACTGCGTCACTGGGGATCAAACAAGTGATGGTAAGGCCAACTTAGATAGTTGCGCCACTCAGGAGCCATCTGGCTTCTGTGTTTACCTCAAAACAGCAACAGAGATGTCCAGACAGTTGAAACCAAATTGTGTGGAGAATTTTTACTTTCTGTGCCCAAATCAACCAACGATGAAACTATAAATGCTTTACTAAGACAATAGAGCTGGCCGAAGTTATTATTTTATGGGAGAGCTGTTATTGTGTGTTTCAGTAGTGAAGACATGGTGGTTGTAAAGGCATATAATGAATGATGTGAAGGAAACTGTCAACAAATGTAAAATAGGATTCCTAGCAGCCTATTATTGTTATTGGGCTGCAAAGATACACCGTCTGCTTTCAATTAGTGACACTTGATTAAATCCAGCATTGCCTATGTAAGTGAAGAGATCAGAGAAGAACTGGGGAAAATGCCTATACAACAGCATAGAGATGACATACTGGGTCAAACTCGAGGGTGGCAGGGAGTAGAACACGCAACCTCCTAAGGGAGTATAGACTAGCTGAGAGGGGTGTAACAGTTTATACAAAATTCCTAATTTGGTTCAGGTTCAAGTAGCTTTTAGCTAAGGCTTATTACATACTAAGGCTTATTATTCAGTTACTACAGGGACCTCAGTGCAAACTGGTTGAGTTATTCTTAGGTTATAGAAGCGTGTAATAAAACATTGGGCCCACAGGTGGACCCTGGCCATTTAAGGGGTTGACATATTAGCTCAGGTACAAGTTTTCAATGAGGTTAAAATGAAGTTGTTAGAGCAGAAAGAACACTAAACTGTGTAATATGGGAGTTCACAAGTTCACAATGGTTTCAAGTTAAGTGACTGAATGTGGGCCCACATTTCAGTTCTTCACTACAACATATTAGATTCAAAGTAGTTAATGAATAATGTATGGTTGTTACTGAATAGCGTTAATAAGTCAATGGTAAATTTTGCAGTTAATACAGTTAACTAGGTCACAGCTAATTACCTTATTTAGAGGACGAACTGTTCTAAACAAAGGTCAAACCCATCATTGCTACTTTCTCAGTAGCTCACTCACCTGGACCAGCACCGATTCCATTTGCAGTGAGGGCCACACCTCCACTGGTGGCTAAGTCTGCATTCCATACACTAGAAGAGCCAACAGCAGAGAACAACTTTACAAGTGAAGAAACATTCTGGTTATTATAATATATTACATCTTTATTAAAACCACCACCCTTGTAGCTGCACCCTGCTTGTGTACTGTTGGAGACAGTAAATTATTTCTAATAAAATTCTAATTTGTTTGAGGTGCCCTGCCCGAAAAATCAGCATGGACTAGCACAGCTGGTCACCAACAAAACCGACATATGTTATGTTTTGGATGCCGGTATGACCATGACCAGCTTTTCCAGCACCAGACCATCATAAGCCAGCTTAGACCAGCTTAAATGAAAGGAAAATAAAAATGAAAATGAAAATCATGCTGGTCTTTGCTCTTTTTTCTGCAAGGTGATGTCTTGATTTAATATTCAATACCTAATGTAAATACATTGTTTCCACCCAAACTCACACTGCTGTAAAATCATACCTCTCTATCCTACATTCATGTTCCCATCCAATTTCTGTGCAAATGGCAAGTAATTAAATGACAATACATTAATAAATGTTGTGTTTTTAGATGTTTTCCTCACTTTTAACAATACAAATACTTTACATAATGATGTAAATTCCTGCAAAATAACACTTGTTATTTAAGTTTTGGTTTATTTATAAAAAAAAAGTTTTAAATCTTTATTTAATGTATTTTGCAGCCATCCTAACTTCCCCATAAACTACTGATAAGGACACTCCTTCTTTGTTTCATTTATTTTACTATTGTTGTTTTCTATTGTATTTATGTTCCACCTGCACCGTTATGAGATCACGTTTCTCTGCCATACAAAGCGTTTTGAGAGCTTTCCGTTTAGAGTGGCTGTAGTCTTTTCTGGACATCTCTCTCTGTAAGGCTTTTTAAAAACTCCCTTGTCATCTCCTCAGTTCAGACTTCTCCACCACATTGTTTGTGTTTGTTGTAAGAGGCACGTGAGTGAAATCTGTCACGTGACACTAAGTTTATGCATAAATGCATTCATTTTCTAAAATAAAAAAGTTTAGAATGTAGGTTTTCGCAGTATTTCAGGTGTCGATAAAGAATTTTTCAGCCATATCACCACATTCACCACAATATTCAGTGCCATCAACTGTGTTTCAGCTTTTTGGATGAATCACATTTATGACGTCTTCTCTTTAACTGTAATTATAAAAATGTCAAAACTTCAGAGAAATATGTTTCTTTAGCATCCACTCGGGTCTAACTATATTTTCCAAAGGTTAGCAATTTTAAAGTCTAAATTAAAACACAGAAAATCATACATGTTGACTAATATAAATATATAAATATACAAATATTAAATATTTTTATCTGTTACTGTTATGCCCAAGAAATGACATAGGAGCATCCCTAAGTGTCAACACTCATTAAGAATGCGGAGATCTGTTCAAATCGACATCACAGTAATGTAACAACAAAACTGACCATTTGACCAAATTCCTTAATCTTCAAGTTCATTAAGCTACTGAAATCCACAGTGGTTTCAGGCCAGTGGGACGCATGCGCAGTAAGACAGTGCGATTGTGCCATGTAAACAAAGTCCTTATAGGAAAGTCGCGCGTTATGAGCATCACATTCATATTTAAACCAGTGGCCGGTCTCCTGATTTATAACGTCTCTGATGTAAACAGCGACTGTTTGTGCTGGTTGTATGTGTCGTCATGCGTATTACCATTCAGGAAGGGACATCACTGCCAATATACGAATCAACCACCGGTTAAACCATAAACCAAAACACATTACAAAACCATCAGAAACACAAAGAAAAACATAATAGTTGCTATGGATTTTTCCAGCAGGGATACATTCAAAAACTAAAATTAGTTTTAGCCTAAAGCTTAATATTAAGCTCAGTTTAAGCTGCTTGAGGTAAAAGTTTTATTCCTGCACATGTAATGTAAGTGTACACATAAAGCCCTGTATTAAGGGTCAGTTAATTGAATTACGTCTACATAACCCATTCGCTTGTTAATATGGTTAATGAAAATTGCTTATCATTTAAAACAAAATTCATAAATTTTTCTCTCTCACTGCCTTCTTCAGTCCACTGCTCCTCCCACAATCCTCCGAGCAGAAGTCCAGTACAACACTAAAGCTAAACTTGCAAACATCCAATACTGAGAAGATTATTAGTTTAATCATTCCTTTAAGAAACGCAGTAATTCTGAGATTAATAACTGATCATCACATTGATTTATCAGTCTACTCAGGCTTTAGCAGAGCTCAGTAACACTGAGATTAATAACTGATCACATCATTGATTTATTAGTCTACTCAGGCTTTAGCAGAGCTCAGTAACACTGAGATTAATAACTGTTCATCACATTGATTTATCAATCTACTCAGGCTTTAGCAGAGCTCAGTAACACTGAGATTAATAACCGATCACATCATTGATTTATCAGTCTACTCAGGCTTTAGCAGGATTCTAACGGCTGATTCTAAAATAGTTCATAAACAAACATTGATGGTGTTTCTTTTTGCATTCTCCTACATTGTAAAACGTAACTGAATTCTAAATATTGCCTTAACAAAATCTAACTTGGACTGAATACAGATACTAATCAACGGTGTTGTTTTCAATCCTTCCAAAGGACCGTGCTCTCTTTTGGCCTTATTCATTGTGGTGGCAGTTCATTGTCAACACTCAACTGTGCTCTTACCCAAGTGGTTAGTTGGTATAAATTGGTCTTAAAATTGTTTCCGATCATTTATAATATGGCATAGCTCTACTAGCATATATTGCAAATTTCAGTTAACATCTTTATTCCCATCTGTAGAACATACACCAGCATGACAACACTATTATACCATGCATATGTATGGTGCAATGCACAGTGTGCAAATATTTTGAAGATCTACTGGCAAAAATATAGCAAGTATAATCTTTTCAGAAGGCAGTCTCTCCAGCAGTGTTTGTTTTTTTTTTGGTTTACATTCTTTCCTGCAGTTACGTAAGTCTGGGAGAGCAGGTCTGAGTCCCCCAGCTGAACATAGCAGTGGGGCGTAGCTCACAGGAACGCGCCACACACTAATAGAAAGTGCAAGAAACAGTGTGACCGGTTTCCACCTGGAAGAGTTTGTGATCTGTTTTTGCTAGATCTTTGTAAACGTGTCCCTTTCAGGGTCAGAAAGAAGCTGCCGAGTTGTCATTCTGCCCCAGCAGTGCGAGATAAGAGAGATATTTAGTCAATGAAGAGGCGGAGCCAGAGGATGGGTCGGTCAGCGAGTAGTTCAGATGGACAAGATGTAAGTTTGAACAGCCTGTTGATTCTGTATTGACTGAGTGAAGCTCTTAGCAGCTGTAAAGAAATGTCTTCTTCTTCTTGTCCACTGTCTCAGTGTCCAGGTCTGCCTGTTGCTGTTATCGAGAAGATCATTCTGAACCTCCCCACTGACCAGGCTCTGCGTGTGTGCCGCCTGGTGTGTCACGAGTGGAAGGAGGTGGTGGACAGCGCTTCATTCTGGAGAGAGAAGTGCCGCAGAGAAGGGCTGAAACCCCGCACCGTTGACAGAAGCGCCAGAGACTGGCAGCTCTTCTACTGGCTGTGTAAAAAACGAAGGAACCTTCTGAAGAACCCCAAAGCCGAAGGTGAACAGAACATCATGTTATCAGCACAGCAGCCGATTAAGGTCAATGTGGTGCACTCGTACAGATCACTTGACTCAGTGGTCACCAAACCCTCCACTTTCCCCCAGACTTTAGTTCCAACCTGCGTCTAACATGCCACTCCGGTGTTCAGAGGTGTAAAATTCAGGTCCAGACAGTAAAAATCCTTCCCAGGATTTTGTTCCAACTGCCTGGACAGCTCTGCTGGTGGTTTGATCTAACTAGAGAAGCCAGGCCGTTTTTACTTTCTGGACCTGAATTTTACATCTCTGCCCATGTTGCCTAACACCAATGCATCCGATCCAGCCAAGCTAGGACTTCTGAAGTAGTTCAGTAGCTGGAGCAGGTGTCGCAGATGGTGGTTAGAACAAACCTCTGCAGGAAGCTGGATCTCCAGGACCAGGCTGGTGACCACTGCTTTGACGTATTCAAATCAGACACTGGGCATAGGGACCTTTGGCTCGTGTTCAGCTGCATGCCTCGTTCTATTGGCAGTGCTTTTCGAGGGAGATTATACAAGCTGTAAGCGCAACTGAACGCCTGTGTCAGCAACCAGCACACCTAAAACAGCTGATTTCACTCATTAGAAGGGGTCTGTTGATACTTTTGGACACAGTGTACATTGATTGGTCTCAGCAAAATGGCTGGTGGATTGAAATCGTGCCAGACTGAATCCATCTTTTTCCAAGTCATTTTGTGTCAATTGTTTTAGTCCATTCATCATGGAATTTACATACAATGTAAAGGGTAACAGGTATTTTTAAATTATGTCAAAAACTGAAATACGTAAAAAAATTGAGATGTGAGCTTTGCGATATGACATTCGGAATGGTTTTTACCAACTTTGTACCAAGACGGACACTAATAACCTGCAAAATCTCAAATTATTGGCTTGTTACTGTAATATTGCTACTAATTATGTCAACAATGTTTTCTTGTCCAGAGAATTATAGAGGCTGGGACATCATAGAAAGTGGAGGGGACAAGTGGAATATAGAAGGAATTTTGGCACCTCATCCGGATGAAACAGTAACAAAATGCTTTGTTACCTCTTACTTGTAAGTTTTACACTTGAAAACTTCAAAAATCACTGATCATCTTCGTGACACATAGAGATAAGAGGCTCCGCCTTTCATATGAACTATTATGTGATGTTACATTAAAGTGCATGAAAGGATTATAAAGCCTGAAGCCATCAAGTGAAGCTTGATATAAAAATGTCTGTGTACAGCCTTTGAGCAGTAGAAGCCTATTATTCAGCAATAATAAAGCATGTTTCATATCTCAGCCCATGTATGAAGAGGCAGCTGATCAACTTGCAACAAGAGGGATACAGTCCTGCGCTCCTTGATGAAATGCAGCCTGACATCATCATATCAGATTGGTAAGCTTTAACTCAGCCTTCCTTTATTCCTTCTCCTGTCACAAGTGGCATGTTAATTATATGCTTTTTAAAAAAAATCACCTTCCTCTTGTACAGGTATGCTCCGAGGTGGGACTGTGGTAGTGAATATGAGATCTGTGTAGAGTTGCTCAATCACAAGAAGAAGGCGATTCAAACCTTCCAACCTGAGCCCGTCACCTTTCCACAGTGGAATGATCAGCAGTGGAACCAGGTAAATGTTTAATCCTCTAAACCAGAATCTTTGGGTTTCCACCCAACACAATATATCGCTGCTGTCAGAAGAAAACCTCGTATCTCCATTTTTGTCATTTTTCAGTTTTTGAAATAATTTGAAAATGCCTGTTTTCCTTTACATTGCGTGTAAATTTCATGATGAATGGATCAAAAGAAACAACCCAAATTTATCATCGTCGTTAACCGCTTAGTCCAGATAGTGTCGCGGTACCAGCTGGGAGAGCAGAGAATCCCAGACGACCCTGTCCCCCGCAACTTCCTCCAGCTCATTCCCAGGGACCCCAAGCTGTTCCCAGGCCAACCTGGAGATATAATCCCTCCAGCGGGTCCTAGGACGACCCCAGGGTCTTGTCCCGGTAGGCCGTGCCTGGTACACCCCCACCGTGAGGCGTCCAGGGGCATCCGGATCAGTTGCCCGAACCACCTCAGCTGGCTCCTCTCAATGCGGAGGAGTGGCGGCTCTAGCTCCTCACCCTATCAAATAGAGTGTAGCCGCCACCCTGCAGAGAAGCTCATTTCCGCCGCTTTTATTCACGATCTCATTCTTTCAGTCATTACCCATAGCTCATGACCATAGGTGAGGGTCAGGATGTAGACCGACCGACCGACCCTCTTCACCACTACAGTCCAGTACAGCGACCGCATTACTGCTGCCGCCTGTCCCAGCCTGCGGTCGATCTCACGATCCCTCTTCCCATCACTCCTGAACAAGACCCCGAGATACTTAAACTCCTCCACCTGGGGCAAGTCCTTTCCCCCTACCTGGAGTGGGCGTGCAATCCTTTTCCGGGCTAAGAAAATGACTTGGAAAAAAGTCTGGTTCCATTGAGTTATATTAAAACTAAAGTAGTTTTTTCCTTCTTCTGTAAAGTTACCATTTTCGAGATACAAGGTTTTCTTCCGACAGCAGCGACATGCTCTGCTATATTTACAAGAGGAACACAACTTTTTGAGTTTTTGTTTTTTGGAAAGAAAATTTTCTGTTCATCATGAAAAAAATAACATTCAGGTAAAACAAGCAATAATTCAGTCATTGAGATGTGAACAGGCATTAAAAGTGGCCTGATATGAAATGGTGCATTATAGAGAAACTTGACAAGTTTTGTTTTCTTTACCATGGTTGTGATAAGAACCATGGGTTGCCATGTGTGCAATATAAATGTAGCCATTTATTTACTATCCAAAATGACCATTGTCAACAATGTAGGTTCAATGAGAAGGTAGTGGAGAAGGTAGTACAACAGAAGAAAAGCAACAAAAACACCCAAAGGCATAAGGCTAGGCGTCTTTTAATAGTTAAATAGTTTAACTGATGGTAGCGCAAGTTATAGTTTGTTCCCTAGTGTCGTAAAGTCCCACCGAGGTAGTTGGTACAGCCTGTAGTGTGGCTCATTTGTCACTAACGTTAACTGTTGTGTACAGTGATAGTTCAACAGTTGTGATTTTGTAGTTAGGAGCAGGGAAAACCCAGAAAAATTCATGATTCGTCAGGCTGTGTGTTGAATCTCTTCACAGGTGCAAAAATAGGGAAAAGCTTGTTTCATATGTTTAATTTCAAGATCATGCAAAGTGTTCACAATGGCCAAAACCATCAAATAAGTTGCAGAAAAGGCCACCAATAAAAAAGAACAAGCTTAAGCTGGACAGTGGTGACCTCAAAATCAGTTTCATTCACATTATAAGTCTGAGAAGCCTGTCAAACTGCCCCAACTAAAGGCCCAGCTAAATACAGGTAGAAGCACATACGCTTCAGCATTAGCTATTCAGAGGAGATCATGTTAAACTGGCTCAACTGGAAGAGTCGCAGCACAGAAACCACTGTTGCAGAAAGTCAGCATGTGAAGTATTTTAGTCTGACTAAAACAAATTTGTAAGCTATAGTTGGTTACAGTTGGCTAAATACTTGACATTAAGACTAAGACTTACTACTCAGCCCAGTTTCCTTCAGCATTTCTCTAACAATAGTCGGTTTGAAAGTCTTCCAGTTGGGCCAGTTTCTGTGCTGAAGATCTTCCATTGATCAGTTTTGGGGTGATTTTACCATCTTTACATTAAAATTCCACTTATTTCTCAAAATTTCTGTGGAATTCAAGTCATTAAGATGTAAACAGTCATTCAGAGCAGTTTAATGTGAAACGAAACCACTGTGGAGAAAGTTACCAAGTCAGAATTATTTACAGTGGTGGTGACAGGAACCAGATATCTGAAGAATTTAATGTTTCTAAAAGCTCCCTCACAGACAGTTATTACACAAAATGGTTACAAATATGCTGCCGGATGTCAGAGACGTTGTTTTACAGTAGTTTGTAGGTAAAGTTTTGGCCTAAATCATATTTTTGTAAATTCAGTCATGATGGAGAGGTTTGTGTGGGGCATTATGTGGCAAAATTGTCCCCAAAGAAAACAAAACTTATTTTTTCAGATTTTATTTATTATTATTATTATTATTATTATTTTATTATATATATATTTTTTTACTATAATCAATATCAAAAGCTCAGGAGACACTTGCAGATTCACTGGTCATTTTGGATAGTAAAATAAAACTTATGTTTGTACCAAAACACTCTGAACGGCTTTATTTACATACATTTATTTATTTACTTTAATTACATCTATAGCTGAAGCTCAAAGCAAAGCAAAGTAAGTCTGTGTTTTCATTTATATTAAATTTGTGAGCCTACACTAGTACATTAGCACATACTGAGACATATTTACAGACAAGATGATAAAATGGCCTTAAAATGTTGTGGCTCCCAAGGTGGTTTGATTTTTGTTGAAAGGACAAACCGGTTCCTCTTAACATTTGGGTTGCCGACCCCTGGCTTAGTGCAAAGGCCACCCCGGGTCTGAAGCACACCCAACATTATACAAGTGTTCTTCTGCACATTGTGTGCAATTGCACATTTCCACCAGAGATGTCGCCAAATCCCCAAATCTTACATAACACAGGTTTAAACATCGTCATTATTATTGTTGAAATGTCTTTTGCTGGGTGATTAGCTAAACTTGATGTCCTGCCTGATATCCTCCTCTTCTCTCTCTTGGTGTTTTATTTTAGGTGAGTCATGTCTTCAGTGACTATGGACCAGGAGTTCGCTATGTCCAGTTCACTCACGGCGGGAGAGACAAAATGGGCTGGGCTGGCTGGTATGGAATTCGCGTCACTAGCAGCAGTGTGGAAATCTACCCATCAGAAGAAGCTTAGTGTGTGCGCTAATATTCTATATTATTATTATTCCACTCCTGTAGATAGCAGATACATTATCTCTTGAGTACTTGTAGTTAGTCCATGCACTTGTGATTTTGTACTAAAAATTCTTGACCAGAATTCTGGCTGCTCCATTGTTTATGTTGCCGAGATGTAGCCACTGATAGCCATGTAGACGGTCACTGCCTGCGATTCTCCTTCAACAAAACAGACAGACAGTTTCCTCCGAGTACGTCTGGCTCTTTATTCTAGATAAACACAGTTTCCTGCTCAGCCGTTTCAGCCGGTTCTTATACTAATAACAGGCTGGTGCTGATGTGCAGGAGAGACAGGGAGACTGAGTGTTTCTTTATGGGTGAATCGATATGAAAGTATAACTCCACCAACTCCTCACCGCCCCTCATTTAACACGAGGAGGTGCTGCCTTCACTTTGCAAAGCCTTTGGCCACAATATTGCGACCTTTCCTGGTATTAATGCCACTTTAATGTCGTAATTCTACAACTTTTTTCTTGAAATATTCTGACTTTATTCTTGAAGTCTACTATTTTTATTTTTACTAACAGTGGCCCTAAAACTCCGTCATAGAATACACTCTAACTGCACTTTGTAATATGTAAATTATAATGTAATCTATTTGATCATTAAAGGAAAATTCAACAGATTTTTCTAAGTTCCTGCATAGTTCAGTCATTGAGACGTAAACAAAGTAATTCAGAGTAGTTTGATGTGAAATGGTACACTGTAGAGAAATGTACCATTCATTACAGTGGTGGTGACAGGAACCAGGAGTTATGATGTCTACAACACAAATATAGCCGTTTTATTTACTGTCCAAGACTTGCCCAGTTCTTCTCAGCTTTTATATGTAGAGGTGTTAGTGGGACAATTTGTTATAAATTTGAAAAATTAAGTTATTTTTGGGAAATGTTTTGCCTGTTTAGCTTTCACAGTTATTAAACACCTAAGACGTCTGGTTCCCACCACCACTTTGAACAATTCTGTTTTGGTCATTTTTTGTGTAATGCAATATTTCACAGCAAAACACTCTGAATGACTTTATTTACATTTTAACCATTTAATTATGCTGAAATTTTGGAAATTGATTATATTTTCCTGTTGATTTCAAAAATGAAAAATATGTTAATATAGAGGTTTGCAGACATGATGAAGCATTGGGGGGTTGTCAGTTTGGATTCACTGTTTTCATAAAAAAACAGTTGTGCTGCGGATAAATGTAGGAAATTATTCAGTTGTAAACATCCACTACTGAGAAGATTATTAGTTTGATCAGTCCTTTAAAAAAGCTCAGTATTGCTGAGATTAATAACTGATCATCACATTGATTTATCAGTCTACTCAGGCTTTAGGAGAGCTCAGTAACACTGAGATTAATAACTGATCATCACATTGATTTATCAGTCTACTCAGGCTTTAGCAGAGCTCAGTAACACTGAGATTAATAAGTGATCATCACATTGATTTATCAGTCTACTCAGGCTTTAGGAGAGCTCAGTAACACTGAGATTAATAACTGATCATCACATTGATTTATCAGTCTACTCAGGCTTTAGCAGAGCTCAGTAACACTGAGATTAATAAGTGATCATCACATTGATTTATCAGTCTACTCAGGCTTTAGCAGAGCTCAAAAACACTGAGATTAATAACTGATCATCACATTGATTTATCAGTCTACTCAGGCTTTAGCAGAGCTCAGTAACACTGAGATTAATAACTGATCACATCATTGATTTATCAGTCTATTCAGGCTTTAGCAGAGCTCAAAAACACTGAGATTAATAACTGATCGTCACATTGATTTATCAGTCTACTCAGGCTTTAGCAGAGCTCAGTAACACAGAGATTAATAACTGATCACATCATTGATTTATCAGTCTACTCAGGCTTTAGCAGAGCTCAGTAACACTGAGATTAATAACTGATCACATCATTGATTTATCAGTCTACTCAGGCTTTAGCAGAGCTCAGTAACACTGAGATTAATAACTGATCACATCATTGATTTATCAGTCTACTCAGGCTTTAGCAGGATTCTAACGGCTGATTCTAAAATAGTTCATAAACAAACATTGATGGTGTTTCTTTTTGCATTCTCCTAACATGTAAAACGTAACTGAATTCTAAATATTGCCTTAACAAAATCTAACTTGGGCTGAATACAGATACTAATCAACGGTGTTGTTTTCAATCCTTCCAAAGGACCGTGCTCTCTTTTGGCCTTATTCATTGTGGTGGCAGTTCATTGTCGACACTCAACTGTGCTCTTACTCAAGGGACCTCACACTGATGCTTCTGTTATTGCACTAAACATCACTGTCTGAACATCGGCTATCTGTTTCATCTTTCCTATGTATAGAATATTCAGTGTTCTACAGCTCTTTATTACTTGGTTCAGGTATGTTAGCAGTGCTGCTGGAGTTCAAGACCTTTGGATTGCACTGTTGTTCAATTTTTCTGCCTTAGTTGGTATAAATTGGTCTTAAAATTGTTTCCGATCATTTATAATATGGCATAGCTCTACTAGCATATATTGCAAATTTCAGTTAACATCTTTATTCCCATCTGTAGAGCATACACCAGCATGACAACACTATTATACCATGCATATATATGGTGCAATGCACAGTGTGCAAATATTTTGAAGATCTATTGGTTAAAATAGCAAGTATATTCTTTTCAGAAGGCAGTTGTGTTTTTTCTTGTAATATTGAGAAAACAAGTCCTCTACAGTAGTCTTAATATATATATTACATATATACATATATACACCGATCAGGCATAACATTATGACCACCTTTTTGTGTCTATGCCCATTGTTCATTTTATCAGCTCCACTTACTATATAGGTGCACTTTGTAGTTTGTAGTACAATTACAGACTGTAGTCCATCTGTTTCTCTGCATACTTTGTTAGACCCCTTTTACTCTGTTCTTCAGTGGTCAGGACCCCCATGGACCCTCACAGAGCAGGTACTATTTGTGTGGTGGATCATTCTCAGCACTGCAGTAACACTGATGTGGTGGTGGTGTGTCAGTGTGTGCTGCGCTGGTACGAGTGGATCAGACACAGCAGTGCTGCCGGAGTTTTTAAACATAGTACCTGCTCTGTGAGGGTCCATGGGGGTCCTGACCACTGAAGAACAGGGTAAAAGGGGTCTAACAAAGTATGCAGAGAAACAGATGGACTACAGTCTGTAACTGTAGAACTACAAAGTGCACCTATATAGTAAGTGGAGCTGATAAAATGGACAATGAGTGTAGAAACAAGGAGGTGGTCATAATGTTATGCCGGATTGGTGTATATATAATATATGTATGTGTGTGTGTGTGTGTGTGTGTGCGTGTGTGTGTGTGTGTGTGTGTGTGTGACCCCTGTGGCTAGCTTAAAGGGGAAGGAACTCCACCAATTTTTAAAATTTCTACATAATTAAATGATTGACATGTAAACAGAGTCATTCAGAGTGGTTTAATGTAAAATGCTCTGTTCTAGAAAAACTTAGCGAGTCAAAGTCGTTCACAGTGGTGGTGATAGGAACCAGACGTCCACCTCAAAATGCTCCCCCACAGAAAGTTATCACATGAAATATCGCTATTTTACCTTCATTAACATTCAATATAAAACATGTGTAGGTAGGTTCCCTACCCCAAATATAGCTCCTGGTGGCTGTATTTGTGTTGTGGCACCCCCTGGTTCCTATCACCAGAAATCAGAGTGTCTACCATGAACCATTTTACACAACAAACCACTTTGAATGACTTTGTTTACATCTTAATGATTTAATAATGAAGAAACTTTGAAAAATCGATGGAATTCCCTTTTAATAATATACCTCAAAACAGCCTTTTAATATTAACCTACACACAGCCTGCATTAGAGCCCTAACATGATTAAGACATGGCAATAGCAAGTAAACAATCAAACTGAATTGTAATTTATGTAGTTATTTCTCTACTTATTTGTTTGTCTGTTTATTCATAATTTAAACTATTTTTGTGTGTGGAGTCCATTCATTTTTTGCACCAGGGCCTACAGCATCCTAGTTACACCAGTGCCCTTATCAGTAGATGAGAAGGTGAAGAGAGTATCAAAGGGTTAAAGGATATTAAACTGTGTACATGTACAGAGATTCTAGTCATGGCAATGCAGTGCACACTTGTTTACTTAACACTAACCGAAAGCAGTCGGCAAAGTCAAGTAACCAAAAACAAAAAACAAAACAAACAAACAATTTTAAAAAATGGGAGGGGGGTGGGGGGTGGGGGGTAGGGGAGTAACACAATTACAGCTCCCTAAGGTCTTTCAAACCATTTTCATAAATGTATTTTTTGTGCGCTCTAAGGTACTAAAATAGTACATGAGCTCCTTATGAAAAATGTAAAAAGACAGTGTTTTCATATACCTTGTGTATGAAAACATTTCCTGAATTTGTGAAACAAACAGTATCCTATTGAAACAGCTTCTAAGAAAGTTATTGGAAAGTTTTGCATTTAAAAAATGCTACCCCTTGTAGTATGGAGGACCAGATTTGCCAAACCGATAAATAAATAACATTAAAAAATAAATGGCTTAGTAAATTAATCAAAAAATAAAAAACTAAAGTATATATTGCTTATTGTGATTGTAATTATACACATACTTCCTTTTTCTGCAGTTATATATTTCTCAATTTATTTACTTCTGTACTATTTATTTTTTGTATTAATATATTTTTTCCATATCTATATTTTTAACAATTGTTCTCTTTATTAATTGATTCAGGTATTCATTTATTTATTTTTTCATAAATTCATTTACTTAATTCTGTATTTCGTCGTTCATATGATAATTAGGGGGCGTGGTTTTCACGTTCAGGCTTAGCAATCAAGCCCAGGAGGAGAAGAGCTGATTAAACTGCTCTTTCACTCCATAAAGAGCTGCAGTGCCACAGACAGACAAACCTGCCGATAAATAACTCTCGATGCCTCCACAGGCCGTATGTGAGAAGTGTGTCTGAGTGATCTGAAATTTGCAGAAAAAGACGATGAACCATCTCCTCCAAAGTTCTGAACACTACTGGGTCGACCTCTGAACCAGCAGAGGCAGCAAAATGGACCAAACTGTCCCCACAGCCTCCAACAGAAGAGTCAATAATCCGGACCTGCATTTTCAGCCAGATCAGCCGAGACTCTCAGATCTCTGACTGTCTGCTGCTGTAAGAAGACACCACTGCACTGTCTGGTACTTCGTTACCGCTGAGAGAGCAAGACATGAACAATCGATCTACAGAATGTGACATCGATCAACCAATAGGAATATTAAGACGCTGTGACATCATTGACTGACAGCCCCTTTATTAGCATAAGGACAAGGAAATACAGAAATAAATAAATATAGAAATTAATGGTTATGGAAACAATATAAAATGAACAGAAAAACAGAAAAAATGTAATAAAGAGACATATAAATAACAAAAAAAATTACTAAGAAGGGAAAATTACTAAATAGACATATAAATAAATGCAGACACATTATTTCAGATGAGATTTAATTTATTAATATATTAATTGTTGTGTATATTTATTTATGTTTAGATTTATCATTATTCTTTGCAATTCTTCTTCATATATTAATTTACTAAGTCATTTATATTTAATTTTATTTATTTTTCCATTTGGACAGAATGGATGTGCCGGGATTTAGCTGGGGTTTGTTTTGAACCCGGCTGGAGAGGAGAGCAGGATTTAACTGACTGGTTGTTTTTACAGTCATTGGCTGTTTCTGAAGACTCCAGCACTGTAGGAGGCAGCAGAGGTACAAAGAGCAGGAATGAGAAGACGATGAAAGAAAAAGAAGAGAAAAAAGACGACGAAGGGAGTTGACACTTGTTTTGTTTTTTGGTTTACATTCTTTCCTGCAGTTACGTAAGTCTGGGAGAGCAGGTCTGACTCCCCCAGCTGACCATAGCAGTGGGGCGTAGCTCACAGGAACAGTACTGGACTTCAGACACCCGTTAGTTCAAAGTAACCTGATAACACACACAGCACGCGCCACACACTAATCGAAAGTGCAAGAAACAGCGCGAGCGGTTTCCACCTGGAAGAGTTTGTGATCTGTTTTTGCTAGATCTTTGTAAACGTGTCCCTTTCAGGGTCAGAAAGAAGCTGCCGAGCTGCCATTCTGCCCCAGCAGTGCGAGATAAGAGAGATATTTAGTCAATGAAGAAGAGGAGACGGAGGATGGGTCAGTCAGCGAGTAGTGCAGATGGACAAGATGTAAGTTTGAACAGCCTGTTGATTCTGTATTGACTGAGTGAAGCTCTGAGCAGCTGTAAAGAAATGTCTTCTTCTTCTTGTCCACTGTCTCAGTGTCCAGGTCTGCCTGTTGCTGTTATCGAGGAGATCATTCTGAACCTCCCTGCTGACCAGGCTCTGCGTGTTTGCCGCCTGGTGTGTCGCGAGTGGAAGGCGGTGGTGGACAGCGCTTCATTCTGGAGAGAGAAGTGCCGCAGAGAAGGGCTGAAACCCCGCACCGTTGACAGAAGCGCCAGAGACTGGCAGCTCTTCTACTGGCTGTGTAAAAAACGAAAGAACCTTCTGAAGAACCCCAAAGCCGAAGGTGAACAGAACATCGCGTTATCAGCACAGCAGCCGATTAAGGTCAATGTGGTGCACTCGTACAGATCACTTGACTCAGTGGTCACCAAACCCTCCACTTTCCCCCAGACTTTAGTTCCAACCTGTGTCAAACATGCCACTCCTGTGTTCAGAGGTGTAAAATCCAGGTCCAGAAAGTAAAAATCCTTCCCAGGATTTTGTTCCAACTGCCTGGACAGCTCTGCTGGTGGTTTGATCTAACTAGAGAAGCCAGACCGTTGGAACAAAATCCTGGGAAGGATTTTTACTTTCTGGACTTGAATTTTACATCTCTGCCCATGTTGCAGAACACCAACGCATCCGATCCAGCCAAGCTGGATCTCCAGGACCAGGCTGGTGACCACTGCTTTGACATTTTCAAATCAGGCCTATTTAGAGGGGAAATTGCACCAGATGTTCATTAGTTCTGCATGACTCAGTCGCTAAGATGTAAACGAAGTTATTCGGAGTAGTTTGAAGTGAAAAGCTCCATTCTAAAGAAACTTACCAACTCGGATTACTTCATAGTGGTGGTGACAGGAGCCAGGGGTCGCCATGTCTGCAGCACTAATGTTGCCATCTAATAACCGTTCGTGCCTCAGCGTCAGTTTTCAGCAGTTTCCGATTTTGTATGTGGATCAATTTTCACACTTGAATTTGTTTTTCATAGGAAGCATGAGTGCTTTCTTAACCCATGGCCATCAAAATAGCCTGTATGTGCAAAAGTTTGTAGACACCTGCTTGTCCAATGGTTCTTCTGAAATCAAGGGTATTAATAGGGGGTTTGGCCTTTGTTACGTCCCCTATCTAAATGTTACCAACGCCATAACAATCTAGGGGTCTGCAAGCAATGTAACATAAATAATCAGGCAGATACAGAAAAGTTCTGATAAAAAAAAGTAAATCTGTATTTAAGCATGGCAGTAAAGGGGTTATACAGAGAAAGAACATACAAACAAACTCACTAGAGCCACTAGTAACATCTTCAATATGATCAAAATAATGAACAAAACAAATCTCCTTATTAGCAACTAACTTAGTCTAACAAAACTAAGGAAAATAAACAACATTTACTAAGCTTAACTCCCTAAACAGGAGAAAAGAAGAAGCATAAATAAAGGCCACTCACCCCCACTATAGTGACAAGTTAGAAAACTGCTTACAGAGCATAGTCAGCTTTAGCTAGAGACATAGTTAAAGCACAGTTATAGGAGAACATTCCCAAGCTGTGTACAAAAGAAACAAATCCACGTCGGACCTAAAGAACGATTGTGAAACTATGGATCACCAGGTTTAAAAGTGGTACTAAAGCTTGTTACGAAATACAAACCCCAAAATCTGCCGTGGGCCACGAGGCGAAAACCCCACATGCAGTATCACGTCTCATCGCAGGCACTTTATAGTCACGAAGCCGTTACATCACCGCCAATCGCAACGCGCAGCAAGTCAGGCGACAACTTAAACTTAACCTAGACAGAGACGGACACAAGACAGAAGGGGCAGCACTGCAACATACAACAGCAGAGAGAAGGTCAAACAAGAGTGAACATTTTCACAATCAGAAAAATATTACGTCTGGGACGTAACACCTGTCATCCCAGTAGTATGTGATGGTGCTCCATCATTCCAGAGTACAAAGTTCCACTGCTTCACAGCCCAGTGCTGAGGGGCTTCATACCCCACCTAGCCCCTGCTAGACACTGGGCATAGGGACCTTTGGCTCGTGTTCAGCTGCATGCCTCGTTCTATTGGCAGTGCTTTTCGAGGGCGATTATACAAGCTGTAAGCGCAACTGAACGCCTGTGTCAGCAACCAGCGCACCTAAAACAGCTGATTTCACTCATTAGAAGGGGTCTGTTGATACTTTTGGACACAGTGTACATTGATTGGTCTCAGCAAAATGGCTGGTGGATTGAAATCGTGTCAGACTGAATCCACTGAGTAAAACAAGAAAGCAAATCGCTGTTGTCGGAAGAAAACCTCCAAAATGGTAACTTTACAGGAGAAGGGAAAAACCTACTTTACTTTTAATGTAAGTCAGTGGGACCAGACTTTTGTCCAAGTCGTTTTGGGTGAATTCTTTTAGTCCATTCATCATGAAATTTACATACAATGTAAAGGGTAACAGGTATTTTTAAATTATGTCAAAAACTTGAGATATGAGGTTTTCTTCCGACAACAGCGATATGACATTCGGAATGGTTTTTACCAACTTTGTGCCAAGACGGACACTAATAACCTGCAAAATCTCAAATTATTGGCCTGTTACTGTAATATTGCTACTAATTATGTCAACAATGTTTTCTTGTCCAGAGAATTATAGAGGCTGGGACATCATAGAAAGTGGAGGGGACAAGTGGAATATAGAAGGAATGTTTGTGCCTCATCCGGATGAAACAGTAACAAAATGCTTTGTTACCTCTTACTTGTAAGTTTTACACTTGAAAACTTCAAAAATCACTGATTATCTTCGTGACACATAAAGATAAAAGGCTCCGCCTTTCATATGAACTATTATGTGATGTTACATTAAAGTGCATGAAAGGATTATAAAGCCTGAAGCCATCAAGTGAAGCTTGATATAAAAATGTCTGTGTACAGCCTTTGTGCAGTAGAAGCCTATTATTCAGCAATAATAAAGCATGTTTCATATCTCAGCCCATGTATGAAGAGGCAGCTGATCAACTTGCAACAAGAGGGATACAGTCCTGCGCTCCTTGATAAAATGCAGCCTGACATCATCATATCAGATTGGTAAGCTTTAACTCAGCCTTCCTTTATTCCTTCTCCTGTCACAAGTGGCATGTTAATTATATGCTTTTTAAAAAAAATCACCTTCCTCTTGTACAGGTATGCTCCGAGGTGGGACTGTGGTAGTGAATATGAGATCTGTGTAGAGTTGCTCAATCACAAGAAGAAGGCGATTCAAACCTTCCAACCTGAGCCCGTCACCTTTCCACAGTGGAATGATCAGCAGTGGAACCAGGTAAATGTTTAATCCTCTAAACCAGAATCTTTGGGTTTCCACCCAACACAATATATGCTATATCATATTTACAGGTGGAAAAAAACCTTTTTGAGTTGTCATTTTTAAGGCAAAAAGTTTACAGTTCAACAGAAAATAAAAACAACATTTGTGTAAAACAAGCAATAATTCAGTCATTGAGATGTAAACAGCCATTAAGAGTGATCAGATGTGAAATGGTGCATTATAGAGAAACTTGCGAAGACTTGCTTTCTTCACCCTGGTTGTGATGGGAACCGTGGGTTGCCATGTCTGCAATGTAAATGCCGTCATTTTGTTTATCATCCAAAATTATCAGTGAACCTACATGCTACCTGCATGTTGTTGTTGTCAGAAGAAAACCTCGTATCTCCAAAATGGTAACTTCACAGGAGAAGGAAAAAACATACTTTGCTTTTAATGTAAGTCAGTGGAACCAGACTTTATTCCAAGTCATTTTGGGCCGTTTCTTTTGGTCTGTTCATGAAATTTACACACAATGTAAAGGGCAACAGGTATTTTTAAATTATGTGAAAACCTGAAAAAAGATCTGAGGTTTTCTTTCAACAGCAGCGATGTGTAATGTTGGGAAAGTAGTGGCAAATCTGAAAAACTGGACACAGAGGTCATGGTTTGGTTCACACTGCAGTTTAGACATCATGGTTTAGTAGAAGTTTAGTACAACAAAGAACAAAACAAAAACACTAAAACGCATAAGGTTAGTTGTCTTTTAATAGTTAAATAGTTTAACTTATAGTAGCGCAAGTTATAATTTGTTCCACCTAGTGTCGTAAAGTCCCACCGAGGTAGTTGGTACAGCCTGTAGTGTGGCTCATTTGTCACTAACATTAACTGTTGTGTACAGTGATAGTTCAACAGTAGTGATTTTGTAGTTAGGAGCAGGGAAAACCCAGATTCATGATTCGTCAGGCTGTGTGTTGAATCTCTCCACATGTACAAAAATAGGGAAAAGCTTGTTTCATATGTTTAATTCCAAGATCATTTAAAGTGTTTGTATTCACAATGGCCCAAACCATCAAATAAGTTGCAGAAAAGGCCACCAATAAAAATGAACAAGCTTAAGCTGGACAGTGGTGACCTCAAAATCAGTTTCATTCACATCGTAAGTCTGAGAAACCTGTCAAACTGCCCCCAACTAAAGGCCCAGCTAAATACAGGTAGAAGTACATACGCTTCAGCGTTAGCTATTCAGAGGAGATCATGTTAAACTGGCCCAACTGGAAGAGTCGCAGCACAGAAACCACTGTTGCAGAAAGTCAGCATGTGAAGTATTTTAGTCTGACTAAAACAAATTTGTAAGCTTTTGTTGGTGATAGTTGACCTGTCCAGGGTGTATCCTGCCTTCCGCCCAATGACGGCTGGGATAGGCTCCAGCGTCCCACTGCGACCCAGAAGGATAAGCGGTTTAGATGATGTGTGTGTGTGTGTGTGTGTGTGTGTGTGTGTGTGTGTGTGTTGGTGACAGTTGGCTAAATACTTGAAATTAAGACTAAGACTAACTACTCAGCCCAGTTTCCTTCAGCATTTCTCTAACAATGGTTGGTTTGAAAGCACTAGGTCTTCCAGTTGGGCCAGTTCCTGTGCTGAAGTTCTTCCATTGATCAGTTTTGGGGTGACTTTACCATCTTTAAATCAAAATTCCTTTTATTTCTCAAAATTTCTGTGGAATTCAAGTCATTAAGACTTGAGTAAACAGTCATTCAGAGCAGTTTAATGTGAGAAGTGCCACTGTGGAGAAAGTTACCAAGGCAGAATTATTTACAGTGGTGGTGACAGGAACCAGATATCTGAAGAATTTAATGTTTCTAAAAGCTCCCTCACAGAACGTTATTACACAAAATGGTTACAAATACTCTGCCTGATGTCAGAGACGTTGTTTTACAGTAGTTTGTAGGTAAAGTTTTGGCCTAAATCATATTTTTGTAAATTCAGTCATGATGGAGAGGTTTGTGTGGGGCATTATGTGGCAAAATCGTCCCCAAAGAAAACAAAACAACTTTTTTTTTTTCAGATTTACCACTATTTTTACTATAATCAGTATCAAAAGCTCAGGAGATACTTGCAGGTTCACTGGTTATTTTGAATGGAGACTCTGAACGGCTTTATTTACATACATTTATTTATTTACTTTAATTACATCTATAGCTGAAGCTCAAAGCAAAGCAAAGTAAGTCTGTGTTTTCATTTATATTAAATTTGTGAGCCTACACTAGTACGTTAGCACATACTGAGACATATTTACAGACAAGATGATAAAATGGCCTTAAAATGTTGTGGCTCCCAAGGTGGTTTGATTTTTGTTGAAAGGACAAAACAGTTCTTCTTAACATTTGGGCTGCCGACCCCTGGCTTAGTGCAAAGGCCGCCCCGGGTCTGAAGCACACCCAACATTATACAAGTGTTCTTCTGCACATTGTGTGCAATTGCACATTTCCACCAGAGATGTCGCCAAATCCCCAAACCTTACATAACACAGCTTTAAACATCGTCATTATTATTGTTCAAATGTCTTTTGCTGGGTGATTAGCTAAACGTGATGTCCTGCCTGATATCCTCCTCTTCTCTCTCTTGGTGTTTTATTTTAGGTGACTCATGTCTTCAGTGACTATGGACCAGGAGTTCGATATGTCCAGTTCACTCACGGCGGGAAAGACACACAGTTCTGGGCTGGCTGGTATGGAATCCGGGTCACTAACAGCAGTGTGGAAATCTACCCAGCAGAAGAAGCTTAGTGTGTGCTCTCGCTTCTTTATTCAGCAAATGAATAGTAAATTCCTTCCCATAGATGTTTGTGCCTTCATGCAGCCAGCCTCACTTTACTATACTGTTGATAGAGGAAGCCAAAATATGACTTCAAATAATAATAATTCTTGTTATTTCTGTATTGTTGTTTTTTATATATATATATATATATATATATATATATATATATATATATATATATATAAATGTACCCACACGTACACAAGAGATAATGTATCTGCTATCTACAGGAGTGGAAAAATAATACTGTGTATATATGTATGTGTGTGTGTGTGTGTGTGTATATATATATATATATATCTGCTCCATTGTTTGTGTTCTTATTTATGTATGTATTGCATATATGAATATATATTACATTGAAATTTGTTTAACAATTCAACAAGACAGCTCCTAAATCCTAAAATTTTGTTTAAAGCTATATACTGAATACTGTGACGCTGTTTTAGGGTTAATAAAAAAAATTTAGGGTTAATAAAAGGGTTAATAAAAAAAATATATAATATTTTGAGAAAAAAAAATCGTAATATTTGGAGGATATAGTGGGCTAACTGTAGGGGGGCTAACTGTAGGGGGGCTGCCATAACGCGTTGGGGTCTCGGTTGCCGGAGCTCCACTCACTCCTGTCTCTTTGTGGATCATTTTGATCATCATTCTCACTGTCTGTGAAACTTCATGCCCTCTTTGAATGGTGTGGAGATGAAGCCCTGATAGCCGTGTAGACGACCCTGCCTGCGATTCTCCTTCAACAACACAGACAGACAGTTTCCTCAAGTCCGTCTGGCTCTTTATTCTAGATAAACCGTTTCCTGCTCAGCCGTTTCAGCCGGTTCTTATACTAATAACAGGCTGGTGCTGATGTGCAGGAGAGACAGGGAGACTGAGTGTTTCTTTATGGGTGAATCGATATGAAAGTGTAACTCCACCAACTCCTCACCGCCCCTCATTTAACACGAGGAGGTGCGGCTCCCCTTTGCAAAGCCTTTGGCCACAATATTGCAGTCTTTCCTGGTATTAATGCCACTTTAATGTCGTCATTCTCCTACTTTTTTCTCTAAATATTACGACTTTATTCTTGAAGTCTACTATTTTTATTTTTATTAAGTGGCCCTAAAACGCCATCATAGAATACACTCTAACTGCACTTTGTAATATGTAAATTATAATGTAATCTATTTGATCATTAAAGGTTCCTGCATAGTTCAGTCATTGAGACGTAAACAAAGTAATTCAGAGTAGTTTGATGTGAAATGGTACACTGTAGAGAAATGTAACACTCATTACAGTGGTGGTGACAGGAACCAGGAGTTATGATGTCTACAACACAAATATAGCCATTTTATTTACTGTCTAAGACTTGCCCAGTTCTTCTCAGCTTTTATATGTAGAGGTGTTAGTGGAAAAAAAATTTGAATTTTAGAAAAAAAATTATTTTTGGGAAATGTTTTGCCTGTTTAGCTTTCACAGATATTAAACACTTCAGACATCTGGTTCCTGCCACCACTTTGAACAATTCTGTTTTGGTAATTTTTTGTGTAATGCAATATTTCACAGCAAACCACTCTGAATGACTTCACTTACATTTTAACCATTTAATTATGCTGAAATTTTGGAAATTGATTACATTTCCCTGTTGATTTAAAAAATGTTTGATTTTTTTTTTCCATTTTTTTTCTTGAAAAATATGTTAATATTGAAGTTTGCGGACATGATAAAGCATATATTGGGGGGTTGTCAGTTTGGATTCGCTGTTTCCATTTAAAAAAAAACAGTTATGCTGCAGATAAATGTAGGAAATGATTCAGTTAAGATGCTACAGTAGGTTTCTATTCTAACTAATTTGCATGAAGCTTTAAAATGAAGAAATGTTAGGCATGTCTAGAATGATGAACAGAGCGTTGGAGATGATTCAGGAGTGACTGAGAAAGCTAAAAAGGAAGTTATTAAAAAAAATAACACCCAGAATGCCTTGTAGTTGAAAAGCGTTGATCAAATCTCAAGGCAGATAAATGTATCAGGAAGTTACTATGAATACATAAATACAGTTTTTTTTATCATTAAATAAAAATATCTTGCTGCTCCCAAAAACATAAATACTGAGTAAAACATCTTGAAATACTTTCTGGTGTCTAGTTTGTAATTTATTGTTACTGTTGAATGAAACTTTACTGTTCACAGGTCGTATTAGTAATTAAAGTGAACCTTAAAGTCAAATACTAAACATTTAAATAACTGCCTGCTCGTTTTCTCCATACGTGGAGGGTAGAGCTTCCCAGAATTCTCAAGACTGGTGCTGTTTTCCCCAGCTCTGTAGCCTAAGAGGAAAAAATATTGCTGCCTTCATGTTGCGTCAGAAATATTGTATTTACAAGATGAGCACATGAGCACTATTCACTACAAGGAAACCTGGGCTGTGTTCGAAATAGCCCACATACTGCTCGGGTACTGATTCTGCAGTATGTGACCAACTTTAATTTCTTTAGTACGCCAAAGATTCCCAGATGACGTACTGCTCTGGCAAATTTTCCAGTAGGCTGCCAGAACTATCTCTGTGATATCCTGCATCCCAAAATGCAGTGTGGCCTTTCTGGGAGGACGTAGCCTAAGAACTTGTAGGCTGCATCCGAAATGGCAGACTTAAGCAGTATGTACTAAATTCAGTCAATTCATTGAAGAAATATATACGTCCAGTATGCGAGTACACAGTATAGACCACTGTAGTCGTGTCGTCATTTTGTAGTCGGCTCCATGCTCTTATGCCCATATTAGGAACTCCGGGTCTGAGCTCCATTTCTCTATGGCCAGAATGAATAGGGTTTTCGAAAAATCGCCCCCTGTGTTAAATAAAAATGTCCAGAACCCGATACGTTTTGTCCTGTGAACATTCTTCTCTCAAATACCACTGGATTCCCTGAATTCTGAGGTTGTTAAATAGTTGGAATATGAATATTGCTACATGTGAGCTAAAGCTACTGCGCACTGAATTCACGTCATTTGACTTGCAGCCTCCTTAAGCGGGTTTTGGCAGTGGACCTTTCCATGTACAGACTGAGGGCAGGTGAAAAGAAGTCAGAACGAAATCAGCAGGTTTCCCTGCAGTTCTCTGTTCTTCATCTGATGCTCACTGAAACACGATAGATCTTTCCTTTCTGTACACAGCTTGATTTGAAAAGCTCTACAAACTT
This sequence comes from Colossoma macropomum, assembly GCF_904425465.1. NCBI lineage: Eukaryota > Metazoa > Chordata > Actinopteri > Characiformes > Serrasalmidae > Colossoma > Colossoma macropomum. The sequence goes on along the minus strand of NW_023494802.1, from coordinate 16,011,507 downwards.
AACTGCACTTCAGTACAGACTCTGCTTAATATCACTGCTCACCCCTGGTTAGCTGATTTAGGTTATCAGAGTAATTATTATTTTAATCCTGGTTACATTTTCTGAGGACGTTTTCTCAGGACATTCCCCAGCTTCCTGTTTTCCCGTTCCACCTTAAATGGTGCAGCAGTTACGTTCGCAGCTGCTGCGCCATTTAAGGTGGAGCAGGAAAATTCACACAAGCAGCTGGTGAAAAAGCTGACTACAGCCTCGTAGAGAGCTGAAAGGCTTGATATGAGGAGGTTTTTCTATTTCTACTTGACAGCTGAGTAACTTATTTTTGCTGTTTCATAAAATCAACAGGCATGGCTGTAACTGCATGAGGACGCCGTGGTCTGGACCTTAGTAGTTTCAAATGTTTTTTTTTCCACTTTTCTCTCTCATGAGATTAAACGTAGAAACAGCCCCATTATGATAATACAGTTGTTTATTCAGGGGCGCAGCCACAGTACCACAGACCTTCCCAGAATATTTATTATGCATCATTTTTTATACTGATGAAATTTGGTTTGTTTTCTGTGAGCGCTGTCACTGTAATATAACAAATTAAAATCTGCTAAGCTCCGCCTTAACGTCTCAACCCTCCAATCAATGCTTAGCAAACGTTGCTATCCGCAATTTCTTTAGTAATCAGTGCCTGTCATGTTTGTAACTAGCGTTGTGACTCTGAGGTTCTCTGAAGTTTCTGAAGGGTTTTGAGATTCACTGTGGAAAAAAGCGAATTACACTATATTGCCAAAAGTATTCGCTCATCTGCCTTCACACACATATGAACTTGAGTGAGATCCCATTCTTAATCCTTAGGGTTTAATATGATGTTGGCCCACCCTTTGCAGCTATAACAGCTTCAACTCTTCTGGGAAGGCTTTCCACAAGGGTTAGGAGAGTATTTATGGGAATTTTTGACCATTCTACCAGAAACGAATTTGTGAGGTCAGACACTGATGTTGGACGAGAAGGCCTGGCTCGCAGTCTCCGCTCTAATTCATCCCAAAGGTGTTCTATTGGGTTGAGGTCAGGACTACAGAAACTTGCTCATCCATGTCTTTATGGACCTTGCTTTGTGCACTGGTGCGCCGTCATGTTGGAACAGGAAGGGGCCGTCCCCAAACTGGTCCCACAAAGTTGGGAGCATGAAATTGTCCAAAATCTCTTGGTTTGCTGAAGCATTAAGAGTTCTTTTCACTGGAACTAAGGGGCCGAGCCCAACTCCTGAAACACAACCCCACACCATAATCCCCCCTCCACCAAACTTTACACTTGGCACAATGCAGTCAGACAAGTACCGTCTCCTGGCAACCGCCAAACCCAGACTCATCCATCGGATTGCCAGACAGAGAAGCGTGATTCGGTTTTTCAGTCATCAGGGAGGAGAGAGATGCAAAGAAACAAGCAGAGAGAGAGAGAGAGAGAGGTAAATTAAATCAATTTGAAATTATCACTTGATTTAGTGTAGGTTTTAACATGTATTTTCAGCTGAAAATAAAGATAAATAAATAGTTTTAATTAAGTAGGAGTCAAATCAGTTTATAGAAGAGTAATATTAGTTTATAGAAGAATGGAGGGATGGGGAAGGAACAAGGAAAAGGTGCATAATAAAGGGGTAAAAAAAAAAGGAGCAATGAAAAACCTAAAGAGGAAACTTACGGTTGGTGTAATACTCATATTCAGCAGTTCGTTTGCTGTCCATGAGATGTAGGTAAAATTTTTGCAAAATGGATCTCATTAAAATTTTGATCCTAGTTATGGCCCTGCAAACAGATCAGTATTGTTTTGTCCCATTTTCTAATGTTTGTCCTGTAGCTAATCACAACTGCTGCACTATTTAAGGTGGAACTGGAACATTCGAACAGTAAGCTGGTGGAAGAAAAGCTAAATTCAGCCTAATAGTTTTAACACTGGTAGTATTTTTTGTTAAGGTTAAGAGTTTTGGCCTATCAAAATGTCCCAGATAGCAATGTAACGTTGAATCAACGTTGAAAAGTTGTAATTTTCGTCTTTTTTGTTGAGCAAAAATCAACTACAAATCTTAGGTTGATTTCTAAAATATTGTTTAAACATTGAAAGCAAGACATTAAATCAACATTGAATTGTAGTTATTGTCTAACAATACTAACTCAGTTAGCAAAGAGGCTGTTTGGCTGAGTGTTGGAACTGATGGCTGACCCGTGTGTGGCTAAGCACGTGACTTGCTTAAAAAGGTATTGTTTCCAATGACAGGCATTTCCTCTGCGATCTTTGTATGTATACTCTGGTATATGAACAATAAACTTTTGTGCTTCTAATTGCTTCACTTAGACTTGTTTTGGTTGATGTTTTGTTTGATGGTGCAATGTGTATTTTTAATGTAAATTATGTTGCATATAGTACAGATTAACACTGGTGAATGGGTACCATTTCACTGGAGCAGGGAAGACTCAATGGAGATGGAGATTAAAGAAAATGACCAACTAGAGCTTGCAGGGGAGAAACTATCCCACCACAAGTGAGTGTATGTATATATTTATCTACACTCACGGTCTGCTTTATTTGGTACATTTACCTACACACAGGTTTCTGTATTCATTGTCAATTTTATTAGGTCCACTTATCAAATATGGTTGCCCTTTCGGTTTATTGGACTCTCTTCTGGATCTTTCATTGTTGTCTTTTGTCTCTGCCCTACTGGTTATGATTGGTCTGTTTTGCCTTCTTGCTATTTTGGATTTGACCCACACCTGTAACACGACTACGATTCTTGCCAATTCCTTTTGTATTAAAGCCTCTCCTCTTTTCCGCGAGAGTCTGACTGGGTCTGTCATGTTACAGAATACCTCGCCATCAATGCAGACGGCGGATCATGAGTCTCTCCAGAAGGCCCTTAGAAATCAGGGTCATATGCTCGGGCAACATCAACAGGTTTTGGCTGTTGCATTAACTCAACAACAGACAGAACAGCAAACGCAACTCGTACAGCTGGTCGCCAGTGTGAAAGAGCTCACTTCACAACTCCAAGCTCTAGGTATGTCAGCAGAGAGTGATAATGCGGCTAATGTGTCTACGCCCATTGAAATATCCAATTCTGTTTTTTCGGTTAAGCCTGATAAATTTAATGGTAATCCAGGAGGTGCCATGGTTTTCTTTTCCAGTGTGCCATATTCTTTAGTAATTCTCCTCCTCACTCTGATTGCACAGTAGTTGCGTATTCTCTGGAATTCCATACACTGGCAGCAGGTAGCGGATAGAGTGAACCAGGAATGAGGAATGTTCAGGAATGAACAACATCCAGGAAACAAGAGAGGAATTAAACCACCAGCCGTGCTACCTTGGGTGATTCAAGAGCCAATCAAACCCATGCAATGTGATCTCGTTTGTCGGCCGAGGAGAGACTTTGTCGGATGAAGGAAAGGCTTTGCTTCTACTGTGGAGATGCTGGTCAAGTTCTACGAGACTGCAGTGCCCGTCCACACAGATTTAAGGCGCCGACCCCTGAAAATGTGGTGATGTGCCAAATTCTCTCCTTTGTCATTCCAACCCATATCGTTTCCAGAGCTGAGGGGAACTTCATTCACGCAAGACTCGTTGAGCAGCTGCAGATTCCTGTGATGGCTTTGAAGGTTCCCTTGCGCATTGCCACACTAGATGGAGAGCCTGTGGAACCAGGATCCATCACTCAAGAAACCTATTAGAATGTGTGCCAGTGCGCTTCACAATGAACAAATTTCCATCTTAGTTTTAGAAGCCTCTGAGTTCTCTGTGATATTAGGTCTCCCCTGGTTAGAAAAGCATAATCACCGTCTTTCTTGGTCCTCCCATTCAGTAACTGCATGGTCAGAACATCGTTATGAGAACTGCCTTACCTTACTGTGTATTCAAGTCAGCTCTATATCAGTAGAAAGTCCTAAAGCAGACACAACTTATAGCACTCCATTCAAATATTCCGACCTCCAAGAAGTTTTTAATAAGGGAAACGCCACTAAGTTACTGCCACATCATCCATATGACCATATTGACCTTATTGAAAATGCTACTCTACCCAAATCGAGAATTTATCTGTTAACCCAGGAAGAGGAACAGGCTATGAATATTTCTATACAAGAAGCATTGAAACAGGGGTTTATCAGACCGCCAATTTCACCAGGAGCCACAGGGTTTTTCTTTGTAAAAAAAGAAGGATGGTGGCCTTCGTCCTTGTATAGATTACAGAGCATTAAACCAAGTGACTAAGAAGTACACCTATCCTCTCCCACTAATCCTGGTAGCCTTAGAACAACTTCGAGGAGCTAAGTATTTCACCAAATTAGACTTACGTAGCGCATACAATCTTGTGAGAGACAGCATTTGTTACCACTAGGGGGCACTATGAGTACCTGGTCATGCCTTTTGTTTTATCTAATGCCACTTCTGTGTTTCAGGCATTCATAAATGATGTTCTACAAGACATGGTTGGTCAGTTTGTCATTGCCTACGTAGACGATATTCTAATTTACTCCCCTGACTTAGATACTCATATAAAACAAGCCTGTTCTGTCCTACAGAGACTTCGAGAGAACAACCTGTATGTTAAGGGAGAGAAATGTGAATTTCATATGCAGTCTGTGTTCCTTAGGTTATGTAATCAGTCAGAACTGTGTCTTAATGGACGACCACAAGGTGTAAGCGATCATGAACCGGCCTCAACCTGCCTCAGTTAAAGAACTTCAGCGTTACCTGGGTTTTGCAAATTTTTACAGACGCTTTATACGTCATTTTAGTAGTATAGGATTCCCCTTAAAGGGTTCCCCTCGTAAGTTATGTTGGACCCCTCAAGCTGAGATGGCTTTCAACTCCCTGAAGGACGCTTTTACCTCTGCTCCAGTACTTAAGCATCCGGACCCATCTGAACCCTTCACTGTAGAGGTAGATGCCTCCGAGACAGGAGTGCAGCCTGGAAGCAGGAATAACCAGCCTGGCACAGTTATTCTCTGATGGCTTGCTCATGATAACATACCGGATAACGGTCACTTTCAGTATACACAACTGAAAGATGTTATAAAGAAAACATCTTAATAGTGAAAAATAGTAGTTTATAGTAATAGTTAATAGTGAAAAATGTTGTTAAAAATGGACCTCAGATATAAAAGAAACAAATCTCAACTGGCAAAATATGTGCAGTGACATCTTCTCTATGACCAGCAATTCAAAACTCAGCTAATTCGATATAAAACCCTTCACAGAACACACATTACAGCCTCTAAACTACACCGTATGGGATTAGTCACAGTGATGCATGCCAACATTGTCCAGCTTTAACAGACAATTACTATCATGCTTTCTGGATTTGTCCCCCTACTCAGCAGTTTTGGTCAGAGGTCGTGGACAGGCTTTCAGAGATTTTGGGCCTTGTCATCCCTTTATGTCCCATTGTAGCACCTACTTCATTCTCAGCACCCAATCACCCCAAATCCTTTATAGTGATATCATTTACCATTGCCAAAAAACGTATATTGCTGAATTGGACGGACAGAACCAAAATTTCAGTAAAGCATTGGCTCAAGTCCTTATGGATCACTGCAATTTGGAATGATGTACAGCGAATTTGAAAAATAATACAAAACCATTAAATGAAAGTTGATCACGATTTTCACAATATAGGAAGGGCCGTGGATGGAGGGGGGTTGGGTGGTTGTAGTACCACATCACCTTATATCTGTATGGCTATGAATAAACGATGAGAACAACCAATAGTGAAGCACTCTTGAGTTCTGCCCACCCTTTTGTTATGCCCCCCCGACTTGGAGGTTTTCCAGCCTGCCGTAATCCCCCACTGGTTTGTTCATGGAGAATAGGTTTTAACTGGTTGTTTCCAGTGACTGTTTTTTATAGTACTTGATTGATTGTAAATACTCCAGCACATGGGCAGCAGCAAAGGCACAAGGAGCACGGCTAAAAAGAACAACAAGGAAAAAAAAAAAAGGAAGAGGAAGTAGTCTATGACGACAAAGGAAGTCATCATAAAAACTTGTGCCTCTAACACGGCCGTTTTTAGTTTCATTTGTGTGCAGTTAGCCTTGGAGAACCGGCCTGACCCTCCCAGCTGAATACAGCAGTGGGCCATAGCTTACAGGAACGTTACTGCACTGTACGAGATAAGAGAGTCAAGTCAAATTTAGTCAATGAAGAGGAGGGCAAGGAGGGGGAGGAGGAAAATGGATCAGTCAGCAAATAGGCCAGATGGTCAAGATGTAAGTTTGTGACCTGCATCAGAGTAGAGATTCTGTTTTGAGTGAGCGGAAGCTCTGAGTAGCTGTAAAGAAATGTCTTTTTCTTCTTGTTGTCCACTGCCTCAGTGTCCAGATCTGCCTGTTGCTGTTATTGAGGAGATCATTCTGAACCTCCCTGCTGACCAGGCTCTGCGTGTGTGCCGCCTGGTGTGTCGCGAGTGGAAGGTGGTGGTGGACAGCGCTTCATTCTGGAGAGAGAAGTGCCGCAGAGAAGGGCTGAAACCCCGCTGCATCACCACGGAGCTCTGGGACTGGAAGACCTTCTACTTTCTTTTTAAGGAGGCTCGCAACCTTCTGAAGAATCCCAGCGCAGACGGTGAGTCGGAAATGGACTGACTGCTTGTGTAACGTTACATTTTTCACAATTGAGTCAAATTTGCCATTGGAAGATCAACACTGTAGAGCTTAACATACATTCTACTTTATTTAACTCGCCTGAGCTACTTACAAAGACCTTCATGAGTTAATTCAGAGTGTAAAACTCTGCTGAAAAAAAAAAACATTTTAACCATTAAGTGTTTCCATTGGTTCCTGATGGTTTTGTAATATTTTGGCTTTTTTAGTGAGTTGATATCACAATGTAAAAGATCCTAGTGGTTTAACAGGTGACCAATGGCTGATTCTAAATGCATCTGATGGTTTCTTAATGGGATCTAAAGGTGTTCTACAGGAAAGTAGTGGTCTCTACTGAACAGCAATAAGCCAATTCCTTTTAGAAAGCAAAACTATTTAATCGTAATGGCTTCTAATGGTCCTTCTTCAGCAGGGAAACAACATGATGGTCCACTGACTTATAACCGGGAAAACAGCATCTCTGTCGTTGCCACTCCAGGCCCATGTAACTTTGGAGGAGTGGGCACGAGACCTCTCGCAAGAACTGTGTAATGCTTTACAGCACAGCGTCCAACAACTATGTCCTCAGCTAGCTATAAGAAGTTTGCTCGATAATCCCAGTATGGATATAATGTCAGAGGCTGTTAAGAGACCGAAAAAAACATCAAGCGAGGAAGAGAAAAAGAGAAAGTGAGCAAGAGACTGGACAAGAGTAAATCTCCCACTGGCTTTTACTCGTTGATGAGAGCTAAAAGAGATAAAAGAATGCAAGACTGTCTCACAGCTAACGGGAAAACAACAAAAACCAGAGTGTCATTTATGAAATATTGCAACGTGGCTGTAACCTTATCTGTATCATCTCATGGAGTTTTCTAATTATCCAGATGTCAAAAGTCATCTAACCACAGTCCCATTTCAGGCCAGTGTCACACCAAAAAGTTTGGTTAGTCTTTGTCAATCTCACACCAAATAAGCCTCGAAAGTTTGCGACCTCCTGTATTAAAATCATGTAAAATGTGGCAGCGTCACACTAAGGCCCAATCCCATTTATTCTTTTTATCCCTACCCCTTGTTTTCGAGTGTCACCCTAACCCCTTGGAACCGAGTTACAAGGGGTAGTGGTTGAAATCTCGCCCTACGAAATGGGACCCTCAAATATAAAAAAAAAAAAACAACACAGAACATTTCTTCATTAACAGCTACTAGAGCTGCTCTATAGGCGACTCGACCCGTCTTCAGTGATAACAGAGCAGGGTAAAGTTCAGCTCCTCACTGCTGGGCTTTAGTTACATTTAGGGCATCATGTGCCTTAAAAGAAGGGGGCAATTATTTATTACCGTCCACTGCTAATTCTTTGGTGATACGAAGCTGAAGTGAGCTATTCACTAAATGGTGTAGCAGTTACATTCTGGCGCTTCAGGCATCAGAACTATTTAAGGTGGAACGGGAAAGTTAGCTAGCTACCGAGACATTAGCATGCTATTAGCGAGTTTTTTATGCTTGTTACAAAGAAAACGACCATAATACATTGAAACGACATTAAACTAAGATAATACAGTGGTTATCGTAATTTTTTTAACTGAGAAAATTCTCACATTCATGGGTTTCTTTGTTCAGCCATCTTGCCGGTTTTTCTTTTTTTCTCATAACACTCCATGGGGATGAGCCTCTGAAGCCACTTGGGATGAGCCTCTGAAAAACCTCCGTTTGTAGGGTCATGTAGCCCTAACACTTCGCCCTACCCCTCTATCTCAACAAAAATCGGGACACCCTACTCCTAGACGTGAACGTGCAAAACAGAGAGCTAAGGGCTCAGTGGTAGGGGCGAGGGGTGAAATGGGATTGGGCCTAACATACTAATATTTTAACACGCCTCGGATTGAGCTCTGGTTTAGGTGCTTGTACTTCAATCATGGGAGGTGGGGTGTCAGGGTTTTGTTTTCTTTGACCCATTACCCAGATTCAATTATGGTAACTATATAAAGGACCAAAGAAACCCTAAACAGTTCTGCGCTGCACCCCTTCAAGAATCAAATTCGAGTGATATGCATATAGTTCTGGTCCTATTTTTGAGAATTTCTGGCTTTATCATTAAAGGCCAAACATATCAATGGTCGGGGGTGGCTGGTAGCCTAGTCGCAAGAGGTGAGCGAGCAATCAGCCCGAATCGGATTACATACCCCTGGATGTGCACCTGGGCAAGGCACCCAATCCCCACTGCCCCAAGTGGCACCGCTCTGCTGGCAACACTGTACTGCATTGGGCATTGTTAGTCATGGGGCTGGGCAATGTGATGAGATTTAGCATTGTTGTGGTAAATTACTAACAATACAACACAAAATATCTTTTATTAGAATACTGTCCAACTGCATGTTTCATTACAAACAGGGCATTAGTCCTGCTTTAACTAATAAAAAATTTATTATATTCAAATGTGTTCAAATTGCACTGCTGGTCCTTTGCTGTCTGTCCAACTGATCAGACATCGGAAAAAATTGATATCATGAAATATCATGTATCGTGAAATTTCTTGAAGTATCAGGATATATTTTTGCCATATTGCACACTAGTTACAAGGACCATTTTCCGTTTTAAATGGCTAGCACAATGCTGTCACCAAAAAAAAGACATGATTACTCAAAGAACAAAGTATGACGCACAGATTGTCCCATTAGATGTGTAGCTATGACTTCTCCAGAATATATTTAGATAAGAAAACAATCAAAAAGATCAAAGTGTGACACTGGGACATCCCAAATACTAGCAGCATTTCACATTTGGCCTGTTACTGTATCACTACTACTACCAACAACTATTCTTGTTCTCTTTTGTAGAGAGTTTCAGTGGCTGGGAGATCATACAAAATGGAGGTGACGGGTGGACCATTGAGCGCATATTTGCACCTCACCCAGATAACACAGTAACAAAATGCTTTGTTACTTCTTACCAGTAAGTTCTCAATTTTAAAATGACTACAAATTCTTTTCACTGTTCATATATTGGACACTAGTAACTTCCATGCTACTTATTTGTTGCATGCCACCCTCTACTGCTCTATATAATAAGCTGGAAATATAATAGAAGCAATTAAGTTATCAATTTTAACTTATTTCCTCAGTTCATGCCTGAAATGTCAGCTGATTGATCTGGAGAAGGAAGGTTACAGTCCTGCGTTCCTTGATGAAATGCAGCCTGACATTGTGATTTCAGATTGGTGAGCATTCGTTTATTGGGGGGGCGGTGGGGATATGTAGATCACATTCACTGAAGTAATCTTCTTTTTGTACAGGTATGCCCCACGGCGTGACTGTGGAAGCAAATATGACATTTGCGTTGAACTGCTGAATCAAAACCAGGAGGCAATCCAAACCTTTCAACCAGAGAGTGTCTTCTTTCCACAGTGGAATGATCAGCAATGGAAAGAGGTGGATAACATATTATATGGAATAAAACAGTATTCAGAAAAAGGGACTTGACAAATCTATACATAGACTGACTGATAGGCTCTGCCTTACCCTTTAATTTGGGATCAGAAAGCTATTCTCCCTTTAGCAGGATTTCAAAAACATTGGCAAAGTGTCTGCAGGCATCCTTAGATTAAATTTAATACTGACAATAAGAGAGTTTCACAGACCCAGATCAAGCCTAACCCTTGGCTTAAAAGAAATCGCATTGCAATTTATTCTGAGAACAAGCTTAATTCATGTCATGGAAACAATTTTTTAAAATTTCATTTCTAATGTAATTTAGTTCTACATGTGCAATGACTATATACTATTTCTATTCTCAAAGCAGCTTATATCCATATCAGACTGACTCTGTGTTTGCTAGCTCAAATGATTCAACAGCGAGTGAATTATTCATTGTGCATGACACCCTTTACCAGGCGTTACTGGGTGATTATGAGCAGGATTACATTAAAACCACTGTTACACACCAAACACAATTTTTCAAATGGGAAAAATGCAAGATTTTTTTGTCCCCTTTTCGATTTCAGAGACTGTTGACAGGCGACATAAACTTGTAACTAACATGATCAGGATTATCCTTTGTCCTTTGCTTCAACATGTAAGGTGCTGCATTTCAAACGCAGATAAAACTGGGCTACAGATGTCTGAACTACAAGCAAAACAAGTTTCAGCTCCTGAACGAGGGCTCAAACTCTGTGTTGCTTTCACTCTTATCAAATTTGAAAGTGGCAACCAAGGGCACCCTCGGCCTTTTTTGTGAGGAACAAAGGATAGCTGTCATTTAAGGACATCTGCAATTTGTTTATTTATTCATTCAATAAATAAATAAAGTGGCCATGGATTTCATAAGTTTTTCCTGTCTGCTTGTTTCCAAGATGTTGTTGAAATCGGTCAGAACCTGTTTTAACTTCATTTAGTGGATATGACTTTAAAAAGATAAGCCTTCCAAAAAAAACAGAACTTAATTAGAATATGTTAATTTTCTATCACAATCCTTTAGATTTGGTTATGGAATGTATGTAACAGGTACTCAGTAATCCGTACCAGAATACAATTTTAAAGTAATCCTCCTAATCCTGCCTCTTAAAGAGACATAGGCTGTCTGTATCCTAATCTAATCCAAATATAAATTCAAGTTAAAGGGTAACAATTCTGAAGGACTTAAATGCATAAAATGATGTTCCTCTCTGCTGTATTTTAGATGAAACATGTCTTTAAAAACTACGGACGAGGAGTTCGCTTCATCCGTTTCACTCATGGAGGTCAGGACACAAAGTGCTGGGCAGGCTACTATGGAATACGGGTCACCAGCAGCAGTGTTAAAGTGTGCCTAACAGCAGGGTGATGTTTACACCCACTACTACAGGAATTACTGTGTTGTACTTGTGCCTTAATCCACACCACCTCTTTTAAAAATACTGTATGGGGGGTGTATTTTGTTTCTAGAGATTATATGTGTTCAGCATGCTACTCTTGAACATATTCGTTGGACCTTCAAAGGTTCCACTCTAAGATTTAACAAAATATGGCAACCCTGGACCACATCCACTTATATCTAACTTAAAGGCTATCTGATTCCTGCTTAATGCGTGCCATTTCTCCTGTTCTTTTATTATTTACAGTATTTTCATTCACACTAAAACTGACTTGGTTACATATATCATTTTTTCCTCACTTTATTCCTTTGTACTTGTTCGTATGTTGCACAATAAAAAGATCTGCAAAAAGGAAAAAATAAAAAATATATATTTGAATTGTTGAACGGCAAAGGATCACCTTTACATCATTATTTAAAGTATTTAGTTTCCTGTTATGAATTCCAATCAATGAAACGAGTCTGGTGAAATGCATTATTCACACTGAGCATTTCTGTGATGAACGATGGAACATGGCCAGTAAGTGCTTTAATAGATAAAAAGAAGCCAGTGTGTCTCCTGACGCACAGCCAGAGATGCCTTTTCATATAGTATACAGTGATGAGATGTATGGGTCACCAGTAATCAATCCTAAAGCAGAGAGGTACAGTAGTTTAGAGTATTTTGTTTTTAGAGATTAGGGGCAAAAAAACAAAAACAAAACAAAAAAAACACCTGTCTTTGTGCGCCGCTGTTGCAGGGCTTATAATAATATTGTATGCCCTTTGAAACATGCTTCGCCTGCCCACTTGTGGTCTGTGGCCCAGTGGTTGAAAAGCCCTTGCTTTAGTACATAAGAGATTTGCTTTGAACAATAAATGTGTTTGAAATGCTGGAAATGTTTATTTCTATGTAATATTCACATGTAATAATTCTTTTCTGTAACGAAACATTCAATATAAAAATATATATTAAAAAAAAAAAACATGGGTTTTGCATTTGAACTGTTGAATGGCAAGGGATCAACTTTACATCATAATTCTTTTGAACGTAATTATAAGTTCATCAAGAGAGTAATGAAAATTATACATATAAATAAAAAAAACTGAAGGTTGTTCAAAGAAGGTCAGGACTGACTGATCCAAATGAACATATGAAAAATATGGGATTTAACATGACCACAGTTCTAATTTACAGACGTGTTAAAGTGTATGGAAAGGGAACTTCCATCCATTTCTCGATCCATCTGTCTTAAATTTAGGTAAGCCAAAAATAAATAAATAAAAAAAAATAATAAAATAAAAATCCTAATAACAAACTGGAAAAATCCTTTATGAATTCATTTTAGTGAAAGTGATCGACTGTCTTCATATATTTTTAACTTTTGGCCCACTTTCAGAAAAGTTCTCTATTACAGTTTTTGAGTTGTTCTAGGTTACCTGTAACCTAAAAGGTATAGCCATCAAGGTCTGTATGCTGGTACATTAATCAAGCCTGAGCCCATGTGATCAGACACAGTAACACTTACTAGTTCCCAGCTTTTGTGGAGACCTTTAAAAGTATTTCGAATAATTGGTTAATTTGTATGAAATAAACACCATAATTATTGCTGCCATTCCAGAAATGCATGAAAAATATCCAACAGGTTATCATAGGATATTTGATCTTAATATTGTCAGAATTCACCACAAATAAATAGCTGAACTGAAAAGCACTCTTTAGCTTTAAGCACTACATCACCTCCATGTCAGAAGAGGACAATTATGACACATTTGACAAATCAAGATAATCTTAACTGACCACAAAGTTTTTTGCCAAGTAATATCTTACACTCATTACACATATCCACTTTGCTCAACTGAGGTGGCATAATATTTCAAGGCAAATATGAAAAAGAAAAATAATGGTATTCGAAATAGTTCAATTCACTTCCTGATAATTGTTTCAGATTAAGAACCAAAAGTGGTTCAGAATCAAAACTGGTTCTTGTGTTTAGTTTCCATTTTCCATAACCGTACATCATGATGATTTATGCCTGACAGGACCTACGTAAAGGCTGAACTCATAAAAGAACACATTTACGCTTCTTCTTAGGCTCCGGGGGCTCCAGGGCAGCTAGGATGGCCTCATCAAATACATTCTTCAGCCCTTTCTGTAAATAAACAGCAAGGAAATGAGTTAGTCTGATCAAGAACAGAAGCCGGAGCAGAATAAGACCTGCATCCGTGGTATTTATGCTGAGCACAACATCTCTGGCTATAGTGGCAGAGCACTGATAAAGCCCTAATTATGCGTTAGGAGGCACATTAATCTCTCACCAGTGACCATCCACACTACTGACACCATGAATGCTGCCATGATCAGAGAAGCTTAAGGGTGGTATTGTGGTCCAAGATGTGATCTCATAACGATGGAGAGAAGAAGGAATTTGGCTTTAAATGTGGGCAGAATTTATCGGAGTGATGGAGTTTGAAATGTCTAAACTCTCTAAACTGGGGATTCCAGTCCTGGAGAGCTGGCTTCCTGCACAAATGGGTGACTTTCCTGCACAAACACACCTGATTCAACTCATCGGTTACCTGCCAGATTTAGCTGGAGTATTAGAGTGGTGGGGGGGCCCTCTGGCCCTCACATTCCCACCCCTGTCCTAAACCAATCTTGAGCGTTGGATTTTATAGTGGGACAAGAAATTGCTCTGGTCTGCTTGTCAACATCAACAATAAGCTTGTCGATGGTGCCACAGAAGACTGACAAGAAAGACCGCAATTAAGCTATGTTCACGTTACAAGCCTGATTTCACAAATCTGATTTTTTGCTCAAATCCGATCTCTCTGACACGATGGTTCACACTTGTTTAGGTAGGTGACTCAATTCTGTCATTAATGTGAACGAACCGATGTCCTGAAATGACCCGTATGAGCACATCCTACTCAGTAACGTCACGTGAATGAATCACGTTCATCATCAGCAAACAGACTAACGAGCAGAACGAGCTTCGCTGAGAAGATAAATAACTCTGATCAGCTCTCAGCTTCATTATTAGAGCGAGACGAAGGAGAAAAAGGTGAGATGAGCTGCTTTTCCACCGTTTACAGGCTTTAACTTCTGTTTGGCGCTGCTGCCATGGTAACACTGAATGATGATCCACGCGCAGTGGAAAAAAAGCACATCAATTCCGATCTGAGCATCACATTAAGGTCACATGGCCATAAAACGGATACGTATCCGATCTAGGGCCACATATGAAAATTGCTCGGGTTGGATTTGAAAAGATCAGATTTGCGTGTCCACACAGCTCTGTAAACAGATCCGAGTCACATCAGGGCAAAAAATCAGATTTGTGTCACTTCAACCTGGTAATGTGAACTTAGCCTTAGGCATGCACCATGTATCTGCATTCTCTTCCCAGGAAAAAGAATTTAGATATATATATATCATATTTTATATTATATTTATATATTTTTCCCTAGGATTCATTTCAAATGAGTTTGCCAAGATAAGTTGCTTACAATTTTCAAATTTCATTTGTGAAACTTTGCCTTGAGTTCAGCATTGCTGAGGTTTGTCACAAGTCCTCAACCAACAGTGCTACTGTTTGGGCCGTGTTGACCTGTGCTGAATATACAAACGGGCGTAAACGCTAAATTTAGCAGTGTCTAAGCACATCTTTAACATATCATCCCCACTAGTTATGAATAAACACATAAAAAGAGCTTGTAAAGCAAACTGTCAGTTGGGAAACTCTACTACTCACTGTTTATGGTACATGAGTTAGCCAGCATGCTAACTGCTAGGCTAGCATCTGCACACACAAGTCACCCAACTGCCAACAACCGTGGCAGTTACATACTCTTTTTTGCACAACTCAACGTGCTAGCGAGTATATTGCCATTGTCGGAAGAAAACCTCGTATTTCCTTTTTGACATTTTCAGTTTTTGACATAATTTGAAAATATTTGTTACCCTTTACATTGTGTGTAAATTTCGTGATGATAGGACTAAAAGAAATGACCCAAATTTACTTGGGAAAAAAAGTCTGGTTCCACTGACTTACATTAAAAGTAAAGCAGGTTTTTTCTCCTGTAAAGTTACCATTTTGGAGATACAAGGTTTTCTTCCGAGTACAGTGATATAATTATGTTTGCTTTTGTGTCTTTACTGTTCATGTTAGTTAGCTAGTTTGCCAACTGCACCAATCTTCTGGTCCAGCCTTGGCCACACCCCTTTTCGCAAGATATCTAAACTGCAAATCTGAAGTGTGATTGCAGATTAAGGCCTGTGGTTTAAAGTCTACTCACCTGTGTTAAAGCCGAACATTCCACATATTTCACCGCTTTCAGGTCCCTGGCTAGTTTCTCTGCCGTTTCGGGAGTGATGGGCTTCTGCTTGTTCTTGGCAAGCTTTTCAGTAGTTGAGGGATCGTCTCTAAGGTCAATCTGCGTTCCGACCAATAGGAATGGGGTCTTTGGACAGTGATGGGTAATCTCAGGGACCCACTGCATGCACAAGGAAAGACAGGAAAGCTTGTAAACACACTTCTAGGTCGGCTTGGCAGGTCTGAGATTAAACACTTTGATGGGTTTCAAAACATCAACACCTTAATCTCACAAAGAGAAAACAGAGCAAGAAACTGTTGGCTGTTGTTGGTTGAATTTTTCCAAAATCAGATCTTACTTTTTCTTTGACGTTTTCAAAGGAAGAGGGTGAAACTACAGAGAAACAAACTAGGAAGACGTCGGTTTGGGGATAGCTCAGGGGACGCAACCGATCATAATCTTCCTGACCTAGAAACAGAGAAAATGACATCCTTTTAGATTTGTGGCTAAAATGCATAAAATATAGGCCCAATCCCACTCCACCCCTCACCCCTACCACTGAGCCCTTAGCCCTCTGTTTTGCATGTTCTTGTCTAGGATTAGGGTGTCCCAATTTTTGTTGAGATAGAGGGGTAGGGCGAAGTGTTGGGGCTACATGGCCCTCCAAACGGAGGTTTTTCAGAGACTCCAAACAGAGTGCTATGAGGAAAAAAAGAAAAAACGGCAAGATGGCTGAACAAGAGACCAAAGAAACCCACAAATGTGAGAATTTTCTCAGTTAAAAAAATTACGATAACCATTTTATTATCTTAGTTTAATGTCGTTTCAATGTATTATGGTCGTTTTCTTCATAACAAGCATTACAAATCGCTAGTAGCATGCTAATGTCTTGGTAGCTAGCTAGCCAACTTTCCCATTCCACCTTAAATAGTCCAGCGGTTTTGACACCCAAAGCGCCAGAATGTAACTGCTGCACCATTTAAGGTGGAACGTGAAAATTCGAACAAGAAGCTGGTGAATACCTGACTTCAGCTTCATATCACTGAAGAATTAGCGGTGGGCGGTAATAAATAATTGCCCGCCTCTTTAAAGGCATATGATGCCCTAAATGTAACTAAAGCCCAGCAGTGAGGAGCTGAACTTTACCCTCCTCTGCTGTCACTGAAGACGGGCCGGGTCGCCTACAGAGCAGCGCTAGTAGCCTCTTAATGAAGCAGTGTTTTTTTTTCCCTTATTTTGAGGGTTGTCCAATTTCATAGGGAAAGATTTCAATCACTACCCCTTGTAACTCAAAAACAAGGGGTAGGGGTGAAAAAAAAATAAAATAAAAATAAAAATAAAAATAAAAATATAGGATTGGGCCTTAGTCTCACCATCTGCAGCACTTTGAATGGACAGGACAATTTTTTTTTATCCAAACTCTCTTTAGCATCTTCTTTTATGACTTGAGGTATAATATTTTGTTCTACAGACATTTTATGCATGTTTGTACAATAAGAAAACACCATACCTGCAGTGTCAAATAATCCAAGAGTGTAAGGTTCACCGCCGATCATTACAGTTACGGCATAGTTATCAAACACCTGAAAAAGAAGACAAATGTTATGCAGCTATGAACTGACTAGGTTTTCTCTTTGGTTTGCACACAGAATTATTAAAATAGATGCATTAATTCAACACATACAGTTTAAAACTATGGACCACAATGTGAACATTGAAGAGGTTGTATTCAGTGTACTTACTGTTGGTACGTACTCTGAAGGGAACTTGTTTGTGGTGTATGAAATCAAAAGGCAAGTTTTACCCACAGCACCATCTCCAACTACTACACATTTAATTGTCTGCATTGTTGCACTGTGAATCTGTGCTCTGGTATCTGCAACAGGGAGAGGAAAAAGGATCTTTACTGGTCATATATTTGAATAACGTTTCATGTTACATTTATAAGAGGTTATATGAGAACAATTAAATGTCAGAAAAGCTTTAGATTCATGGGTCAAAATATAAGATATATGAAATAGAGCTGGGAAATATGATGATATTAACTCTTATGCTCGTGGGTATATTTTAGTTTTTCCATCTGAATTTACATCACCAAATCAGTAACTGCATGAAATAAATGTAAATCTTTATTTTATTTATTTATTTTTTTGTAAAAGTTCCCCTCAAATGAACAGAACGTGTTTTATGATCATACACATATAGCTATACGCTTACAATTTACTGCTGAAAGCCAAAAATCTGACACGCTCTTTGTATTATTTTATAAAATCATTTTTACAGAGCAGATCACTGAAGAGACGCCATCTGTTTATAGTTTATAGCCCAGATTTGTGGACAAATGGGTCGACTTTCAGTAGACAAAAACTTGTAAGTTCAGCTTCTTTGATTATAAAGTTTAAAAATTACATCACCATCTATTTGACTGGAAAGAAGACAGTTACAGCTCTCATATGACCCCCACCTTTTGAATGTAGCTTATGAAATATGAAAGTTATGAAGAATATGACGAAGTGTGTTTTGGAACCAAGGAGTTTAAAAGGTTAATAGTAATTGTGATAAAGCTCATCATAAAATGCTTTTCTAAACTAATCATGGATATCAGTACTTAAAAGCGCCTTATCTTTTGCATGTTTGATTACAAAAAAAGTATAATTAGTCCTGTTTAACTGGATTAAGTGCAGCACAGTGTGTGAAATTTTTAAAACCAAATCACTGAATGAATAGTTTTTCTGGTATTTTTCAAAATGTGGTCCTACTTTGTCTGTTCTAACTTATGAGACGTCTGAAAAAATAAAAAGTGACATACCGTGTATCGTAAAAACGTCTCGTAGTATCGTGCTATGACATTTTGCCATATCGCCCACCTCTAACATGAAACCATCGAGCGAGCATCACCATGAACACACTAGGGGTGGGAATCTCTAGGCACCTCACGATTCGATTACGAATACGATTCAGAGGCTGCGATGCGATTATAAAACGATTATCGATGCATCTTGATGCGTCTTTTTTTTCTATACAGGATTTCTTTTTTCTCACTGTCTGAGGACTTGGTAGTTTTAAAGCAGAGTATTTGTAACGATCCATAATGAATTTAATTCCAATATCTTTTATTAATAAATCAAATTGAAGTGATGTGGCAAGTGAACTGGAAGGCTCTCATTCACTGCTCTTGTTTGGAGCACATGAGACGCTGCTGCCACTCATCTGTGATAAAATGCGCTGTTACGGTGAAATAAGATCCAGAGGCACTGGGTGTCCACGCAGCATGTTAAAGCTATTCTACCCGTTTTCTGTAGTGATTTCATAACTTTGGTTTTGGTCTCGTTGTAGAGCGTGTGGGGGATCGCTGTGTCAGTAAAATATCTTCGAGACGGGACGCTGTATCTCGGCTCCAAAGTGTGCAACATAGCGCGAAAGCCCTGGTTCTCAACAACTGAGAACTGGCGTGCAGACTGCAGATCACATAGCAATGCAGTCTCGCCGAGCTAGTAGCGAACAAAAAGGCAAAGAGAGAGATTTAAGACGAACATTCGGAGACAAATGGACTTATTCGCATTTATAAGAAGCTCAGTTGGTTTCCTGGTATGTTAAATCTGCAACAAGAGACGTCAAACACTCAAAAGTTGCAAAGCTTCTCTTTCGAATTTTCCCGTTCCACCTTAAATGGTGCCGTATTTACATTCGGCGCCTCAGTCAGAATTTAAGGTGGAACGGGAAAATTCGAACAGGAAGCTGGCGAATAAGAAGCGACTTCAGCCTCGTAAAACAGTCAAACTTTGAGAGACATTTTACAAGAAACTATTCAACTTTTGACGGAGATGGGAGGAAATCGGCGATAGCTGAGCTAAACCTTAAAGCAGAGTCTGCATTTTCGTATATATTGTTTAGCCCATACTAGGACATCATCACATACTGAGACATACTGGACATTAAATGCTGAGGCTCCCAAAGTGGTTTGATTTTTGTTGAAAGGACAAAATGGCTCTTCTTATCATTTGTGTTGTGACTCCTGACCTAACCTAGCTTTTAATGCAGAGGGAGCCGGTCGGATTTCTCACTCATCCAGTGGTGTTTTTGTTATGTGCCGCCACAGACTGTCCGGGCGCTGCACTTTCCCACTTCCAAGTTCCGCCTTTTGCGTTCCGTCAACATTACGTTACAAATTAAATATTTAGAAAATCGATTTTTGACATTTGTGAATCGATTCAGAATCGTTCACATCCGCATCGCGATGCATCTAAGAATCGATTTTTCCCCCCACCCCTACTATCTACCAGTTAACCATCTCTTAAAACTGAAATGCTTTTAGGAGCTCTGGCTGCAATATAGGAGCACAGTTTTGCCCAGTCAGTGGGAAATGTTTTTCCAATCACTTTTTATGGTTTTAATACAGGATGAGAAGCATTTCTTGTTGGATCTCAGTTCAAACGACTGCAGCATCTATATAAGTGTAGATAGCAGAACTACAGCTGCTGCCTTTCCTACTGAACAGCTCAGTGAACTGTAGCTGTTGCAGGGCTATGAGCAAAGACAGAGGCCCTGCAGCTGAGAGTCGACAAAATACCAGTGAGTAGTGCGGGAAAAATGTGGGTCCTGCAGGTATGAAGATGCACCACTGATGTAATGTTACTTAAACTAGACTATTGGACGTAATTCAAAATTACCTGAGAAGAAGAAAAGTTACAGATACGACAGGAAACCCTGGCAGGGTCGTTAGGAGAGGAAGCTAACGTTAAATCTAGCCAGTTTGAGCCCATTTTATATGCCAATATCCAGTGGTGTGACTGTAAGTGTATGTATTTTCAGCAATGTTCAATGTCTGTGCACAAAAATGTATAAGTTACACATTTTAGTGACGATTTGGTCAAACCGCCTTTCGTTGAACTGGGCCAAAACACTAAATAAGCTAAGTTAAGCTCCCAAGCTCAGCGTTTAACGTTACTCTGACGATATTTACATCGATCTAACGTTGCCTTCAGTCGTCATGAGGTGTTGTGACATGGCCATATTTCACATAAACAAAATAACAGAGCCAATATGTAACAAGGTTTAACATGATACGAGGCTAGCTAGTTAGCCACCAGCTCAAACTGAGCTCCGCTCATTATCGCTGGGAAGCTAACCAAGCTAACTGGTTTCCCATCCGCTAACTGGCAAATTCCCTGTTTTAAAGCCATGACAAGCCCCGGACTTCACAGAGGAAGGTCAGCCATCATCACACTGACACTCTTTATTCAGTGTTGGTTACAAAGTTTGAGTCTCGAAGATGTGAAATCGTTTCTTACCACAGTCGTTTCCACCGATCCGCGAACCGAACAGCGGCGAGCGAGCAACTCGGCAATCAGGACCGAGAAATTTTCCGGTGGCCGCCCAAACAGTTTTTCCAAAGTAAAAGTCCCTCTGTTGTCACTTGGCAAGAACATAAAATTATTACTAGAATGTGGTCAAAAAGTGCTATAAAGGGTGGCTGTTTCATTGTCATATATAAATATAAAATTAATCATCTTAATATATTCAGATTATTTAGATTCTTAGAAACACAGTGTTTCCAAAGTAAAAGTACCTCTGTTGTAATTTGGCAAGAACATAAAATTATTACTAGAATGTGGTCAAAAAGTGCTATAGAGGGTGGCTGTTTCATTGTGATATATAAATAAAAAAAATCATCTAAATATATTCAGAGTTTTTCCAAAGTAAAAGTACCTCTGTTGTAATTTGGCAAGAACATAAAATTATTACTAGAATGTGGTGATAAAGTACTATGAAGTGTGGCTGTTTCATTGTGATATATAAATAAAAATATCATCTTAATCAGATTATTTAGATTATTAGAAAACTGTTTTTCCAAAGTAAAAGTACCTCTGTTGTAATTTGGCAAGAACATAAAATTATTACTAGAATGTGGTCATAAAGTACTATAAAGGGTGGCTGTTTCATTGTGATATATAAATAAAAAAATTGTCTTAATAAATTCAGATTATTTAGATTCTTAGAAAATAAATTCAATTAAATATGGAGCCCCAGAAAAGACATGGGGGAAAAATTAACATGGGTTTTTACACTAACATGGGTAAATTACACTTTAAAATTACAAACTCGCCCAGAAATGTGTGGGTCACCTTAAAACACACTTAAAACACCAAGACTTTCCAAAAAGATTATCCACTTTATTCAAACTGCTGTTCATTTATTTAACACAGTGGAATAAAAAACAAATGTTGGACAATTCAAGAAAACATTATTCATCACAATAAAAGACCAAACATTTGGTCCAGTAGATAAAATTGAGTCAGTATCTTTGACTCTCACGTTCGGTACATTCAGCATGACTTGATTATCTATACATTCAGTTTAAAAAAGAAAAAAAAAGTTTAAAAAATTTAGCAACTTTAAAATCACAAATTACAAGGAAATCGATACATTCCTGAGTCTTGAACTGTGACAGAGAGACAAGCTCTCTTAAAGCTCTCCACATTTTGAGAGGACCTCATCACAGGCAAAGTAATCCTTCAGTGGAGCAAACAGATGTCTGATCACCGGGACGCTCCAGGATTTACCCAGCACCTTCTGTCTCTGATTACGGCCCATGTTCTTCACGTCTGTGTAATGCTTTGGGAATCCAAAAATCCTGTCAAAGAGTGCAAAGAGACCATTAGACCATTGTTTACCATTTATATAAGTGGTTTCCATGTGAAAAAAATAGAAAAAGACGAACTTCTCCATTTCGGTGATCCATATACCGTCATCCTTTCCATTCATTGTGATGGGGAAATGACTGTCATTGGTCCCCTGCTTGAGGGAGTTTGAGCGAGTGGTAATAGTGCGTACCTTGACATACTATAATGAAAATCACAAATGAAAATGAGAAGAATTAGCACAATGTGTCTTCTGCACAAATGCAAAATTATTTCCTCATTTTTCAACAAAAAATAAAAAAAAAAAGAAATCTAACTGCACCAGACCTTGGCAGTGCGGCCGGGTTCGAGGCATTCCTGAAGAGTCAGTTTGTCGTTCTGAGAAGCAATGATTGGTCTGGAATATAAAACCATTTTACAAAACTTATTAAAACACCACACAATGACAGTAACTCAACCCTACTTCTTAAAGGTGGGTACATCTTTGAGAGAGTACTTTTAAATGAACATCTAATTAAAACATAAAACTCAGGTTCACAGTTCCAACAAAAACAGCCAAGAATGTTTAACATGTTTAGTTTCACAAGTACTACGACTGTGGAATTGAGGTCACTAATTATTAATACATATGCATCAGAAAATGCAAAATGATCACGGTATTAAAACGGCAGCAGTACAAACACAATGCAAAACACAGGGGGTCCTGGAGGGTCCGGGACTCCCTAATTAATCTCTTGGTCCCCCTGAATGTCTCATAATTCAACTTATAATGAAGTTATGCTGTTTGTTAGGGAAAAATAGACACTCAAATACAAATTCATGGAAAGGACATTATTTATTCTATTCACAGCTGCCAAACTTCTGTCCTTAGTATTCTACTATGCAGCACTGGTCTGCCTCAGGGAGGCGCTGTAGCAAATTAGTTCGCCCCATTGGCTCTTTATAGCCTAGCAACTGTAACTATGCTCAGAATACCCCTAAAAAACTTTACAATATGCTGTACCGTATCTGTAAATCTGAAAACTTGGCCAATTTCGCAAGACACTGGTGGACAACAGGGCTGAGAAATAGGACAATATATATATATATATAGTTTTCATGATAAATTATGTCGCAATACAATACGCTTTTTTGAACATATCATGTATACCGTCAGTACTTGTAGTACACTGACAAACACTGACTGTTTTATTCTAAAGAGAGCAACTGTTTGACTGGATTTAGTGCAACACAGTATGTAAAACACTGAATAAAAATCAGTGTTCACAGTTTTTGAATACTGTATTTGTATTTTTTATGTAAATGTAGCACTACTGCTTCATCTTTCTCTGTTCCAACTGATCAGATGTCTGGCAAAACGAATACTGTGACGCTATGTATCATAAAAAGTTCTTGAAGTATCACAATATAATATTTGTGTCATATTGGACACCTCTAGTGGGTTGTTGCTCATTTCTCAAACCAAAGACACCAGAGGAGAAGTGTAAGATCTCAATTAATGTGTGGAAGACTGCATTACCAAACCAGGAAAGTGCCTTTCCACAAGAAGTATTGTTGAACCAAACACTGGTGCCATTAAAGCTAGCACCAGCACTGCTAAGGCGAATAAGTTAACAGTTAGCCAACACTGGAGTAGCCAGCCAACCTAAAACCCTTAAATACCGAGGAGTATTTCACACACTGAGTACAAACTAGTCTCTTTCCTGTAGGTAGGTTAATATTTTGTATTTATGTTAATATACTGCTGCATATCCCTTCTTTTGGATGACAGCTTGAAGTCGTCTAGGCATGCAGTGTGTGAGTTTGCAAGTGATGATCAGCCAGGCTTGTTTTCTCTGTTTTGGACGGCCAGAGCGCGGCAGGTTTTGAACACTCACTACTGTCTCTTTCCATGACTTCACAGTACATTTTTTTTTGTATCAGCAGACACATTTTAAGAGACAATAATACTTAAGTAAACGATAATTATGTTATCTAAAGCAGTATCTTTCAGAATGTTCATGAAATGTTTGAGTCAGGTATGTTGGGTGATTTGAATATGATGTATATGCATTTAGATTAATGTCTCAATATTGTTTATTTAATAAAATGGGGGAGTTTGTGAATGTTTTCTAGTTTGCTATTGTTAATTTGGACCTAAAGCTTGATTGAAAGGTTATCATATACCTAGCATCATGTTCTTTTAAATATAGTCAAGCACAATCTTCATAATCCATGAAAAAAATTAAATAATTCTAAAAGAAATGATGACAGAGGGGTCCCAAGACCATTTTGAGCACTGTATGTTACAGTGCTAAGAGACCCTCTTCCTAGGAGTAGCTAAAACACTTGCTACAAGAGTATTACAAGAAGAATACTGTACTTTCATCTTTTTACAACAGTACTACAAAATAAAAGTCTAGGCACAATGAAAATGGTTAAAACGTTCAGTTTCAAAAGCACTAAAACTTTGGATTTAACAGTTTTATAGTGGGCATTAAAGACACACCTGTTCATGCCTGGGAGGTTCCCCCAGAAGTATCGGGCTCTGTGGGCTGGGCTCACTTTGACAGCATCAACAAGGACCGGGTTGCACTGCGAACAACACAAACGCACAGAGAAAAACAGGAAACTGTGATAACGTGCATTATTGAACGATAATACTTGCACACTGTATGTACTGCAGCCATGTTGACTGTAACATCTGATGTTATGGTATCAGTAAGGGCACCAAATACAACACAGAACATATGAACACGATGAACAAGACTTCTTTCCTTTGGAAATGAAGCCTCACCTCTAGGAAACGGCAGATATCAGCTTTGTCCCTGTTGTTCATGAACACAACATTCTCGAAGAGCCAGAAGAACGGCCGAGGGTCGTCTTCCTTCGGCTTCATGACGTTCAGTAGCCGATAGTAGTCAAAGAAGAGCCGCCCAGTGCCTTCTGCAAGGAGCAGAGGTGTAAAATCACAGTGAGTTAATTACAACACAAAAGCAGAAAGCCTGCAGCAGAGATTGCCTTGTATCTTCATTCGATAAAAGGCTCTATTTGTTTATGCTGAAGAACACAATACACGATTGTTTATAATTTAAATGGTAAGGCATGTATGAAATGATTATTTTTTGTTTTTTTTTATCAGGTAGTGAGATGCTGGAAGGCTTCGCTAGAATTACAGACACATAATGAGATCAGTAAGTTCAAAACTAGAGGTGGGGATCTCTAGGCACCCTACAATTCGATTCGATTTTAAAACGATGCATCTTGATTTTCTGAGGCTTACTTTGTGATTTTTCCTGTATTTGTCATTAACAAGTAGTATTACATTGCTGTCAGTATAAAACCTTGTCTCTCCAAAAAAGGTAACTTTACAGGAGAAGGACAAAAACGTTCTAACTTTTAACGGAAGCAAGTAAATAAATAAATAATCGTTTTCAAGTAATTTTAGACCATTTCTGTTGATCCGTTCATCATGACATTTTGCTACATCTTAAAGGGCAACTGGTCTTTTTAAAATGTATATCAAAAAAATGACAAACAACAAAAATGGAAATGCACGGTTTTGTCCCAACAGCAACGATTAACTGAATCTGAATGCAAGTCAATCCAGTAACTTATTAAAGGTTCTACATATGACATTTTAAACCTTAATACAGCAGCAAACAACTATTTTCTATGTGAAGATATAGTGGAGTAATGGCATCCTGAGCAGAGAATGAAGTCACACCCCCACCCCACGAAACAAAGACAGCGACCGCCCACACAGCATTGTGTGGGCACTATCACTTCAGATAGTGAAGTGCAGTAGAAAACGTTCAGGTGAAAGCTACCCTCCAAATTTTCCTCCACCAAATATTCCTCGAAGTAGATGAGGCTGAGGTTGGCTTCCTATTCACATTTTCCTGTTCAACCTTAAATCGTGAAGCAGTTTCATTCTGTGCCTGAATGTAACTGCCGCACCATTTAAGGTGGAATGGGAAGATTCGGAGGCACTTGAAAAAGACTTCAGCAACTAAAGAATTAGATCGATGGTCCTCTGGTTGGCAGCAACTACAACCGGGCGGAAAACGGGTGGTAACATGTAATATGGTTTTCCCCCTCAACTGCACTGAAGCCAAAGTGCTTCCATACACTAGCTCAAGGGTCGGCAACCTGCGGTTCCACATTAGAATTAGATTTGTAGGTAAAAATAAAATAATCCTCCTTTGCAGTAAAATAAAGCTCTGCTGATCATTCAGCACAGTTTACAATAAATGATCTTAAACGCTGGAATTTATGTAGCCTATAATCACTAGTTCACCTAGCTAGCTAGTAGCTAACGAAAAGGCAAAGAGAAAGATTTGAGATGAACATCGATAATTTGGAGACTAACAGACGTTTATCATCACTCCAGCTGGTTTCTTGACATGTTTAATCTGCAACGAGAAACTGTCAAATACTAAACACTGAAAAAAAAAAGAAAAACGTGAAACCGAAGTCAGCTTCTCATCCGCCAGCTTCTTGTTTGAATTTTCCCGTTCCACTTTAAATGGTGCAGCAGTTACATTCTGGTGCCTCAGGCACCTTTTAAGGTGGAACGGGAAAATTCGAATGAGAGGCTGGTGAATGAGAAGCGACTTCAGCCACATAAAAAATAGAACATTGAGAGACGTTTTACAAAAACTGTTCTACATTTGTGGAAAAGTTTCCTGCTGGTGATGCAAGAAAAGCGACTATAGCTGAGCTAAAGCTTAAAGCAGAGCAGAGTGAGTCTGCATTTTTGTTTGTATTATATTTTTCTGTCTATACTAGTACATTAGCACATACTGAGACGTATGTACAGCCAAGATGGTAAAATGGACTCAAAATGTGGTTTCCAAGGTGGTTTGATTTTTGTTGAAAAGACAAAATGACTCTTTTTAACATTTGTGTTGCGACCCCTACACTAGCTTTTAATGTAGTGTGCCGCCACAGACTGTCCGGGCGCTGCACTTCCGCACTTTGCAAGGTTCCACCTTTTTTGGTTCCGTCAACATTGTTATTAAATCAAATTTAGAAAATCGATTTTTGACATTTGTGAATCGATCCACATCGCGATGCATCTAAGAATCGATTTCCCCCGACACCCCTACTAGTGTGTATGTGGTGTTTCACTGCACGGATGGGTCAAAATGCAGAGATGAAATTTCCCTGTTGTGGGACTAATAAGGGTCACTTAACCTAACTGTATTTGTGGATTAACTCATTAGCCTGTAAGCAATTTTTAGACATGGTTCTTAAACAAAGCAGCATCATTAATAATGCATATCTAAAATGGTTTTGGGCCTTTTACTTTATATACACAAAAAGTGTGACCTATTTGTGACTGTGGACATGCATGCATCAGTGAGATCCTGCATTTTCTTTCCTCTCCATCCAAGGCTGTTCCAAAGGATCCTATTTTGTAAAGTGAGTTTATTTTACAGCAATAAACTCTTTAAATAGGCCTGTGAGCCTATTTAAATACCCAATTATGTTTTATGAATCGAATCAGAATCTTTCAAAAGAGATTTGCAGGGAATCCAAGAATCAAGTCTTTTTCCCAGCCCTGATCAAAACAATCATTATATAAACAAATAAATATGTGATAGATGGGGTTAATCCTGTGAAATGCCTTACCGAACAATCCTTTTCGTGCTGGGTTTACTATAGACAAGTCGTTGCATGGGCTCCCACCAATTAGAAGGTCAAATGGACCCCACTTCTCAATCTGAACAACACAAATTTAAGAGGTTGAAACACCGATTCACTGTCATTTAGAGACGTTACTGGTCAAGCATCTCATTTCAGTTTCCTCTTTTTAACTCACAGGTACACAATTTAATCATTTTAAAACTAGAAAAATGCTTTTTTTCAAAATATCCTTCTCCTTTTAATTTTTACCCGATTTTCTCCCCAATTTAGTCGTCTCCAATTCCACCCCGCTAGTTAGGACTCCCCCAATCACACGATGCTATCAACGCTAGGAGGGTGAAGGCTAACACAGGCTTCCTCCGAGACCTGTGAAGCGCCACCGC
The DNA here is from genome assembly GCF_904425465.1 of Colossoma macropomum. NCBI lineage: Eukaryota > Metazoa > Chordata > Actinopteri > Characiformes > Serrasalmidae > Colossoma > Colossoma macropomum. The sequence goes on along the minus strand of NW_023494802.1, from coordinate 15,983,097 downwards.
TTTCTTTTCGAGCTGCCGCTCACGCAACGTCACTGGACAGCCGAACGCGCTCGGAGGAAAGCGCCAACCGCCAGATCTGTTACGTCAGCTAACAGACGCCTGCGCTGACTAGCATCGCGCTGAGTGATGGGGGGAGAAGGGCAACCATCCTACCCACCCAGAGAGAGCGAGGCCAATTGTGCTCTCTTGGACTCCCGGCTACGGATGGCTGTAGCATCACCAGGGATCGAACTCGCGATCTCCTGATGACAGGGCCAACACTTAGACGGTTGCGCCACTCAGGAGCCAATATCCTTCTCCTTTTAAACCTTACAACAAGACTTCAGTATTAAATGCTTCAATTAATTAGGATGTACCTCTTTTTCAAATAATAATACACCAAAAAGACTGAGTGAAGAAGACAGGCGAAGGGACACAGCAAACATGTAAACATACATGGTTTTTGGTGATTCTTCGGACGTCATCCACATGAGTGATTTTTCCATCATGGTTCACCACAGAGACAGTAATGGATTCTTCATCTATTTCTGATGCGACATACTTCTCCACTTTAAAGCCCAGATCCTTCAGTACCAGATATCCTAAAACAGAATACACAGACTGTTTTAATATTACAGAAACACGACAAAGCAAGGAATCACATCTTTAGGCACTAAAATACTACAACAAAAATCATTCAATAGGCCTCTGACTTACCTGTAGCAATACCATCAAATAAAGAGAGGACCCTGATTGGACGACGCATGTTGGCAGGGACTGCTGGATAAACACGATGAGGCTCCTGTTGAGCAAGAAGGTCAGTGATATGAGCTAAATAGTCACTCTTGTAACTTTAATCAGGGTGTGATTTTGCTTTCACCCAGAAACCTAACATACTAGATACTTTTCCTAAAACATGTTCACAAGGCTAATATCTAGCACCAATAGAACCAAGCCTGTAGATAAAAGCACTTCTGGCACACTTCTGAAGAGAAAATGCTGAACTGGATACCTAAGAAAAAAGCAATAAATATGATCCAATGCTGTAACAAATGAAATAACACACACACACACACAGACACACACACACACACACATTGTGTGATGTAATGTTAGCTGTATTTTCTTCTGGGGCAGCAGAGTGTCTGAGCAGTGTGAGCCTGATTTGAGCCTACTTTTAGATTCTCATCTTAAAGGAATGGTTTGGAGAAAAATCAATTTCACACCATTTTCTACTCACCCAGATGTAGTGAATCAGACATGTTTGCCGTTCAAACCCTGCTTCTTTACTTTGACACTGACGTTTGGCTATGACGATTACTTTGCTAACAAACTCTAGTCAATAGTCACCCAATTCTCTTCTGTAAATACATCCATACAACTTCTCTCAACCTATTCAAACCAGTTCGTCATTAAAGTCACATAGACTGGTCAGTGTCATTTAGGACAGGGGTTCTCAACGTTTTCAACCCCAAGCCCCAACTGTTTATAACTACAAAGCATAGCGGCCCGCAGGAAAACCAAACTCAGCTTTTTCTAAATACAATTTTCTTTTCCTTAATTGCTCAACACTGAAAACTGTAAAATAGGCCCTGAAAAAGATCATTTAATTTCAATCACAAAAACAAAGATTTCCGGGCAATAACTCAGCTACAGCCACTTTTTTCACATCACAGGCAGAAAACATTTCCTCAATGTTCAACTTTTCGCTTAAATCAGCTTGTCATTTGCCAGCTTCATGTTCGAAGTCGTGAAAACCAGGTCAGTTTCTTGTTCAAATTTTCCCGTTTCACCTTAAACGGTGCCTGAGGTGCCAGAATGTAACTGCAGCAGCATTTAAGGTGCAACGGGAAAATACAAAGAAACTGACTCCAATTTCATGACTTGTTTGAATATTGTGAAACCAGCTGAGTGCATAAATAAATAAATGCATAAATATCTAAATTATCGATGTTCGTCTTAAATCGTTCTCTTTGCCTTTTCATTAGCTACTAGCTAGGCGAGGTTGTTGTCTGCGTTGCTTTGTGACCAGCAGTCTGCACGTCAACCTTCAGGGTTAAGCGCTGAATTAACAATCTGAAGATCTTAATGTGGGTTGAAAGAGGGTTTGGGGATGTTTCAAAGCAAAAGATGTCTATGGACAAGTGTAAGCCACAATAGCCTAGAAGCTCAAGCATGTCTTGGCTGATTGACTACATCTGGGATGACTGAAAAATTTAAATGCTTTAAATCTTCGCAGAATCAGAACGACTGTCACACACTCCATTTAACACATTCTGATGTTACAAAGTGAACATAAGCAAATAATGTTAAAAGAATCCATTAACATGTAGTAGAAATCTCTTATTACAATAAAAGACTGAGGAAAGGTAAGATAAGGTCACTTACGAACTCCATGGCACTGTTATTGGCAAAGAACTCTTGGACACGGATACTCCAGTCATGTCTGGGTTTCAATGCCCCAGAGCTTTTCTCTGGTGCACACAGGTAACAGATCCACGGATCCAGATCCTTTAGTTGGTCAAACGTGCCTTTACCAATCAGGATATCCACACAGTCCACACAGAAGGAGCTAAAAACAGGAGACAGCAGGTTCAGCATGGTTTTGGGAGTACCTGAAGAAAGCCTGGCTATAAATCAATTTACAGAACCAAATAATTTTGAATCATGAAGAGATTGAGCAGAGTAACTTAAACCCATACTCAAGTAAAGTTACTGTTTCTTTGGTGAAACAATGACCTTTTGAACTTTTTAAAAAAAACAAAAAAAACAAAAAACATGATTTAAAGTACAAAAGTAACAGGTCAACAACTACATAAGTAATTTTAAAAGTCAAAACCAATCACAAAGTAGTAAACATGCTGTCACCAGTGTGACAGGAAAATGGATGTGAATCAATGGAATGTAAATGAGTAATAAAATAACTTACTTTCCTCACAAAAACACTAGAGTATGTAAAAATATTAAGATCTAAAAAAATAAGTATAAATCCAACAAACTTTTAGTGTAAATAGAGCTGATTACTACACACTACTGATGTGCACGTAATATTGTATGCAAATGTTTGAACACCCCCTGTCAAATTAATTATTTTGTTGATTTTCTAAGCAGAAATAATTTAACATTCTCTAAAAAGAACACACTTAAATATGGCATTTTCATGACCATTTTAGTCCACCATTCCTATTTATTTGCTGAGTTTAACACATTGGGAAAAAATAAAAACATCACATATGTGCCATAATATTTGCACAGGCCACATTTTATGTTATGTCCCCCCACACCCAATGTGGTAAATTATGCAAGTAAACAATAATTTAATTAAAGTGTGCAGAGGTATGTTCTCTGTAGAGGATATGTTAACTTATTTTCACTTTTTACAAAAACAACAATACATGTAATTTGAGCCCAAACCTTTGCATCTGACTGTATTTATAACCCTTATCAAACCACCATACAACTGTGTGACAGTTTAAAGCTCACAACATACAACAGTACACAGTACAAGTCAGAAAACTGTGTATAAAAGTGTCTGATCCTTTTAACTCACCGACAGCAGCTGTCGTTTCCACACAGGATGACCTCTAGTCCAGCACAGCACACAGTGCAGTACGACTGGTAGCCATCGTCGTCATACCGATAAAGCGTCTCTGTGAAATTATTCTAGACAACACACATCCACACAGAAAAGCACTGTCAAGTAATCAGCATAATTCTCCTTTAAAGGCACTAAAGAAATGTGACCTAAATCACAATTATTTCTTCATTAATTTTATTCACTGAAAACATTAGAAACATATATAAACATTGGAATTATGTGAATTTAACTGTACAGGATTTTATATGCACTCACAATATCCATTGCTATAATAGTTTCAATCAGTCTCAGTAATGAAATAAACATACTTTGTTACCATACTTAAGTACTTTTAAGTACCTGTTCTTCATTGTTTTTACATTTTTGATACTTTTATTTCACTACATTTCCTACTGTTTAGGTTTTACTCCACTAATTTGTCTTGCTACTCGTTACTCTTAAGTAAGAAAAAACTTGATTTTCTAAAATATGTGACACACTTTACACCAAGGCAAACCAATAATAGCATGCTTTTCATTACACCCCACCCCTAATTACTGATGGTCCAATTGGAGCACATTAACTTTATCCAAGCCAGTGGTGTCCAAACTGATCTGTGAAGGGTCAGTGTGGTTTGAGTACTTCACTGCAACAAGGCAGCAGAACAAATGAGCAATTATTTGAAGACTTGAAGATTAAACAACTGGAAAGAACTTGTTTGGAATGAAAACCTGCAGCCACACCAGCCCTTTGTGGATAAGAACGGACAGCCCTGAACTCGGTCCAAAATGTGTAGCATTTTGTGTGTGGAATATTTTTAATCACATAGCTTATATTGAAAGTGTTTGGAGGGGAGAGTTAATATTAACCCATTCACTAAACCAAAAACACAAGAGCAGATGTGCTCCAGGATCTGGATTAAAGAGTACAGAACGGTACATTTGCTCATTGCAGCATTATGAATGTGTACAAACTCTTGAATCAAATCCCATGTGCGTAAAATACACTTGCCTTCCCTGCAGAACAAGAATGATACTGTTCTTTAATTTCCATGTCCTTTAGTCTTTATCATTACCCTTTTAGCGCTATAGGTAACTTTATGTATCCTTCAAATGCATATTGGAGATACTTGAGACTAACTGTTTGTCTACGTCTTTCTGAAAGTTTGAATGTATTGTAGAGGCCTGTACGCGGGATTTTAACCCAGTTCCGCCCGCTCCCGCAGAAAATCGGAATCATTTCTCCCGCTCCCGCCCGCAACCGAAATCATTTGTCCCGCTCCCGCCTGCGCACATCCAATATCTGACACAGTCTTATCACAAACACATTATCCTCTACTGAAATAACACAGCAGTCATGGTCATCCGGCTCACTGTGAAGTAACCTCATCAAATGCCATTTATTCCCAGTCAAAGCAGGAATTAACCCACAGAGCGGTTTTGCTGGACACCAAAAGGCTGAAGGTTCCACCATCTCTCTAACACCTGATTCACACATGCTGACTCTGCACGGCATGAGTGAAGCGGCAGCACGAGCGCTACAGTTTAGACGGACTGGCTTTTCATACACACAGCGTTTGTGCTGCGGAGCAGCGAGACAATTATACAGACATTCCTGTTTCCAGACGGATAAATGGTCACATCAGTCACTCTGCTCCCTAGAAATATGATTTATAAAAGTGCACGGTATATTTGTTTATCCTGGACAGCATTCTGACTTCTGATTAGGCAAAAGTTTCAAGCCTGGTAGACCAACCTGGGAAACCTGTCTGCAGCACAGAATGTTTAACTAGTATTTTGTCATGAATTACATTTAAAACCGCCTTTTTAAGTTTTTATACGGTCTTCTGTTTCATTTCCACTGATTTTCTTGGCTTATTTCAGTGTATTTGGCCGCGTGACGCATGCAGCTATTCTCTAAACACTGCGCGCTTCAGTGCGGCAACTGGGACTCTGTTTGAAAGCACTGACAACTTAACATGGTCAGCGAAATGAAAAACAAGACTTTCTGTGTCACTCACGCCACGCAGACGCAATATGTGAATCAGACCTATGAAAATTGCGTGTTGTTCATGTGATCGGTTGCTCAAGAATGACTTTATTCATTTTAACTGTTTTACTGTTATTGTTTACATATGATTTAGTGATCGTTCTACTTTATTTAGGCTATTCATTAATTTGCGGGAATTCTCTTCATGCGTGTTTCCGCCCGCTCCCGTCTGACGGAGTCTTATTTCCCTCCCACAAGCAACACTGAAAATTAGTCCCACGCCTCAAGATTTCGTGCCGGGTCCCGCGGGAATCTGCGGTAGAGCAGGCCTCTAATGTACTGATCCAAAAATGACTAAGAATGTGACAGGCTATATAGATATTCTACCTTTGTTGCTGTAAACCCCAAAGTTGAAATGGTGCACTTATCAGATATAGCAGTGGTAACAGAGTAATGTATGGTACATTTTGAACAATGTAAATTGTTTCGGATTAAAGCTATTTTTAATAAACAGAAGAGTTTGCCAAATCTAAACTCTCTTTATTATATGTGCAGTCACACAGGTATCAAAAATACCACAGTTCTTCTAGGATAGCAAGAATAACTATCAGTATTTTTGATACTTGAAGTTCAAAAGCAACTCAAATAGAAATAACGAGTTTCATTCCAAAATTCTGTATATCCAACAAGGTATATTATGAAAAAAAAATCTTATATATAGTCTGTTATGTGTTTTGGAACAAAAAACATTAAAATAGTAAATAGAGAACTGATACTTTTTCTACAGTTATAACTTAAAAGTTCGTCATGGGTATGTTGTATAAAATATTAAACAAGGAGAGGTTTGGAAAATGTTCCAATCAAGACACGGTACCTTGCATTTTAAACAGAGACTCCCTTCAAACAGTGGATGGAAGATCTCAACATGTCCAGTCCCACATGACAGGCAGAAATCTTCAATGTTCTTCCCTTTGTCCAAAACCTCATGTACCATTTCATCTGTAAGAAACATGCAAGAAAATGTTGAGGAAAAAAAACAAAAAACTCTGATCTAATCAAGAAATAAACACTTTTGCAAAAGGTTAGACGTATCGCAAGAAAACAGAAGGTATACATACGCCTGTTGTAGTCCTGCTTTTTCTGAACACGAGGACTTTGATCCTTGTTTTGATCCTTGTTTTGATCTTTATTCTTGGAAGCACTTTTTAGTTTTCTGGGAGTTGGGCGGCTGTCAGATAGAGACGATTTCCTCACAGACTGAGAGGAGTCCTCTTTCCAGTTTAACTGTCTGCTAACTTCTTCATCCTTTAGGTCCACCCAGCCCTTCTGCAGGTCCACAGATTTAGACAGATTCTCCAAGCAGATGGACACGTCTTTCAACCTGAATACCTTTTTAGATTTTCTTTGTTGTGTTCTTTTCCTTTGAAACTCCCTCACAGGTGTTTCAGCTGATTTTTGTGGGCTCCACTTGAAAACTTTAAAGCACCCTGAAAATGAATAAAACCAAGTTATTATACTGACACTTTTAGGCTACGTTCACATTACCAGGCTGAAGTGGCACAAATCAGATTTTTTCCCCTAATGTGATTCAGATCTGATGTTTTCAGGGCTGTGTGGACACGCAAATCTGATCTTTTCAAATCCGACCTGAGCCACTTTCATATGTGGTCCTAGATCACATACGTATCCGATTTGTGGCCATGCGACCTTAATGTGACGCTCAGATCGGAATTGATGTGCTTTTTTTCCACTGCGCGTGCGCCATCATTCAGCGTTACCATGGCAGCAGCGCCGAACAGAAGTTAAAGCCTGTAAACGGTGGAAAAGCAGCTCATCTCACCTTTTTCTCCTTCGTCTCGCTCTAATAATGAAGCTGAGAGCTGATCAGAGATAATGATCTTCTCAGCGAAGCTCGTTCTGCTCGTTAGTCTGTTTGCTGATGATGCATGTGATTCATTCACGTGACATTACCGAGTAGGATGTGCTCATGTGGGTCATTTCAGGACGCCGGTTCGTTCACATTAAAGACAGATTTGAGTCACTTAACACTAACACTAAACGAGTGTGAACCATCCTGTCAGAGAGATCGGATTTGAGGAAAAAATCGGATTTGAGCAATGAGGCTTGTAATGTGAACGTAGCTTTAGTCTGTTTTGCTAAAAGCATCTTATGCTGGCCGGCTTTGAAGACCGTCCCAGAACAGTGTAGGGAAATGAACCGTTTTCTAATGATGATCTACCATTTTCTTTTGATCGAGGTTTAAGTCCATTTGGTCCTGCAGGTTTGAAGCCTCCGAAAGCCCAGTCCAGCAGAACTCTCAGCAGCTCATCCTGAGAGTCCGACTCAAGAGAAAACACCATTTCAGTGCGGTTGGCAGCCACCTATAGGTGCACAACAACAACAATAGCAAAAGGGAGAGATGACACATTCTGCCTGGCAAGAAATATATATATTTTTTCCTTTTCATTTTGTTAGCATAAGGGGTTCTGAACAGTGGCGTAACTAGGATCTAATGGGCCCCAGTGCATAAACAATTAATAGCCCCCCCACCATACAATAATTACTTATAAATAATAAAACAAAATTACAATGTAATTTTCATGTTGATTCTGTATTACATATTAAACGAGTTGATGCTCTTAAGACATGCCACTCCACCCACTAGCATCTAATGTATTCGGTTTGCTATATAACACTATGGAATAAATACAAATAAACACATGTACAGTAAAATTAATGTGTTGTTTGGCAGTGAAATTATGTATTATGTAGGTTAGATGAATACTGTTGGAAGAACACATGGATTTGTTCCACTGCATCAGCAACACCAGATTGAATTTAATGAAATATTGATTAGATAAGTTAGTTATTGGATAGTGACTGTAAATACTAGACTTGATCCACAACAGATTTTTTACTTGTTTATTTGTAGTGATTTTAATGTTAGTGTTTCTGAAACAAGTTACCACCTAGATAAATAACTTTACATATAATTTTATAACCTGCTATCGTTTACTTACGATAAGTTCTTCCAGATATAAAATGTATATCATGTGATACTAAGTAACCTACCGAAGTATGATACCCACCCATTAATTATGACATTATCATAATCAGCTCAGTCACTTCAACATTGCAGTGTAAACAATTCTCCATTCCATATGATATTTTAAATACTTGGACACATTAAGTTAAAGAGCAGTGACGCCTTTAAATGTAATGTCTCTAAAAATATTAATTAAAAAAATAAAAACTTTAATCACTTATTTCACTTATTAATAGATGTTTGTGTGATGCTTTCATTTAGTTCATCTTTTGTGCTACTGGTCTGGCTGTCCAACCAACAGATCAGACTACAGGTCAGAAAATCTCCAGGTACTCCCCATGGGCAGTCCCAGTCTGGAGGGGTCACAATGCAGGCCCCAATACAACTGCCCACTCTGACCCCTCCTCCAGTTATGCCACTATTTCTGAAGGTTCTTTACTTCATTTACACACTCAGCAGTGAGCTGCTGTCACACTGGGGTGCTACTACATGAAAGAACTGCCATTAGAAGCAGCTTTTTTCATTCTTAAGGTTACTTTAATATTTAGTCGTTGTGAGTTTTTTTCATGAAGCGTTGATTTTTATGGGTTTTTTGGTGCTTTTTATTAAACACTCACACAAAGACACTGAAGTGGAAGGAAAAAAACGGCTTATCGAGTAGTAGATTTTAAGTTAAATGCTGAGAGAAAATATTTCAAGCTGTAAATTGAAATTTAAATTTATAAGAGTCAAAAACTGGAGATCTGATCTTTTGGTCTTAAACTTGTCATTACAATTATGGATTTTTTCACTTTCCACTTGAAAACTTCCCTAAAGAGATTTTAAACAGCTTACTTAAGGTAAAGGGAAAACTTAAGGCCAAAATTATCTTAAGACGTTTTATGCAAGTGACCCGTAGCTTTGTGCTACCAGTCTGGGCAGCAGGATGAAGCAGCGAGAAGAAGTCTTAAGATGGTGAGGACAATTTAGAGATTCTAGCACAATGATTCTTTAAAAGAAACAACGTGCTAAATATTACCTGCAGAGAACGAAAGATGGCGTCCTTGTATGCCGTCACAGTAGCAAAGGAATTAGGGCAGAAGCACTGCGCAAACACAGAGTAAGGCTGGAGAGCATCTGAAGGGATCTGCAATAGCAGCAAAAAACAGATTATCTCAAGTCTGAGCCGCTTGAAGAGTCTAGTACAGAACACATTACGCAGTCTGTCCTTATTCTTACCTGAGAGATCATACCATCACCGAACCAAGCCACTTTACACATGGTGTCTCCATCCTTCAGTCTAGTCAACTCCTCCACCAGGCCAGGCCAAACAGCAAAGCCCTCCACCGGGCCCCACACCATCTCCCCTACTGCAAACACCGTCTCATTCTACAGGGGGAGACAAGTTATGGCATTTCTTAATATCTAATAGAATACTCCAGTGTTTTTCAACCTAATCTCCATCTGCTGCGCACAGTAGATAATAATTCAGACAGAACTCCCCCACTGGCTTCTGTTATAAATATGTTTTCAGTCAACAGGTTTTCTGTTCTTTTCTAAGTACACCGAAATGTACTGAAATTATTGTGCATATTAAATCAATTGTATGGTACAGATGCTGCAGAAAAACACTGGAAACTAGAGATGGCACTGAACCGAAGACATAGACACCGGGCCAACATTAACATTAAATACTGGCTTGGATATCCCAGGAAAACTTAAAACTGTTCTGATTCGGTCACAAATTGAACCTAAAAAACAGCACAGAATTGCTTGTAGCACCACAAAACATAAAGTCAGTCATGTTATAACATCAGTAACCCCATGATAACCTCAAAAAATAGCATTAATGGAAGGGTAGGAGTGTTTGTCAATTGTTCTTCTCTGATTCCGATATTGAAACCTCGAGTATCGTTCGATATCAATACTAATCCGATATTTCTTGTTTAAAATTGGCGATGCTGAACATTGGCTGTTTTAAACTGAAGCACTTCACTTTAGATAAGCATCCAAAAGTAGGTAATCACGATCAAACTACTCAAACTTTTCTGCGCGACATTACAGTGAACTGATATCCGAGCCAGCATTTTCTGCCTGCTATCAATACCCATTGATACTGATGTGACATCTCTAAGAAATACTATATAACAAATTTCCTAGAAAAATATTTCTTGTATCGATCGATTCTCAAGGTTTCAGTATGAGTGTCCCGAAAGTAAAAGCGGTATCGCTCCATCTCTACTACAGATGCAGAAAAACACTTGCGTGTTATGCTCGTAGTGAATTTACATGCCCAAATCATAAGGCAAATTATTCTGTAACTGCATGAAATAACTGTAGTTTTTTTTGTAAAAGCTCCCTTCAAATGAACTGAAAATGTGTTTTATGATCATAAACATATTGCTATATGGTTACAATTTACTGCTGAAAGCCAAAAATCTTAGACGCTCTTTGTATTATTTTATAAAAGTAATTTCTACAGTGCAGATCACTGAAGAGACACCATTTGAGATCCAGTTTCTAGCTCAGATTTCGACTTTCAGTAGAAAATAAAAAATTGTAAGTTCAGCTTCTTTTATTATAAAGTTTAAAAATTACATTACCTGTCAATTTGACTGGAAAGAAGACAGTTATAGTTCGCATATGGCACCCACCTTTTGAATGTAGATTATAAAATATGAAAGTTATGAAGTAAAGAATATGACCAAGTGTGTTTTGGAACCACCGGTGGTCCCAAGGAGTTAAAGAGGTTAATAAACATAATATTTGTTCCACTGGCAAATTGTGAGTTATAGTGCTCAACACAACCAGAATTCAAATGGTAAAATGGCTGACCACTTGGTGCACATTTTCATTTTGATTACCTGACATGTGTGATGCATTTCCTCTTTCCTGTTGGGCGTTGAGGTGATTTCCTTCACTGAACTGTGAACCGGCTGAAAATGGGAAACAACTCATTAGTGAACAGTGAACAACTCACTAACACTATGAAGAGAAAATGGAAGCTCTAGATACCTCTCGATAAAAATTATCAGTCCACATAACATCATCGTCAGTGACATCACCATCATCATCATCGTCTTCTTCATCATCCTCATCATCATCATCATCATCAATGACTATTGATTCTGAAATCTTTGTCTTGTCTGCAGGGCAAAATTACAGAAAAATGTGTAATTCAATAACAAACACAATCAGGTGTATAAAGCACATCAATGAGAAATTATTACTAGGTAAATGCAGTCATGTTACTAAACCTTGTTTTTTCCCTTTCACCTCTGTCTCTGAATGAGAGGTATAGGTGTTCGTCTCCATAGGAGTAACATCATCCACTTCAGTCAGGTCAATAATGTCTGAGAATCATAAAAAGTCTTTGTTTAATTCATGAGGTAAAGCAATGATTATTAGAAGGCACAGATCACAAAACATACGCCTTTTCCTTTTTCCAGTTGACTTGGAAATGGAACAAGCATGTGAGTAAGATCCCCTGTTGGTAAAATGACAACTTGCACAACAGCTACTTTGGTACACTAGGTGGAAATGTGCACCTTTTACTCGCTAGACAGGGAAGGAGAAGAAGTCTAGTCATTCTCTCACAACCAATGGACTTATTAAAAGTGAACTGTGCCTGGCCTTGGCGGTCAGTGAGAGCAGTCAATTGAAGATTTACTGACTAAAACTCATGTGAGGCAGCAGCCCTTGCAGTGTTTGCATATTAGACATAAAGTACTGAAGTATATGTGGGAGTTTCATATATGAAAATAATAACCATAAACACTATAGATTTTAAAGGTGAGTTCCACTAATTTTTCAACCTTCCTGCAAAATTAAATGGGTGTAAAAACTCAGAGTGATCTGACGTGAAATGCGCTGTTCTAGAGAAACCTACTGAATCAGGAATGTTCATAGTGGTGGTGATAGGAACCAAATGTCCAAAGTGTTTAATGCCTTTTGCTAGAAATTCGTCAGGAAGAGTCAGGAGACTGGGTTTTTGTTCACGTGTATGCTGAGAATCATGCATGGCGACAGCTTGGTCATCAGTCTGTCGCCAGTCCAATGAATACATAGTCTGACATGGGTTAAGCAGAAACACTGAGGGAGCAAATAGAAAGATGAGGTAGGTTAAAAAGTGAAGGGGGTCTGTGGTCTGGGTTCAGGGGAGAGCGAACGTTCTCGTCTCAGGAGAAACAATACAGATAAAACATTAAAGGACACACAACTCAAAGACAACATAGCTGACACAACAAAAGAACTACATATGATGAAGCATAAAAGAAAGCACACGCCAAAGGACATATGCTTTCTTTCACTGTGTGAGGAAGATTATGGGGCATTGAACGTTTTGGACATTTGAAAATTATTACAGGAAACAGTTTTGAATGCACTGCCTGAAACATTGTTTTTTTGATGGTCCTGAGATCTGGTTTAGGCCTAAAACGTATTTTTACCACTACTTTTCCAGGATCAACACTTTGTATAAAATTTCACGGGTCATTTTGGAAAGTTAAGTGTTTTTTTGGATTCTTATGGTTTCAAAGTATTATTATTCAAATTATTATTAGATCTAAACATTGGAAAAAGTAATCAATAACTATCAGTCAAGTTATATCGAAAAGATATGGACAATATTTTTGGCCATACCAGCTTTGGTTGATATGACTTATAATTATATGGATATGTAAAAATGACCGTTACCTGATGCTACGCTCTCCTGGGTCTCTGGGCTGAGAGGGTGTGACGGGGCACTTTTATAGGAGCTGCTGTCGGTAACATCATCATCCTGTGGCACGTTCTTTTCCTCTGAGGTCTCCATTTCCTTCGCGTGCAGAGTGTAATCACTTGCACCGTTAAACACCTGCAATCAACAGAAAGCAAACACCCAAACAACAACCTTTAGGTTTGGAATTTATGACAGTTTACAGACATTTTAAATGCAATGTAATACTTCTACAAAGCTTGTCTGGTCTGAAGTTCTTAAAGTGCTTCTATAACACATTAACAAATCATTGCTGTCCCCCCAACATAAAAACAAAAACAAAATAGTATTTCCAAAATAACAACTTTACAGGTGAAGACAAAATCATTCTTTATTTGTAATGCCAATTAAAGTAAAAAAGAAAAAAAAAATATTCCAAGCAATTTCTATTGGTCCACTCATCATGAAATGTTTAACCCATTTTAAAGGGCTACCGCTGTGCTCAAATGATGTACGAAAAACAGATTTTTTTCGGACAGCAAAGAAATGCATGCCAAAGCATAGGGACTACATAAGTCGTTTCTTAAAATCAACCTGAAATCAATTTTTCACTTTTACCTTTAACCATTTTAAACATGTTCCTGGTCCTATTATTGAACATTCATTATCATTTGAAAGACAAAATTCAGATTCCATCAGAGTGTAATGACTTTTGCTAGCTTCAAAAACTACATTGGCTACATTTTGGCTACGCTGCTGTGCAATAACAGGAAGTGAAAATATTACTGACCAATATTATTGATCATAAACTTGCCTTATTCACCACCCCCACCTATCATCAGGCAAAACTCTCAGTTAGCTCGATATTAAAGGCACAGATTCCAGGATAAATGCATTTTACGGACAAAAGAACTAATTTAAAACACAGATATAAATGAGTGATACACCCTAAAGCTACAAAAACCCATCACAGCAAACTTGGAACAGCCTCATTTGTCTGAAAATCTTAAATTACAGTAAAATGTAAGTTGTATTTCTCCTAGAAAAAGAATATACTTGATTCTGAACCAGGGTTATGTAGTGTATATTATGCAGTGTCGTATGTCCCACAGTGTTGATTATATGATGCATAGCTACTCACTTGTGCAAAGACGCTTTCCATTCTCAAAGTTTTAGGTAGGGCCAAGAGGCTCAGGATCAGCTTTCGGAAAATGGACGACCTTCCCATAATCCTCATCTCTGCCCTCCAGTACTGCTCCACGGACTGGTCAGCTGGACTAGGTGAGTTTTCCTGCTCAGCAAACTGGTACTCCAAAAACTCATCTGTTAACAAGTTAACATCCTCTGCACTTGGGCAAACCCCAAACAGCACACCTAAATCTGCTACAGCTTTCCCAGTGACCTCCATCTTTCCCTCTGGACTTAAGATGAGAGGCATGTTCCTCAGAGCAGTGTCAGGCAAGGGTAAACTCTTGATGATACTGGAAGCGACTGCAGTGTAGAACGAGATAGCGCTCTTGTAGAAGAGGTCTAGATTGTCAGTCAGCTTGGCATCTTTCTGTCGAAGATACTCCACCACCTGTTCGCCAACCTTCACCTTATCTCTCGGTAGATATTCCATCAGGTCACTTCTGAGGGACCCACTGCTTCTCCTGAAGTGTTCCATGGATTTAGGCTGGAGGAAGCTGGATGTATAAAGCTGGATTAAGCCAAAAGCATCTTTGAGGGCTTTCCTCAAATCCCCATCATGAAGCCAGATCTCTTGAAACTCACACAGAGGCTGTAGAGCATGGCTAAGAAACAAGAAGCTCACTCTTAAGCACTGATCACTGAGGAGACGACGAATTTCCCTTATACCGCCACGAGCATCCAGTGAGCTAAAGTACTGCGCCAAGTCTGACCAAACTGTGGTCATTTTATGGACCACTGTCCTCAAGAGCACACAATCGGATGTCAAAGAGGAGGTGAAGTTGGTGTCCTCCATACTACTGAGCTGTTCCTTCAGAGAAGCTGGGAGAGATGGAAAGTGTTGCTGGACCTTCTTGAGAAGTCCCTGGATGTTCCTGGACAGCTCCATCGCCATAATGCCACCACGACAAGCTTGTCCTGCGAGATCAGTGAGGCTACACAGAAAGAGAGTTCTGGGATTCAGGACCCTCAGGTCTGAAACAAGCTCTGTAGGGTCTGGTGCATTGGAATAAAACGCTGCCAGGTTCACTAGAGGGATTTCAAACTTCTTCAGCGTCTCCGTTAGACAGGTCAGCAAAGCAGCATTTGTCTCCTCCATGGGCTGAACGACATCAAGCAGCCTGACTCTGCTCTTTCCAGCAACCTGGTCAAAATATCCTATCAGGATTACACTACCCTTCTCCCTTTCCATAAGCTCTACTGCATGGTACACATACAGGCAATAAGGGGTTTGAACGCAGGAGGCTGTGATATCAGTGGGGTATTTCTGGCCCAGCACATGTCTGACTGCACTATATGTAACACGTAAGTTGCTGGCCGAGAAAGATGACCAGTGTTTCTTGATAAAAAGCAGCGTTGTCAGGCTGCAGGAGAATGAGTCCACAGCTTCGATTTGTGTGTTGATGTCCAGCTGGCGTCCAGCTCCTTTATTTGCTACACAGAAATAAGAAGCAAGCAAACAATTAGGAAATCTCCACCTTTCATACAAAATGAACAGATGTTGGTTGTTTATAGGAATTGTTAAAATCTCACAGGTTTAGTCACCAGTGCAGTTAGCGCCGCATTTAGGACTATAACTGTAACAGTCCCTAAGTTCATAATCTTAGCCTAGCTACAGATATGAAAAGTGCATTACAGACACATTATAATTTGTCAAATTCTCTCAAATACTGTCGTAACATCTGTTTTAAACATTATGTTAAAAAATGGAAAATACCATTTGAGACTTTCAAAATCAGAAATGGTCAGTTTCTCTTCTAACATACACTGTACGTCCAAAAGTTTTAAACACCCTTTTTAAACTGTGAATTCAGCCACTTTAAGGTGTACCTAGGTATACACAGGTGCTCAAATGCGCACACAGCTGGTATAATCTGCATAGAAAAGCATTAACAATACAATGAGATGCTCTGAAGCAGCCACACCTGAACTTAAGGTTACAATGCCCAATGGCGAGCACAGACTGAAGGTGTTTTAAGACTACTCGCATTGACTGGGCTGTAGAGCAGCGCAACTGTGTTCTCTGGAGTGATGGAGCTCAATCCAATACTTTTGGGATGAACTTGAGTGGCGTTTGTAATACGGAACTTATCATCCAACATCAGTAGCTGACCTCACTAATGCTTTTGTGGCTGAATTAAATCAAAACCTCACAGCAATGTTTAAAGATCTAGTGTAAAGAGTTCTCTGAAGAGTAAAGACTGTTACTGCAGCAAGAAAAGCTGGATGAACAGGTGTCTACAAACTTCTGTAGTGTATTTAAATTGCATGATAGCTATCCAGTTGGGTCGGTATGTCCAAGACATTTCTCTCAAAATGAACAACGCCGTTCCCATCACTAAAGAGGATGTGATAGTAAAGACAGATAGTGATGGTAATAGCAGTTCGGTATCTGATCATCTTAATTATAACAAAAAAAAAAAACAGCATAAATGAATACTGGTGTGATTTTGATTTCACTGACTTTGCAAGTAAGTAACACAGTGGGAGAATGCCTAAAATTAAGCCAAATAAGCCCTCAAATGAAGTATCATGCAGTGTGTACTACACTGTTAGAAGTAAAGGTGCTGGTACATTTTTCATTCATCAAGGTACAAACAATATAAATGTACCCTCAAAAGGTACAATAATAGTTTTATGGTCTGATTGTGAACCTTAAATAAGTTTTTCCAGGAGAACAGTCTGTATTTGTACCTTTTCATATCCTAATGTTTTAAAACAGAACAATAAAATAAAAGCCTGGAGACGAGACGGGGTGTGTGGAGTCAATACAACTCAGAAAATATCATTTCAATGGATTATGGTACAGTTATGTTCCTTGACTAAAGGTACTGAGATGTTTCCTTGAGGCTACCACCCCAGTGAAAAGAGGGGAACTGCCCCAGTGACAGTTTTGTACCTTTATTTCTGAGAGTGTATATAAATGTGAAATGTAGGGGAAAAACTCAAAGCCTTACTGAAGTCCAGCTGTGCAAGAGCCTTAGGTTTCTTATCAAGGAAAGGCTCTAGACTCTGTCCACCACGTGCCACCACAGGATTGTATGTCTGTCCTTTAAAATTCTGATCAAAATACACTTTGAACCATCTCAGCAGTTTGCCAGTCTCTACAAAGTTGCCAAGGATCACCAGGTCAAACTCCAGCGGCTGTAAGGGAAAACAAGAACCAAAGAAAGAAGTTGCTTTGTGACAGTGTCAACTGTAAAACGAACTACACAAATAAAACTGAATTAAAAACCATGTATGAATACATGAAACTGTTCATGATTTCATCTCTAGCATGTAAAATGTCCGCATAGTTGTAAAGAATGATCAAACAAGCCCCCTATCCTTGAATTTATCTTTAGGTTCATACCAAAAAAACCAAGCAAAAAACGCCAGCCCCCTTTAAGTCTATTTGTTTGCCTCTAGTACTGCATACTGAACAACAATCAGCATAAGATTCATCATTATTCAAGATTCAATCATAAGTGAAGCTGAGAGGGTCCTCACTCAAGTGTTTTGGCCCAGCGTATATGAGACAAACCTGAAAACAGGCTAATAGGTTAAATATCATCTCTAAAAACATATACAACTTTGTATCAAACACTGGAATCCTTCACTGAGCCATGAGTCCAGAATGAGATTTGCAGACGTTAACTCACTTGCGATAGAACTAGAGCTTTGACTGCTTTAAATTAGCTATAAACCATCAACATGGCTTTGCATTTAGTAACTCAGCTAAATGAAGTAAGAAAACATGTTCCTCAACACAATTTCTTAAACTTTTCACAAGACTTACCTTTGCATCGTCGCAGCTATCAAGGTACTGTAATAACGAACATCTGAACAATTTTGAATGTCTCTGGCTATTTATAGCATTCACCTTAGGAAGGGGTGCATAATTGTGTAACACTTTGTTGTACATTAAAAAACGTAAATGTTCTAAAATATTAACTAACAAATATAGTTTATGGTAAAAGTAGATTTTTTGTGTTAGTGCATTACAGGACATTACTTCACAGGTACTGGCAGAAGCAGCTGTGGGGTCTAGAAGATTGGAAATTTCCACCTTTGGTGACTACATGTGCTTATACACATGAGTCAGTACTAGAAATGAGATGGAAAACAATTGGGCCTCATTCACCAAAATCTTTTTCTTACCAAATTCAACTCACCAAAGTTTTTTTTTTTAATTTGTTCTAAAGAAAGGTCCTAAGAAAACGTCTACGTTAGATTTGTGACCCAATTACTTTTATCATAAACTATATTTCTTAAACCGCAACAGTGAATGAGGCCTATTGTTTGTAATCAGCCATAATTTCAACATTGGACTGACAATAACTACATTTTTCCATTTATCGGAAAAAAACATCGCCTGTACATACGTTGTGCATCCCTGCCAGTCAGTTCACAATTCAAAAATAGTTCATCATTTGCATGGAATAAACTCACTTTTTTGATGGAATTGAGGTTGAAGGCCTTTTCAAGCAGCTTGAAATTGCTAAGCATGTCTGTTTCATCTTTAGCTTTGAACTTTACTTTCTTTAAGTCAATACAGCCGGGGATAAGCAAGTCCATCAACTGGCAGTAGGCAGCACCTGGAGAAATACAGGCACATTTCAGCGGTGTTCTCACAAGACTTCAGGCAGTTTGACAAATCACATTTATTTAGGGACTAAAATGTACCATCTCTGATAATTGCAGCTACAATATCCGTCAACATTACTGCAGTTATCATGTTACATCTGCACATACCACCTGCAATCATCAGAACTGGACAAGCCTCATGATCTCTGCTGAGTTAAACATATGAATAAAAGCCAGAGTTTCATACCTGAGCATGTTTCTTCCACTTTGATGAAGCTAGACTGCAGCGTGTGATTGAGCCAGGCCAGCAGCTCAGAGTCAGCATGTTTATCATTTGGCGTAAGAACCCCATTCACCACCATCTTCCCATAACCTGATGAAAAAAGCACGTATATGAACAATTTGCTTTGTAGTAACCAACACCCTATATAGCACACCCAATGTAATACACAATAAAAGACAGCATCCTGGATTGGCCCTGAGCATAATAAATAATTTTACAGTTATGTCAGTCATACATGCACTCACAAAGCACTTTATTAGGTTTACCTGTACACCTCATTTCATTCAACTGTCTATAATAACCAGCCACTCTTGTGGCAGCAGTGCAGAGCATAAAATCATGCAGATATGGTCCAGCAGAGATCAATGTGATCTCAGTGACTTTGACCGTGGCCTGGTTGTTGGTGCTGGACGTTTAAGTACTTCTCTCCAAAGATTTTCATTCTCAAAATGGTGCAATAAAAAACATCCAGTGATCGTCAGTTTTGCGTAGGGAAATAAATGCCTTATTGATTAAAGAGGTCGACGGAGAATGGCTAGACTGGTTCAAACAACCAGAAAGTCTACAGTAACTCACAAACAG
Organism: Colossoma macropomum; assembly: GCF_904425465.1. NCBI lineage: Eukaryota > Metazoa > Chordata > Actinopteri > Characiformes > Serrasalmidae > Colossoma > Colossoma macropomum. The sequence goes on along the minus strand of NW_023494802.1, from coordinate 15,963,212 downwards.
CATGAATCCACAGACCCAACATGCATTTGTGGCACATTTTGGGCCCTTTAATACCAATCAATCATTGCCTGAATGCCCCAGCCTATGTGAGTGCTGTTGCTGCCCATGTGCAACCCTTCATGGCCACAATTTACCCATCCTCTAATGGCTACTTTCAGCATGTTAATGCACCATGTCACCAAACAAAAGTCGTCTCAAACTGGTTTCATGAACATCACAATAAGTCCAGTGATTTTTCGGTGGCCTTCCCAATTTACTTGTTCCAAAATCAGTGTCTGCTACCACGTAAATACAACAACTGTCTCATATGCTATGTAAATATGCAACTAGATATACTTTATTTCTACTGTTATACTTAACTTATGTCTATTATTATTTTTCTGCATAGTATATGTAAGTTTATGTGAAATGATATGTCTTGCTACTGAAACACTGCAATTTCCTTTCGGGATCAATAAAGTTCTTTCGTTCGTTCTTTCTATCTATCTATCTATCTATCTAAATCAACGGACCTGAAACCAACAGAACGCCTGTGGGATGTGGCAGAATGGGAGATTGACAGTTTGAAAGCGCACCAGAGAAATCTGCAAGCATTGCTTGATGATGCAATCATGTCAAGATGGACCAGAAGCTCAAAGGAACGTTTCCAACATCTTGTGGAATCAATGCCAATATAATTTCAGGCTGTTTTGAGTGCAAAGGGAGGCCCCACCCAGCATTATTACCGTGTTACTAATAAAGTGCTTGGTGAGTGTATGTAATTACATGTAATTGACTAAACACTTAACAAGCATTTAATCACAGTTACTGACACTTTGATTCCACTACGGAACTTCTAACTGCAGATTTAAACCGTAAAGATGTAAACAACGTCATTAAGACTGGTTTGATGTGAAATGACTCATCTAGAGGAATCAGAACTGTTCACACAGTGGTGGTGAACCAGTCGCCCAAAACATTTAATTAATGGGAACGATTACAAATACGCTGCTGGATGTTTGAGACATCGTTTTACAACAGCTTTGACCTAAGCTTTAGGCAGAAAATGTCTCTGTTCTGAGTATTTACCACTACTTTACCATTATCAAATCAAATGAGACAAATCCAGGTTCACTGGTCATACTGGGCAGCATATAAAATGGCTATATTTGCACTGCAGACACTGTGACTTGTGGTTCTTATCACCACCACTGTAAAAAAAATGAACCGTAAGTTTCTCTACAATGCACCATTTCACATGAAAACAGTCTGAACTATTGTGTTTACATGTTAACGATTGCATCATGCAGAGCGCTTGAAAAATCAGTGGAATTCCCCTTTTGTTATCTCACACCTCAGCTACAGGAAAGCACGTTGCTCATGTAAACACTAACAAAGTTCGCCCTTAACGATGCGTCGCATTGCTATTCCCAGTGTAACCGACGGCAGCGCAATTCCGACGGTTTCTTCGAAGAATACTAAACCTGGTTTGTGTCTTTAGTCGAAGAAATAAACAGGTTTACTGAACCCACGTCCTCACTGAATCCTCTCCGCTGCCGCTAAAAGTTAAAGGGAGGACCGGTGGGGCAGCCTCAGCCAATCAGCGGGAGCCGTGCCAGGCACCCGGATGACAATAGGCATTCATTCATCCATTCATTCTCATTCATTCTCTCTGCATTGTTGAATGCGGGGTAGGAAAACACAAAGAAGTGTTTCCATGCATTTGAGCTACAGTGCTGTGCTTTCTTGGTAGGAACGTGGCTGCAAACTGGGTTAAAATTAAATAATTTTTCATTTCTTAATCATACACGTTTACATTATATTGTAGGGGTAACGTTACTCCACAAAGCAGGGTTTGTCAGTCAGCCAGATAGTCTAAGCTCAAGCACACAGGCAAATCTGTCCAATAAAGGGACGTTTCTTCTGGGCTCCCCTCACTTTTGGCTTCCTTTATCGAGCTTAGTGGAAAAAAATATGTTTTGAGAAATAAAGCGTAAAGCAAGTGGGGAAGGAAACAGTCGGTTATGTGTTCCTGAAGGGTCTGTTTACTTTTAGGACCTTTTACGCTTCAATATTTACTAAGTTACTGGGGACCCCTCATTTGTTTACAGGCAAACCGACTGATTTTTAGTGCTTCAGCACCTACAAGTATACTGTGCCTTGTTAAATGACGCAGAATACAGTGTGAAGATATAAATAGTCCAGTTTCTTGCAGATGTGAATCCTTTCAGCGCCGCTAAACGGCGTTATCAGCCAAAATGTCCTCCCAGTTTAGCTACTAGGAGGCGCTTCCAGACCCCGGAGGACTGACTTAGTTATTCGGCGACACACGTGTTCTCCTCACTCTGCAATGTCCGAGGAAGCCTTCAGCCCGTCTAACCACCACCACAGTAAGGCATGTCTGCTTTTACGAGTACAATTAGAAACCACGCTTCTACCCGTAGTGAATATTCGCTGCTTTCTTTAATACAAACTTTAAACCAACAAACTCAGCGACTTACCAGCTCCCGCGCAGCTCAGCAGCCCGCTAATTGTGTTGACTTCGACCGTAGCTCCGCCCGTAGCTCCGCCCCCAGCTCAGGGCCAGCAGCGCTGCGATTGGTCAATGTTCTCAGAGAAGCGGAAACCATTGACCGAATGAAAACAAACAACGCTGGATTTAATATCTCGATACGCGTCACGGTTTTCAACATAACCGGTTCTCAAGATTCATATTCATAACCAAAACATGATTTTCACGAACGTGCTAACACGTCTTTTCTCCAACTATACGTGTTGGATACATCCGCTCCGAGTGCAGGCCGGGCCAAACCTTACCACAGCGAAATTACGTCGTTTTATTAAAACAAAACTAATTTTACGTTTAAAATGTGAAATCACGAAATTTAATATTCATAGCGCATTACGTCATTTTATTAAAAGAATACTAATTTTACGTTTAAAATATTAAATCATGATACTTGCTATTCATAGTAAAATTACATCATTTTATTAAAAGAAAACTAATTTTACGTTTAAAATGTGAAATCACGAAATTTAATATTCATAGCGCAATTACGTCATTTTATTAAAAGAATACTAATTTTACGTTTAAAATATTAAATCGTGATACTTGATATTCATAGCTAAATTACGTCATTTTATTAAAAGAAAACTGATTTAACGTTCAAAATGTTAAATCACGATATTTAATATTCATAGCGAAATTACGTCATTTTATTAAAAGAAAACTAATTTTACGTTTAAAATATTAATTCACGATATTCAATATTCGTAGCGAAATTACGTCATTTTATTAAAAGAAAACTAATTTTACGTTTAAAATATTAATTCACGATATTCAATATTCGTAGCGAAATTACGTAATTTTATTAAAAGAAAACTGATTTTACGTTTAAAATATTAATTCAGGATATCCATAATAAAAGAATCAAATTAAAAACATGTACATGTATATCTATATACCCCGCCCACGTTAGGCGACAGCAGGACAAAGCGCATTAAATGTCTGACTTTTAACGCCAGCCTACGTGAGTTCGTTCAAACAGGCTATGGCGGGTTGTGGGCGGACTGGCCACGCTGTGCAGGGGGCCGATTAGACTCGTTCACGCTGACGCTCATAACAATAAAGCAGTCATTCATCTGAAATTGTCTACATATACCAGTTTAAACACCTCATAAGCCACTTCGCTGTATACAGAATGGTACTTATTGAACGTGTTTATGCTCGCACGTAAAGCAGTTTCCGCTTCTACGCAGTAGCTGATGCTTTTAAGCTCTGTGCAGATTTCGTACTTGGTTTATTCCAAGTTGACCGGGACGAAATTTCATCAGACGTCGTGTTCAGCAATAGTGCTCTATATAATAGCTCCTAGGGTTGCCAATCGTCCACGATTTCCCTGGATTGTCTAGGATTTTGGTTGCCTGTCCAGGAAAAAACTAATTCCATTTTCATATGTTACAATTTCTTATGTGTAACTTTTTTATCCAAATCAAACTATTTGTGTACAAAAAATGGGTTTGCTTAGCTTAGATTACCTAGGTGGTGATAGGAACCAGGAGTCACAATGTCTGCAACACAAAACCACCAGTGACCTTCGTACCTACGGACCTTCTGAGTTTTTATATCTCGTATTTCCAATTTTGTCGTTTTTCAGTTTTTTACATTGTCTTTACATTGTGTATAAATTTCATGATGAATAGACCAAAAGAAAGGACTAAAAATTACTTGGAAAAACGTCTGGTTCCATTGACTTACATTAAAAGTAAAGTATGTTTTTTCTGATTGGCTATTGGTATTGGGGTTCATTGAAAAAATGAAAAACTCCTTCAGTGTGAATGGGTGAGGCTCAACTGCTGTAAGCTGAACAGTATATCACCGCTATCTGAACAAAACCTTATATGTCCAAATTGGTACTTTTACAGGAGAAGGACACAACATTCTTGACTTATAATTGAAGTTAATATAACATTTTTTTTACAAGTAATTTTAAACCATTTCTGTTGGTCCATTCATCATGACGTTTTAACACAGTGCAAAAGGTGGCTTAAATTTTCTAATTGGGCAATGGTCAAAAACGACCAAAAAGGTTTTTGCAGCACAGTGGTGATATCTATACATATCTTTTAAAGGCCAGTTTTTGCTGCTTGGTTTGCCTGTAAGGACTTTACAGACTGGGGGAGCAGTGAGTGCGTTTACATGCACTTAATAATCTGATCATTATCAGATTTTGGCGGTCGATTATTCAATTAGTCATTTAAACAGTGTGCTTTGAGCACATGTATACTCTTACTCTGATTTCTTTCGGGTTTTCTTAGTCTGTGCATGTGCTAAAACAGAGAGCTGTCCCAGAAACAGCAAGCAGTGTTAAACATAGCATTCACGACAAAAAACTTTGGAGCAGAACTGAAACCAAATATATGCTTAACGAAATGAATAATTTGAATATTTTTCATGTTCTAGATGATGTATATTCATATTTTCCTTTAAAGCGACTCGATGTGGTGTGCCAATTAATTTTATGTTACATTTACATCTCATTCTGTGAGTTTATTGGCTGGTTGCAAAGCAGTAATCCAATTATTGCTCAGCTCATGCAAACCCAGAGTTTTCCCATTATCTGAATACCCAAGTGCATGTAAACTTGTTGAATGAATTACTGACAAAATCTGTTTTTCTGCAGTTATCAGATTATTAAGTGCATATAAACGGACTCAGCGTTTATATATATATTGGTGCTTTCCCTCATCTAGCACACCTGACTCAGCTCATTAGTGAACGATCAAGCTACTCAAGTGCTGGGTCAGGTGTGTTAGATCAGGAAAACACAAACATATGCAGGACAGTGGGTGCATCAGGACGAGGTTTGGGAACCAAAATAAAATCTAAAACAAATTCTCAATAAATAAATCTAAAGTAATATACAAACCAATACCATACAGGAATAAGACATAATACCAACAGTAATAGTAAAAATAATGCAAATTGTAACAAAGCACGTTTTCACAATAAATCACCTATCTTCTCTGCTGCTCTTTCCAAAGTGTTTGATGTCCCTCCACTAGCACCACGGACACCAAGGGTGACCCTACACATTGTTATGTACGTGATATTAATACACTGTTAGGTACTTCTGTTATTGCGTCCACTTGCAGTATATGGAGTCGTATTTAAAAGTTTGGGCTCCCCTGGTCAAATGGCATAAATAAGTGAACACATTCTTTACAGAAAACGCACGTCTGCACTATTACTGTTTCTTTGCTGAATTTAACATCTTAAGAAAAAAACATAAAACATAATATGTGGCCTGTGCAAAAGTTATGGCACATTTTCTATTGTATGTTTTGTCCTCCAGTGTGTTAACCCTTGTGTGGTGTTGGGGTCTGTGGGACCCATTTTCAGTGTTTATCAAAAGAAAAAATGATGCGATTTATTATTATTTCAACCTCAGATTCTTGGTCTTTGCTCTTTTTCTGTGAAGAACATGTAAAATAACCCATTTTCAGTGCCTTCACACTGTTTACCCCCTATACATTGAACCTGCGGGGAATAAAAGTGTGGAGGTGCTGTGTCCTTCACTCTGTTCTCCTCCTACATGACATGCTGTTAGTCTGTGTGTATGTGTTTATATATGTGTGTGTGTGTGTGTGTGTGTGTGTGTGTGAGGGTGGACAACATGGACAGGCTGCTGACTGGCTACAGCTGCTAAAGGAGAACCCTACGCTGGACACTTGTGATATTTTAAACATCTGGTATTTTTACATAAATTCTTATGACTGTATTGATTTAAAAAAAAAAACAATAATGCAGTGGGTCCACCGGACCACTGAGTAACAGACACATCAACACCACACAAGGGTTAAACTCAGCAAAAAATGCCAAATTTAAGTGTGTTCACTGTAGATGTGTTAACTTATTTTCACTTAGAAAAACAGCAAAACATATCACTTAACTGGGTGTGTTCACCTGCACCTGCATACAGCTGTACATCAATAAAACAGATCTGCTGCGGAAAAGTAGGTGCTGCAGTGCCTCTTCAGAGCAAATTTACTTCAGAGCTGTTACTGATGACTCCAACAGCAGGAATGATCATTGCAGTGATGGAGGGAGGAGATTTTTTGGAAGTGGTATCTTGATAGTTGTTCACACATAGTGCTCAGTTATGGCATGGATTGTAGCTAGAGCTCAGTTTGAGCAACTGAAGCTAAATATGTTTGTATGAGTGTGGTGGGTAACGACAGTGAGAGATGCATTTACCAATAGCTGCAGGACACTATGGAAAAATGGAAAGGGAACACTGTGGAGATCTAATTTGTGGAGATACATAATCTGTAACATGACATGGGTGATAAGAACCAGTATGGAGTCTCCATGGCCATTGAATGCATGTATGGGAGCTTGTATGGAGTTGTTTTGCCAGATTTCGAAGACTCTAGATAAGGTAAACTGAAGACCTGGAGAGGAAGAGCATCAATCAATCTACAGTCTGCCAGATCTTTCACAGACTTACACCAGATCTCACTTGTAAACTACTTTCATATTAACTCCACTATCTGGTGTTGACCAAAGGAGTACAGGTTCATCTTGTGAGTCCTGGTTCCTCTCAGTGGCTGCATCAGCTCTGCCTGTAGCTACAGAAAGCGGAGAGGAAAGAGGGTTTCATTCAGATGCAGAGCTTCTTTTTTGTGCTCGTACAGAGTTTGTCTCAACACTGTCACCTCTGGTTTTGCTCATTAGTGGTCTGGACCCTGATTTCTCTAAAGCTACTTTGAGACAACGTGATGTGCCTTAAAAAAGCACTACAGAGACAAAACTAGACTGGAGCTCTAATTGAGCTCAGTGTAAAAATGCTTCGTCAGTTCAACCTAAAAAAATTACTTCATGTGGTAACAAGCAATTGAACACTTTTACCCAACTCAAATACTCTGAATCAAATAATGCAAAGCAAAAACACAGCAAAAAACAATATCTCAGCAAATAAAATCACCTTAAATCTTGTCATTATATCTAACATTTCATATTTTAACATTGATGTGAGAATACGATTTTTTAAACTTAATTTTGGGATTATTTTTCAAAAAAGCAAAATTATCTGGCAGTTTCCCTAGATAAAATGACTTGAAACGTAAAAGTAAAAAAGTGAAAAAGAAGGATCTAGAAATAAGCTAAAAAGTCGTATTATGACAATCTCATTCAGTAATATTTGTTATTAATCTCATGATCACAAATATTAGAAATAGCTACTAGATTTAAGATGTTTTCATCATGTTATCATATAATTCGAGTGGGGAGTGCACATTTTTGCTTACAACAATATTTTTAATCATTTGGATATGGTTGTAAGAATGCTATAAAATTATTTTTACTTATTTCTAGACATCTTGACCTTACCTTATTTTAAGTCATTTTAAGTTATAATTGGAAATTATCTCACTATATTATTAGAAAATATAGCTTATTTTTAGCATACGCCTTAAAACAGGCAAAAATATCTGCCAATACACTCTCAGAAAAAAAGATACTAAACCGTCACTGGGGCAGTTCCCCTCTCGTCACTGGGGCGGGACCCTCAAGGGTACATCTCAGTACCTTTAGTCAGGGAACATAACTGTACCATAATCCACTGAAAGTCTCGTCTCCAGGCTTTTTATTTTATTGTTCTGTTTTAAGTTATTCGGTTATGAAAAGGTACAAATACAAACGTTTCACCTGGAAAAACCTATTTAAGGTTCACAATTGGACCCTAAAACCACTGTTGTGCCTTTGAGGGAACATTTACATTGTTTGTACCTTGATGAACGAGAAATGTACCTGCACAGAACCTTTATTTCTAGCAGTGTACAGTGTGAAATGTGTGAAATTTTTTTTTACAAGTCCTAAATTATTCTTACAACATTCTTAAAATGAGAAATATTAGAAATATCAACTAGACTTAGGATGATTTCACTTGCCAAGATACTATGTTTTTTGCAGTGTGAAGAACAGCAATATTTAACATCAATACAAACCTCAAAAACACACACACACACACACACACACACACACACACACACACACACACACACACACATCATCTAAACCGCTTATCCTTCTGGGTCACGGTGGGGTGCTGGAGCCTATCCCAGCTGTCATTGGGTGGAAGGCACCCTGGACAGGTCGCCAGTCCATCGCAGACCTCAAAAACACTTCAAATATATTTAGAGGAAACATTCAACACAGCTCAGTTCTTTTCATATCTTCTTTATTGGTGTTGTCAATGCCACTAACATCTTTTTTTTTTGTTACGTTTTTTAATGGTGTACATGTCTGCAAAGAAAACGAATACAAAAGCATACAAAAGTACAAAAGTATAAAAATAAAGTCAAGGGGTGTTTATCAAACATGTTCCCGAATGGGCTCTGTATAAAAGTACTGTTAACATACACGTGTTCAGCATTAATGTGCTCATTATGTTACCGAATAAGAAGCGGATGATCAACTTTCATGCATCATATTTAAAAGAACGACAATGTAAAATGTTAGGATTACAAAAATATTAAAACAGCACACTACAATATAAAGTCTACAAAATGTTAAAAGGTAGGCAGTGCTATTTGTACATATATCTTTTCAGCTATTAAGCAAAAGCTTTAGTAGGATGTTTTTTTTAAGTAATGAAAAAAATATATAAGTGGCTAAAACTACTATATAACACACTAAAACCAATAAAAGTCTGCTTACTGTCTTATAAAAGGTTAATATTTTCAAGCTTTGAGTCTAGACAGTAGTTGTTCTGAAGTATGTGTATGTGAATGTATGTATTGGTGCTTAAGGGTGTCTCTTATTAAGCAAGCAAGAAGCCGCAGTCTGGGTTACTCTTTAAAAGGCACCACAAGTGAACGTTTGAAAAAACAGCTGTAAACTGTAAGAGTGTGTCTAATCAAAACACCACTGGCTGATAAAAAACATAAGAATGCAACCAGCTGTGAGACGGTGTCCAACACGACTAAACGAGAAGGACACTAGGGTATCGTTTTGACCAGAATTGGTGCTTAGCTGATTTGCAAAATACAATTCCAGAACAGGCACATGTGAAGGCCCTGAAAACCAGCTGAAATGTAAACATGCTGAAGAAAACACAGTACAGTGATAACGTTTACCTGCAATTATTCACTAAAAATGATTTGTACAGGTAGAGAATTTGAACTTTGGTGTGTAGAATTTTGTGGCAATGCCGTGTAGTTGTGTATATGTGAGTGTGTATATATATATATATATATATATATATATATATATATATATATATATATAATTACTGCTGTCGGAAGAAAACCACGTATCTCCAAAAAAGTAACTTCACATATATATATGTGCCAGTTTGTGTATACTCGTATGCACAGTTTTGCACCCTGGTCAAATTATGTTTTGAAAATTACACATCCTCTACAAAGAACACTGTTCACATCAATTTAATGCGCATTTACTGTTTATTTGCTGAATTTAACATGTTGTTAAAAAAAACATAAAATGTGGCTTGTGCAAAACTTATCACACATTTTATATTTTTTCTTGTATTTTTACCAAAAAAAAAATCCAAACTCAGCAAATAAATAGAAAGCGTGCATAAAAAATTGCCAGAAAAAAAAGTCATATTTAAGCTTGTTTCCTGTAGAGGGTGTGTTAACTTATTTTAACCTGAAAATTCAACAAAACATATAATTTGACTGGAAGTGTTCAAACTTTTGCCTATGACTATCATTGTTTTGCAGTGTCAGTGACATACAGACTGTTTAAAAATGTTCCTTTATAGATTTTTCTTACTATTCTTACTATTTTAAAAGTCTAACTAAATCAGCACCTTAAGTCAACCATGTGGAATAAAATTGTACAGAGTAAAACCATTTAGCTTTCCTACAGCATGGATTCTTTAAAAAACCTCTTTGTAAAAGTATTTTTTGTGGCCTCACAGCTTAGTTTTTGCACTGACTCACTTTTTTCAAGTATTTCCTTGAGAATAAACCTACAGTACAAGGAACACAATACAAATGCTCGTCAAAGGACACAAAAAAGAGTCCCTTCTCATCACACATATAACAACATCCCATCAATGGTCCACTGAAATTAAAGACAATAAGAGAAAATGTTGTGAATGACACTGTATCTCTAAAAGCCGCCTCTCTCTGGCAGCATTGGTGTTATGATTGAAAAATAATGTAAAATGAAATCTAGAAAACTAGATTGAAAAGTCTAGAAACCACGACGTTGAAATGAAGACTCAAAGTCAATGTCATCTGATCTTTGGCATGACCGACTTCTTTTTTTTCCTACGCGTAAATCCACTAGTTTTCATGGACATCTCTGACATTTTGGCGAATAACCTGACATTTCACTTGTCTTATTTGCAACAAAAAAGGTTACGGTACTTTGAAATGTCTTTTCTATTAGAAATATTGAAGTGGTCTCTCAGCAGTGACAGTAAATCAGAAGAACTGAATGTCCATTCTGAAAAACTGACCGCAAACAGAGAAAGATGTCCTTGTAGAAATATACTAATAATATACCAGTGTATTTGATGTTCAGTGTTTGCTTACTGTGAAAGGCATTCACACTTTTGGAAAAAAAAACACTCTGGTATATACCTCATACAATGCCCTACAGTCCTCAGTGCACGACCATCATGTGAAATATAAGCTTATTTGCCAGAATGTCAGCTTCGTCCACTGAGATGAGATCTTCAAACCTGTCCAACAGACTTTTTGTCCATAAAGGTAGAAAAGGCACCATTATGAGAATTAGCTCCCTGAAAATGAAGTACTTATGTGTAGCACTTTACCAGCTTGAAGTTGCTCCATGGTCAGAATATGGCGTCTTGTCTTCCCTTCAGCAGGGCTTTTGAAAATGAAACACAAGGCTCATTGGCTCACAGCTACAGCACCACCTACTGGACAAAAGCTAACTTGGGCTGCTTTAAAGTTATCCTCTCTCTGGAAATGAAACACCGACGGAACCTCGCATGCTCCTCAGCATTTCGTGAGGCCGTTCAGTGCCCTGTTTTGTGATGTTAAAGCAGTGTGACTTTGGGCTCAGTGGATGGGGATTTGTTCTTTTCCCGGGCGGTTATTCGCAGGCGAAGTAGTCCTTCAGCGGGGCAAACAGGTGCCGGATCACCGGCACACTCCAGGCGCGACCCAGCAGCTTCTGCCGGGCGCCACGGCCCATGTTGGACACGTCTGTGTAATGGACAGGAAACCCGAAAATCCTGGAAGATAGAGAGAGGCGTGTCTGTTAAAATCAGCGTTTAGAATTCAGGACTCAACAACAGGGGTGTCAAACGCTACCACAGAAATGGCCATATAAAAAAATCTCAGCAAATCTGTGTTTTATTTAAATTTTTATTTAATATTTTGCCACGACCCAAGTGAGCCATTGTTTATTAAAAATATGCAAAACTGCCCCAACAAAATAGGCATTAAAAACATATTCAAAAATAATTCTAAATAAAAACCAATTGTTTAGGTATTTTTTAAAAATTGCTTATTTGCTTAAACTAGACACCAGGCGACTTTGCTTTTTTGCATAACCGCTGGCCCAGAGATTGTTGTTGCGGATCAGAATACACACTATATTGCAGTGCATGCTGGGGATTGTAGTGCATCTCAGGGTGAAACGGGCTAATAATAATAGGAAATTAAAATTAATTTGCGGGCCAAATAGGATTGTGTCACAGGCCTGACTTGGCCCACGGGCCTTGTGTTTGACAATAATACAAAAATTTAACACATTAAAAATCTAAAACAATTCTGTTTACATTTGAAATATATTGACAACATTTTTTCCTATGGACAGTTTTACTTATGAAGCAGTTCTTATCTATATAATGTGGGCAAAAGTACAGCCAGTATTCAGGCTTCTAGATGGCTGCTGCTACTGTTTTTAGGTGTCTGAGGTACTTTTATGCATTTTTATTTAAGTGTTATACAGTTTCAGAAACCATGTAATCAAGTCTGTTTGAAATTATTTAACAGTTCAAGATTTGAGGCCACTGTGTGAAGCTTTACACATTTAGTTTGTGAGATGCTAACTGGTAATGAATAAGCTTACTTGCTAGCTAATACATTACTACTAAAGCAAACATTGCATTTTTAAATTTATTTTGTCCAATTGACTTCTTTCAGCGGAAAACTGGCTACTTTTAAGGGGGAAATTGTATAAATTTAAATATTACATGAATACTTGAAATATTTAAAATCTAAATGTCACCAGGTGCTCAGTCTTTAAAACCTGTCTATTTGCTTGAACTAGAAATCTGGCATCTCTTCTTTGCTGCGAGTTCATTAATACTTGGGCTCAGTTTCTGAGCTGCTGAGCTGATGTTTATGTTGGCTGAACTGCAGCTGAAATGCAGCTGGTGTATTTGGTGATATGACTGGTGTGGAATTGTGTAGAATTGAGGTGTAAACGCTGTCCCATAGATGGTTGTTGGGGTAGGAGAGTCAGAGTGCATATTACGCTGCAGTGCATGCTGGGTACTGTAGTGCAGCGCATTGTGAAACAGGCTAGTATTAATAGAAAATTAGAATACGTTTGTGGGCCGGATGTGTCATGGGCCTGACTTGGCCCGCGAGCCTTGGGTTTGACACAGGGGCTCTACAATAATACAAAAATTTAACACATTAAAAACCAAGCAATTCTGTTTACATTTGAAATATATTGGCAACATTTTCCTGTGGACAGTTTTTACTTATGAAGCAGTTCTTATCTATAAATTGTGGGCAAAAGTACAGGCAGTAATCAGGATATACAGTTTCAGAATCCACATAATCAAGTCTATTGGAAATTATTTAACAACTCAACATGATTTGAGGCCACTGTGTGAAGATTTACACATTTAGTTTGTGAGATGCTAACTGGTAATGAATAAGCTTACTTGCTAGCTACATTAGCCTCAAAGCTTTAGTGCAATACTGAAGCAAATGTTGCATTTTTAAACTTATTTTGTCCAATTGACTTCTTTCAGTGGAAAACTGGCTACTTTTAAGGGGAAAATTGTATAAATTTGATTAGATGTTTTTAACATTACTTGATTTAACTAGCACTTAGCTAATTAGCTTTAAAATATACATTTGCATTTAGAAAGCTGTGCTTAGCCTAAGTTAAAGGACATACAGAAGGGCTTATAACTAAACCATGTTACGAATTAAAGAATCATCTAATGAGGATGTGTAGAAGCACTGAAGCAGGTCTTGTGTGACTACACATGTACAGAAGAACAGTTTGGGCAGGTGTTTGTTGAGTTTGCTCTGGATTGGTGTATAAAAGCTGAAAGAAAAGATCTCTAACTGGTTACTGACAGAGAGAAAGAGAGAAGACACAGCCTTCGTGACTCACTCTTTGCAGGAACCTCTCTGTTTATGTATCGAAGCACATCTGAGGATTTCATGGGAAGTTAACTTATCTTGAGCAACTGTTACTGCTTGCCTGGAACTGACCATTAAAAAATGACCCCCCAATTTGTCATTCACGAATGAGTCAGCTCTTTTAGGTGAATGTTGGGAGCTCATCTCGAGTTTGTCTTTGGTTTTTTGGCAGTTTTCATGTACTTATTAGCCATATTTCAAAGTGTGCCTCATGAGTTCTTCTGATTTTTTTGTCTGCATCTTGGCCAGTGGTCTATCTTATGGCTCCTGCCTCTCAGAATTCGACCAGTCAAACTAATTACCATCAGTCTTATTTGATTTGATTAATTTTGGGAGCAAAAAACTGACAATGCTACTGAATTAAGGGCTGTTTGGGAGCCAAAAGAGTCCGTTCTTATTGGTGAGCTCAGCCAATTGATCTGACTCATCAAAAAAAAAGCTGGAATGCCCATCACTACCAGTCACATCTGCAGAGGTAGGCAGTAACGTCACTTTCCATCCTAAAATACTGCCAGAAAATGTGGCTTTTCATTTATAATTAGCATCTCTTAACGTTTCCCATTTCCAACTATTCAGTGTAGGCTTGGTAAACAACATGTACACACTCACATGGTTCTAATAAAAACTAATTTTATTTTGTTCTACTGTTTTTCATTTTTTTTTTTCATTGGTTCATATTTAGCAAGTAAATGCAGCCTCTATTCTGATAAATAGTAATGAATACTAAAGAGTGATGCTCAAAGAAAAGTATGTCAATTGTAGCCCACCAAGGCACATTAGGGGCCTGCCTGAAATTACCTGAACATGGAAGGTGGTAGGTAGGCCAGTTGTATTGTTGTTTATATAAAATTAGTCCATTTATAAGTGATTTCACTCTCTTGTTCGGTCTAACATGGCGCTCACCTCTCCAGCTCGGTACACCACAGGATGTCCTCTTTGCCGTTCATGATGACGGGGAAGTGCTGGTCTTTACCCTGCTTGATGGAGTTAGAGCGGGTTGTGATGGTACGCACCTTTCCGAACTTCAGAAAAAAAAGTGAAAAAGATACTCATGAATAGTACATAATAGTAAATGTGTTATAGTTCATGATTTGGTGGATAATGCAGCGATGAGTAACAAGAACCAGTCAGTGAACACTCTGGGCCAAAGTCATAAAGCACTGATAATGTGGTATCAAAGGTCACAGGAGCTTCAATCCACAGTCAAAATGGTGCTGAGGCAGTGAAAAAAAAACAAAAAAAAAAACAGTCCAGTTCCAGTGCTTACAAAAACTGTATGATTGTGCTGACATGATTATTTTAATTCTTCATTTAAAGGCAGAGCAGCAAAACTGTATCTCTCCTTCACCTATATCTGTTTGGCTGAGCCACTTTTAAAGTTGTTGTAAAACACCCAATGTATTAATGTGCCCTGAAGCCTTCTCAAACAAGTCACCTGCCTCTACTTCTTCATCTGCAGCAGCAATGAGAGATGAAACATGTTACAGAAAACATCATCTAATGCACATTTTCTTACCAGGGAAATTCACTGTAAGACTAGTTCAGGTGTTATTTTTTGCCAGGTGGTTTTATATTTCAAATTGCTAATAGTAAATGCAAATGCCATCATATTCCAAAAGCATGGGCATTAATATGGAGTTGGCCCCTCCCTTTGCAGCTATAACAGCCTCCATGTTGATGGATAGGCTTTCCACAAGATTTTGGAGTGTGTCTGTGGGAATTTGTGCCCATTTAGTCAAAAGACATTTTATGAGATTATGGCAATGATGTTGGACCAGAAGGCATAGCTTGCAATCGACATTCCAATTCATCCCAAAGGTGTTCAGTGAGGTTGAGATCAGGGCTCTGTGCAGGCCACTAGAGTTCCTCCACGCCAAACTCGTCAAACCATGTCTTTATGGACCTCACTTTGTGCACAGGGGCTCAGTCAGGCTGGAACAGAAAATGTCCTTCCGCAAACTGTTGCCACAAAATATAATTATCTAAAACCCCTAGACCGTTATCCCTCCTTCACCTCCATACTCTACTGTTGACACTATGCATTCTGGTAGGTAGCTTTCTCCTGGCATTCCCGAAAACCCAGATTCGTCCATTGGACTGCCAGACGGTAAAGTGTGATTCATCACTCCACAGAACTCCAAAGAACATGCTCCAGAGTGCAGTGGTGGCATGCTTTACACCACTCCAGCTGACGCTTGGCACTGCACAATGTGATCTTAGGCTTGTGTGCAGCTGCTCAGCCATGGAAACCCATTTCATGAAGCTCTGGTCGCACAGTTCTTGTGCTGATATTGATTCCAGTTTGTAGTGACTGTTGGAACAGAAGATAAAGGATTCGTTCGTGCTACGCACTTCAGTACTTAGTGGATCCGCTCTGTGAGTCTGCGTGGTCTACCAATTCATGGCTGAGCTGTTGTTGCTCCTAGACGCTTCCAGTCACTATAACAGTTGACCAGGGCAGAAATCTCCTGAAACACCTTGTAGCAAAGGGGGCATCCTATGACAGTGCTGCTCCGAAATGCTCCTAGAGCTGTTGTTGTTCTTAGACGCTTCAGTTGACCAGAGCAGATGTAGCAAGGCAGAAAAACCACTAACTTGTGGCGAAGGTAGCATCCTATGACAGTACTGAGCTCTTCAGTATGACCCATTCTACTGCAAGTGTTTGTCTATGGAGATTGCATGGTTATGTTCTTGATTTTATACACCTGTTAGGAGTGGCTCAAACACCTACGTCCACATACTTTTGGCCACACAAACAATAAAAAGCCTGTAATTCTCGTTTATGGTGTGTTTCCGAAGCTGGCCCTCTGTGTGTAGGCCGCTTTAACATATCTATAGTAAGAATGCTGAAAGAAATGTTACCTTGGCAACGCGGCCGTGCTCCAAACAGTCCTGTAGCTCCAGCTTATCCATCCCGGAGGCACAGAGAGGCCTGCAACACAGGATCATTGTCTTACATGTAGCTTCGCAGTAGTGTGCCATGTAGGTGCTTTAAAGAAAAAGGCGAATCCAGGCTAATCTACAGAAGCTTCCAGCAACCAGTTCATTTCAGTAATTCTTAAATTAGCCTGAAACCTAAGGGTGAAATGAGACTGGGGTAACACTGAATAGATGGAATGTCTAAACATACAATACCTATTCATTCCTGGCAGGTTGCCCCAGAAATATCTTGCTCTGTGAGCAGCTGACACTTCAATGGCATCTATCATCACTGGATTACACTGTAAAACATACACAAACATGTTGATATTTTAAAGGTAAGTGCAATAATGAAACCACAGAATCTTTGTAAGCACAACTGCTAAACATGGTTCTCAAATGCCAGTTCCAGGAGGCTAGTAGGGCTGCAATTATTGAATATTTTAAAATTTTTATATTAATTGAAAATTATCTTGAATATTCAAACATTTAAAAAAAACAAAAAAAGCCCAAGATGTGTGTTTTACTTTAACGATCAAATATATATTTTTGTACAATTATTTATTGTTAGTATTACAGTTTATAAAAGCTGAAATACTACAAAGTAATGGAAAAACATCACGGATAAACAATTGTCACAGCAAGCAGCTTAAAATGTTAGTCTGGGGGGACCCTGCCCAATCTGGCAACCCTGAACAGGTTACCGATGTGTCCACGGTAAGTGCTTAGGAAGAGCAGAGGAAACAGCGCCCTTTAACCACACCGTCTTAAAAACTGAAATCAGCCTTTTGGTCATAACTCAACAAGCGAAATAGTGACCATGTTTTAGATTTACCCAGTTTTTTAAGCTGCTAAAAACACTTTATACGCAAGTAAAGTGCTAAACTCTGTGTTGGTCTTTTCACCTGATGCAGTTTCTTTGTGCTCCAGACAGACAGCTCGCTAACCTGCACGCTGTTGTTTATTCTCATAAATAAATGCTATAATAACTAAATAAGAGCTGCTGGCTTCCAATCCAGAGCAATAGGAAAAGCACTTGCACCAGGAGAGTTAGGAACAGAGTCCCGACAGCACTACCTCTGACTACTGCTGCGATATCACTGTGGTACTGACAAGAAAGGATCATTTGACGGACATGAAAACAGGTTAAACATAAACTGCCATTTTGTGTGATATGTACGCAGATTATCTTGCTCTCTGTAGACATGAAAATCGATGCAATGAAGTGTGTGGTCAGAGAACTTCTAATGAGGACAATTGCCACTCAGTAACGTAATCCAGGTTTGTTAGACACTAGAGGGCGCTCCCGAGCAGTCCAACATGAATGGGCTCCTATGGAGCTTTTCATAGTTTTTATATAGAATTTTTTATACAGTTTGGACTTATTTTTCACACAGAACATCATAAAACATTTCAACTCATTTAAACTCTGCTTCTATATTTTTACACGCTTTTGAACTCCAGTTATGGGACTTTCTAACAGTGACTTATGCACATTCATGATGTCACTGAACCGCTTTAATAATGAGTTGATCAGCTCACCAACCAATTAGCATGCAGTAGCAGTAATGCCAACCACCCTACTATCCTACTTTCCTAGACCTGTTTGCTGTAGAGAAATAGAGAGATTCTAGTAAGTTGCGGTTTCTTTGATTTTTTAATGGAATACATTTCTCTACTTTACAGAATTAAAGAAAGTTTCTACATTCACGGTTAG
Organism: Colossoma macropomum; assembly: GCF_904425465.1. NCBI lineage: Eukaryota > Metazoa > Chordata > Actinopteri > Characiformes > Serrasalmidae > Colossoma > Colossoma macropomum. The sequence goes on along the minus strand of NW_023494802.1, from coordinate 15,944,701 downwards.
AAACGTTTAATTTTTAGTTTTTAGCCATTTAACTCCAGTCATCGCCATTCAATGAGGACTCGCTTGCTGGCACCCTCTAGTGTTTTACAGTCTTATTTTTTTATACAATGGGAGAAATAGGAAGTGGCCTGGTTCCGCTTAGACTAGTGTGGTTTCATAAAAACACATAAAACCACCACTTATTCAAATGGCTTTTCCATTTTTTAATATTTTAATAATGGAATTTATCAAATTTTGCTGAATATTCATTGCAGCCCTAGAAGCTGGTTAAAGAGGCTCACTGCTAAGCCAATAACTTGGGAGAAACACAAACCTCAAGGAAGCGGGAGATGTCTCGTTTATCATTGACGCCCATTGCAACCACGTTCTCGAACATCCAGAAGAAGGGCCGGTCTTCTCCTTCCTTTGGCTTTGCTTCGCTCAGCAGACGATAGAACTCGAAGAACAGGCGGCCAGTCCCCTCTACCAACAGGAAACAGATTTTGTCAGCTATAACTGATTAGCTGAGGCAGTCAGTAGAACCTTCTCAGCGGCAAAACAGAAGGAGTACACGGCCAGTATTGCACTGGAAGACTGCAGTTTGAGTGTCTTTAACTCATTTAAAGTCCATATCTGAAATTCTGAAGTCCATTTATGTCACTTGTCAAAGTTTATGTACCCAAAACAGTCATGATTAATTTTTACATGACCATTTCTCTTTATCTCTTTATCTTGATCTCTCAGACAGTTTTCATTACTGTGCCTTTAAGACCGATGTATGTAACCTACATCTGTTTCTGATTGGCTGCCTTGTATTTTGCCTCATTAAAATGCATTCTGCTCTGAAACACTCCTTATTACTTCAATATGAATGGGCAGATCTTTTATTTCAAGTTTTTTATTTTTGTGTGATATTTTACAAATTGTCTTACATAGGCCTACCAATTTCAACAAAACCATAAATAATCCAAATCTGGTTATGAATAAATGTCTGACAATGGTATTAATTCAAAATATACATTCTAATACTGTTAGATGTTCAGCCAAGATATAACCACAAACGTCCTCACTTTAGACCAATCAGAACAGGTTCTGTGGCTTTATTCTTAAGGGCATGAATGGGTTTAAAAAAACTTGTCATGTCTCTTACAGAAATACTCACTGACCACAGCAGGCTATGACCTGTGATTGGCTATGACTCTCTCAACCTGATAATCTGTGGCAGGCAATCTTACAGTTCTCTTGAGACATCTGAGAACACTTGAAATGGCGTAGATTTCAGCATTAAGATCCAGGTAATCCACAAACCTGTCCTCACAAGTGTAATATCAGTATCTACCACTGAAACGAAGAGAGTGGCGCGTTCTTACCGTAGAGGCCTTTCCTGGCTGGGTTAACTATTGAGAGATCATTACAGGGGCTTCCACCAATCACCAAGTCAAACGGTCCCCATTCAGCAATCTGTGGAAGACAACAGCACCACCTAGTGTTAATATGAGTACAGCACACCCTCACCATCTCCGCCCAGCACGGGAGCTCTCCAGCTCACTGTGGCAGAAAAAACCTACTGCTGATGATCCAACCTGTTAATGTAGTCAGTTAATGTAGACACATGCAAACTAGCATGGAAATTATACAGACATATGCAAAATTCTGGGTGCCCAGCGGTCAAAATCCATGTTGTGTTGATCTTTTAAGTCAAAATAACTTAATACATCCTCTACATAGAACACACCTCTGCACATTTTAATGCACAATTACTGTTTATTTGCTGATTTTAAGTACAGAACCACAAAAACAAGTGCATACAAACACATTCATGCAAAGCACATTGGACTGAGAACTGCCTGATATCAGAGTCACATCTGTCCATGTCTGTGAAAGAGAGCGTATGCAGCTGGACCCTATTCAGCCTCTTCTAATGCTTTCTTTTCCTCACCCCCACCCCACCCCAACCCCCCAGGCTCTGACCCAGCCCTCCTTCTCCTCTCTTCTGTCTCAGAGCCTTTTCATCCCCCCCTTTCTGCCCTCCCACCGCAATCCTGCCTCCAGTGTACGTTCACAATGGGGTGAATGGGTGACCGAGCGGGTGAATCAATGAATGAACGAAAGGCTGCATGGCTGAGTGAAAGGGTGAAGGAGTAAAGGGGGGATTTGGGATCGCTTTGTGCTCCGGCATTTAGACTTGAGCAAGCAGCGGGCGTATGTGTGTGTGCATGTTTGATGGTGGGTAGGAGAAAGGGGAGGCAGAAACTGAAAACCAAACAGGAGAAGAAGTAGGAGGGATTAGGAAGGACAGAATCTGCTCTTATCAGGAGCTGCTGGAACATGCACCTCACTACTAGAACTGCAAGATATGGACAAAATTATATTGCTATATATCGTTATTTTGTATACTTGTGATATACCTTGCAATATATTTAAGGGCCCATATCATGGAAAATGACTTTCCCTTGCTTTTTTGTAATAAAGGAGTATGAAGTTAAATGTAAACATTGTAAAAGTTTCAATACATACCATTCACTACACATTGGAAACTATGCTGCAAAAACTGCCTGTTTTGAATTAATTGTATCTATGAAGTTACAAGAAGCAACTAATTTGCATATATCCACCTATTCAGCCTATAGCAGTTCAGCTCCACCCATTCACACTGAAGTTATAAAACCATAATTTACATATATCAGTATTAAACACACTGCAAAAAAACAGCCTCTCTCATTAAGAGTTAAAGAGAGGTTAGAAAATGGTCATGCAAAAAAAATGAATTATGGCCATTTTAGTACATTAAACCATTTTTTTCCCTTAAGTAAAAGAAAAATGCAGGATATGGCCCCTTTAAAGGTCATAAAGTTTTTGTAGGTTTATGTACCAAAAACAGACATAATTCATTTTACATGATCATTTTTCATCTCCTCTTGCTGCCTTAGAGTGATCAGGCTGTTTTCGTTACTGTGCCTTTAATGTTGATATATGTAAATTACCTCTGATGTCATTGGTTGCCCTGTACTGCGATTGTTCAAAAACCAGTCTTGGCAAAACACTCCGTATAACTTCAGCATGAATGTGCAGGCTAATCTGCTTAAGAATAAACAAGTCGATATTGTATTTGTATTGGTTTTTGTGACATCACAAAAACAAAAAATTAAAAATAGGCTCTTTTGCAGGTTGGTTTCCGTATGTGGACTGTATGCAGTGTGAAGTGGGCATTTTGAAACTTTCTTTACGATCTTTACTACATCAACATTTTGTTTAATCTCAAAAAGAAAAATTTGTTTTTTTTAAATGATATGGGCTCTTTAAAGCACACCTCGAACCCTTAAAGAGCCCATATCCTGCATTTTCCTTGTATTTTGTTTATATTCCTTGTGTCACACGTCCCTCCGGCTATGAGACTCCCACAAACTCCATCTCCCAGAACCCTCTGGGGGATCACATGACCGATGACACATCTCAGCGCTTCAGTTATCGATCACATTCACCTGAATACTAATCCTGTACAACTGTTTCTTCCAGTCATGAGTCTGGTGAGGTTTAGTATAAAGCCCAGGCTTTTAGACTAGAAACTTTGCGAGGTATTGCTTCTTTGAGCTACTGAGCGTATTTTTTGGTTGCCCTCTTGTTACAGTTTTGGCTGCCTTGGATTTTTTGACTTTGTCTATTTGTCTCTGCCCCTTTGGACTTGGTTGCCTGGTTGTTATAATTTTTCTTTTTTGCTTTTGGATCTTTCTGGATTTGACCTCTGCCTGTTTTACGACCACAAGTTTTGCCAAAGCCCTTAACAATAAAGCCTCACGTTAGACCTTGTTTGTGTGGTTTTGTATTTGCGACCATTTTCCAACCTTTTCTTTAGTCCTAGAATTAAACAGGCTGTTTTTGTTACTGTACCTTTAAGACTAATATATGTAGATCAGGTCTGTCCTGATTGGTTGCTCTGTATTGTACTTTAGAAAGAACTGTACTTCTAAAATTCTGGGCTGCAGTACTATAACTTCAGTGTGAATGGGCGGGGCTAGACTGCAGTAGCCTGAATAGGCAGATATATGTAAATGTGATGTGACATCAGAAAAAATATGATATCAAACACTATTTATGCACCTTAGTGTCCACATTTGGACTGTATGGACTGGGAGTGAATGTCTGAACGTATGTTTTGAAACACTGTTTACTAAATACATCAAATTCTTTCAATTCAAAAAAGCGAACATGCTTTTTCTACGATATGGGACCTTTAACTAGAGGTGGTTAAAGACTGTCCTGCAAAATGTGTTGCATTTGTTGGATCATATGGATGCCTTCATTCATTCAGTCACCCACAGAAACCCCTGTAGAACAGTGACATTGGATAAAATTCATAGTACACAATAAAAAAACTGCGCAATGCAGCCTTCTGCAATATCAGTTTTGCAGATATCACAATAATGACTACCAGACAACACATTGCACAGCCCTATTCACTACAAAGCAAATAACACAGATAAGGAGTCTGTACGTGTTAAAAAGAGAGGCGCAGTGAGTGCAGTGCTTTAACAGTTAACAAGTCTGACATAAGCAATGTAGAGTTCTCATCCAGGATGACTCAGACTGGTCTCAGCTGATAGAGAACATCGCCAGAGGGATCTACACTTCTCCACTTACATTTTTCCGGGTGATGTTCCGAACATCGTGCACATATTTGATTTTTCCTTCATGTCGGACAACCCCCACAGATATGGAGTCCTCACACACTTCTGAGGCGATGTACATATCCACCTTAAAGCCCAAGTCCTTCAGCACCAAATAACCTGCAACAGTCAGCACGTTAAAAACCTAAGATTAGCTGGAAACTGAGCGCACCATGAGTTTAAAAGGGGTATTACACCGATTTCTCAAAATTTCTGCATAAGTAAAAAGTTCAGATGTAAACAGTCATTCAGAGTGGTTTGTTGTCGAGTGCTCAGTTCTCCAAAAACGTACCTAATCAGAATTGTTCACAGATGTCTGAAGTGTTTAATGCCTCTAAAAGCTCCCTCACAGAAAGTTACTGCATGAAATGGTTATGACTTCACTGCTTGACGCATGAAACACTGTTTTATAATACTTTTGGGATTAAGGTTTGACCTAAAATGTATTTTTAAAATTGGCAAAATAGTCCCGAAAAAACCCTTATTTCTTCAGATTTACCACTATTTTCCCATTAACAGTGTTACATTTAAAACTGCATGTACTGGTTGACTGTCCATTTTGGTAAAATGAAAAAAGTAAATAAAATGGTTATATTTGTGTTGTAGACATTAAGACACCTGGTTCGTATCACCACCACTGTAAAGAAATCAGAGTCAGTAAGTTTCTCTATATTGAACCATTTCACATCAAACCATATGAATGACTCTGTTTACATCTCAACGGTAGAATTATGCAGGAATTTTGAAAAATTGGTGAAATTCCACTTTAAGTAGATAAACAGATGGGTAGACAGATAGTATTGGCCAAGTGTTTTGTTGATTTTACAGGTGAAAATAAATGACACATCCTCTACAGAGACACACTTCTGCCAGGTTTAATTCACAAGTACTGTTCGTGTGTGTGTGTGTGTGTGTGTGTGTGTGTTTTGAATATATTCCTATATACTATATAAAACTGTGCACAAAAATTGCCAAACTTATTTTTACTTACAAAATCAACAAAAGGTCTTAAAATCTTTGCATATAACTGTAGATACATAGCAGGGGTGCAAGACTGCAATCAACCTAGATTTCAATTGGTATTGGGCCAGTTTTTTTTATTTTGGCAAACAGTTTGCCAACTTGTAAACTACATGAGACACTCGCGCTGTATATGAATGCTGCTACTACAACTGTGCCAAAATGATGTAGCATAATTATATATGACTCACTGTGCTAAAATAGCAAATCACCTCTTACTGTAGGACTTTATATGATTAATGTTACTGAAATAGGCAACAAATTTATCATTTAGAATTTAAAATGCTAGTTTGGTTTTGGCTAAAAGGAAGTACTGGATATGTGCTGGTTTGTTTCAGGTGTCCATTTAGCCCACATAGTTTAGCCTTGGGTTCAAAAAGCATAATAAAAATCAGTGAAAATCAGCCATCAGCCAATTTGGCTGTGAAGAAATCAGAAGAGGCCTTAAAAATTTAAGATTTGTGCATCCCCACTAACTAGATGGGTCAATGTTTTACTAATCCTGAAGTAAACTGGTCTGTTACCACAGCACCAAGAGAAAAGTGTACAAATCACTAACTTCTATTAGATGAGCTATAACATTTACAGAATTTACAAGATGCTCAAAAGAGACAAACACCACTATGTGTTTACAGATGTGTTGAAATATCTGTGCTACTTATTAATGAGATTTTTAAATATATTGCTAATGTCTGAATAAAACCTCGTATCTCCAAAATGGTAACTTTACAGGAAAAAGGAAACAACATACTTTACACTTTACTTTACATTCATCAAGAAATTTACACACAGTGTAAAGAGCAACAGGCATTTTCAAATGATGTCAAAAACTGAAAAACGACAAAAATGGAGATACGAGGGTTTCTTCCGACAGCAATGATATGCAAGTGAATATATGATCTAAATGTATGTATTGCTCACGTATTGTCAGAATAACACTATGTTTACATACGTTCAAATTAAAACCTCAACTTAAAGATGTGATGAAGCATGAAATCATTATACACAGTCACATGCAAAAATTTGGGCACCCCTGGTCAAATTATGTTTTTTTTAATAACATTTAATTTTCTAAGTAGCAAATAAGTATGCAGACTTTCTAGATAGTTACTTATTTGCTGAATTTAACTAATTAAAAAAAAAAACATAAAATGTGACCTCTGCCATGTACAGCACATTTTATGCTTTTTTGCAATCTTTTAAACTCAAATAATGAGAAATTGTGCAATGACTTTTTCAGGAAAATGCCACATTTTGAGTGTGTTCTCGGTGTTCACCTATTTTCACTTACAAACAACATACAGACTCACCTGTGGCGATGCCATCAAACAGAGAGAGAACTCTAATTGGACGTCTTTGTTCTGCTGGGACTGCTGGGTAAATTTTTGGGCTTTCCTAAAAAACGACAAAATCACAAAACGTCAACAAAAGCAGAACAAAGCTAAAGTCACAGAAGCACAACAGGGTGGATGTCCTCCCTCATAGTCCTGGTTCTGGAGTTCCGCTGTCCTGCACATTTTAGCATTAGTGGGTTCTTAATGAACTGATAGGTTGATCGTGTGTTAGAGCAGTTAAAGGTTTCTCCAAGACCTGGACTGAGAACCTGTGAACTATCCTGATCAAGCTGTGTCGGACTCACAAACTCCTGTCCGTTGTCATTGACGAAGAACTCCTGCAGTTTGAGGCTCCAGTCATGCCGTCTCTTCAGCACTCCGTACTGCTGCAGCGGCTGGCACATGTAACACAGCCACGGGTCCAGATCCCGCGCACTGTTTGATGCTCCAGCGCCCACCAGCAGGTCCAGGCAGTCCACACAGAAACACCTGAGCAGAAAGAGAGAGAAGATAATCATATTAATTGTAGTACATCAAGAGAAATGGAGAGTTTTATATTAATATGCTGCATATCTGACTTTCCATTTCTCAAATAAAGGTGGTATTAATCCTAAATGTAGCATTGATATTTCTTGTAAGCGCAAAGCCTGTATATAAAAAAGAAGAATATTAAAAGTAATAAATGATGCATTTTGGAATGAAACCCTTCAAATACATCACAGTTAATGAAGGAACACAGGCATGAAAGAGTGTATGAGAGAGTACAAGCATGAGAGAAGGGCAGAAAAGAGAAAGAAAAAGAAAACAAAAAGTAGTAGATGTTGGCCTTTGCGATGCTGATACTGCAGTAGGTTGAAAGTTGCAGATAAGCCCCAAAACCAATCATGTGTGCTTTGAGCATCCTGACCAATCACAGCTCAACATGAATGTTTCTGTGAGTCTTTTAATGAATGAAGGTATTAATTTACTGCAGCAAAATAAAATTATTTTGGTCAAATCATTACTGATTTACCTACGTATTTACACATCACTGTTGTTGGTAGAAAACCTCATATCTCCAAAATAGTAACTTTACAGGAGAAGGAAAAAACCTACTTTACTTTTCATGTAAGTCAATGGAACCAGACGTTTTTCCAAGTCATTCCAAGCTGTTTCTTTTGGTCCATTAATCAAGACATTTTCATATAATGTAAAGGACAACAGGCATTTTCAAATTATGTCAAAAACTGAAAAATGACAAAAATATACTGTATGAAAAAAGATGTTGAATATATTAAAATTAATAATTACTTTATTTTTGTTTTACACACCTTTGTGATTATATTGCATTTATTAAAGTCACACAGTAACGGTGCATCTCCTCTGTCCCCTTTACATTGCTTAGTGGAAGGGACTGACCACTGAACTTGGTGCAGTGAAGTTGCCTTTTTTGTCAATCTACCCAATATGCAACTTTACTTTCGTCCCATCATCAGTTTTAAAGTTTTAACCCCCCCAAAATTTTATTACACATTTCTATAACCTAAAACAGCTCAGCCAGTTTACACTGAAGCCCCTGTAGTTACTGAATAATAAGCCTTAGTATGTAATAAGCCTGGAATTTTAATAAACACTATGTTTTTAGTTCAGCTGCAGCTTTGTCTCCCTCACTGTTCTCCAACTTGGCTACAAAAGGGACTTTGATGGTCCCTTTATTAAAAAACGTTATTAATGCTGCAGCAGTGGGAATCAAAGCTCCAAGCAACTAATGAAGTGATTTGAACTGTGACTGCTTTCTGTAATTTGAATGGTATGAAGTTAAAACATGTTCTGACATCTCTTGTAACATTATAAGTGGATAGCAGACAAACATTTCAATTAGTGCCCTGTATCGTTAAATGATAGAGTCATTAT